>NC_086100.1:59050726-59675726 GCF_963921235.1 Mobula hypostoma | reverse complement strand
CCAAAAAGACTTGAATTTCATCTGCTCATTCTGGGCTAGATTGAAATTTAAATTCTGACGATAGAAGAACAACATACAGCATGCAAAAGCACACAGCTGCCTCAGGGTATGAATTGATCAAAATGATTTTAACAAAATGCAGAACAAAACAACAAATTTGAGGGGGGGTGTAGAACGAGAAAGAAAAAGAGAAAACACGAGGAAACCACAGATCCATTAGCCTGGTAGCAGTAGTAATGAAAATACTAGAAACTATTTTGAGGGAAGTAGTAACATTCAACTTAGAAGAGTTAAGGTGGACTTATGAAAGAGAAATTAACAAACCTATAACTTTATTGTGGCTACAGATAGTGGGGAACCAGTGGATAAAGTGCCAAACCAGAATTTACTAAACCAAATCAGAGCACATGTGATTGAAAATAATATAATGGCACTGAATGAAGACTGGTAGTAACAGAGGGAAAATATAGGGATAAATTAATCATTTTGAAATTGGGAAGCTTAGTCTGATGGGGTGTCACAAGGGTTAGTGCTGGGCTCTGACTGATCAGAATTCGTATCAATGTTTTGCATGAGGAGACCAAATGTAATATATCCAAATTTACTCATGTTACAAAGGTACCATACATGTTAGTTTAGTAAAAAGGATATTGAGAAGATCCAAGGAGTTTTAGATGGGTTATGTGAATGGACATTAAGGTGTCATATGGAGTATAATATGAAAAAATAAGGTCATGCATTTTGGTAAAAATCATTTTTAAAATGTCGAGATCTTTAAAGGTGCTAATATTTAGAGGAACCCAGGCGTTTTTATATTTGATTCTCTGAAATTAAGAGATTCACTGCAGAATTAGGAAGCACTTAGGGAGGAAATTAGCACATTAGCTTTTATTGTAAGAGTGCAGGGTAAAGGTATCTTACCGGAGTTATTCTGGACCATAGATTTCCTTGAATTTTGTGTGTCTCTCCCCATGAATGGATATGGTTGTGATAGCGAGAATGCAGTTAAGATTCATCGGATTGATTCATGGAGATAAGGTGTTACCTATAGGGAAAGATTTAATAGCCTACATCTCAGCTTTGTTTCTCCTTCCATAGCTGCTGACTAGTGTGTCCAGCATCCTTTGCTTTTGTTTCAGATTGACAGGCTCTGTGGTGTTCATTTACATTTGTACTTGAGATTACAAGATGCAGAGTAATCCAATTGAAATTCCAATAGAATTCCTATTGAGCTAAACAGAGTAGGTATAGTGCTGATGCTTGCCCTGGCTGGAGGGATGAGCACAATCAATCACAATGTCAAAAGCAGAAAGTGGCCATTCAGGATTAAGGGAAGACATTTCTTTATCTACTGGATAGTGAATCTTCAGGATTCTTAATTCAAGAAAGCTATGGAAATGTTTGAGTGATTTCAAGGTATAATAGATTCTTGAGTTCTAGCAGACTTTAGGGATATGGAGTTGGTTCAAGAAATGGTGCTGAGATAAAAAATAGGACATATTCTTATTGAAGAGCAGGGAGGGTACAAAGGGCTGAACAGACTAATCTTTTGTTTACTAAAGAGAGTATGAAATAGAAATCCATGAAAATAGAAGAAAAAGAATTCTTTTTTGAGAATGTTAGGACAAAGACAAGATTTTTTTTGGCATTTTAACTCAATGAGTCAATGCGTCATGAGAACAGTGTTTTTTAACATGGAGCTGACTGCTTAGTCAAAAGTTTTCTCTTTCTAACTATGGCTCAAAATTTTACAAACTGATTGCTCTGCCCATTTCATTGATATTTTTCCAAAATTTTCTTCTTCATGGAACTTTGGAGGACTTACTTCTATTTATAATTTGTGGGTTCTCAGTTGGTCAATGAGGCCAATGTGGAAACGATAGACTCTCCATAGTTGGGCAGGAAATAATTGGTAGTGAAGGCAGGTGGGTATATCATGAAGTGTTGTGCTTCATCTGCTGGTTTCATATGGCACTTTTTTGGTTTCAGTACATGATGTTGTGGTTCCTAATTACATTCAGCATACTCCTTTTCCACTTTGAGCAAAGGCCAGAGATTACTAGGAATCGGTGGGGAATTTGCATTTTTTTTCTCCAGTCACTTGTCAGTCTCTTCCCATGACAGAGCTCAAAACAGGGTGTCTATTTGGGAGTTTGGTATTGGGCAGGTGACAGGCATGTGTGTCAGTGTAATCAGTTCCTTAGTGGTGGGGATATTGGCCAGGGAAAGGACACAGGTGTTGCTGTACTTGTACTTCCAGTGAGTATGAAGAGTTTTGCAGAAATGTCATTAATGGGTTTCCATTATATCTTCTGCAGCCAGATCATGCCTTTCAGATTACTTTGCAGGTGGCGGATATTAAAGACTGCAAGGAACATTGGATAATAGATGTCCCCTTTGTATTTCAAATTCACACCTTCAGCTGACAACATGTTATATTTATTATGGACTGCCCCCACCCATGTGAAGTTGTCATCAGGTCCTTGTTGCTCAAATCCAAGAAATATCACAATGTCTACTCTCACATACCAGTCCATAAATTCTAGGCCATTTCCCTCTGCAGATAACATTCTCTCCCAATTCCTCTCTCTGCATCAACCACAGCAGCAGTACTATGTTTTGAGAAAATTTGATCAGCTCATTTATGTACATCTGTACTTAGAATTGCCAATCCTGTTCCAAAGCAGATATTAAAGATCTACTTTCCCGGATCCCAGTCAATGTAATCTATCAACTTTGTATTACATTCATTGCCAGCTGTATGAGGTAATGCTTCAGGAATTAGTTGTGTTAGCTGTTCAATATAAAGATAACTTACATTAAGTAGTTGCTTATTTTCCATACTTAACACCATGCTGTTATCTATTCCTGATGACTAATTTCCAGTATAAAATTAATTTATTCTATTAGCTATATTTTTTGCAAGATCCCGGTGGAGCTGTGCAGAGCCTAAAGCTCAATCAGTGAGTATGGGCATGTGTGCACCTGCTAGGGTTTTAAACAGCAATGTGTTAGGGATATCAACATTTATGTGGATGAGTCATTTAATTATTAAATTTATGCAAACTGTTATATTTGTCATTTTCAAGCAATGACAAAATTAACGATGCTTCATATCTACATATATCTTGAGTACTTTCTGTAGTTATCTGTGTGATGCTTGGTTAAGGAACACGGTATTTATGGCATCTGCTGACAGAATCAAGAGCTAACAGGGTAGGTACAGGCTCAATTATAATCTGAGGCTAAGAATCTGCTCCTTTTTTAATGATACTGAAAATAAATCAGATCATGTACTCTTCACAAAACAAGCAGGGAACACTGTTCTCAATTCACTGTGAATGTACAGTCCTGAGAAAGGGTCACAGCCACTTAATAGTAAAGGTCTTTATAGAGACAAGGGACAAAAAATTATCTTTCCTAAAAGGTGGAAAGTATTTTTGAAAGGCAGCATAAAATAAAAAAATAAATAATATGCAGACCGAAAAAAAGAAAATAAATGAAATGTTTGCAGAAATGTATTTGCCAATGGTGAGATACTGTGCCACCCAGTATCCTTCTTAGTGTAATGATGGCAGAGGTGTAACGAGTGGTTCCTTTTTTTGGTATTTTATTGTAATATCCGTACAAAATTATAGTATTCTAAGGCTAGCAAGGAATAATATCAAATTCTTATATAGTGAGAGGTTTACAAAAGAAAGGCTATTTACCAGTACAATGGAACAAATAAATGACGGGCCACACCAAACACTGATGTCGATGCCCTATCTGTAGAAGGGTCATTGAGCTGAAATTCTAACTTTGTTTGCCTCTCCATAAATGCTGCTGAGGATTCCCAGAACACTTTTTTAAAAATGTTATCTACTGATTTTGCTTTTCACTCGGCTTCATATACAGTACTGTCTTTCACAGATCATCTCAAAGTTCAGTCAGTGAAGTGTAGCTGCCAATGTTGGGTCAGAAATAGCACTAAATATCAATGGACTAAAAATCTCACAAATAATAATAGAACATTTTGATCAGTAGGATCAAAATCAAGGGTAATTCATTTGTTTTTCCAAGCTGTGACATGAAGACTTCTATCCACACCCTCTGTTTTCTCTTAGGCCACCCGTAAACAGGTTAATAATCACCCTTAACCTTGTGACTCTTGCCTTTTATAGTAAACTTTTATGTGGTGAGCTGTTGAATGCCTTTTGAAAATCTAAAACATGACATCTACTGATTATCCTTAATCTACCCTGTTTGTGACTTTGTAAAAGGACTGTAGCAAATTTGGTAAAAATACCTTTTGTTTCACAAACCATTTGGACTCTATTGTTTTATGATTTTCCAGATGTCCACTTATTACTGCTTAGTAATGGACTCTAGTATTTTACCACCTTAATTGCTGGCCCATGTTAAGAACATGTACGTAGTTATAAATCTTCCATGACACCTCATGCACACATATGTTAGCAATGAATATATATAAGCTTATTTAAAGCCTTTGTATACTCATATCTTCCAAGAGCTTAACATGTTGCTGAGCAGGAAAATCACTCTCACTTTCCCTTAAGACTCATAAAAGTTGCGGTTTGCTTTTTACTGCAAAATTATTTTTAAAAGAAGTTAGATTATCTCTCTCTGGTGCTCTGGTTTTCATTGAACTTGCTGAGTCCAACTTGGCTTCCCTGATTTTCCGCATTACGGTACTACTGCAGTGACTGGAACATATGTCGGGCCATTTTGTATCTGAGAAAGTTGCTGTTTAAGTGAAGTGTCTTTCATTCTCTTTTTCTTTGTTGTTTTAGCACATGATAACAGAAGGCTATAGATCGTCTGCAGAAGGATTTAAACCCAAAGCATATCGAAGGCACACTTGACCAATATTCTAATTTCTTAGCATCTACTGCATTATTTTGCAACTAAGACAGCAAGCAAAGGTTTGTCTGCACCTTCACAATAATCCCTTTAATTTTAGGGATAACAGAGCATTGTGATTTATATTAACTGAAACCACTGGTATAATTAAGCTAATTCCACTAAAGACACTTTTCTAGTGTGCAGAACACGGTCCAGATTAAACGTGGCAGAAATTGGTCAGTGCCCATTGTTTGTTATGTAGAGATACAGCTACTTCAACTCATTAACAGCTTGATTTGTACTTTCATTTGGCAGTTTCTCTGATGAAATTCCTGAAATGTCATTCCATAGACCCCACCTCCAAAGCTTGAGACTCCTTTGGGCTGAATACATTATACTTCATGAAGCAGCTGCTTCCAGGACCACCAATCTCAATCACTGATCTGATGAAACATGGAGGAACTTGTGTACTTCCCCTGCCAAGGTGTGGTGTTAGGAAGGCAGGGTGCAAAGGCAAAGTGTTAAAAGTTAAGACAGCAAGCAGAAGGTGGACGTAAGTGAAAGTGGAGCTCTGTTCCAAGTTGCACCAGAACATGGTTGTTCAGTGAGGCCTCCAGGTAAATTCTTAAGTGATACTTCATATTACTCTCTCTTCAGCTCTGAACCACTTGTAACTCCACTGCTCATCAAATCTTCCTTTCGTTCTCTCATAATCTTTGCATGATTCCTAATTTTCCCCTCGCTTTTACAGGCACACTTCACCCCAGTCAATTTCTCAAAATTGCCTCCCTTTCGACACACTGCAGAGGTTTTGCGTTCTAAGGGTGTCTTAACAAGTTATTGAAATAAACAGAAAATCAAACTTCAAAATAATAGTTACATTGTGCTTGAATTATAATCCTCCTCTTCATATAATTTCATCACACCTTTACTAATACATTTTCACCTTTCTTTTGGAGTTATTTCTCCTGTGGGGAACTTCAGTGCCATCCCTGCTGCTATGGTGCATAATGTCACTTGTGTCAATCTGAACCAGCCCTGTAACACGGAATTCCAGAACCAGAGTTCCTGATGGCTATTTAGGTCTTGAGAATGGACTTGAGTTTGTAGCAAACATCTCAGAATCATAGAATTATGGAACAGTACAGCATAGAAATGGGCCTTTAAATCTAGTTAATTCACACAATCCAAGATGCTTATCTATGCTAATCACATTTGCTTGCATTAAGCCTCAGTGGCTTTCCTAGCCAAAATACCTTTTAAACACTGCAATTATATGTTGCTCCAACATCACCTCTGGTAGTTCATTGTACATATTTACCACCCTATGTGAAAAACCTACCCCTCAGGTTTCCTTTAAATTTCTCCCCTTTCACATTAAGCCTGCAGTCTTTTATTCTGGATTCCTCTACCCTGGGAAAGAGAATCTGACTATCTATCCTATCCCTACCCCTTCTCAATTTACAACCCTTTGTACACTCACTCCTCAGTCTCCTAAATTCCAGTGGGGATAACCCTGTAAACCTAACCTATCCAATCTCTCCTTATAATGAAAGCCCTCTGCCTCTGGGAATATCCTGGTGAATCCCTACTGCACCTTTCCTTTGCTTCATATCCTTCCTGTAGTGTGGCAAATGGTACTGTATACCATACTCCAGGTGTGCTGTAGCCATTATTTGGTACAAATGCAACATGATGTCCCATATCTTATTACCAATATCTTGGCCTATGAAAACAAGCATACAAATGGCCATTTTACTATCCTTTCCACTGATGTCAGTACTTCCAAGGAGCTATAGACTTACAACTCAAGGTCTCTTTACTTCAATGCTTTAAGTATCCCTGCTATTTACTCTGTGTGTTCTACCAGAATTTGACTTCCCTTTTAAAAGCGACATGATTAATTGTTTGATCATCTGTGAGGTTAAGACATAGAAAGTGCTTCCTGCAGATCTTTGTAGTGTGAAACTCACTGCAGTTTCCCTTCTCTCCCTGTCTTGCAACTTCCTGAGTGGCGTCTATTTCAATGTAAAGACCTTCACTATCAGACTTAACTTTCCAGTTCAGGTTACATAGCACCCCACCAACATGGCAATTGATGGAATTATGATGTACAGTGTTTGAATGCGATCTATGCCTGAAATCACTGAAGCTCAGTCTCATTCCAACTACTTTATACTTTATAGAACTAGATCTTCAACCTGAATCATTAACTTTAAACATAAACACAAGAGGTTCTGCAGATGCTGGAAAACTTGAGCAGCACACACAGAATGCTGGAGGATCTCAGCAGATCCGACAGCATCTATGGAGGGGAATAAAAAGTCGACATGTGGGCTGAGGCCGTACGTCAGGACTGGAAAGGAAGGGGGAAGAAAACAGGATTAGAAGGAGGCAGAGGGAAAGAAGTCAAAATTGGCAGTTGGTATGTCAGAGCAGGTGAGGGGGAAGGTGGTTGGATGGGGGGAGGGGGGATGAATTAAGAAGTTGCGAACGACAGGTGGAAGAGGTGAAGGGCTGAGAAGTGGGAATCTGATAGGAGAAGACAGTGGACCATGGAAGAAAGAAAAGGAGGAAGGGCTCGAGAGTGCAGGGTGAGAGGAGATCCAGAATGGGGAATGGAACAAAAGGAAAAGGGAAAGGTGGAGAGATTACCAGAAGTTAGTGAAATCAATGTTCGTGCAATCAGGTTAGAGGCTACCCAGAAGGAATATGAGGTGTTGTTCCTCTGGCCTGAGGGTGGCCTCATTAAGGCCCCTTCTCTTCTCTTCACCTGCATATCACCTCCCTTTGATGCCAATCCTCCTTCCTTTCTTCCATGGTTCACTGTCCTCTCCTATCAGATTCCTTCTTCTTTAGCCCTTTGCCTCTTCCACCTATCACTTCCAAAACTTTTGTTTGGTTTTGTTGTTTCGTGTCCAGCTGACTATTGCAGGCTGTTTGCCGCTACTCTGAGCCAAGACACGAATTGGCTGTCGTTGTTTGGTTTTGTCTCTTATTTCATCCTACCCTCTCCACTCATCCACTTTCACCCAGCTTGTTTTAGCTATCACCTGCCAGCTTGTATTCCTTCCTGTCCCCCACCTGGCTTCTCCCCTCTTTCTTTCCGGTCCTGATAAAGGAACTCATCTGAAATATCAACTGTTTATTCCCCTCCATAGATGCTGCCTGATTCCCTCCAGCATTTAGTGTGTGTTACTCAATAACTCTAATTACTTCCACAGCTGTTGCCCGAATAGCTGAGTGTTTCCAGTATATTTTGCTTTTATTTCCAATTCTGTCCTTAAGCAATCTATACCCTATCCTGTTCCAAACTCCACCTTATTACTTAAGTATTGTGTGGTCCTTCATAATATCTATGAGAAAACACTCCATAGTTATGTGTCTATATTATAAAATGTACAGTAAAGACCAGTATATTGACCAAAGCCTATGTTGAGAGCATGGTTATATGCACAAGTACCTCTTGTATATGCATTGTTGAAATGAAACTCTTACTTGCAGCAAATCATAGATACAGAGCATCATACCATGTTAAAGGAACTAATGTGTGGTAATTAACATCATTAACATGTATGATTGCTCTGTTAACAAATATATGTGAGAGCTGTTAAAAAACTAAAACATTTCGGAGTGAACTCTGGCTAAATCTGGTTGTTAGTTTATTGTGTTTCTATTGCTTAAAAAATATAATTGGACAAATTGTTGCACATTTGTAAATTGACCAGCAGAGGGCAAACTGGTTCCCTGGTACCTATTTGTAAATTATTTAGTTGGTTCCACAAGATTTATTTTATTGCATATTATTTTATAAAAATATTATGTTAATTAAATTATTTTTGATGTTGTGCACATAATTGCATAAATGTTTTTAAAACTACAGATCAAGAAAAACATTGGGCAATCTTCTGTGGAAAAATTACCTTCTGCATTGTGCTCAGTTATGCTATTAAGGTAAAAGAAAGAAATGTATCAGATTAATATGAACTTATGATTCACAACCTAACATATCGCACTTTAAAGGGGTTTAAGTAACTAACTTGTCTGATTGGGCTAAAGGGCCTGTATACAATTGCTCTATAAGACAGCTGAATGTGCCTTATTGTCTCATGTCAGTGTGCAGTGGATGTATCTGGAACATATTCTTGCAAGGCCTCCGATACAAGGTAGCCTCAGAATAAAGGGCTAACATATTGCCAAGTGTGATTGAAATATAACTTATTATTCTGTCACGGTCCGGTCCGTTGATTCCTCATTCCGGTTGATTTCCTTTTCCCCGTGTTTTACCTGGCTCCTTGATTAAGGCACCTGATTCTCATCCGAACCGGCAACATAAAAACTCTGGCTTACATCTGCCAGGGGCTGGACCGTCACTTGGGCCAGTGCAGCCATGCATGTTCCGTGCCACCGAGAATAGTGGACTCTAAGTTGCATCGGTGCCTGGGGTTGCTTTGGGAGTTCTGTCGTATTCGTGTCCAGCTGAGTGCTGTCAGCCGTTTGCCGCTGCTCCGAGTCAAGATGCGAATTCTGTCATTTTCGGGTCCAGCTGAGGATTGCGGACCATTTGCCGCTACTCCGAGTCGGGAATCTGTCCCTTCGTGTCTAGTTAAGTGATTGCCGGCCATTTGCCGCTTCAGGTGCTGCTCCGTGTTAAGATACGAATTGTCTGTCATTGTTTGGTTTTGTTGTTTCGTGTCCAGCTGACTATTGCAGGCTGTTTGCCGCTACTCTGAGCCAAGACACGAATTGGCTGTCGTTGTTTGGTTTTGTCTCTCCGTGTCCATGCCTAAGTTTGAGTCCTGACTCCATGTCCAAGTTCGAGTCCCGGCTCCATGTCCAAGTTTGAATCCCGGCTCCATGTCCAAGTTCGAGTCACAGCTCCATGTTCAAGTCTAAGTCCAAGTCCAGGCTCTATGGCCAAATCCAAGTCCAGGTTCCTCCAGTTTGTTGTCCAACGCTTACGTTCATGTAACCATCTAATCCTCACTCTCCAGCCTTCCTGGCATCTATTAATAAACACTCTTCTGTTAATGTTATCTCCGTGTCTGTGTCCTGCACTTGGGTCCAATCCCTATGCCCTTGTAACTAATTCTTTTTCCAGCAAGAGTACTGTCATTGAAATAAATAACTTCAAGGATCCTCTGTCTAATGTAAACAAAAGCCTAGACAAAGGGAAGATTTTCCAGCTGTGTGACATACCATTTTGAAAATACATTCCCTGACACGGTATCCAGGTCCTCAGAATTGCCTGTTGAATCTGACACAGGGAATGTACACTTCATGCTATTCCAAATAACTGCTCCTTGCAGCCAGCCCTATCTGTGATATTTATTGTTATATCACCTCAGTAGAGAGCCTGGTTTGAAAATGAACAAGTAAGGTTGTTTACATCTCTCATACAAGGAGGTGCAACATGACTAATTTAGATACTGACAAGTATTCTGGAAGTTATCCAGATACCACGGGGGTGAGAGCAGTCTGTACTGAATGCCTTGGTGCAGTTGATACATAGAGAGATATTTCTCGCTGTTTGCAGGGAGCCCTTAGTCCCAGTCAACTTGCTCTGAAGTGGTCATAGGAGGAATTGCTGTAGAAGGCATTCCCAGGAGTCATTCTCTGAGGACCTGTGTGACGTATCGTGAATGCAATTTCAAACAGCATGTACCACAGATGAGCTTGTTGAGAATCTCGGACAATAATGCTGGGTAATCTTTTCTCAGGTTGGTGCTAGGTTAATCTGGACATAGGATCTATATGGTTATTCATTTGAAAGGAAATATTCCAGCTAGAAAAAGAAGAGTAAATTATATTTAATCTTGTTGCTTGTTTTGAATTAATTTAAAGTCTTTGTATGTCACCTGAGGTGATATTAAAAATCCAATCATTTATAACTTATTTGTTTATTTCAGTTCTAAAACTTTTTATGAATATTTCTGAAGGCAGAATCCAGCAACAGAATAAATCCAGAACCCTGTTTGTGAACGTCAGCCAGCAAGTTCAGTACTTATGTATTTTGCACAGGAGGCTAGAATTTTACAGGCACTTAACTAGGAAAATCTGGGCCCTAATCGTCAGTGAGAAGAATTTCCTTACCATATTTGGAAATTCCATTGGCATTATGTGACAGAAAGAGGAATGAAAAATATTGAAGATGACTATATCCTCATGCCTAATCCTTCCTCTCCTACCTCACATCCAAATTATCATTCGGTATTCTGATACAAAAGCTTCTGATGATGTAAGTGCATATTGCTTTCTTTCTCACGCTTCCCATATGGTGTTGATTGTGGTACAGCAGTTTCGTGGATGTTGTCCAAGTATGTGTGGGTGGCACATTGGAATCAAGAATCTTCTCAGTTGAGGATCACTCTAATTGGTAGTGGTTGTTTTTTTGCCAAATACGGGAGACAGAATGGTCTGCTGTAGAATGAGGGATATAGACATCAAACTGAATAATGTTCTGTTTATGATTGCACACTAGCTGTACATTGAGGAAGTGAATCCCTGTTGGTTCCAGTATGGGACAATCTTGTATCGGAGGCCTTGCAAGAATATGTTCTAGATAAATCCACTGCACACTGACATGAGACAATAAGGCACATTCAGCTGCCTTATAGAGAAATTGTATACAGGCCCTCTAGCTCAATCAGTCCAAGCTGACTCATTCAAGGAAACCAACTGGAACCTCCCTAACAGAAGAGTGAAAATGTGAGATGATGGAAGTATCTAACTCCGATGTAGAAGAATTTTTTCTGCAGCTAACATCAAGTTTAACCTAACCTTGAATGTCACAGGGATCCAATCTTTACCCAGCTTTAAGGTTGCTATTCTGACTTCAACACATGACAGATTTCAGTGAGAATGTTTGTGGTGAAGTGCAGATGTTCTGCTGATTCTCTTGGAAACTCAGGCCAGAGAACATTCGACCACCTGAAGCAAATGTGCATCTATGGTGTGTCCTCCAATCTTTCTTCCTTTCATTTCTAGAAACTTACCTTGTTCAGTGTGGCCTTGCTCATTTCCCCAGTCATGCCACATCATCAATAATTCAGAGATATTTACAAACAGCATTATGTTATGTTATTTCGCTAAACTTTTAGTAAGCGTAGTTGTTTGTCATTGCGGACATTTATTGTTTTTTTTTGATGGAGAGCCCTTCAATTTAATGTTCATCTATTTGAAAAATTGCCTTGCAAAATACTTTCCTTCCCCTTTTATCTTGTCTTATATAGAATTTGAAAAAAAATAGAAATAGCATATCTCGTGTTGCATAAATCATGTTATATCTGTTCAGATGTGGTTGAGCAATCTAATCATTTCAATCACATTTGGAATATGCATCTAGGTCTTGGTGAACTTTGACTTAGAGTTGGTGACCCGGAGTTCAATATTACAACATTGTAGTGCATTAGAGAGGGGAAAACAAGAACTTTGGTACTTTGTTGACAAGTTCACCTCTTAGAATAGCTACTGCAGAACTGGTTAGTCAAAAATAGAATGAACATATGACAGTCAGTGAGGCAGGCATGGAGATCCAGAAGGCAGCCTTAACCTTGAACTTGTCCAACAGGCACAAAATTCTTGCAGCCTTTGTGCACATGAGCAGGGACTGCAGAAATACTGAGAAAGCTGACCATAGCACCATGATACTGTGTTATTATATGTGTACATAATAATGAACTTCAGTTCCCAGTGTGCAATGCGGGCGGTTCACCCAGAACCAGAGGTGAGGTTGGTGAGCTGGTTGCATGAGCTTGAGTTGAGCTGATGCCATTACTGTTGAGTCCTGTAAGTAAAAGATGTGTTAGTTTTTACCCATGCTATTTGTCTTTATTATGAACAAATATAATATGGTGTCAGAAGTCGGCGTGAGGATTATACATGGAGTGTAAATGTATGGTGAGTGATTAAGAAAGAGACGTTAGGATCCAACAGGGAGAACTTAGCGGCCAGAGAGTATGTAGTGTCCTGAAGTTGTTGCTGTTCACTGAATTCACCAAGAAAGAATGAGGAGAGAGCCTGAAGACTCTGGCATGGATAAGCTAAGACCTCCCATACCTGTGCTGTTTCCTGGCAATCTAACTGATAACTGGAAATGCTTGAAACTGCAATTCAATATATATTTAGTGGTGAGTAGAGCTGGAGGTGTGGATTAAAAATTGAAAGTGACTATTTTTCTACATGTAATTGGGAAAGATGCTTTGGACATCTAGAATGGCTTTCGAATTGACAAGATAGCCGTTACATTGGTCAGTCTGATGACAAAATTTGAGGAGTATTTTGTCCCCAGTAAAAGCATCATGCTTGAAAGATACATGTTTTTTTGTGAGCAGAAACAAAGTGTTGGCTTCGACCAATACGTAGCTGAGCTTCACACACTGAATAAGTCCTGTGAGTTTGGAGATTTGAGAAACTCAGTAGTTAGAGACGAAATAGTTTGAGGAACTTTGAACAATGGGCTCAGAGAAAGCATACTCTGTGAAACAGATTTACACCGGACAAGGCTGTGGATATGTGTGGGGCAGCGGAGACTACACAGCACAAGCCAAGGAGCTGCACACAACAGAAACAACAGTGCATACTGTGAAAACAGAAGGGCAGAGTGCAAGGTGTTTCTCAAAACAACAGTGAAGTAGAGAGGTGGCTTTCTAGCGGGGGGTTTAAACTAGCAGGGGGAGGAGAACCAGAGTGTTAGAGCAGATAGTGAGGTGGAGGAGGATAAAGGTCATGCGAGAACTGTAAGTATAGTGCATGGAGTAAAGCCAGATCTAACATTTAAAGAGGTTTTGAGGGAAGAGAAGCAGAATAAAGGATGTAAAGGTAGTAAGGTAGAAGGGCTAAACTGCGTGTACTTCAATGCAAGAAGCATCAGGAACAAAGGTGATTAACTGCGAGCTTGGATACATACATGGAATTATGATGTAGTGGCCATTACAGAGACTTTGCGGGCACCAGGGCAGGAATGGATTCTCAATATTCCTGGATTTCAGTGCTTTAAAAGGGATAGAGGTGGGAAAAGGGGAGGAGAGGTAGCATTACTAGTCAGGGATACTGTTACAGCTACAGAAAGGGTGGGTAATGAAGCAGGATCCTCTTTTGTGTCATATCGGTGGAAGTCAGGAACAGGAAGGGAGCAGTTACTCTACTGGGGGTATTCTATAGGTCCCCTGGTAGCAGTAGAGATACTGAGGAGCAGATTGGGAGGCAGATTTCGGAAAGGTGCAAAAATAACAGGGTTGTTATCATGGGTGACTTTAACTTCCCTAATATTGATTGGCACCTGATTAGTTCCAATAGTTTAGACGGGGCAGAGTTTGTTAAGTGTGTCCAGGATGGATTCCTGTCACTGTATGCTGACAGGCCGACTAGGAGGAATGCCATACTTGATCTAGTATTAGGTAACGAAGCGGGTCAGGTCACAGATCTCTCAGTGGGTGAGCATCTGGGGGACAGTGACCACCGCTCCCTGGCCTTTAGCATTATCATGGAAAAGGATAGAATCAGAGAGGACGGGAAAATTTTTAATTGGGGAAGGGCAAATTATGAGGCTATAAGGCTAGAACTTGCGGGTGTGAATTGGAATGATGTTTTTGCAGGGATGTGTACTATGGATATGTGGTCGATGTTTAGGGATCTCTTGCAGGATGTTAGGGATAAATTTGTCCCGATGAGGAAGATAAAGAATGGTAGGGTGAAGGAACCATGGGTAACAAGTGAGGTGAAAAATCTAGTCAGGTGGAAGAAGGCAGCATACATGAGGTTTAGGAAGCAAGGATCAGATAGGTCTATTGAGGAATATAGGGTTTGGAAGAAAGGAGCTTAAGAAGGGGCTGAGGGGAGCAAGAAGGGGGCATGAGAAGGCCTTGGTGAGTAGGGTAATGGAAGACCCCAAGGTATTCTTCAATTATGTGAAGAACAAAAGGATGACAAGAGTGAAGGTAGGACTGAATAGAGATAAAGGTGGGAAGATGTGCCTGGAGGCTGTGGAAGTAAGCAAGGTCCTCAATGAATACTTCTCTTTGGTATTCACCAATGAGAGGGAACTTAATGATGGTGAGGACAATGTGAGTGAGGTTGATGTTCTGGAGCATGTTGATATTAAGGGAGAGGAGGTGTTGGAGTTGTTAAAATACATTAGGACGGATAAGTCCCCGGGGCTTGATGGAATATTCCCCCAGGCTGCTCCACGAGGTGAGGGAAGAGATTGCTGAGCCTCTGGCTAGGATCTTTATGTCCTCGTTGTCCATGGGAATGGTACCGGAGGATTGGAGGGAGGCGAATGTTGTCCCCTTGTTCAAAAAAGGTAGTACGGATAGTCCGGGTAATTATAGACCAGTGAGCCTTACATCTGTGGTGGGGAAGCTGTTGGAAAAGATTCTGAGAGAAAGGATCTATGGGTATTTAGAGAATCATGGTCTGATCAAGGACAGTCAGCATGGCCTTGTGAAGGGAAGATCGTGTCTAACAACCCTGATAGACTTCTTTGAGGAGGTGACCAGGCATATAGATGAGGGTAGTGCAGTGGTTGTGATCTACATGGATTTTAGTAAAGCATTTAACAAGGTTCCACATGGTAGGCTTATTCAGAAAGTCAGAAGGCATGGGATCCGGGGAAGTTTGGCCAGGTGGATTCAGAATTGGCTTGCCTGCAGAAAGCAGAGGGTCGTGGTGGAGGGAGCACATTTAGACTGGAGGGTTGTGACTAGTGGTGTCCCACAAGGATCGGTTCTGGGACCTCTACTTTTCGTGATTTTTATTAACGACCTGGATGTGGGGGTAGAAGGGTGGGCTGGCAAGTTTGCAGATGACACAAAGGTTGGTGGTGTTGTGGATAGTGTAGAAGATTGTCGAAGATTGCAGAGAGACATTGATAGGATGCAGAAGTGGGCTGAGAAGTGGCAGATGGAGTTCAACCCGGAGAAGTGTGAGGTGGTACACTTTGGAAGAACAAACTCCAAGGCAGAGTACGAAGTAAATGGCAGAATACTTGGTAGTGCGAAGGAGCAGAGGGATCTGGTGGCACATGTCCACAGATCACTGAAAGTTGCCTCACAGGCAGATAGGGTAGTTAAGAATGCTTATGGGGTGTTAGCTTTCGTAAGTCAAGGGATAGAGTTTAAGTATTGTGAGGTAATGATGCAGCTCTATAAAACTCTGGTTAGGCCACACTTGGAGTACTATGTCCAGTTCTTGCCTCATTATAGGAAGGATGTGGAATCATTGGAAAGGGTACAGAGGAGATTTACCAGGATGCTGCCTGGTTTAGAGAGTATGCATTATGATCAAAGATTAAGGGAGCTAGGGCTTTACTCTTTGGAGAGAAGTAGGATGAGAGGAGACATGATAGAGGTATACAAGATATTAAGAGGAATAGATAGAGTGGACAACTAGCACCTCTTCCCCAGGGCACCACTGCTCGATGCAAGAGGACATGGCTTTAAGGTTCGGGGTAGGAAGTTCAAGGGGGACATTAGAGGAGGGTTTTTTACTCAGAGAGTGGTTGGTGTGTGGAATGTACTGCCTGAGTCAGTGGTGGAAGTAGATATACTAGTGAAATTTAAGAGACCACTAGACAGGTATATGGAGGAATTTAAGGTGGGGCGTTATATAGGAGGCAGAGTTTGAGGATCGGTGCAACATTGTGGACTAAAGGCCCTGTACTGTGCTGTACTATTCTATGTTCTATGTTCAGACAGCATATTGCAAAGACATGTGTCACTTACGGAGAGTCTTGCAATCATTGTGGGAAGAAGAATCGTTTTGCAAAGGGAGGCAAAGCTGAGGCTACCAAGAGAAAGGTGCACATGGTTGCTGTGGAAGTGGAAGAAGTCTCTCTGGATTCTCTATAGACTGTGAATGCTGGTAAAACATAATGGATTGTTCCAGTGACTGTGAATGAGACAATAATTCCATTGAAGCTCGACACCGCAGCCCATGTGAATCTGTTGTTCATGGATGATTGCAAGACTCTCACAGTGAAGAGCAAGAAGAACCCAGAGAAGTTAAAAGTGACAGGCTGTACTGGAGAGAACATTCCAGTAAAAGGGGCCTGTATAGTGACCTTGAAGCACAAAGGGCAACGCCTAAAGGCATTATTAACACCTCATTATGGAAAATAAATACAGCTAATATTAGGTCCAAGTGCATGAGAAAAAGCTCAACTTGATGAAAATAGTTTTTGCAGTGGCTTCACAGTCCAAGGATGACCACACTTCATTCATGGAAGAGTACACGATTGTCTTTGAGAGACTTATTTTGCTTACCTGGTGTAAACAAATTTCATTTAGATCCTGTTGGTTCCTGTTGTCCATGCATGCAGCAAAGTCCCGTTTTCAATCAGAGACAAACTTAAACAAGAACTAGCACACATGGAGCTGATAAATGTCATGCAGAAAATTGCAGAACTAACAGACTGAATGAGCTCAAGAGAAAGCATTTTAAAATACCAACGGAGGAGGAGATCATGTCGTGGTTTGCAGGTAGCAAGTGGTTTAGCAAACTGAGCACATCAGCGGGGTTTTGGCAGATGAAGTTTGATGAGGCAAGTTCAAGACTGTGAAATTTTAACACACCAGAGGGAAGATAGTGCTTTCTTCAGCGACTGTATGGGATTGTGTCTGTACCAGAAGTCTACCATAAAACCACCCACATGATCTTTGAGGGCATACCTGGTGCCAAGACCATGATGAATGACACCATCATCTGGGGATCCACCAAGGAAGAACATGATGAACCACGGAGACAGGTACTTGACATGACGTGGAATGTCAATTTGAAATCAAATAAAGAGAATTGTGAGTTTGGTGTTACGACATTGACTTTCAAAGGGGATGCCATATCAGAAGAGGGAGTGAATCCTGACCCAAGAAAGATGTCAGCCATTGACAATGTGGAGTGGCCCCAAAACAAAGAGGAGATGAGATGTTTCCTGGAGATTGTGACTTACCTAGCTGTTCATGCCTTGACTTCCTACAGTGTCAGCACCACTTAAGTCACTCCTTGAGTGGTGAAGTGAGTGGATTTAGTCTCACGAGCAAGAAGAATGTTTCCAGAGGCTGAAAATAATCCTAACTGAAGAGCCCATGCTGAAGTTTTATGATCCAGAAAGGTGTAGTAAGTTCTCAGCTGATGTGTCCCTGTATGGCTTTGAACGACTAGAGCAGCATGATGTCACATAGTAACCAGTGGACTATGCATTAAAGACTTTAACAAGTGTGGAAACCAACTATGCACAGATAGAGAAAGAGCTTCTTGCCAGTACATATGCATCCAAAGGGTTCCATCAGTACATCTATCGACAAGCTTTGGAAGTGGAGACAGACCATAAACCATTAGTCTCACTTATGTCCGAACCTCTGAAAGACTGTCTCATGAGCACATGCTGACAAGGCTGCAGATATATGATGTGAAGATGACCTGGACACCGCTAAAATAATGTTTCCTGCTGATGTGTTGTCTCAAGCAGTCAACAAGAAAGAAAAGAGTGACCAAGATATTAATGCTGTTATACAGGCCTATGTTGACATATTTATCATCTCCATTCCAGTATCTCCTTATGGAACTGGGAATATTAAGACAGCAGCAACAAGGTCAGATACAACAATGGAAGTACTCAAAGAGACAATACAGAAAGGATGGCAGGTAACCAAAACTGACTGTCGAATGGGTATTTGGGATTATTGCGCATGTAGAGCCAAACTGTCAGTAGTCGAAGAGATGATCTACAAGTGGAATAGGTTTGTGATTCCAGTGTTGTTACTCAAGGAAATGCTTCAGAAGATACATGAAGGGTATCTTGCTGAGGAAAAAATGTAAACGAAGAACTCATGAAGTAACATACTGACCACAAATGAACCAAGATATCAATAGACCACTGCTTCATGAGATATGTGTCTTATCTACAGACCAAAACAGCAAGCAGAAACGTTTATACCACATACCACACCAGACAGGTCGTACTTTAAAGTTGGAGTGGATTTGCTTGATTATAATGGGAACAGTCACTTTGTTGTCACTGACTACTTTTCCAATAGCCCAGAGCTGAAAGCTGTGTTTGTGAAGCATGGAATTCCATGTGAGGTGGTATCCAACAATAATCCACAATTTCTGAGCTCTGAATTGGAGTCCTTTGCCAATGACTGGAGGTTTGATATATAGCTTCAAGCACACATCACCCAAAATCTAATGGCCTAGCAGAGACGCAAACACGAGGAATTCTGCAGATACTGGAAATTCAAGCAATACACATCAAAGTTGCTGGTGAACGCAGCAGGCCAGGCAGCATCTCTAGGGAGAGGTACAGTCGACGTTCCGGGCTGAGACCCTTCGTCAGGACTGGCGAAGGGTCTCGGCCCGAAACGTCGACTGTACCTCTTCCTAGAGATGCTGCCTGGCCTGCTGCATTCACCAGCAACTTTGATGTGTGTGGCCTAGCAGAGAGTTCAGTCAAGGTAGTGAAGGGCAAGATGGATGAGAGGACTTTGACAAAAGTCTGATGACTTATAGAAGTGCGCCACTGCAGAATGGCCTTTCACCGGCCCAAATGCTGACGGGTCAACACATGCACACTAACCTTCCAGTGCACGAAAACCTGTTGCCATCTAAAGGAGCACAGAAGGTCAAACTGGCTAAAGTAAAAGGGAAAGAAAAACTGAAACAACATCACGACAAGACTGTGAAAAGCCTATCAGTCCTGAAGCTTGGAGATCAAGTACAAATCTGAGATCGTGATTCTGGTACATGGTCTATGGTAGGATATGTGCAAGAGGAAGTTGCTCCACATACCTACCAGGCGGAGCGATGAACACCTCTGAGAAGGAATCATGCGGATCTACAATCACAAGCTCCCAGACGTAGCTATGACACATTACCTGTCAGTACATCAAAGGGGCCAGCAGATGTGAAAAATAAACTTGTTGTCTTGAGTTCTCAGGGGTACATTTATATTAACAGAGTAAGTGATAGCAATACATTTGTGGAGACAAATAGCAGACCAAAAAGAATTATAAAACCACCTCAGTGACTCATTGAGAGTTGATGAGTGAATAAGGGATTGTATTTGTTCATTGAAATTGAAGTTAATGTAAATATCTTTTTTGGAAAGCATTATTGTTTCTTGCATGTTTATGAGGACATAGTATTGTGTTTGTTTTATCTTTAAAGGGGGTAGGGGTGTTACTATGTGTGTACATAATAACAAACTTAGTTTCCAGTGTGCTAACAGAACTGCAAGTGGCATTAGGGAGTAGGTTGCTCGTGCTCAGGTCGAGCTGAAGCCATGAGCTGGTCGCAGGCACTTGTGTGGAGCTAGAGCCATCACTGCAAATATGTGTTAGTTTTACCCATGCAGTTTGTCTTTATTAAGAACAAACATAAGAGGTACCAAAGGAAGAGTGAAAAGAAATGAAGTAGAATTAGCAGACAGTGTACTTAGTTATTGCTGTCTGTGCCACAAGCATAATCTAAAAGCTTATTGCCTGCTCAGGGCTATTTAAACTCATCTTTTCAGGGACATTGTCCTTCTACGAACAAGTGACAAGGGTAACTCGAAGAAGAAGGTTCTGCTAAAGGAGAATGATCAAATAGGTTTCAAATGAAAATTAGCTCAACTATAAAGGTATTGATTTCTGAATCACTACTTGATCCCGACATGAAAATTAGACTGAGACAATAAGATCATAGAGTTTGTTGAGGAGAAGTTGCTGTGTACATAACCTTAGCAAGTTTTTTCCCAAGGTCCTGCATTGTAGTAGGAGGCAGAGGGTGGTTGTGGAAGATTGCTTTTCACTTCAAAGGCCTGTGGCATGAGGTGTCCTGCAGAACTGGTGCTGGATCCTCTATTGTTTGTCATATATGTTATTGATCTGTATGAGAATGTAGTTGGCATGATCAGTAGTTTTGCAGATGACACCAAAATTGGTGTTATCTTGGAAAGTGAAGGTTGTACAAAGTCACGTGAAAGTTAAATCAACTAGGAGAGTGGGCAAGGGAGTGGCAGATGAAATTTAACTCCATAAGAATAAAAGAAATAGGAGTAGAATCAGGCCTTTCAGCTCATTGGTTTTGCTCTGCCATTTCATCATGGCTGATTTATTAACCCTCTCAACACCATTCTCCTGCTTTCTCCCTGCTACCTTTGATGCCCTTACTAGTCAGGAAACTATCAACCTTCTGCTTTAAATACAGTGAAACTCCGATTTTAGGCACCTGGATTTAAAGAGAATTTGGATATAATGTGATGAGTCATTGGATCCATGTCCCATGGATCCAATGACTCATATCCATCCATATCTATGTCAATCCATACTTCCCCTACTCCAGCCTTGTCTCCCTTTTGCCAATCAACTTTCCAGCTCTTGGTTTCATCCTTCTCCCTCCTGCCTTCTCCTATCATTTTGGGTCTCTCCCTCCCTCTCCCACTTTCAAATCTCTAACTGTCTCTTTTTTCTGTTAGTCCTGATGAAGGGTCTTGACCAGATGCTGCCTGCCCTGCTGTGTTCCACCAGCATTTGGTGTGAGTCTGGGGCCAGCCTTTTCATCACGCCAATCCACCACGGAAGATGATGATGACGAGCCAGATTTGTACAGCTTTACAGAGGAAGATGTGCTTGAGGCACAGAAGCTGTCTGAATGGAGCAAAGAAGAGCTACGCCAGTGGTACTCTACCGACAACAAATGCCCAACATATGAGCACCTGACGGATGCCGAGATCGTCCGTAACGTAACTATAGCACCGGCGGAGGCAAATGTACCGGTTATCAAGCCACAAGAAGATGATAATGAAGAGCCTCCACCCCCAACCCCAAAAGTGTCTGAAGCCATGGAACACCTCGAGGCTAGGCTCCATTGGCTGGAGACCCAGGAGGTGGACCACGAAAAACCTCCAACTCAGAAGCATTCTAGATTTCGCTCACAGCCAGCGACATGCTGCGTTCAAGCAAGGAACACTCGATCACTTTTTTAAGAAATAAACTGTAAATGATGATTGCTAATATTCTTGAATGTTTTTATTTGTTGTTTTGTGTATTAAAAAGCTTTACTAAAAATTAATTTGTGTTTTAATTTCTACAGTAACAACAACCTTGATTTTGTGTGACCCCGCTTTTTTCACGATGACATTTTATGGACCCAAATGATCGCGTTATGATGGGGTTTCACGGTATACCCAATAACTTGATCTCTAGCACTGTCCGTGGCATTGAATTCCACAGTTTCACCCCTATCTAGTTAAAGCATTTCCTCCTCATATTTGTTCTAAAGGGATGTACATCTATTCTGAGGCTATACCCTCTGGTCCTAGACTCGCTCACTATAGGAAAAATCTTCTCCATGTCCATTCTATCCAGACTTTTCAATAATCTATAGGTTTCAGTGAGATCCCCCTCATTCTTCTAAGCATTCAAATGATCGTCATACATTAACACTTTCATTCCCAGAATCATTCTCATGATCCTCCTCTGGACCCTCTCCAATGTCAGCACATCTTTTGTTTAGATATGTTGCCTAAAACTGCTTACAATCCTCCAAATATGATCTGACCAATGCCTTATAAAGCCCCGGTATTATATCCTTGCTCTTATAGTCATCACAAAATGAATGTTAACATTGTATTTGTCTTCCTTAGTATCAATTCAATCCATAAATTAATCCTTAGAGAATCCTGCTCTAGGATTTCCAAGTTCCTTTGCACCTCTGATTTCTGAATTTGCTCCCTATTTAGAAAATAGTCTTCACTTTTCTTCCTTCTACCAATGTGCATGGCCATACATTTTCCTGCACTGTATTCCATCTGCCACATCTTTGCCCATTCTCCTGATCTGTGTAAGCCCTTCTGCAGATTATCTGCTTCCTCAGCACTACATGACCACCCACTTATCTTTGTATCATCTACAAACATGCCCACAAAGCCATTAATTTTGTAAACCAGATCATTGACATAGAATATGAAAAGAATATGAATACGGTCCCGTGACCATCCCCTGTGGGACATCCCTTGTCACCAGCAGCCAACCAGGGAATGCTCATTTTATTCCTACTTTTTTTGTCTCCTGCCAGTCAACTATTTCCTTATGCATGCTAGTATCTTTCATGTAATACTGCAGGCTCTTATCTTAGCAACACACACAAAATGCTGGAGGAACTCAGCAGGCCAGGCAGCATCTATGAAAAAATGTACAGTCAACACTTCTGGCCGAGACCTTTTGGCAGACCCAAAACGCCGACTGTACTTTTTTTCATAGATGCTGCCTGACCTGCTGAGTTCCTCTACCAATTTGTGTGTGTTGTTTGGATTTCCAGCATCCAGGTATTCCAGGTCAATGGCAGGGACTTGTGTGTTCCAGATTTTCTCTTGTTTCTGTTTAGGCTCTTATCTTGTTTAGCAACCTTATGTGTGACACTTTGCCAAAGTCCTTCTAAAAAATCCAAATAAACAACATTCATTGACTCTCCTTTGTCCATCTTGCTTGTTATTTCCTCAAAGAATTCCAACATATTTGTCAGAAAGATTTCCCTTGAAGGAAACTATGCTGAATTTTGGCCTATTTTATCATGTACCCCATCTCTGATAATGGACATCAAATAATTAACTTGGACAAGTATGAGGTGATGTGCTTTGGAAAGATTTCCAGGTCAATGGTAGGGAACTGAGGAGCATTGTTGAACAGAAATACCTAGTATACCAAGTATATATTTCTTTGAAGGTAGCATCCTAGGTAGACAGGGTGGTTTTATGGTATGCTCACCTTCATTATCTGAGGCATAGAGTACAGCAGTTGGAACATCATGCTGCAGTTGTACGAAATGCTAGTTAGCCATATTTGGAATATTGTGTGCAGTTGTGGTTGCCATATTGTAGGAATGATGTTAATGAACTGGGGAGGGTGAGGGAAGGATCAACAGGAACATTGGCTGGATTGGAGGGCTTCAGGGAGAAGATGAGATTGGGCAGGCTGGATCTATTTCCCATATCTACCACCAGGGGGCATAGGTTTAAAGTGAGAGGGAGGAGGTTCAAATGCACCTCCCAAAAGAGAACTGAAGGGTAAGCTTTTCACACAAACAACTGTTGCTATTTCATGGAAACGGAGACAGCAACAACATTTAGGAGGCATCTAGGCAAGTACATAAATGAGCAAGGTATAAAGGGATATGGATTTAATACTGGCAAGTAGGATTAATTTAGATAGGCACAATGGTTTGGCATTAATGAGCTGGGTTTAAGGGTCCCTTTCTATGTTGTACAACTCTATGACACTATACTTTAATGGTAAATTATACCTGGAAATAATATACTAGATTGAATTCTCATTTGAGGATGGATATGGTTGTGATAGAACTCTGAGGCAGCAAAGTTTCATCAGATTGATTCTTGGAAAGAGCAGATTGTCTTGTGGAGAGAGATTAAACAGAATGGGCCCAAGATATCTTGAGTTTAGAAGAACATGAAGAGATCTCACTGAAACACTTAGATTTCCGAAGCATAATCTCAAAATAAACAGTTGACCATTTATTTCCTCATCTGTAAGGTAGTCAGCATTTGGGAATCTCCATCAAACAGGATTCTGGAGATGCAGTCACTCACCATATTTAAGAAAAAGATGGATTATATTTTCAATATTGAAGGAATCAAGAGAAATAAAAAATAGTTCTGGAAGGTGTTGCTGAGTTAAAATATCAGCTATGATCTTAGTAAATAGCAAAACAGGAATGTGGATGTAATGGCCTATTCCTGCTCCTTTACATTTTCATATCAAGACTCCTGCCAAATATGCTGGAGTTATCTTGATGTGAAACTCTACTAGTCAAGCATTACCTCAAGCTAAGTGAATCAATATGGAATTTTGTAGGAATTAAAATGTGCCAGTTTTTTTTTTGTGTTCCAGAATCCTAGTTCATAGTTTTTAATTGTACTCCAGTAGTGTGACATCTTTCCAACTTATTTCATGGCTACTTAATAGTATATTTTAGACTTCAGTGCAGAACTCTCCCTGGTCCCACTAAACAAAAGACTGACATTTAACATAAGTTACTTACATTATCTATCGATTTATTCAAAAGCTGGTAAGAAATTCCTGGATTTAAAAAAGTACAAATGTGAGTGAAAGCTTGGAATTGTGCCTAATTAAAAAATGAAACTGTAAGGCTGACACCAACATTAAAGTTATATTGTCTAATTCAAACTATTTAATCATAGTTTTAACAGGCATGACATTGCATAAATAGAAACCTAATTATCTGTCATACAAATTTCTTTTCTAAGCTCTGAAGTAAGAACACAAATACAATTAGGGCCAGCACATTTATCAGGGAAAATGTGATTTATATTTATTCCTCACAAAAGAAAATTTATTATGGAAAATTGGAGAAATGTCAGTTTCATTTAGAGTTAAGTTCTGAATGTTTTATGTTTGCCTGTTTTTGCAAAATATGTCTTCTTGCACTGCTTTATTTGAATTAATACATCTTTGAAGAATTATTTTAGTAACATTAGTAGTATATTGTCATAGTATATCACAATCAGTAATACGCAGATTCAATCCTGGGGAAAATTCTGAGCAGCATCTTCATGTTTTTAGAATCTATCCTGTATAATACGTACAGTATTTACAGATTGTGACAGACAGAAATGTAAAAATCTCAGAAGATCATCTGAACAAGGTGTGAAAATGGGCTCCATCATGGTACACAGCAGTAACTTGAGTTTAGCACAAAATTTTCAGGCTAACTGATGATTTCAATGGTTTACACTTTCCAGTGATAATGAGGATGATGCCTTTGGCAATCCCATTTGTTACGCTGTCAAACTGTCACAAATTTAAGGGATTCCATGCAAGAGAGACTTTAACTAAGCACCCAGGGTTACATTTCCAATGTTCCACTGTACTGGTTTACAGTTGTCCCTACATTGAAAGATATAAGATAATTAATACAGTAAAAAAGATTTGCTCAAATGGACTGAAAATGCTGTATTTTGTTGAAAGAATTATTAATGAGTTAGCAACCCATCATACTGTTTAACAATCTTTCTAGTTCTAATTACGTAGATATTTACATATGACAATAATAAAGCAATTGCAATTCCAATTTCAATAAATGCTTCATTTTTTAAATACTGTAACATAATTATAATTTTCAAGGATGATTACTTCAGATATTTCACTTCCGCCTTTAATCATATAATTTACAATCTTTATTTCATATTTTCCAATATGCCAGAAACTTGGGGGATTCTAAGCATGAGAAGCTTTAACCAAGAACCCAGAGTTATAGTTAGCTGCTTAATGCTCTGCTGCACTTTGCACTGTTTTGCAGTTGTCCCTACATTAAAAGATATAAAATAAGATATTAGCCAGAAGTTATGCTTTTTCTTTCCTGACATACTGACTGTGCAAGGTATTTAATGAGATTGAATGGTCCACTAGATTGACATCATAGACACTTGATGTCAGGGGAATAAATGTGAGGGGAAAGAATATTTATGCTCCCCTCAAAACTGAGATTATTAGATAGTCATACGCAGCTCTAATTTCAAAAGTGACTATCATTGTTTCAGCATTGATGTAGCCGGGTCTTTAATGTATTGGAAGATGCCTTTTTTGTTTACTTCCATAGATGGTCAGCTCAGCATTCTGATTTTTATTGTAGGAGGCTTGCTGAAACAAATGCATTTTCCTGTGTATAACAGACTCAGGAAGAAGAACAGATCCCTCACAGCTTTCATTCTACACATATCCTTCACCATCACATCCCTGCTACAAATATGAGAAGGAGGAGGGGATTATGTTGATGACTGTACTGTAGCAATTGGTAGTCTCATACTCAAATTCATTTGATTCCTGTTTGCTGGACCTGCATGTTTGCTTTAAGTAACTCCATATGCAGGGACAACCAGGTCCCTGGGCACAGCAACATTTCCAACTTAAATAACTTACTGAATTTCTGATCAAAGTAGTTAAGTCCATCTTTACCGATGCAAAACCACAGCAGTCAAGTATTTCCCTACCAACTCAACTTGCATAAATCACCTTGAAACTTCTTTACCTCGTCTGCACAACCCACAGTCTCACCTAGTTTCATGCTGTCAGCAGATTTAGAAGTAGTATATTCAGTTTCCTGATCTAAATTATATGTATATCTCTAAGCAGAGTTCAAAATACAGAGCTCCGTAGTGCACCACAAGTCACTACTGCTTCAGGAAAATGCCTGCTGAGTCTTCTCTGAAGGGATGGAAGATGCATTTTCACTATGGTTACTGCTGGACTCAGAACCCAGGCTCTTCATCATGGGGAGGATAGTGACTTGGAGTCAGCAATATTTGCAGCCTTATGTCATGTCATCCGCTGGCAGCTGTCACAGCTCCAAACTGTTTACCATCAGTGTTCATGTGGCCTTGCTGTCCTCACACAATCAGCATTCATCTGGAATATCTATTCAATGATCATTTAATGCTTTTCATCTATTGTAAAGGTCACATGCTGTGTAATTTATATGCTCTGGATTTGGCAATATAGTTCTTGACATCAGAAAAGCAATTATTTTGATTTCCAGTGTGAATCAAAAACATTATGGAATCTTTTATGCATTATCTTGCTTCGGCATATCATTGAATTAATGAAAATTATTTTTATTTGGTAGATAAATTATGTAATCAGTAGATAATCACCCATATTACTTACAACAAGTCCCTTGCAGTTAGGAAGAAACAAGTACTATATCTTTATCTTTTTAGCTGTAAACATTATCCACTTGAAATGTTCACCTAAAGTGTAATCCAAAATCTAAGGTGACACTTTGATGAAGAGTGAGGTAGTGCAGAACTGTTAGAAGCATTACCTTTTGGGTATAATTTTATACCAGAGCAACATCTGCACTCATGGTGGATGTAAAAGATTCTCTGCTACTTTTCCGAGGAGAAGTAGGGGATTTGGCCAATATTTGTCTCTCAAACAACTTTAGTAAAATTGGATAACCAATCTTTATCACATTTCAGTTTGTGAGAATGTACTCTCTAAAAATGACTGTGATATTTCAATAGTGACTACACTTTAAAAGTGTTCAAAGTTCAGAATTCTAAGTAAATTTTATTCTCAAAGTACATATATATTACTTCATATAACCCTGAGATTCATTTTCCTTCAGGCATACTCAGCAAATCTATAGAATAGTAACTGTAACAGGATCAATGAAAAGTCAACTAGAGTGCAGAAGACAATGAACTGTGCAAATGCTAAATAAATAGCAATAAGTAATAAGAACATGAAATAACAAGATAAAGGGTCCTTAAAGTGAGATCATTGGTTGTGGGAACACTACAATGGATGGTCGTTGGTCATAAAGTCTTTTAGCTGCTTGCCCAACTGTGCACCAGAATGTCACACATTAATCAAAACATCTTAAGTCTGTCTTCGATACGTCATTATGTCTCTGGCTCTTTAATGTGAAGTAACGTCGCTGTAGCTGAGCATGTATAAGAGAGGTCATTATCTACAGCTACAAATTTGATCTTTGAAAACACTGAAAAATTGACAGATTGCTGAAGGTCCAAGGAATCTAATGTGCTGTTTACAATGTCATATATGATCTCTCCAATCTCCAATAATGTTTTTGTTCACGAAAATTGCTGGTCATAGTGAAGCTCCACTATATTTTCCTGTACTGCAGCTGGTAGTCGAGAGAAAAAAATAGGATAAAATTGTTTGTTCTGAATAAAGATCTACCAGTGCCTCGTTTGATGGATCTGTGCAGAATGGTTTGGATATTGTTTAAAATATAGCTCAAAATGAGTTCAACTACACATCAGTTTACACAAATACTGAGTAATATATTTATAACATGAGCACATGCATTTTTAAAGGCTCTTTTCTAAGTCACATATGATAAATTCAAGATAGGATTTTTGCACATTCTGCACTAGTAATACACTTGGGATTTTGTTTGACAGTCCCAATCCTTCTATAGAGCACTAAACCTCATGTAGTGCAAGTTAATACACATTCCTGTCCAGATGGATTAATTTTATTGCATTTGGTTCTGCTTTCTTAGATTGATTCATCTGACAGCATCATGTATTTCTTTGATTGGAGAAATATGGTTGAATCTGCACATGGTCAATGTTGCCAAGGGCAACAGTGAGTGCTATGCCACTCAACTTAATGGACAGGCCACATGAAATTAAATATAAACATAATAGAGATGGTTATTTGAAATACTGGGGCTCTCCATGTTACTGATGACCAATCCGTGGAAATCTCAGTTTAAGCAAACTCTCCTATGCATTTTACGGCATTTTTCAAGATCTTAGTAATAGTACTAGTAATAGTAATAACAAGTTGTGCTATTCATTAATAGCTAGATGTAATACATATTCCATTGGTCTAATTTTGAGTAGTGTTAGAGTCAATATTCAATGAAATGAAAGAAATATAGCAACTGTACATGGAGCAAGACAAATAGAAAATGGATGTTCTAGACTTAAAGGGAAATCAACTTCTTGACAATTTTCAGGAATGGATTTTTTATGTAGCAGTGGAACCATTTGTACACCACAATGAAGAGAGCTGTTTTCTTGTATAATGTGCTGAAGACAATCCTGATACCTGCAGAATATTTATGGTTTAAATGCTGAACATAATAAAATATTGATGGATGTTTGCAAAAGAATAATAGTGTATTTTATTGATGTTTTCTTTAATATTTTAAAAATTAAACTTATAACTGATATTTCTTCCTGGATGAAACTGAAACAGATATCCCAACTGCCATTCAATACAAACACAAAGCTGGAGGAACTCAGCAGGCCAGGCAGCATCTATGGAAAAGAGTACAGTCAACATTTCGGGCCGAGACCCTTCAGCAGGACTAGAGGAAAAAAGATGAGTCAGAGTTAGAAGGCAGGGGCAGGGGAGGGAGAAGCACAAGGTGATAGGTGAAACTGGGGTATGGAGGGAGGGGCAAAGTAAAAAGCTGGGAATTTGATTGGTGAGAAAGATACAGGGCTGGAGAAGGGAGAATCTAATAGGAGGGACAGAAGGCCATGGAAGAAATGAAAAGAAGAGGAGCACCAGAGAGAGGTGATGGACAGGTAAGAAGATACGGTGAGAGAGGGAAAGGAGGATGGGGAATAGTGAAGGGGAGGGCCATTACCAAAAGTTTGAGAAACTGATGTTCATGTCATCAGGTTAGATGCTTCTCAGATGGAATATAAGCGTTGCTTCTCCAACCTCAGTGTGGCTTCATTGCAACAGTAGATGAGTCCATGAATTGACATGTCGGAATGGAAGTGGAATTAAAATGGGTAGTCACTGGGAGATCCCACGTTTTCTGGTAGACGGGGCATAGGTGCTTGGCGAAACGGTCTCCTAACCTACGTCAAGTCTCACCGATATACAGGAAGCTACACTGGGTGCACCGGATACAGTAGATGGCCACAACAAACTTACAGGTGACATGTTGCCCCATCTGGAAGGACTATTTGGGGACTTGAATGGTAGTGAAGGAGGAAGTGTAGGGGCAGGTACAGCACTTGTTCTGCTTGCAAGGATAAGTGCCAGGAGGGAGATCAGTGGAGAGGGACAAGTGGACAAGGGAGTCGCATAGGGAGTGATCCCTGTGGAAAGCAGAAAGTGCGTGGGAGGGAAAGATGTGCATGGTGGTGGGAACCCGTTGGAGGTGGCAAAAGTTATGGAGAATTATGTGCTGGACATGGAGGCTAGTGGGGTGGTAGGTGTGGACAAGAGGAACCCTATCCCTGGTCAGGTGGTGGGAGGATGATGTGAAGGCAGACATGTGCGAAATGGAAGAGATACAGTTGAGGGCAGCATTGATGGTGGAGGAAGGGAAGCCCCCTTTATTGAAGAAGGAGGACATCTCCTTTGTTCCAGAAAGAAAAGCTTCATCCTGAGAGCAGGTGCAGTGGAGATGGAGGAATTGAGAGAAGTATATTTATAAGTAACAGGGTGGGAAAGATATATAGTCCAGGTAGCTGTGACAGTCAGTGGATTTATAATAGACATTAGTAGATAAGCCCTCTCCAGAGTTAGAGGGATCTAGAAAGAGGAGAGAGGTGTTGGAAATGGATCAGGTAAATTTAAGGGCAAGGTGGAAGATGAAAGCACAGTTGACAAAGTTGACTAGCTCAACATGGGTGCAGGAAGCAGCACCAATGCTGTTATCATTGTAGCATAGGAAAAGTTGGTGGGAGAGTGGTGACACCAGTGTACGCTTGGAACATAGACTCTTTCACGTAGCTGACAAACAAGCAGGCATAGTTGGGACCCATGCAAGTACTCGTGGCTACGTCTTTTGTTTGAGGAAGTGGAAGGAGCCAAAGGACAATTATTGAGTGTGAGGACAGGTTACACGAGATGCAGGAGAGTGGTGGTGGAGGGGAACTGGTTAAGTCTGGTGTCCAGAAAGAAACGGAGAGCTCTGATGCCTTCCTGGTGGGGTATGGAGGGATATAGGGATTGGATGTCCATGGTGAAAATAAGATGCTCAGGGCCAGGGAACTTGAAATCATTGAAAAGATCAGAAGTGTTGATCAGGAGCACAATTTCTATTTCCTGCTAGGTTCTATCTCAGAGATATTTTATTCTGCTTAAGATCTAACTGCTTGGCTTGATCCTTCACCCACCCCTCCCACCCTCATTTGAATTTCGACACAACCTCTAAGTACATTCATTCTACTTATGATCTACCTGCTGCAACATGGAATAGAGAGGTTTTTAAAGCACACAGAAGATTGGAAAAAGATCCCAGCTACCATTCTTTAACCAACTGTTTCTTCTGAATGTGCAATCTGCTGCTTTCAATGCCAAAAGTGGAATTTGATTCAGCTCGCAATTCTAATATTTACACAAACTTTCTAAATATTTATGCTATTTACATTGTGTAATTTAAGTTATTGGATAACTCTATTTACTTTGTAAAAACTTTCAGACATAAATTGTTCTAAAGATAAATTACACATTTCAATCACACCCCGAGGCTAGTTTTCCAGCATGTAATACTGGGCAAAATTCATGTGGATCTGCATGTGCAATCTCTCTTATGTCTATGGCTCTCACAAACTTCAACAGATGCACGACTAAAGTGTCCTGACCAATTGCATCATAGTCTAGCTCAGCAATTGAATGCATAGGAATGTACGAAGCTGTAGAGAATGCTGAACTCTGCCCAATACATTGTGGGCAAATTCAGATTCACAATCACAATCAGAATCTGTACGCAACATCGATGGCTGTAGTGGTGCTGCTTCCTGCAGCCATGTTGAGCTTCCCATCAATGATAGTATCTACTGCCTGAACAGAATAATATCTATTGTCAATGATTTGCATTATCTGGACCAGAACGTTTTTTTGCAGCTACCATCAGGGAGGAGGGAGAGAAGCATAGGATTCCACACCAGCAGGTTCAATAAAAGTTACTTCCCTGCAACCGTTCAGTTTGGTCCAACTGACACAATCCTGCTCATGATGGCCACTTTGATGACTTTGAACAAAAATAGATCTTGATTTTTTTTTGTTCTAATTGTATTCGATTGTAAATTTTTTTGGTATAATTTACATTTGTATAATTTACATTTAATTTATGTTTTTCTCATGAATGCTGCTTAAATTATGCCATGTGTCTGTGATGCTGTTGCAATTAAGTTTTACATTGCATCTGTGCATACATCTAATGGCACATACGTCAATAATCCTGACTAACTTGAATTTGATGTTTATATTCATAGGTCTTGAATCTGTTGAGTCCATGTTAGAGAATAGGTGTTGCATCCTCTGTGTGCTTTTAAGACCTCTCCATTACACACTGCAGCAGTGAAGGATAACAGGCAGGTCAGTAGTAGAAGATGAACGTGCTCAGAAGTTGTGTAGAAATTTAAGTGGGGGAGGGGGTGAAGGATCAAACCCTGAGGTTAGACCTTAAGCAGAATAAACCATCTTTGAGATGGAATCTAACAGGAACCTAGCAGGGGTGTGTGCCTATCCCACTGCTTTACTCTCTATATACATGACTGTGTGGCTAGGCATAGCTCAAATGCCATCTATAAACTTGCTGATGATGCAACCATTGTTGGTAGAATCTCAGGTGGTGACAAGAGGGTGTACAGGAGTGAGATATGCCAAATAGTGGAATGGTGATGCAGCAACAACCCGCACTCAACGTCAGTAAGTTGAAAGAGCTGAGTGTGGGCTTCAGGAAGGGTAACACGAAGGAACACATACCAATCCTCAGAGAGGGATCAGAAGTGGAGAGAGTGAGCAGCTTCAAGTTCCTGGGTGTCAAGATCTCTGAGACTCTAACCTGGTCCCAAAATATCAAATTAGTTATAAAGAAAGCGTGACAGCAGCTATACTTTATTAGGAGTTTGAAGAGATTTGGCATGTCAACAAGTACACTTAGAAACTTCTATAGTTGTACTGTGGAGAGCATTCTGACAGGCTGCATCACTGTCTGGTACGGAGGCACTCCTGCACAGGACCGAAAAAGCTGCAGAAGTTTATAAATCTAGTCAGCTCCATCTTGGGCAGTGGCCTACAAAATACCCAGGACATCTTTGGGGAGTGGTGTCTCAGAAAGGCAGTGTCCATTATTTAGGACCTCCAGCATCCAGGGCATGTCCTTTTCCCACAGTTACCATCAGGTAGGAGGTACAGAAGCCTGAAGGCACACACTCAATGATTCAGGAACAGCTTCTTCCCCTCTGCCATCCGATTCCTAAATGAACATTGAAGCTTTGGACATGTTACGTAACCAGCAACAAAGAATATCAATCGAGACAGTTTACATAAAGACAACCAAACATTTATTATACACGGATAAACAATAAAAAAACAAATGAAAACCTTAACTGGAAGTTAACTGCTATGCAGCCGTTCAACAAATTGTCACTCGCCACTGGTTCTAAAAGCGTTAAATGCGAAAACAGTTCTTAAAGCGGTAAAGTCAGGTATAGTTCTTAAAATGGTAAATTTTAAAGTCCACCAGGTTTATACGTTCAATTAGGAGAGACTTCTCTGGAGAAGGATTTCTTCATAGGTGCGACTTTCCTGTTGGTTCTGTCCAAACCATTCACGATGCACGAAATAAACAGTTTAAAACAACTGACTTTAAATTCTAGGGAGCAAACTTTGCATGAACTCTTTGCTCTTTTGGCAAGAGTTATCTCAATGCAGGGTCACTACTCCTTTGACGAAGACTCAATAAGTTCGATCCTTTGTTAAACTGCCAAACGATACTGACTGCTCTCAATCCTTCGGGTCCTGTACTTCGATAAAGTCTTCACTGTCCTGTACTACTGCTGGAATAAGGTACATCAACACATCCAGCAAAAATTTCCAGTCCAGCACTATTGTACCTTGCAACAGAACACAACACTCCGTTTTAAAAATGAAACTGCGTCATAAAAACAAATACGCAACAGAAATGGAGACACAAACGCACGTTCTAGCTGAAAAACTAAAAACTAAAAACTAACTGCGTCATTTGAGGTCTTCCCTTATATACCCGTAGTGCACATGTCATCACGTGACCTCACATCGGCGGGAAAATTACATCAGGTGACCTCCAAAAGACCATTACATCACTCTCACAAAAAAAAATCGCAGATCTCCTTGAGGTATGTAACAGACGCGACCTCACTTTTTTTTTTAAAATATACAGTATTTCTGTTTTTGCTTTTTTAAAATCTATTCAATATACATAATTGATTTGCTTGTTTATTTATTTATTATTATTATTATGTTTTATTTTATTTATTATTATTTGTTTTTCTCTGCTATATTATGTATTACATTGAACTGCTGCTGCTAAGTTAACAAATTTTATGACGCATGCTGGTGATAATAAACCTGATTTTGATTCTGGTTCTGAAATTGTGCCAATTCTCTCACTGCTGTAATGACCCTGTGCTTGATTCCACTGCTGTAATATCCAACACCAAACTATACAACATATACAAAACGCTTCGGGAACTCAGCAGGTCAGGCAGCATCTATGGAGTGAAATGAACACGTTGTGTCAACAAATTAAGTAGCTTTCTTACATCAATGAAATTTACATTATGTTTTGTTCACTGGTGTGTGACAATTGGGAGTAACATTATTTTTTAGCATGTTGTTATATATCCTGAATATATTTAAAACAACTGTGGCTTTATGTCTGCCTGGGTGGGCTAAATGTGGGCGAGATACAAGTGCTTTATCAAACTATGAATTGATGCATCACAGAAGGCCATCTGCTCTGTTGTGCCGATAGCATTTTCCGATTCTCAGCTCTTTCCCCACAGCACTGAAGAAGGAATGATTTTCTGTCATCAGCAAGCTTTGAAATAATGCCCTGTAAGCCTTTCCAGTTCATTAGCAAATATCTTTAACGCTCAATGTTTTGATTTGAAAAAAATCGATAGGACTCGGCAGATTAATGGCTCGGCATATACTAGATGGACTGAAGGGACTGTTTCTGGGCTGTGGTGTTCTTCTATTCTACTAGTAAATTGGACAAGTATGTTTAAGTCATATTTGGAAGAATGATAGTTAAACCCTCCATTCAACGACCGGACTACTGTATGATATCTTTACTGGGGTCTTTGTATAATAACATTTCTATCCGGAAGCAATAATATTATAGGAGATACTAAATCATTGATGGTGATAATATATTATTTTGAAATTCTTACCCTTTCCACAGATGCTACCTGGCCTATAATTTCTATTTTGATTTCAGATTTCCAGCATCAATAGTTTCTTGATTCTTACTTTTTATGTTATTTCCTGCCTTCTGACTGGCACTATCCAATGCTCAGCTGAATAGTCTATCTGAAGGTTCCAATCTGCTTTGTTAAACCTATCCAATGGAAATTTGCAATGCAGCCCAATCAATTGGTTATGGAAAATGTTCCAATTTGATAGATTTGATCTTTGCATCAGAGATGAGATGATGAGATACCAAGTGTTTGTATGGCATCAGACACACTGGCAGAATCGCTGAAACTCCTGAGTGGTGGTTATGCCAAGGTTACAAGTCTGGAATTATCATGTTCAATAAATGATGAAAGCTCTTTTTTCCCATCAGTCTTGCTAACTGAATCACGCAGTCTGGGCAGGCTGCCAATGATGCACCTATATGGGAGACCGTAAAGTCAGTACTTTTTCCTCTGACAGATCCTGAAAAGGCAAAATTGATTGATCTTGTGGTCATCCATCAAATGTCACCATTGCAAGCATTTCTTCTTGCGCAATTTCTAATCCCATCTTTGGAGTGTCACTAAAGTGGGGCATGTGACAGGTTGAGTGAGCCATTGGAAATGAGCTGAAGGCCTACCACCATCAAACAGACACCATTACCCTTTCTCATGCAAATTGTTGTCCCAAGAAGGACTCACACCATATATCTGTGAAATTTTGGTTTTCCCTACTCTTGTGGATCTATCAGGTTGTATATTTTTTTTATTTTCCAAATAATTAAAACCTTTTAACATATTTCCCTAACCATGGGTAAGTTGTATTATGCCTGAATTTTGAAAACTACTGATCTTGCAGCTGAGCAAAACATAATATGATTCATTCTTAAGGTTGTGGCTGGGAAATATTTATTACTCTTTGCTTGTAGAATGTCTCTTTAGCTGAACACTCACTCAGTGGCCACTTTATTAGGTAACTCCTGAGTGTATGTTTGTGGTCCTTTGCCTCTGTAACCCTTCCACTTCACACTTCAAAATGTTGTGCTTTCGGAGATGTTCTTCTGCACACCACTGTTGTAACACATAATTATTTGATTTACTGCCATCTTCCTGTCAGCTTGAACCAATCTGGCCATTCTCCTCTGACAACAGGAATTCTGCAGATGCTGGAAATTCAAGCAACACACATCAAAGTGGCTGGTTGAACGCAGCAGGCCAAGCAGCATCTATAGGAAGAGGCGCAGTCGACGTTTCAGGCCGAGACCCTTCGTCAGGACTAACTGAAGGAAGAGTGAGTAAGGGATTTGAAAGCTGGAGGGGGAGGGAGAGATGCAAAATGATAGGAGAAGACAGGAGGGGGAGGGATAGAGCCGAGAGCTGGACAGGTGATAGGCAAAAGGGGATACGAGAGGATCATGGGACAGGAGGTCCGGGAAGAAAGACGGGGGGGGGGTGACCCAGAGGATGGGCAAGAGGTATATACAGAGGGACAGAGGGAGAAAAAGGAGAGTGAGAGAAAGAATGTGTGCATACAAATGAGTAACAGATGGGGTACGAGGGGGAGGTGGCATGAATATTGACTTCTCTAACTTCCGCTAGGCCCCACCTCCCCCTCGTACCCCATCTGTTACTCCTTTTTATGCACACATTCTTTCTCTCACTCTCCTTTTTCTCCCTCTGTCCCTCTGAATATACCTCTTGCCCATCCTCTGGGTCACCCCCCCCCCGTCTTTCTCCCTAGACCTCCTGTCCCATGATCCTCTCGTATCCCCTTTTGCCTATCACCTGTCCAGCTCTCGGCTCTATCCCTCCCCCTCCTGTCTTCTCCTATCATTTTGCATCTCCCCCTCCCCCTCCAGCTTTCAAATCCCTTACTCACTCTTCCTTCAGTTAGTCCTGACGAAGGGTCTCGGCCTGAAACGTCGACTGCGCCTCTTCCTATAGATGCTGCTTGGCCTGCTGCATTCTCCTCTGACCTCTGTCATGAACAAGGCATTTTTGCCCACAGAACTGCTTCTCATAGGAATTTTATTTTGCACAATTTTCTGTAAACTACAAAACTTTTAAATGTAAAAATCCCAGATCAGCAGTCTCTGAGATACTCAAACCACCCCATACAGCACCAACAACCATTCCATGGTCAAAGTCCCTTCGATCATATTTCTTCGCCATTATGACTTTTGATCTGAGCAACAACTGAACCTCTTGATCATGTGTGCATACTTCTCCTTCATTTAGTTGCCGCCAGATGATTGGCTGATCGGATGTTTGCATTAACTAGCAGGTGTATGGCTGTACCTAATAAAGTGGCCACTCAGTGTATATTCAATTGGCAGAATAGAACTTGACACCAAGCTGGACTTGGGCCTATCAGGCAGGTCATCAAATGTTTTCCAAACAAATGGAATTTAAGGGAGCATCTCAAAGGAATACTGCGAGACATGTGGAAGTGTGGAGGCTTTGGGAGGCAATTTCTTCACTCAAGGCCTAAACAGTTGAAAGCATGGCCGCCAGTGATGGAGCAACCAAAAGTGGAGTGGAGTATAGAAATCAGAAAAAGACTAAAAGACTGGATACATAAAGAGGAAAAGTGAAGTTAAAGGATAATGGAGACAAATAACTTGCTGACAGATGTGGTGGTGAAAACAAATGCAATCACTAAATTTAAGGGGTATTTAGATAGGTGGTTAAATAGGTGAGGCATAGGACAGAAATAATGCGGAGAAATGAGATTAGTATAGGTGGGCAAAATTATTGGCATTGATATGTTGGGCCAAAGGACTTATTTCTGTTACAGAATAAAAAACAACTGCTGAAGGCAGTCTGCAAGTCAGCTCTGTGGGCCCATTTCTGTCCTGAGCAACTCTATAACTCCATAACCATTACGTGTGAATGAAGAAAGTTATATTCATCCCAAGAATAAGTGTCTGGCCCCTTATCCTCAGAATATCATTTAGAGACAGATGCACAATAACTACTAAAACTTATTTAACATTAATATTTCACAGTCTAGCACTATTTAAATAATACACCCACTTTCTGTTTTTCTTTACAAAGTAGATAATTCACATTTATTCACAATATATTGCACTTGATAAATTTTGCCCACTGATATTTCCTTGAAGCCTTCTTCATTTCTGCTCATGAATCACAATTCCATCCAGTTTAGTGTCAGTAGAAAACTTAAAAATATTACATTTTGTACCTCATCCAAATTATTACCTTATCAGCTGCTGTGATAATCCTTTTGTTATTACTCTATTCAATACCTGTCATCCAAAAAAGACCCATTTATTCCTACTAACACATCAAAGTTGCTGGTGAACGCAGCAGGCCAAGCAGCATCTGTAGGAAGAGGTGCAGTCGACGTTTCAGGCCGAGACCCTTCGTCAGGACTCACTGAAAGAAGAACTGTAAGCTCTATCCCTCCCCCTCCCCCTCCAAACATAGAACAATATGCTGAAACAATTATATTTGTAATCAATATAATTGAAATGAATCTCACACTAATCGCCTACACAATGTCCATATCCTTCCATTTTCCTCTCATTCATCTGCCTATCTTAACGTTTCTTAAAAGTACATAATGTCTCTGCCTCTACCATCACCCTAGGAAATGCCACTCTCTGTGTAAACAAACATTTTCCCCACACATCTCCTTTGAAATTACACCCTCTCATCTTAAATGCATGTCCTCTGGCATTAGGCATTTCAACCCTCGGAAAAGATAATCTCTGTCTACTCTATTCCTCTATCAGATCTCCCCTCAGCCTCTGCAACTCTAGAGAAAATAACTCATGTTTGTTCAAACACTTGTTATGGCACATACCTTTTAATCCAGATAACATCCTTGTTTACCTTCTCTGCACCCTCTCCAAAGCCTCAGCATCCTTCCTATAATAGAACTGTATACAATACTCCAGTGGTGGCCTAACTAGAGTTCTATAAATCTGTGGTACAACATGCTGACTTTTGAACTCAATGCCTCGACTAATAAAGGCAATCACGCTATATGCTTTGTTGTCACTTTATGGAGTTATGAACTTTGACTCTAAGATTCCTCTGCTTATCAACTCTGTTAAGAGTCTCGCGCTTAGCAGTGTACTGTCTCTTTATATTTGACCTTCCAAGATGCAACACTTTACATTTGGCCGGGTTAAACTCCATCTGCCATTTCTCCACCCATATGTGCAAATGATCTATAACTGTTATATTCTTTGTCAGTCTTCTCGGCTATCCGCAACTCTACCAATCTTTGTACCATCTGCAAGCTTACTAACCCACCTACCTACGTTTTCATCTTGGTCATTCATATACTACACAAATGGCAATGGTCCTGGTACAGATCCTGGCAGAACACCACTAAACAGATACGTTTAGCTGGAATAAGTCTCTACAACCACTACCCTTTGCCTTCTATGGGCAAGCCAGTTCTAAATCCATACGGCCAATTCTCCATGGATCACGTGCATCTGAATCTTCTGGATGAGTGTCCCATCATGGATCTTGTCAAAACACCTTACTAAAATCCATGTACACAACATCCATAGCTCTGTCTTCACTAATCACTCTTGTCACCTCATCAAAAAACTCAATCAAGTTAATACTACATGACTTTCCTGCACAAAACTATGTTAGCTTTCCCTAGTTAGGCCATGATTTTCCAAGTGCTCATAAATTCTATCCCTAAGAATTTTCTCCAGTAACTTTCCTACACTAATGTGAGCCTCACCTGTCTATAGTTTCCAGGATTACTCCTAGTTCTCTTCTTGAATAATGGAACAACATTAGTTACTTGCTAGACCTTCAGGAACTCATCTATGACTAGAGAAGACATGAAGATATTGGTTAAGATCCCAGCAATCTCTTGTTTTGCTTCTCTCAATAACCTGGGGTATATCTCATCAGGCCAGGTGGACGTCCACCTTAGCACTCTTTAAGAGACCTAACACTACCCCTTCCTTTACCTTAAAATCCCCAGCATATCAATACACCTAGCACTGATCTCCCTATCTGCCACATCCTTCTCCTTGGTAAATACTGATGTTATGTTCTCATTAAGGACCTTATCCACATTCTCCACAGCCAAGCAAATGTTTCCCCTTTTATCCTTGAGAGATCCTACCATCTTCCTAGTTATCCTCTTGCTCTTGATGTATCTATAGAATGTCTTGGGATTCTCTTTGTTCCTATTTTCCAAAGAATTTTCATGGTCCTTCCTGGCTTTTCTAATTCCCCTCTTGAGTTCCATTCTGGCTTTTTTATAATCCTCAAGGGTTCTCTTTGGCTCTAGCTTTGCGTATATTTTCTTTTTCTTCTTGACTGAATTCACCACCTCTCTCAACATCGAAGATTTTCTTTCCGTGCTATCCTTGTTCTTCCTTCTGACTAGAACATGCCTGTACTATACTTTATGCAGGTGGTCTTTAAACACCCACTAGATGTTGGATGTGGACTTGCCCATAAACTGCTGTGGTTCCGGTACTATTGGAGCCTGTGATCGACAGTTTGATGTCTGCTTTCAGGCTAATTGAGCTTGACAAGGTGCTTTGCTGTCTTGGAGATGGTGCCTGGAAGCAAGTGGCCTCAAGGCCAAGAAGCCTAGAAACGGGCGCAAGCCCATGATCAACTCCATTTCCCATTGACCTTGCCGATGACAGCATCGAGAAAGATTGAGTACATTGAAGTGAACGTTGCAGACGAGTGAGTGTTCAGCGCCGTCTATGAGTGTCTTGCTCACTACTGACGGAGAAAGGTGTCTGTGCGTGACGGTCTCTCTCCCTCTCTCACTCGCTGCTCCCGAGGGAAGACAGATGCGTTTGAATGGTCTCTCTCTCTCCCTTGAGGCTGTCGGAGGATGGTACCATAATTCAGGATCTGCCTTTTTTTAGATTAGACTGCAGTTCCTTGTTGCTTCTTTTGCTGTTGCTTTTTTGCTATTTCAGGCAACTTAGAATTGGGGCAGTCTGCAGATGATGAACACTGAACTGAACTGAATATGGACCCTTTCCATTTCTTGTTTTACTTTCCGTGTTTTCGCTCATTCATTTTTGTTGCCATTTGCATGATTTGTGTTTTGCACATGGGCAGGAGTTTGATATTTTTCTTTGAATGGGTTCCATGGTTTTCTTTGTTTCCGGTCTGTCTGTAGAGAAAACGAAATTCAGGGTTGTATACTGCATACATACTTTGATAATAAATGTACTTTGTATCCTTTGAATATCTGTTCCTCAGTGTGCTGGTGGCTTTGGGGGATCTGTACCACAATCCCATCAGAGTGATTGCGCCCATCCTATCTTTGAGTTCTACTCATATAGATTCAGTGGATAAGCCCTCCATTATGTCCCCTCTGAATGCAGCTGTGATATTGTCCATGATTTGTTGTTCAACTCCAACACCTCTTTTACCTTCCTCTCTATCTTTTCTAAAACTTCGAAACTCTGAGACATTAAGCAAACATTCCTGTCCCACTCTCAACTAAGTCTCTGTAATAGCCACAATATCATAGTTCCACCTACTGATCCATGCTCTAAGTTCATTACTTTTACCCATAATATACACACATCAAACTATCCATCCCATCGTATCTATTATTTTCTTCTAGCATGTTTTTATTGGCCCTGATACCTACCTTCCTCTCCATCCCTCCACCTTCTAACCTGGTGCATTGGTTCCCATCCTCCTGTCAAACTAGTGAAAACTCTCCTGTGTAGGAACAAATTCTTCTCAAGCTTCCAGTCGGGTAAAAGTATCGATTTTAACTGACAAACTCTGCCATCTTCATCAGGGATGATGCCTGGGTATGTCTAGTCCAGTCGTATTTATACCCCCAAAGTCCATCCCTCCTGGGTCTCAGGTTATTTTTGACCCGCATAAGTTGTGATTTGAGCTTCCTTATGAGTTTGTGGATGGTATTAATCTGGTATTTCTTCAGGATCCAGGCGATCCTTCCACAAACCATGGAAATATAGGGAAGACAGATGGTAGTGACGAGATCCTCCTTGTTTTTAGGTTTCCTGGTTTTTCTGTCGGCCCTTTAAGGCCTGATTGATTTCTTTCACCTTGTAGCCCTTCTGTAGGAACATCATGTGTAATCGCCTTATTTCCTAAGAAAACTACTGTACCACACCAATGGCTTTTGGGACTGCCTGGCAAAGGAAGCCATTGAAATAAAACTAGAGGAAAATAATTTTAACAAAGATGAAGGTCTCTCTCTAAGTAAGAACTGGAATTCGATTGTAAACAAGGTGGGTCAGTGGAAACCTGGTTGTATGAGGTCTCACTAACCAGGAGGGATGGACAGCAGGGATATAAAATACCACCAGACTAGACATACCCAGGCATCTTCACTGATGAAGATGGCAGAGCTTGTCATCAAAACTTCAGTTAAAATCGAAACTTGTACCCGGCAGGAAGCCCAAGAAGAGTTTATCCGTCATATACGCTGGGAAAGCACTAGGTCCTTTCTCTCATGTAGCTTTAGCAAACTTCCTGGTCAGGATATTGGTTTCCCTCCATTTTATCCCTCTTGTGCAGGTCACACCTACCCTAGAAAAACTTCCAGTGGCCTAAAAACCTGAAACTCTGCCCAGTGCACCAGATCTTTAGCCACTCATTCATCTGCCAAATCATCCTGTTTCCACCCTTATTAGCAGGTGGCTCTGGGAGTGATCCAGGAATGACTACTTTGGAGGTCCTGCTCCTCAGCCTCTTTCTGAGCTCCCTGTTCTCATTTTCCAGCATCTCTTTCCCCTTTCTACCCGTGTCATTGGTGCTAACATGCAGCACAGCCCCCAACTGCTCACCCTCCCCCTTGAGAATATTCTTCAAATGCTCTGAGACATCCTGGCTTCTCTTTCACCGCCACAGAATCTCCTCTCTGTCCCCCTAATTATTGAGTCTCCTGTCACTATTGCTCTGCCTGAGCTTCAGAGCTAGTCACAGTACCATTTGCATTACTGCTGCTGCACACAGAGTGAGTGTGAGATGAAGAATTAAAGTTCAATTAAATTAAGTCTCAGAGTTGTCCCTGAAGACTGAGTATAAATGCCTTGCAAAGACATCACTCAACCTGCTTTTTGTTTCTCCAGTTTAGGAAGGCCACACTGTGAATGCCAAATGCAATACAATGGATTAGAATAATGTTAAGGGAACCACTGTTTCACCAGGAAAGGGTGGTTGAGCCCTGGGTAGTGGGTATGTGTGAGCTGAAAAGATGGACATTGCATGGGAAAATGTTGGAAAATGGAAATTCATTGAATGGAATGAAGAGCACATCAAGGAGCTGCACAGAGAATCTGTTTGATGGGGGATTCACTTCAGAACTAACGGAAATTATGAAGGACAATCTACTGAATGCAGAGGCTAGAGGAGCAGAATATCATGTCCAAGAAAATTGTCCAGGAGGACAGGGGGAGAAAGCAGAGGTGTGGGTTATAGATGGCATATGGTCACGAGCTCTGTCAACCGTAGTAGAGGGAATCCATGCTACAGTAAGAAAGAAGGAAGTTCCATCACTGAGGTAAATACGACAAAGTTAAATGGTTGGTAGAATGAAATAGAGTCCATATAATGAAGCAACTTAGAAAGAAGTATAGTTAAGCTAGCTATAGGAGTGTGTGGGTTTTCATTTCTCACATGGCATCATCCTTTACATTACCAGGAGGCCCACACAAAACTTCCATCAACATTTCACACACATTTTGATGCTTTCAAGTGTACCCAGACTGATCACATATTTCTGAACTAAAAACCTTCCTCACTGATTTCATCATTCACTAACGATCAGTAACCCTACCCCCCCCAGCCTCTGCTGTGTGTGTGTGTGTGTGTGTGTGTGTGTGTGTGTGTGTGTCTGCTGTGTGTGTGTGTGTGTGTGTGTGTGTGTGTGTGTGTACGCGCGCGCACTGGTGGAGTTTATTGTTAGTGAATGGTGAAATTTTAGCCTCATCAAATCAACTTACTCCTTACTTACAAAGTTAATTCTTCTATCTTTTCATGAATGATCTGTGCTAATACATACAACACCTTAAGATTATCTGGTTTTCCAGAAAGATTAACATTTTTAATTATTATTATTTAATATACTGCCATTTGTTCTTTCCCTGACAATAAATGTTAATGCATTTTGTTACTTGTATGCACTGTCTTGGACTGACAAAATCTAATGATCCTTATCTAATCATTTTCCTGCTCTGCTTTCTTCTTGTTCCTCTTCAGCAACTAGATTTCTCCTCAATGAGACCTTAACCCTTCTACCTTATTTAAATCTCATTTTACCTCCCAGATTATTCAGTATGCTTGAACTCTGGTTCAGAGTGTTTCAGGTGTAGACATCTCCTAACTGAACAGTTCCTCTTTCCTGACTTCTGATGCTGGCAGGCACGAATCAAGACCTACTTCTCCTACCCGTGCATTCATTTGCCTGATCTGATTAATTCTGGAGACATAAGAAATTGCAGATGTTGGAATCTGGTGCAACACACAATCTGCTGGAAGAACACAGCAGGTTGAGCAGCATTGGTGAAAGGAAAGAAAATGCTGACATTCTGGACTGAAACCTTGCCTCAGGATTGAGAGTAAAGAAGAGCCGTTTAATGTGTAACTGGTTTGTTGCTGGCTTGGATGGTAGCTTTGTAAATATATCTTTGTAGTTTTCTTTCAGTTTAGTCCTTATTTGTTCAAACTTTCTCATCAGAACCTCTTTCTTTATTCTACATGTTTTGGTACCTATGTAGGCTCCAACAACTTCCCTTCTTATTCGAAGTTCGTCTCCATCCTGAAGGAGATGTCCCTGACCAGGCACTGGGTAGGGACCACAGCCCATTGAGTCTCTTTGTCTTGGCTGCAGAGGGTATCATCTACCCCACCCGCTACACATCAACCTTTAACATGAGCAGTTTTTTGCACTGTGGTGCACCAGTCAGTTTACTTCTTCAGGGATGCAGACTCCTGCAATACCGTCTCTTAAACTTGATTTACTTGCTATGACACTGTCATGTACTTGAACACATGTCGATTTTAAATTTAAGAGGTGTCACTGCTTGGAGCAAATGGGACAAAGACCCACACTCAACATTTTAAGAACAGCTTCTTCTCCTCCTTCTAAAAACCACTTCATATCTTCCACTGTACTGTTACCACAAAACAACAAATTTCATGATATGTGTGAGTGATACCAAACCTGATTCTGATTTAGTTGACTTTCTCTCTCCCTGGTGCTTTGCCAAGTCTGTAATTGAGATTCCAGCTCCTCAACCCAGAACCAAAACTTCTTGAGCTGCAGTTATTTACTCCTGACTTAGTGCAACATGGAAAAGTTAGTTAATAATAAATGTTAGCAATGCAAGGACAGTTCAGGAAAACTGACCATTGCCCTTTAATTTATACAGTACAATGCTACTTCATGTTCTGAAGTGCTTGTAATCAGAATCAGAATCAGAATCCTTTATTATCGCCAAGTATGTGGACATATACAGGGAATTTGATGCCAGTTTCCCTGAGCTCTCGCTGTACAGAATCAAAAAGCAAATAAAACAACAGTGCAAATAATCGTGAACTATATACAATGAGGTATACCTGTGTATGTACAGGTGGACTTGGTTTATAATACACTAAAATTCAAGTGTTCATAAGACTGATGGCATACGGAAAGAAACTGTTCTTGTACCAATTTGTCCTGGCATACAGTGATCTAAAGCGCCTACCAGAAGGAAGGAGTTGGAACAGGTAATGTGAAGACTTGAGCTCCAATTTATTGATTGGTGACATCATCATCTAGGAAATGGTCAGGGTACACTAAGATCACAGATGGAAATGCCCAGTCCACTATCAGGATTGGTGTGATATACCTGAATGTGTAATCTCTTTTTGGTAAGATTAATTTTGTTCATTGTAGCACTAAGAAAAAAAACAGAATGTCATGATCCCGTCTTCTAAAACAAAATTATCAATGACCTGGAATTGGAATGGAAGGTGCTATTCAATCCCTGAAACAAGATTGTAAGATTGTATGTGGACAGGCCGACTAGGGGGAATGCCATTCTAGATCTAGTATTAGGTAATGAACTGGGTCAGGTCACAGATCTGTCAGTGGGTGAGCATCGGGGGGACAGTGACCACCACTCTCTGGCCTTTAGCATTATCATGGAAAAGGACAGAATCAGAGAGGACAGGAAAATTTTTAATTGGGGAAGGGCAAATTATGAGGCTATAAGGCTAGAACTTGTGGGTGTGAATTGGGATGATGTTTTTGCAGGGAAACGTACTATGGATATGTGGTAGATGTTTAGAGATCTCTTACAGGATTTTAGGGACAAATTTGTCCCGGTGAGGAAGATAAAGAATGGTAGGGTGAAGGAACCATGGGTGACAAGTGAGGTGGAAAATCTAGTCAGGTGGAAGAAGGCAGCATACATGAGGTTTAGGAAGCAGGGATCAGATGGGCCTATTGAGGAATATAGGGAAGCAAGAAAGGAACTTAAGAAGGAGCTGAAAAGAGCAAGAAGGGAGCATGAGAAGGCCTTGGCGAGTAGGGTAAAGGAAAACCCCAAGGCATTCTTCAATTATGTGAAGAAAAAAAGGATGACAGGAGTGAAGGTAGGACCAATTAGAGATAAAGGTGGGAAGATATGCCTGGAGGCTGTGGAAGGCATCGAGGTCCTCAATGAATACTTCTCTTCGGTATTCACCAATGAGAGGGAACTTGATGATGGTGAGGACAATATGAGTGAGGTTGATGTCCTGGAGCATGTTGATATTAAGGGAGAGGAGGTGTTGGAGTTGTTAAAATACATTAGGACGGATAAGTCCCCGGGGCCTAATGGAATATTCCCCAGGCTGCTCCACGTGGTGAGGGAAGAGAATGCTGAGACTCTGGCTAGGATCTTTATGTCCTCGTTGTCCACGGGAATGGTACCGGAGGATTGGAGGGAGGTGAATGTTGTCCTCTTGTTCAAAAAAGGTAGTAGGGATAGTCTGGGTAATTATAGACCAATGAGCCTTACATCTGTGGTGGGAAAGCTGTTGGAAAAGATTCTTAGAGATAGGATCTCTGGGCATTTAGAGAATCATGGTCTGATCATGTACAGTCAGCATGGCTCTGTGAAGGGCAGATCGTGTCTAACAAACCCGATAGAGTTCTTTGAGGAGGTGACCAGGCATATAGATGAGGGTATTGTAGTGGATGTGGTCTATATGGATTTTAGTAAGGCATTTGACAAGGTTCCACACGGTAGTCTTATTCAGAAAGACAGAAGGCATGGGATCCAGGGAAGTTTGGCCAGGTGGATTCAGAATTGGCTTGCCTGCAGAAGGCAGAGGGTCATGGTGGAGGGAGTACATTCAGATTGGAGGATTGTGACTAGTCGTGTCCCACAAGGATCTGTTCTGGGACCTCTACTTTTCGTGATTTTTATTAACGACCTGGATGTGGGAGTAGAATGGTGGGTTGGCAATTTTGCAGACAACACAAAGGTTGGTGGTGTTGTAGATAGTGTAGAGGATTGTCAAAGATTGCAGAGGGACATTGATAGGATGCAGAAGTGGGCTGAGAAGTGACAGATGGAGTTCAACCCAGAGAAGTGTGAGGTGGTACAATTTGGAAAGACAAACTTCAAGGCAGAGTACAAAGTAAATGGCAAGATACTTGGTAGTGTGGAGGGGCAGAGGGATCTGGGGGTACGTGTCCACAGATCCCTGAAAGTTGCCTCACAGGTGGATAGGGTAGTTAAGAAAGCTTATGGGGTGTTAGCTTTCTTAAGTCGAGGGATAGAGTTTAAGAGTTGCGATGTAATGATGCAGCTCTATAAAACTCTGGCTAGGCCACACTTGGAGTACTGTGTCCAGTTCTGGTCGCCTCACTATAGGAAGGATGTGGAAGCATTGGAAAGGGTACAGAGGAGATTTACCAGGATGCTGCCTGGTTTAGAGTATGCATTATGATCAGAGATTAAGGGAGCTAGGGCCTAACTCTTTGGAGAGAAGGAGGATGACAGGAGACATGATAGAGGTGTACAAGATAATAAGAGGAATAGATAGAGTGGATAGCCAGCGCCTCTTCCCCAGGGCACCACTGCTCAATACAAGAGGACATGGCTTTAAGGTTCGGGATGGGAAGTTCAAGGGGGATATTAGAGGAAGGTTTTTTACTCAGAGAGTGGTTGGTGCGTGGAATGCACTGCCTGAGTCAGTGGTGGAGGCGGATACACTAGTGAAGTTTAAGAGACTACTAGACAGGTATATGGAGGACTTTAAGGTGGGGGGGGGGTTATATGGGAGGCAGGGTTTGAGGGTCGGCACAACATTGTGGGCCGAAGGGCCTATACTGTGCTGTACTATTCTATGTTTAGTGTTCTATGTAAATGACTCAGGCACATCATTTCAAATTAAATCTACTCTTCAGGTGCTGTTGTATGCCCTCAACCTGTGCTGATCATGCACATGGACTTTATTTAAAATTTTGTTAGAGTCTGGTGTAGATTCAGTACTTTCTTTTAAAGGAAATGCATGTTAGGATTCAACAAATCATTTTGTATTAGGATTTTTTGTATTTTGTATAAGTGCCTCAGGATTTGCACCACCATGCTTAAGGGTAGTTACTACCCCTCAATAATCAGGCGCTTGAACAAAAGGGAATGACGACACTCATTCTATTTCTGATGTTCCCACAACCAAAGGTCTCAATTGAAGGACTTTTTATCTTGTTGTTTCATGCTCCCGTTATTTATTGCTATTTATTTATCTTTGCATTTGCACAGTTTGTTTTTCATTGATCCAGCTTATGGTCACTGTTCTATAAAGTTGCTAATTATGCCTGCAGAGAAAGAAGCTCAGGGCTGTAAGTGGTGACATGAATGTATTTGATAATAGATTTTACTTTAACTTTACACTTTGACTCCACATATGTTATGATAATACTATGTTTCTTTGTATCGTCTAGCAATAAACTCTGAATGGTTAGTCTGTATTTTATTCATATAATTCTGTAATCATAGGAATATAACTTCAGGAACTGTGTGGATCAAAACAAGATAATTTGTTTTCAGGTATTTAGCATTATACCATTAGATACGGTATATATTGCATATTCCCATGATTTTGCCTCTGCTAACAATAGACACATGCCTTTTCAACGTAATTTGATTTTGCAGATTGGTCACTCCTGAGAGCAATTAATGAATTTTTAATTTTTATTCAAATAGAGCAGAGCAATGATATTTTGCATAAAATGTATGGATATATTGGGAGATTAAACTTCCAACTTAAAACAGAGGCATTAACTTTACTAAAGGAATATGTAAATTGAGTAGTAGGACTAAAATGGACCATGAAAAAGCCTAATAAAAAGTACAAAGTAAAATTGAAAGCAGAAAAGATTAGGAAAAAAAATATATAAGGGCATCTCGAGTGAAAAGGAACATAAATTTGAAGAGGATGGCAAAGAAAAGAATTAAAATATAGTGTTAATGTCTATACATGGTATTGAGTGTGCAGAGTATAAAGTGCATGTGGCTTGTTCCTTTGTCTTCCAGTACTTGATGTGAACCCCTTGAATCAGTGAGGTTCCAACATGTCAGAAATGACTGCTCCCTATGATCTTGCTGATATTAGTTACCTTGGCCCCCATCTGCAGTCTGACCAGGCACAGTGAGTCTGATACCCATCCTGACCTTATACATCAAAGTTCAAAGAGTAAGTCAGTTGGTACAGACCAGTAAAGTGTAGATAAGACCTCCAATATAGTCACAACAGCCTCTTACATAAGCACTGTGAGGAAAACCTGTTGCACAAGCAGGCAAGTAAGTAGAAGTTAGATGTTGGCATTTAATGTTGTATTGCCAGCCCCCTCACCTGCCACTTTGTTCTTGGCTTGCTTTTACTAGCCAGTTTCAGAAAGTCTGACAAACCCACAGACCCACAGATAAAATGCAGTAGCAATTTTAACATCACTGTGATTGAATGGTTCACCTTGAAATTGACAAATCGCCTCTCCGGAGGATATTGTTGGCTTGCAGCCTAACGTGCTCCAGTTAAATTTGGAAGTTGGTGGATTACAGACAACTTTCTAATATGCTTTCAGCTTCCTCAGTTTTAACCCCTAGCCCATTCCCAAACCCATGTGCTCTTCCATTTGAAATTCTCTCCCTTGTGTCTGTGGCTGTTGTTCAGCAGAACATATAGCCGATCAGTTCTATCATCATATTTAATGAAACACAGTTGTTCCAGGTGGACTGCCTTTGCCAGCCTTTACTCAATAATGAACAAAGTTAAGGAAAGTTACTTAGTGCCTGGAGCAACTTAAGGACAATATTATCATGTGCAGTTTAACTGAGAAATGAACCGATAAATACAATTGCTGAGCCATTTAATGGTGAAGCTAGCAGGAAGATAGTGAAATCTAGTCATTTATAGTTCACAACACAACATGTTGAAGTTGACTCCACAGGTCAAACTACAACTTTAAAGTATTCCAATGATATGTCATTGCACAACTTGCTGTCCTCTTCCCTCATCTACTGTGGCTAACCATACTTTCACAGCAGTTTTCCCCATCTTTTTCCCCACTTCTTTGCTTCACCTTTTTGTTTGATTGGTTGACAAAAATTCCATCCATGATTCTTATTGTGCTCTTTTTCCATTGTCTAGTTCTTTTCAACCAAATCTCTCACTGTTCCTCTCACAGCATATTGCACCATTCACAGCTTGCAGAAAGTGGTTTGGTTTGGATCATTATTGATTCCAAAGGCAAAATGTGTTAGTGCTGGAAAATGGGATCATAATGTACAGTTTATCAGCAACTGCTCGATCCCAAGTTTATGTTGCCTGTGACCAGATAGCATCAATAGCAATGCAATTAGTTAAGTCCATTACCACAAGCCCAATCTGGTGAGCGGTTTGTAGCAATTCATTCTTTAAGTTGCAGTTCTATGCCTTGCTGGATGATGTGGCGATGTCCTCCATCAGCAGGGAAACAGGAAGAGTTCTAACAAATTCTAATCTAGCAGCAGAGGAGACATGTGGTCAAGATCAATGAGCAATCTTCAGAAGTCACACCCCACCTGCTCAGATACTACCTGGTGAATCACACTGTATCAATCACCTACCAGGGATTTTTATTATTTCAATCACTAAATAATATCTAAGGCAATCATCAGAATCACGTTTAATATCACAGGCATGTGTTGTGAAATGTGTCGTCTTTGCAGCAGCAGTACAATACCAAATGGAATAATAGAAAAAAATGTGAATTACATTACTTATGTATATATTAAATAGTTAAATTAAGTAAGTAGTGTAAAAATAGAAATAAAAAAGTAGTGAGGTAGTGTTCATGGGTTCAGAAATCGGATGCAGAGAGGAAGAAGCTGTTCCTGAATTGCTCAGTGTGTGCCTTCGGCCCTCCGTACCTCCTTCCTGATGGTAGCAGTGAAAACCAGGCATCGCCTGAGTGATGATTAGATTAGATTAGATTATGAGGACACTCAGTCCTCATTTATTGCCATTTAGAAATGCATGCATTACAAAATACTACAATGTTCCTCCAGAGAGATATCAGAGAAACACAGGATAAACCAAGACTAGCTGACAAAACCACGTAATAATAATATATAGTTACAACAGTGCAAAGCAATACCGTAATTTGATAAAGATCAGACCATGGGCATGGTAGAAAAAAAGCCTCAAGTCCCGCTGGCCCTAACATCTCACGCAGACAGAAGCGCCGCAAACTTGCCGATGCATTGGAGCACCCGACTGCAGCCGACACTGAGTCTGTCCGACAACTTCGAGCCTCCGACCAGCCCTCCGACACCGAGCACCGAGCACCGAGCACCATCTCTGCCAAGCGCTTCGACCCCGCCCCGGCCGCCGAGCAACAAGCAAAGCCGAGGACTCGGGGCCTTCCCCTCCGGAGATTCTGGATCACACAGTAGCAGCTGCGGCGAAACAGACATTTCAGAAGTTTCACCAGATGTTCCTCCGTACCCTCACGTCTGTCTCCATCAAATCAGGATTGTGCACGGCCCCTACTTGACAAATAACAGATATTCATCACCGGAGTGGCCATTGCAAGCTGCGCCGTGCCGGCATAATGATGAGAGTCCTTAATGATGGATGCTGCCTTTTTGGGGCATTGCTCCTTGAAGATATTCTGGATGCTGCAGAGGTGAGTGCTCATGATGGAGCTGACTGAGTTTATAACTCTCTATGTCATTTCAATACTGTGCAGTAGACACACTGCCCCCCCCACCTAATACCAGATGGTGATGCAGCCAGTTAGAATGCTCTCCTCAGTACATCTGTAGAGATCTGCGAGTGTCGGACATTTCAAATCTCCTCAAACTTCTAATGAAACATAGCTGCTGTTGTGCCTTCTTTGTAGCTGCATCAATATGTTGGGTCTAGGCTAGATCCTCAGAAATATTGATACCCAGGTACTTTAAGCTGCTCACTCTTTCCATTTGCCACGGACAACGCGATTCTTTTTGCAGCAATGTTATTTATTCTATTTCAGCACATAGCACTTAATTACTCAATGAATAATAGTATTCTTGATTCATTCCTTAAAGATTTAGTATTTGGCCAAATATATAATAAACTCTGATTGTAACTTTAAAACATTTGCTTCATTTGCTACTGTCAGGAATCTATCTGGAACAGAAAGCTTGGTCTATTATTTTGAATGATAGCAATTCTAAATTAAGATTCATATCTAGTAACGGAAGATTGATTGATTGATTGATATCATAAGCATCACTGGCAAGAGTTTGAAGGAACCTAATGAAAATGTATATGAATCAAATCATTTCAAACTTCTTATTTATATTTCAGTTTTTTGTTTGTTTGAGTAGGACAACCATTTATCTTGGGTGGACATGTAGGTGTTATTTTGAGAATTAAAAAAACAACTTCTACACACTAAATTAGGTTTCTTTTGCCATATTTGTAATTAATAGATTTTGCTTTCCTTGCCAGCAGTTGATAAGGCAACTTTCTGGTCACAAGGTTGGCAGTTAAGTTGACTATTAATAAACTATTTATCACACAGGACTGTACAAAGGTGTAACTGCTCATTCAGCACTGAAGCTCAGTGTTACACCTTGGATATCTTCATGGTATGGCATGACATTTTGATTTACTGTAAAAATAAAACTAAACTTCAATCTCAGGGACAGCATATGTTAAAATATTCTTGATCTTCACAATTCAAAGGGGAGCTCAGCCACATAGTCAAAGAATTTTTGGCATGTTATTTTCATTCCGCCACTTGATGGTACATGGATTTCAAACTCCTCCACCTCTCCACGCTCGGCAGATTTTGAATACAAAGGACCAGATCATGAGTTATAACCCAGAATCTCGAAATCCTGCCATATCCTACTGAGCTTCCACATTCTGTAGTAAGAGCAGTAAATAGGATCTAGCTATGACATTTGTTATATAGGCTGGAGCCTGTTTAAGTTGCAAGAATTACTGCCAATTGCGGTAACTGACTTCACAACATAATATTAACAGAAACTTAAGAGGAGTGCCATATTCATTGCTATCCTTCATCGAAATCTTAGTGTCTGGATCCAAATGGACATGAAGCTTCAGGACAAGTTTTAAAAATGTGTTTCTTTTCGACTCCATATGAGCCAGTTCTCTGATCATGATTTAATCTGCGCTTATTCCTGATTACACACACTGAGGGACTCATCTTTTTTTCCCTTTGAGGGAACAAGACTGTTCCTAAATGCCTTCTGACTTCCAAACAATATTTCCGTTGGTTCATGGTGAACGCAGCAGGCCAGGCAGCATCTCTAGGAAGAGGTACAGTCGACGTTTCAGGCCAAGACCCTTTGTCAGGACTAACTGAAAGAAGAGCTAGTAAGAAATTTGAAAGTGGGAGGGGGAGGGAGAGATCCGAAATGATAGGAGGAGACAGGAGGGGGAGGGAAGGAACCAAGAGCTGGACAATTGATTGGCAAAATGGATACAAGAGGATCATGGGACAAGAGGCCTAGGGAGAAGGAAAAGGGGAAGGAGAGAAGCCCAGAGGATGGGCAAGGGGTATAGTGAGAGGGACAGAGGGAGAAAAATAAAGTGCGTATATAAATAAATAAATAAGTAATGGATGGGGTACATGGGAGAGGTGGTGCATTAGCGGAAGGGTCTCGGCCCGAAACATCGATTGTACCTCTTCCTAGAGATGCTGCCTGGCCTGCTGTGTTCACCAGCAACTTTTATGTGTGTTGCTTGAAATTCCAGCATCTGCAGATTTTCTTGTGTTTGTGTTTTCCATTGGATCATGACTGCTTTCTTCAGATTGTGAATTCAGCTGAATATGTGGGGAACACCAAAACTTAATGTGTGAATGAGTCCTTGGTATTAAATTTACCAGGGTCCCATACCCATAAATTAGCCACTGTTCAGCCCATGGCTCAGCCTTCCTAACTGAAGCCATAATTTACAAGTTGACCAAGATCAAGGACCAGAATCATAAGGTAGAATTCAGATGTGACTTAGCATTTATGTGTTGTATTTTTGCACCATGCGATTACCAAAAAAATAATAGATGCAAAAATTTGAAAGGCAAATTGCCAGTTTATGCTAGGGTAACCTTTTGGAAGAAAAAGCTTACAGATGCAACTAGAGAAAGAAGCCACCAAGAAAAGGATCCAATTAATTGCAGTGCCATCATAGCATTGTGGGGGATGCTGCTTACTTGTTTAAATCTATATTTAAAAGATATATATGAAGGATAAGCAAAAATTGAAACTTAAAAGCAAACATTTTAAAAACAGGGGTCAGCATTGGAATCTTTTGAATAATGTAAGGCTTTGAGCAAGACTCATGTATATACATATACATTTTTGAATAAACAATAAGGCATGGTTAATCACATAACTTCAGAAAGCCTGGATGACTCATGAGCATATTCATCAAAAATACCTTATCAGATATTTTTCCATAAATAAATTTAATGATTTATGACTGATTTATTTCGAAGTGAAATGTTTCTACAATTGCCTGCTTGTTTAACATTGGATCAAGGAGGAAATTTTGACCTATGTAACAACATTTACATATTTCAAGGCTCCAATTAGAATTTACTGAATCACTAGATGTACATACAGTATTACATCTTGGAGAATCATTTCTCTATTTCAGTATTCTTCATTCTCCAGATTTCAAATCTTTCGATTCACCAGAATCATCTGGAGCTAATCTTAAAGAGCATATATCTTTCGTAAGGATATCAAAAGGATATCAAAACTATTATTATACTAATATTATTATTCACCATTGTTATACTTGTTCTTCTGCCATTACTCTTTGAAAGTGAAGCACAAGCAAACAGGGTGGAGACAGGAAAAAAAAGAGTGATATGCAAGGCACACAATCAGAGAAGTGTTTAGAATAATGGGACAACTGGTCTGTGATGTTCTGTTGCCGAGGTAGGATTAAGGTTGTGCAGCATGGTTCAAGAACCTGATGGTTGTAGGAAAGTACTTGTTGCTAAACCACCTTCAAGCTTCTGTATCTCCTGTCATAGCTGTATAAAACTTCAGTTAGGCCACGTTTGGAGTATTGTATGCCTTCCTTGTTGCCTCATTACAGGAAGGATGTGGAGGATTTAGAAAGGATGCAGAAGTAGTTAACCAAGATTTTACCTGGATTGGAGCATATTAGCTAAAAGAAGAGGTTAGACAAGTTCGTATTTCTTTTCCTGGAGAGGCAGAAGCTGAGGGGAGATGAGATAAATGTACATAGAATATTAAGAAGCATAGATAATCTAGATTTCCAGAATCCCTTTCCTCAGGATGGAAAAGTCAATTACTAGAGGGCATAGCTTTAAGCTGACAGAGAGATAGCATGAAAGAGATCTATGAGTCAGGATATGTTGCACTGTTCTATCTCCTGCTCTCCTCTCCTTCCCCACTCCTTCCCCTCTCCCTCTCAGTCTCCACCTTTTTTTATTCCTCTCTCTGTCTCCACCCCCACCTTATGCCCAACTCCAGAAATATATGTTGCCTGGCCTGCTGCATTCCTCCAGCATTTTGCGCGTGTTCCTTAGGCCAATCTTGTGGATGCTAATCAATGCTAACCTTACTTGCTTGCATTGGGCCAATAACTTTCCACTCTTTTCCTATCTAAGAACCTGTTCAAATGTCTTTTAAATATTGCAATTGCATTAGCCTTCATTTCCTCCTCTAGAAGCTTATTCCAAAAATTCACAATCTTCTCTGTGAAAAATAATTGCCCTTTTACAATAAAAATTTCATCAAAACTGGTCAATAAGTTCCAATGCCTTAGCCTCATTACCTTCTTATGCAATTGGATCCTCAATCTCCTCTCCTGCAGACCCCAGTCAGATCAGATTGATAACAATTTCTCCTCCTCAATCTCCATCAGCACAGGTGTGCCATGGCACTGTGTGCTTAGTTCCTGCACTACTCGCTTTACGCTTACAAGTGTTTGGCTGGACACAGCTCCAATGCCATATTCTAGTTTGTTAATGACACCACTGTTGTTGGTCAAATTGAAGGCAGTGATGAATCAGTATTTAGGAGGGAGATTGTAAGTCTGGCACCATAGCAACAACCTCTTACTTAATATCAGCAAGACCAAGGAGCTGATTCTTAACTTCAGGAAGAGGAAAGCAGTGTGCCATAAGTCAGTCCTCATTGGAGGATCAGAAGTGAAGTGAGTCAGCAATTTTAAATTTCTCTGTCTTATCATTTTGGAGGACCTGATCTGCGCCCAGCATGTAAGTGCAATAGTAACGCCTTTACTTCCTCAGGAGTTTGCGAAGATTCAGCATGACATCCTAAACTTTGACATACTTCTGTAGATGTGTGGTGAAGGGCATGTTGACTGGCTGCATCACAGCCTGGTATGGAAACAGCAATGTCCGTGAATGGGAAATTCTACAAAATATCGTGGATATGGCCCAGTCCATCATGGGTAAAGGCCTCCCAACCACTGACCACATCTACACAAAACACTGTCACAGGGAAATAGCATCCATCATCAGGGACTTCACCCCCATCACCCAGCACATGCTCTCTTTTCACTGCTGCCATCAGGAAGAAGGCACAGGAGCCTCAAGACTCACACCACCAGGTTCAGGAACTGTTATTGCAACTCATCCATCAGGGTCTTGAACCAAATGGGATAACTTCACTCAACTTCACCTGCCCTATCATTGAAATACTCCCACAACCTATGAACTTCCTTTCAAGGACTCTTCATTTTATTTTTCAGTTAATTATTGCTTCTTTATTTATTATTATGATTTCTTTCTTCCTGCACTTGCACAGTTTGTTGTCTTTTGTACGCTGGTTGAATACTCAAGTCGGTGTGGTGTTTCATTGATTCTATTTGGTTATTATTCTATTATGGATTTATTGAGTATGTCTGCAAGAAAATGGACTTCATGTTGACATGTATGTATTACTTCGATAATAAATTTACTTTGAACTTTGAAAATTCTTTTCTCTCATCTTAAATGTGTCCACTAGTTTTAGATTCTTCTGCTCTTGGGAAAAAAATCCATTTATCCTGTCAATGCCTCTAATAATTTTTCTGAACCTTTAAAAGGTCACCCCTTAGCTTCCTATATTCCAAAGAAAATAAACACAGCCTGTCCAGTCTTTTCTTATGAGTACAGCTGTCCATGTCAGGTAACATCCAGATGGTAATATTTTCCGTGCTCTCTCAATTGTTACTCTATCCTGTTTATAATGTCTTGAATACAACTGTGCACAAAAATCTAAATGCAATCTAACCAAAGTTTTGTACAACTGTAGCATGACATTCCAACTCTTATTCTCAGTGCCTTGGCCTATGAAGGTTAGCATACCAAATGCTTTTATTAATGTATTTTTCACCTATGTTATTACAAAGGAGCAATTGACTTGCATCCTAAGATCTTTCTGTACATCATCTCTCCTAAGATTTCTACAATTTACACTGTATATCCTTTTTCCTCCCTCTCCTCCTCCTCCTTCTTCTTCTTCTCCTCCTTGGTATTGAGAATTATTTGTCTTCGGCTAACTGTTTTATGTACTCCAAATCTCAGGTATATATAGAGGTGCATGGGGTGTCAGGGAGGGGTAGCACCTCTGGTGGGGGAACGTCACATCCTTTTCAAGGCAGTTTGTCCACCCACCTTTGGTCCCCACCTGGCACTCAGCTCTCACCTGTGGCTCCCTGTAGCTATTTGCATGTGACAGTGGCCACAGCCTGGACAACAGCTTCGACAAGCCAGCTAAACCAGGTGAGGGTAGCCGACGGGTCTCAAATCCTCGGTGAGATAGGGAGTTGTATATCCCAGCATGTGAAGACAGACTCCGGCGGATTGAGTGGATGAGACCAATGGAAGGTCCAACAGTCAAGAAGGCGGTCTCTGCAAGCGTTGTGGAATGTGTAGAGCATGACTAGACACAGAAGACGTCCTGGTCATCCACTGCACCTAGTCCCATCTCCAGCCGTCTCGACTCTTGTCTTGCCACTGGATCCAGATGGGAATTGGGAAGAGAGAGTGAGGCTGATGCTGCGCAACTCTCCCTCACTTAAATCCAAATCAAGCGCTAGTCTGGACACCATTATGGTGTCCAGGTCTTCATCGAGGACGATGGATGAACATGTAACGTGTATATACAGAGGAGAAAGGAACACTGTTCTGTGTTCCATGATGAATACTCTTCAAGGTTTAAGATAATGATCTTCAACAAGCCCTTTCCTAAGTGTAAAACTGTACTGGCACACAAAAGGGATTGTGAGTTTTAGTCTCAATGTCTGCTTTTGTTGAGATATGACTCCTGAGATGTGGGAAGTGGTTGATGCTTTCCCAAGTCTAGCTGTGAACTTTGCTGTTGAAGGACAGTGTGGTACGATGGGCAGTTGGTAGAAGACTTTCATCTTGCAGGGGTTGAGTGTAAGGTTCAAGCCTTGATGTGCTTCAAGTTGTCAAAGGTTTGGAGCTCAGTCTCCTTATGTGAAAAATCAGGCATTGTCTTTATATTGCAGTTCAGTTACTGAGGTATCAAATATAAAGATCAGATTAGCTTTGTTTTTCACGTGTCACGTGAAATATACAGTGAAATGAGTCATTCTCATCAACAACCAACACAATACGAGGATGTGCTGGCAGTCATGTCACCATCTGCAAGTGTCCCCATCCTTCTGCTGCCAAAATAGCATGACCTCTAACCCTATCCCATTCTTCTCTGGAATGTGGGAAGAAACTGGAGCACCTGGAGGAAACCGATGCAGTCACAGGGACAATGTACAAATTCCTTTCTGTCCGCTTCTGATCACCACAGTGTAAAGCATTACACTAACTGCTATGCTGCTATGCCACCCTATATATATTAGTGAGTAAGTGTTATCAGCAATAGGAAGTCAGAAATGTCAAAGTTCTATCAAGCACTCTCTAGTATGCTGCGGGATCCATTCCAGTGTAGGATCTCTCATGGAGTTCATCTGGGAGGAGAACCTTGGGCTAAGCAGCCTAATCTTACATTGTGCACGTGCCAAGTCCAAGGAAGTGCAAACTTTCTTTTCCTTTGATTTGAATGGAAATAGACAACATGGAGAGTTTCAAAGAATAGGCTTGTTAATTAAAAAAATTTTAAAGGGCTTATTTGTTTAAGGTGCATCCTTCTAAAGGTTTCCTGTACTTTTGGAATCTCTAGTTGGCTTATTAATTAATTCTTTAAAAGTATTTTGAAGTGTTATAAAATTAAGTGCTTTTGAACTTCAAAGTGCTTAAGCTTAGTTAAGCTCTTTGTTTACATGTGCAATAATGTTTTAAGATTTTTGAGTATTCTGGATGTTCCAGAAAATCTCATGGTGCACAGAAACAGGAATAGCTGTTGGCCACTCCTTCCTTTAAATCCGTTCTAAAATTTAGTAAAATCATAGGTGATCTGTTTGCATTATGGGTGATCTGTCTGCACTCTCAATTCCATGCTCCTGTATACCTGAGCAGTATTTGACTCCTGTTGAGAAATATTCAGAGCATTTTTGATAATCTCACTACATCTTGCACCGTGGCTTAATTACCAGTCAAATTTTCTTCTCATTTTGTTGGTAGAACTGGTTTTGCAATTTAATCTGATGTTCCAATTAACATGACCATTTGATAAGGGGAAACCATCTGCTGCTTTACTGGTTCGTCCCTGAAGGATCACCATTTCTTAACAACAATGATTTGCAATCTGATATTAATTTTCACTCTCTGTAAGAGCTGAGCTATTGTAGTACCTGGGCTACTCGTAGAGCAGTTTGTCATTGAGCCTACTAAGGGATCAGCTATACTGGACTGGCTGTTATGTAAAGAACCAAAAGCGATTAGGGAGGTTAACGTAAAATAACTCTTAGGAACCAGTGATCACAATATGATTGAGTTCAACTTGAAATTTGATCTGGAGAAAGTAAAGTCTGATGTATCAGTATTTCAGCAGAGAAAGGGATATATCAGTGGAATGAGAGAGGAGATGGCCAAAGTAAATTGGAAGGAGTTGCTGGCAGGGATGTCAGCAGAGCAGCAATGGCGTACATTTCTGGGGAAAATGAGGAAGGTGCAGGACATGTGTATTCCAAAAATAAAGAAATACTCAAATGGTAAAACAGTGCAACCGTGGCGGACAAGGGAAGCCAAAGCCATTGCAAAAGCAAAAGAAAGGGCATACAACAAAGCAAAAATTAGTGGGAAGAAAAGGGATTGGGAAGTTTTTAAAAACCTACAGAGAGCAACAAAAAAATCATTAGAAGGGAAAAAATGAAATATGAAAGCAAACTAGAAAATAATATCAAAGTGAATCGTAAAAGTTTTTTCAAGTATGTTAAAAATAAAAGAGAGATGAGAGTGGATATAGGACTGCTAGAAAATGACGCAGGAGAAATAATAACAGAGGAGTTGGAGATGGATGATGAACTAAATGAGTATTTTGCATCAGTCTTCACTGTGGAAGACACTAGCAGTATGCCTGCTGTTGTACTGTGTGAAGGAATAGAAGTGGGTGCAGTTAATATTACAAGAGAGAAGGTGCTCAAAAAGCTGAAAGACCTAAAGGTACATAAGTCACCTGGACCAGAGGTAGCGTTAGAGATTGCGGTGGCATTAGAAATGACCTTCCAAAAATCATTGGACTCTGGTATGGTGCTAGAGGACTGGAAAATTGAAAATATCACTCCACTTTTTAAGAAAGGAGGAAGGCAGCAGAAAGGAAATTATAGATCAGTTAGCCTGACTTCAGTGGTTGGGAAGATGTTAGAATCGATTGCTAAGATTGAGGTAATGGAGTACTTGGTGACACAGGACAAGATAGTACAAAGTCAGCATGGTTTCCTTCAGGGAAAGTCCTGCCTGATTAACCTGCTGGAATTCTATGAGGAGATTACAAGTAGGATAGATAAAAGGGATGCTGTGGATGTTGTATATTTTTTGACTTTCAGAAGGCCTTTGACAAGGTGCCACAAAAGAGACTGCTTACCAAGTTAAGACCCCATGGTATTACAGGAAAGTTACTAACATGGTTAGAGCATTGGCTGATAGGTAGGAGGCAGCGAGTGGGAATAAAAGTATCTTTTTCTGATTGGCCGGCAGTGTCTAGTGGTGTTCCGCAAGGGCTGGTGTTGGGACCACTTCATTTTATGCTCTATATGAATGATTTAGATGATGGAATAGATGGCTTTGTTGCCAAGTTTGCAGATGATACAAAGATCGGTGGAGGGGCAGGTAGTGGAGGGGTGGAGGAAACAGGTAGGATGCAGAAGGACTTAGACAGATTAGCAGAATGGACAAGAAAGAGGCAAATGAAATAGAATTTTGGAAACTGCATGGTCATGCACTTTGGTAGTAGAAATAAATGTGTGGACTATTTTCTAAACAAGGAGAAAATCCAAAAATCTGAGATAGAAAGGGACTTGGGGGTCCTAGGCAGAACACCCTGAAGGTTAACTTGCAGGTGGAGGTGGAAGGCAAATGCTATGTTAGCATTCATTTCAAGAGGTCTAGAATACAAGAGCAAGGATGTGATGCTGGGGCTTTATAATGCACTGGTGAGGCCTCACCTCGAGTATTATGAACAGTTTTGTGCCTCTCATCTTAGAAAAGATGTCCTGGCATTGGAGACAGTACAGAGGAGGTTCCAAGAAAGAAAGGGTTATCATATGAAGAATATTTGATGGCGCTGGGTCTGTACTTGCTGGAATTCAGAAGGATGAGGGGGGCTCTCATTGAAACCTTTTGAATATTGAACGGCCTAGAGAGAGTAAATTGTGGAAAAGATGATTCCCATAGTGGGAGGGTCTTGGACAAGAGGGCACAGCCTCAGGATAGAGGGTGCTCTGTGCTACTTTCAACCTGAGAAAATGGGCATCTTCTTTCCTGCCTAATTCTCATGTTTTTTTTTGTTTTGCAGAGTAGAAATGCAACACTTCCCTTATTCATATTGACCTGGTCCTTCAGCTTGTATGAAACATTCTTATTTACTTATGACTCAAAAGGCAATTTCCTCTGTCAAGGGCATGACGGCATTGTGCTAAATAATTCTATCACTTTCATTCCTTAATCCCTATTTTTCTGTAGCCCTGCAGCTTATGCTCTCTCACATCTCCATCAGCTCCCCTCAGGTTCCTTTTCCATGCAGTAATGCTAATGCGCATCTAACCTACTAGCACATTTTTGATAAATGAAAGGAAACTGAAACACTTGATGGGAACCAATGCAGTCTTAGGGAGAATGTACAGACATCACGCAGGCAGTACCAGGGATCAGGATTGAATCTTGGTCCCTGGAGATGTGAGGCTGTATTGGTAACTGCTGTCCCACTACACTACATCAACCAGAATCTATGACTTAAGAAACCCCTGTTTCCATTTGACATATTCAATGCCAAATGACTGTCACTACCTACCCCCCCCCCCGCCACCTAACCAATGATCTGTCACAGTCTCCCATTGGCCAATCATGACATGAATCACAGTCTTTCCATCCATAGCCATGAGTCACCATTGCCTCATCCCAAAACCAATCACTTTTGCAGAATCAGAATCAGGTTTATTATCACCGGCATGTGATGTGAAATTTGTTAACTTAGCAGCAGCAGTTCAATGCAATACATAATCTAGCAGAGGAAAAAAAAATAAACAAAAAATAATAACAATAGATAAATAAACAATTAAATCAATTACTGTATACGTATATTGAATAGATTTTTTTAAAGTGCAAAAACAGAAATACTATATATTAAAAAAAGTGAGGTAATGTCCAAAGATTCAGTGTCCATTTAGGAATCAGATGGCAGAGGGGAAGAAGCTGATCCTCAATAGCCTTCAGGCTTCTGTACCTCCTACCTGATGGTAATAGTGAGAAAAGGGCATGCCCAGGGTGCTGGAGGTCTAATAATGGACTCTACATTTCTGAGACACCACTCTCTGAAGATGTCCTGGGTACTTTGTAGGCTAGTGCCCAAGATGGAGCCGACTAGATTTACAACCTTCTGCAGCTTTTTTCAGTCCTGTCCAGTAGCCCCTCCATACCAGACAGTGATGCAGCCTGTCAGAATGCTCTCCATATTACAACTATAGAAGTTTTTGAGTGTATTTGCTGACCATGCCAAATCTCTTCAAACTCCTAATAAAGTATAGCTGCTGTCTTGCTTTCTTTATGACAACATCAATATGTTGGGACCAAGTTAGATCCTCAGAGATCTTGACACCAGGAACTTGAAACTGCTCACTCTTTCCACTTATGATTCTTCTATGAGGATTGGTATACGTTCCTTCATCTTACCCTTCCTGAAGTCCACAATCAGCTCTTTTGTCTTACTGATGCTGAGTGCAAGGTTATTGCTGTGGCACCACTCCACCCAGTTGGCCTGTCTCACTCCTGTACACCCGCTCATTGCCACCTGAGATTCTACCAACAATGGTTCTATCATGAGCAAATTTATAGATGGCATTTGAGCTATGTCTAGCCACACAGTTATGTGTATATGGAGAACAGAGCAGTGGGCTAAGCACACACCCATGAGGTGTGCCAGTGTTGATTGTCAGCGAGGAGGATATGTTATCACCAATCCACACAGATTGTGGTCTTCTGGTTAGGAAGTTGAGAATCCAATTGCAGAGGGAGATACAGAGGCCCAGGTTCTGAAACTTCTCAATCAGGATTGTGGGAATGATGGTATTAAATGCTGAGATGTAATCGATGAACAAAATCCTGACGTAGGTGTTTGTGTTGTCCAGGTGGTCTAAAGCTGTGTGGAGAGCCATTGAGATTGGATCTGCTGTAGACCCTATTGCGGTGATAGGCAAATTGCAATGGGTCCAGATCCTTGCTGAGGCAGAAGTTCCAAATGTGGACTTTTGTACCATTTTTCCGATAGGCATCCAGGTGGGAATCCCAAACAGGAACATGTTGAAGGATACCTTATGCATAATTTACTTTGTGGAATAATTGAAACTCTATGCTCTGGCGTGGCACTCCACGTGCCCTACCAGCAAGATCAAATGTTCAGCATTAACAATTTACTAAGTTGCCAATGGTCTGGATCCATAACTACACTTGGAGGGGTTGTGCTGTGCAAAAAATGAAATATTGTCCACTGCTGTTTGACTTAAATTGTTTTGTAAAATTATATGTTGAAATAGCTTCCCTCCCTGTCACCATTGGTTTAGACAGATTGGTTTTCCTTACAGGAATCTGGAGGATAACTGGGACAATATTTTATCCCTTGTCATATTTCAAGGTCCTAGCCAGCTGAAAGATCACAACAAAACTTTTATTATTTTAAATTAACCTGGCACTATATTGCAAACTTAGTATCACCAATATTGGCTGGTATCTCACCTTTATCTTATTCCCAGTCAAACACTTACCTTGTTTTATCTAGTTATAGTTCATTGCTCTCCAGAGGAAAATCAATGGAGAAGGCCTTTGAGATTTATGTTAATAGCATTAAACAGAAATTTTAGAGTGATCTAAATTTATTTTGCTTCATCAAGTGCAAATTAATGATGTTTATTTTTAAATTACGAAAGCACAAATTAGTGTCAAATTTATCACTATTTATAGCTGTACTTTGTTTTATTTAGGAACATCACCATCCATCTTCCTTTCATGATTTTACTGCATTAGAGCTTATCCGGGAGTATTTATGCTTATTGAAATGTCTCACTTCTTTGGAAGCAGACTAATGTTATCGTTGAAGTGAAAGAAGTCCACATAAAATATTTACCAAACAAATATTTTGAACAGAATGAGTGCATTTTAACAGCAAAAAAATTAGTGGGAAATAATGGGTAACTGCAAAGTTAGGGAAGCATGCTGTCTCAATTTCTCTGCCTCATTGATAATCTAATACATCAACGTCATCAACATCTGCTTAGTCCTTAAGATGATGCACACAATTTTTCCTCTAAAGTGATTGGTATTAAGATGTTCTGATTTTGCAGCTCACCCCTTGCTTTATGATCCAAGGTTCATTTTGTGCAAAGGACATTTATAAAGCATAGCTCTGACACTCTGTTTTTTATTCTCTACTTGGCTTGTGGTGGATTGAAAAGAGAAAAAGAAGCAAGAGTGACAATGAACTAATTGGGATAACATGTACAACCATAAGGATTTACAAAATTGCAACATCTGCAAAAAGTAAATCTGCATTACTGAATAAAGCTCAGCCTTTAATATGTTCGTTGACCATAATAATTAGAGTGTAACATTAGCCATTATCAGACAAAAATACAGTATACAGTTACTGGACCTTATTTTCAAACAGTTTACTAATAGTATTATAATGTTTAATGATTCCCAAAGTGCCGGAGTGCAATAATTATCTCCTATTACAAATGCCACCTGTGAATTGAATAATGTGACATCAACCACTTAGATAATTCATAGCAAGCATTATAAGGAAGCATGCTGCTCATGTTACAGCCATGATAGGACTACTTCAGATCTGTAAACATATACATGAGTAAGGTGTTTCATGCATGTCTTCTGAACTTTGACAAACTTTCATAGATGGGTGGTGGAGAGCATGCTGACTGGATGCATCACGGCCTTGGTACGGAAACAACAAAGCCTTTGAACAGAAAAGCCTGCAAAAAAGTAGTGGATATAGCCCAGTCCATCACAGATAAAGCTCTCTGAACCATTGGGCGCATTTGCAAGGAGTATTGTCAGAGGAAAACAGCATCTATCATCAAGGACCCCACCATCCAAGCCACGTTCTCTTGTCACTGCTGTCATCTGGAAAGAGGTACAGGGGCCTTAGGTTCCATACAGCTAGGTTCAGCAACATTTACTACATCTCAACCATCAGGCTCTTGAACCTGAGTGGATAACTTCATTCATCCCAACACTGAACTGATTCCTCAACCTATGGACTCACTTTCAAGGACTCTACAATCATGTTCTCAATATTAATCACTGATTTATTGAATATTGTTTTCTTTCCTTTCTTGTTTTGCACAGTTTGTTGTTCCGTGCACATTGGATGCTTGTCCATCTTTGCTGTGCGCAGTTTTTCACTGTGAATGCCTACAAGAAAATGAATCCCAGGGTTATATATGGTAACACATAACAGAGTGCTGCACACAAAATGCCGGAGGAACTGTTTTGCTCTGGATTTCTAGCATCTGCAAAATCTTTTATGAATATGGTGACACATAAATGTTCAAAGGTTCATTTATTATCAAAGTATACAACTCTGAAATTCTTCTTCTCCAGGTAGCCATGAAACCAAGAAAAGAAAGGCAGCATGAACATTAACCCTGAAATCACCCCTCTCTGCACAAAAGAATGAATAATAACAGAACAGGCACATCAACCCCCAAATCCTTCAAAGCAAATTTACTTTGAACTTTGAACCAGTTACTTGTGTTTTGCATGGTTTAGACTGCTGGTTATTTTAGTTTCTAACAACACTAATACTTGACATGGATCAGCATTCATGGCTTTAGATGTTCTTATCCTTCCTGGATTAATGCAACAACTTACATTTTACTACAAACTAACAAAAACACACAAATTCATGCAATGACTCAAAACATTAATTGCATCAGAGAAAACACAAGTAAACATCACTATTAAATTTAAATCTATTCAATTATCATTTCAAATTTTGTGTCCTTTATTATTTTGAAATGGTTAATTACAGAGGCCTTCACCTCTGAAAGCTTTCCCTCTTCTGTTAGTTTTTTTAAACATTAGTTTGGCTGCAATGCACCCATTTCTGAAAAATGATCTTTGCAGTATTTGTCCTACACTTATCTTCAAACCTCTTAATCCTGCCAATATTGAACAGAAAAAGCCTTAAGGAAATGTGAAGCAACTGTTAGATCACTGTGAATGTTTTATTGACCTTTATTATAACAGAGATTTATTGGTTTAATAAGACAAATAGCCAGCAACACTTTGTACCACTAGAGATGTTAATATTTTGCATCATGGAGATATGTGGGACAAGTGAGCAATATAATGCTGAATGTCAAGCAGCTACCATCTACTGTTAAATACAGTTTAGAGCATTCAACACTTCACTTCATTTTAAAGATAATTTTTCCCTGTGAAATTACTTTTTTTTAATGCAGTAACCAAATGAGTTACTGAGAAATCTGCACAGATGGTGATCTGTGATCCAACCATTAAAACGCTCGAACAGAATGTATTTTAAGGGCTCTTGTACATTTGTCCATTTTCAAGCTTCTTTGTTAGTCAGCTAACAATGAGCCATTCCACTTTTAGATGCATGATCTTGCCTCACAACAGTACATCTCCTTAAATAAATCCAGTGTGTTTAAGCTAAAGGATGTCTAAAGGTATTGTGTTTTGTACTGGATACTGCTGGGACATGAATAGCTAAAACTTCAATGTTCATCAGCATAAGTAGAATCCTCCATTGGTCTGCAGGATTATTTGGAGTGAATTCTGATCTCCAGTGACAGCTCTGAATCATAATTAGTTTTTAATTGCATTGCAAAGACTTAGTTCAATTAGACCTGATGAGCCAAACTGAAAATTTCCCTTTTCTCTTCAGGGAATTTCAATACTTATTTTACAAAATTGTCAACTTCAATGGTGATCTCAGAGGTGTAAGTTACTATGGTTCTCTAAGCATCCATTTTGTTCTGCTGCAGTTCCATTGTGGTGCAATATTCTTCTTTAACCACAAGTGCAATTGTACTCCTGATTCCCAGAGACTATTAATGTGAGCAGAGCAGCAAATTCCCTCAACAGAGTGATCACAAAAGGCACAAATTATACAAATAGCATAATATCATGCTGCCAAGTAGGTACAGCAGAATTGCCAACAAAGGAAGGATTAAATTGGACTATTTGAAGCCAATTTACACCTTTAGAATCTAATTTGACGAACTAAAGGTGAATAGCTAGGGATCATATTTCCAGAAATCCAGTTCATCTGCTGATAATTGTAATAAGGAAAATATTGCTTAATCAGGAGTTCATTTAATCAATGAGTAAAATAATAGGTACATAGATAGATGGATTGATAATAAAGGATATATATAGGGGCATATATACAGGACAGAGAAGTGGAGTTGGTGTTGTGGCTTAGCCATGATTTTATCTAATGATGTAGCAGGCTCCAGGACTCGCATGGCTACTTGCAACGTTAGTTCTAATGCTGTCGTTATTCAGCTTACAGTACACTCTTTGGCCACTTTGTCAGGTACACCTCTACCTCAACTTGTTAGTGGCAGCAACTCAATGCATAAAAAATGCAAATTTGATCAGTTATTGTTCAGACCAAACGTCGGAGTAGAGAAGAAATATGATCTAAGTGACTTTGACTACTGTTGGCATCAGACTGATGGTTTGAGTTCCTCAGAAACTGCTGATCTCCTGCGATTTTCACACACAACTGTCTCTAGAGCTTACAGAAAATGGTGTGAAAAACAAAAAAAAAGACATGCAGTTAACAGTTCTGTTAATGATGGCTTGTTAATGAGAGAGGTCAGAAGAGGATGGCCAGATTGGTTGACAGAAAGGTGACAGAAAGTCAAAGAATCACCTGTTACAGCAATGGTATGCAGAAGAGCCTCCCTGAATGTACAACACATCAAATCTTGGAGCTGATGGGCTACAGCAGTAGAAGACTACACCAGGTTCCACTTCTGTACCTGATAACCTGATAAAATGGCGACTGAGTGTATATGCCCAAATCAGAATGCTGATGTAATTGCATGCATTGACTCAGATTTGGCTTTGAACATGAAGCTGGTAATTAGAAGCCCAAGTTAGAATGATCTGTTTTCCAGTCATATTGTGTATTTACTTTACTGTTTGCTATGTTCCAAACGTCAGGCAAATGTGAACTGCGCAATATCCAATAAAAATCTGTGGTACACTTTAGAAAATAAATTGAAAATCATAAAAGAAAAAATAGCCGATGCTTGAAATATTCAGTAGGTTCAACAATTTCTGTGGAAAGAAAATTCAATTAATGCTTTAGAAATCCTTCCTCATTTTGATGAATGATCTTGAAACTGAAATATTAAGTTTGTTTCTCTTTCCATGGATGCTGTCTGTCCTGCTATCTATTTTATTTTCAATTTTCAATTTCAGAATAGCCATTTTTGGAAAAAGTAGTACAAATGCAGGAATTTTACTTGAAAGTTTTTAAGGTAATGTCCATTAGAAACCTTTTTGTTGAAAGAGCATGGTGGTCTAATGCTACATAATCAATCTTTTTTTTAAAAAAGATAAAGATTTAACTGCAAAGTACTAAGTTTATTGAAAATGTTCCACATGAAATGTCACCAGATATTTGTGGCATTTCAATTAGAAATAAAAGTTCATTTCAATTCTTTATCTTTTACCAGAATTTAATTAGATATCCCCATCTGTGGCTGATGATCAACAAATTTATTTAATAATAACTGTCATTATGGAGTCTTAACAATAACAGCTACATACACTGTTACATTAAAAGCATGGTATAAATGAAATTGTTCTTTAACCACAATGTTGAAGTGCAAAAATCTGTTCAAACTCAGTAACTCCAAGAAATAAATAAAGCTAATTACAGTTCCTTACCGCACCTGATGTGTTAACTTATTGAGGACATGTTTTCTTCGTGTTCTCAGTTAAATTGTGCTATCTGTCTATTTTTTGACTTTTTGATTATAAATGTGGGCACAGTTGCTGATTATGACATTTATAATTATGAATGACTTTACATACTTATTCTTTATAGAGACTCTCAGAAACACTTTGAAGCTGATTTATGAAATGGAATCTGAGAATTCTCTTCCGATTGTGCTTGCATTCATCAAGTCTGCATAATGAGACATCGGCAACTAACTTGAAGAAACATACAGTATATTTGCTGCTGCTATTTGTGCAATGGCTACAGTTTCAGGGAGTAATTCGGAAGCCGCACGATCAGTTCATCCTAAGAAGAAGAAGCATTCTAAAGGGAAAACGAGGTGATTGTGGCTGACAAGGAAAATCAAAGAAAGCATAAAAGCAAAAGAGAGGGCATACAATAAAACAAAAAATTGTGGGAAGCTGGAGGATTGGGAAGCTTTTAAAAACCAACAAAAGGCATGTAAGAAAAAGCAATACGGAGAGAAAAGATGTAATGTGAAGGTAAGCTAGCCAATAATATTAAAGAGGATACCAAGTGTTATTTTAAGAGAAAAATAAAGGCAAGAGAAAATTGCTGGAAAATAACACTCAAGAGGTAGTAAAGTGGAACAAAGAAATAGTAGATGAACTAAGTATTTTATGTCTGTTTTCATAACTGCAAATTCAGAAATCAGCGGTGCAACGGGACTTGGGAGACCCAGTGCAGATTCCCTAAAGGTTAACCTGCAGGCTGAGTCAGCAGTAGGGAAGGCAAATGCAATGCTAGCATTCACTCTAAGAGGAATAGAATATAAAAGCAAGGATATACTGCCTGGGATTTAAAGGCATTAGAGTATTGTAGGCAGTTTTGAGCTCCATATCTAAGAAAAGATGTGCTGGCATTGAAAAGGGTCCAGAGAAGGTTTACGAGAATGATCCTGGGAATGAAAAGGCTAACGTATGAGGAGTGGGGGCCTGTACTTGCTGGGGTTTAGGAGAGTAAGAGGAATCTCATTACAAGCTACCAAATATTGAAAGGCCTAGATAGAGTGGATATGGAGAGGATGTTTCTTATAGTGGGAGAGCATAGGACCAGAGGGCACAGCCTCAGAATAGAAAGGTATCAGTTTTGAACAGAAATGAGGCAGAATTTCTTTAACCAGAGGATGATGAATCTTTGGAATTCATTGTTACAAATGTCTGTAGAGGTCAAGTCATTTGGGTGTACGTAAAGGCAGAGTTAATAGTTTCACGATTAGTAAAGGTGTCAAAGGTTATGAGGAGAAGGCAGGAGAATGGGTTTGAGAGCGAAAATAAATCAGCCATGATTGAATGGCAAAGCAGATTTGATGGGCCAAAATGGCCTGTTTTTGCTTCAAGGTTTTATTTTTCAGCCTGGATTCACTTTGTCACGAATGCTGGCTGAAATACAACAATCTTAGACTACCCATTGATTTTAATGAGATGTGATGATCACTAATGGCTAATTTAGGTAAGATTGTAGGACAATTGTAGTCCAGATATATCTGGAAATGGAGGCAAGGCGTGAGGAATAGAATGAATCACTCTTGGCAGAACTTCAGGAATTGCTATGTTGCAGTAATCGTGCAACAAGATGACCTTGAGTCAGTTTGGGCTCTTCTACATGATACTCGATTAAATCTTATTTCCCTTGCCTTGTGCTCTTCCTTTCCCTTCTTAATTACTCATTCCCCTCTATAACTGCAGCAACCCCCAGCAGTTAATTTCAGCTGACATGGTCATGCCCTTAACCTGGCCATTTGCTCTTCAATTGCTGGGACTATGGCAATGTTGCTGGGGACCACCTGACCTGTCAAATCCCTGATGTCAGTGAAGTGCTCTCAGTTGTCACCTCCTTCATCTTTAGAACAATACTTGTCTTCCACGTGGCAGCAATATCAACCTGTTTCATGTGCCAGTAGCCTGCTCTTGCCTAACAACGTGCTGCTTCAAAGTTCAAGCAGACATCTTGTTGTAGCAGCCTATAAATCCACTGAAGTGAAAGATGAACTTTGGCTGTTGCAGTCTGTTGATAACATTTGACAAAGTTTAACATTAAAAAAAAAGTAGTGAGATAATTTAACATCCTGGCAAAATGTCAGGAGACAAACTTACTCCAGTATTAAGGCATGAAATGGGTACAATGTTGGCAATGTTAAATTAATTTTTAGCTTCACAGTAGAATTTTCTGAGTCAAAATATTTCAATGGAATGGACAGCCTTCTTTATAGGTTTCACTTTTAGGCTTTTAACAGTCATACAACACAAAAGCAGCAAAGATCCCACACTAACCCCTGTATTACACCACTAGTCACAGATGTCTGACTGTCCTGTACTAAAGCTGACATTGTCAACTTCCACATTTGGCATTACTATGCTCTTCATTTGGAAAGCAGGCTGTAAAAATAGCTGAGTATATTCGCCATCAGTGATCATGGGCCAGAGATTCTGAGGAGACAATGTGGATATTGCATTACTTCAAACAGGTTTTGAGCATATCCTCTAATTACTTGGCAATTTCCTTCAAAGCCAGAGCTAAGAATAAATCTGTTGTGGAAAACAAATAGGTTGAACCGATTGGGAAAGGAGAGTCAAGTCAATAACTGCTAAAGGGAACACCCTGAGGAGTTTTCAACTGCAAATCTTTCCTTGATGTTAGTGTACTTGACTCCATCTCACTGTACCCTGTTTAGGCCAGTCTGCCATTCTCTCTGACCAACAAGAAGGTAAAATGGCTAAATCCTAAGTGTCCTTGATGAAATCTTAAGCCTCAGTGAAGTTTTTTCTAATCACAAATCCACAGCCTCAGTGTCTACATCTAGGAATAGAATATTTCACTGGACATTAGTGATTACAATTATGATCAGCTTCAAGAAAGGAGACAAGCTCAATTCAAATATTTTGATGATACTTTTGGATGACCTAAATATATTACTTCAACAGTCTTGTCTATTTCCTTTTTGTTTGGCCTGGCTCCAATCTATCTCACTAATGTTCCTATTTCAATTTCTAGCTAAGCATTTCTCCTTGCTGAACCTTTACTCAGCTTCCCACTCCCCAACCAAGACTCATTAAACCTTCCATTTTTGTATTCAACAAACCCACCTGATGAAATGTTTGTCCCAGTCTTGTTGAAATAACACTTGTCTGGTCTCTTCAGGTCCTATGTTCCCTTGACCCTGTCCAAGTGGGCTAAGAATTGAAAGTCTTCCCTCCTCACCATCTCTCCAGCATTGTTCGCTTACTTGCTTTCCTCTTCCAGTGCTCAATGACACTGGCCAGAGAACCTGAATCTTAGTGGCTTTCATATCAATCAACAGAACCACATCCCCTTGTGTCTCTTAACCTGGAAGTAGTATACCAATCTGGAAGTACCATAAATTCCGGTGTATAAGCCGAGAATTTGGCCCTAAATTTTGGTCCAAAAATTAGGGGGTCGGCTTATACAGAGGGTGCCAAGTTTGGAAAAGTGAATACACGGAAGACAGGTCATACTTATTGGCTGTTTTTGAGTCAAATTCAATGCACTGTCGACGCATGAATTCTTTGAATGGTTTGTTTAACCTCACATCTAGTGATTGGAGCACAGACATCAAACCACCGGGAATGACTGCAATATCTGTATTTTCAGCTTTCAATACTGCTTTTGTCTCACCTGACAAGTGTGCTTTGAACATATCCCAGACAAGTAATGAGTTTTCCTTCCCGAAACCTTCGGGAGGTCGACACTACACCTCTCTAACCAACTTCAGGCAACATGCTTCATCCATCCAGCCGCGTTCTTGAATGTAAACAACACCCCATGGGAATTTACTGAGCAATCTGTTTTTTGTCTCAACACAAGATCACGTCTATTCATAAATCGGGTGCATCAACTTTACGTAGCTTTGAAATTTTCGCTGACCTCACCGCGTTTTTCATCTCATTTCAATGCTTGAACTCGAACCCTTTCTCTGGTAACAATGTATCCTGACGATTGCTGGTGATTCACCTACTCTAAAACATTTTCTTCCAGTTCTGGCCACTGGCATGTTTTCCTGCAGTTTGCACATTTCGTTTTTGGCATTTCCCTCGGCGTGTCCTCTGCCTTTATCCACTCTCTCACTTGTTTCTCGTTTACACTAAACTTCTTAGCAGCTGCAGAGTTATTCATTCCTTCAGCAAAATCAACAACCTTCAGCTTGAAGCCAGCATCATATCACATTCATTTTAATCTTTTGTACATGGTGGTCGCAAACTCAATACTGAGTACGCGTACTGATCCCGCCACTCTGTGTTATGTTTTAACGAGATTATGATGGGCGTTAAATGGTTTCACGGGGTTACATTTCAGAGGATTCTTTACCATTGGAGACCTAATCCAAAATTTCCCTCCCTGATTTATTTATTAAGAATTCGCTTATAACATTCTACAATGTGTAGGCCTGTTTTCTTAGCAGGTAGTGGTTCACAAAATTTCCAGCTTCCGGATCCGGCAAAGCTGAGTACCGACATGTGAGACCTTGCGATCTTTTCTGGTTAAATCAAAAACCTCTACAAAAGGGGTTGGCTTATACAAAGGTAACATGAAAAAGTCACTTTTTTAACCTTGAAAATGGGGGGGGGGGTGGTGGTGGTTGGCTTATACTCTGGGTCGGCTTATACTCCGGAATATACAGTATATGTTTGACCACTGAAATACATGCCTGCTCCTCAGTCATAGAATCTCGGACTGATTTTGTCTTTTTTAATTATCTTTCTCCTTGTAATCCAGAGCCACCTGGATTGTATGTCTTCTTTCTGGTTGCACATGTCAGGGGAACTCTTTCTGGAGTTAGTATTCAGAAATACTGTGTTAAAGAGCACAGTGCCTTGGGGTTTTCCTAAACCACCTACTTGCTCACGCAACAGTCATTCTGTTGAACGCTGGGTGACCAGATCCTGCAGTCTGCTTTCCACAAACAGGCAACCTGGCAGCTGGACTACAGAGTGTCAACTCTTGCTCAGGCTCCAAAACCCAAAGCCTGAGCTCTTCCAGCTGATGGCACTTCCTGCACCTTTGGATGCCCAGCCATGGGAAGCTTCCTGGAATTCCCACAATGTGTATTCCATGATCTGAGGTGCTCTGCCATCTCTACTTATTGATGTACCACACGAAAGCGATAATCAAATGACCTAAAATTACGATCATATAAATTGCTTACTCTTTTACATTCCCAGATCAATATTCATAATTTAGCTCTTTATTTAAAACTCATACTTGAGCTTTGTATCCCTGTTCTTTTTGAATATCTTAAGCTCTGTCCACGATGCCCATGAAAGGGAATTGAATTCCTTTGCTCCATTTAGCTCCCCACTTTGCAACAGGGAGCTGCTAAACCTGCTTTAACCTAACCGGGAGAGTTGCAGAAATTTCAGTCTCACAGGCTTGAACAGTGCTGAGAATGGCAACGAGGAGGATGGTAAATGTGCTTCAGGTGTAGAAAATGTAATCACAGCAGTCCTCTGTAATGATCCTTAATTAAAGCACTTGCTTGAACTGAGTGATTCCTCCTGGCACTCTTCAGACATGCTCAAGTGTACAGCTGCTGCTGTAAAGGTATCCCTGTGTTGATCATCCGAGCCATCAGGCCTAATTGGCTGCTCTGTCTGCAAATCTTTTTTTCCAGGTAAGAAGGTGGTTCTTCCCCTGTAGCTACACTTCTGCTGGACAGGTTCTTAGGGAATGTTTCATCGTGCAGTAGAGGCTGGCCAACTGTCAATGTCAGCTTGTGCCAAGATTCAGCACATCACATGAGAACAATGGAAATAACTCTCAGAAGTGATTATAGATGAAGTCTACGGCAGATGAACTTTGAGCTGAAACTGCATAGTAACTCCTGAGGGAGGATCACGTAAGAACCAAACGTTAATTGGATTGGAGTCAGTGATTTTCCCACCAGCTACCTTCCTTGCCTAACCAACTAACTGAATCACAGTTTATGATTTGTCTTTCAAGAGATGCCATTGACCTAATATCAATTTATGCCAGAGAACCTGTAGGGAGCAGCAATATCCGCTGCAGAAGACCCAAGAGAGACTGCAGATATCCAGAGCAACACAAAAAATGATGGAGGAACTCAATAGGTCAGACAGCATCTGTGGAGGGAAATGGACAGTCAATGTTTTGAGACAAGACCCTTCATCAGCACTGAAAAGAAAAAGAAGAGACAGGCAGTATAAAAAAAGTGAAGGGAAAGGGTGGGGCAAGAGGTGGCAGGTGATAGGTGCATCCAGGTAAAGGTGAGTGATAGGCAAGTGTGGGAGGGCAGAGAACAGGAAAGAACTACGAAGCTGGGAGGTAATGGATGGAAGTAACAAAGGGCTGGAAAAGATGGTGTCTGATAGGAGAGGACAGTGGTCCATGGATTAAAAGGAAGAAAGTGAGAAGGGGAACCAGAGGGAGGGTAATGGGCAGACTGAGAGAGTGGGGGAGGGGAAGAGAAGGGATGATGGGGCCAGTGAGGTAAGGAAACAAAAGGGGGACAGAGGAGTGGTTACAGGAAGTTAGAGAGATAAGCCAACCAGTGTCAGTAAACTCTCCTAGGTCAACATTCCCAGCACTCTGAGGCCTGTGCTGGATCAGGCAGGCTCTGACATTTACACACCCGACACCAGAACCCTGGAAGAGGCACTCTGTTCTCAGGTCTGTTGTACTGTTAACTGCTGAGCAAGGGGTTCTCTGTAACAGCGTGTTTGGGTTATACTCAGTGATAATGGAAATTGTATTTATTTGCTAGCCAGTGGAAGTCATGTTATGTATATGTGTGCTGAGTTGAGGAACGCGGGTTTTTTTTGGGAGGCGAGCAGAGTGGATGGACGTGCGGAGAACGGACAGTGGTTCCAGGGCGGCAGGTACCAGACCTCGGGGGATCGGATGGTGGCCGGAGTCTCGGAAGGGCGTTGTGGATGGAATCGGAGGTGTGAGCTCCAATGTATTAAAATATTATGTGCACAAGACTGATAAGTTACTTACGTGGCACCTTGTCTTTTAGTTTTTGCTACTAACCCATCACCAAAACTTGCTATAAAGTATAATTCTTTATTCACACTTGGTATATTGTTTGTTATTTGTGTCATGGCTGATCATTGGGTGCCTCACACCGTATGCGCACCAAAGCATTTGCACTGATTGGCGGGAATGATGGCTATTCACCCTAGGCAATGGGAGTCAGTTGGGGCAAAGGCCGTTACACAAAGAACATAATAGAGGAATAACAAATGACTCAGAGTGTACTAACTCAAGAGGGTTAAAGTACACTGAATTTTCATTCACTCGGAGCCCAGATTCAGGTCTCTATGTTGAATGCTGGTTGTAATGAACCCAAATAATGTATATAACACAGAAACCCCCTGCATATCAAAATCAAAACTCTAGTAAACTAATAACAGAATGCATGAGGAGCATGTAGTCAAAAAACAAGTGGTACAAAAAAAATTACAGGGAAAACTTAACAACTAAACCAGTCACTTAACAAGATCTAGTTAAAACAAATTGATGACATTCAGGTGCATCGGAGCGCTTTGGCTTAAAGTTCTCCAGAGCGCCTCTCTGGTCCAAAGAGATCATGACTGGACCCTCCCTCCTATAGTCGGCACCTGACAGCCCAGGGTAATGTGGATTTCTACCATGACAGTTTGTAATTAATTGAAGATCGAAAATATTATGGGAGGGAACCCAGCATCTGTCCTCTGGAGCATAACCCTCCCAATACACGAGGTACTGAACCGTGAACCAAATGGGAGACCAGCAGTCACTGAACTGTGTACACTTGCTGACCATGAATAAGACAAAGAGATGGAGGAGACTTGGAAACAGGAGCCAAGGGAGGAGAAAGTATGGGTTTAAGATAGGAAACATGAAAGGGATCTGAATATGCAGAGTTTGTGGTAACTGCATGACACTGGATGGATTCTCCATAGAACTTTAAAAGGACCAGCGTATTTAGGAGCCAATTTTTGAGATCCCACCAGCATAGGAAGGTGGGAAGCCAAACCCACTGGCCCAGACAGAATGAAGGATCTGGTTGCCTTCAGCGATTAACCTGGTGCTGTTGCTGTTGGGAGTTGGCCATTAACATTGATCTGGCCTTTGACCATCTCTGCCTGCACCTCTTAACCAATGTATCGGCTGTTGGAAAGTCATCCTGGACTCTTGCTCTGGGTATAGAAGACTGTAGTGGAATGAACACTCAAAGGGTCACATCCCAATGGAGGAGTATAAAAGATTATTCTGTGCAAATTCTGCCTAAATATGATGGCCATTCCATTTAGTCAGGTTTCCTAAAACCAAACACTTTTGGGATCTTTCCAAATCCTGGTCACTCTCTTTGTCTGTCCATTAGTTGCAGATTGAACACAGAGGACAAGATTACAGTAGCCCCACTGAGATGACAAAAGGCCTTCCAGATTTAGAGTGGATTGTGTGCCAAAGTCCGAGGAGATATCCCAGGGAAAGCTGTGTCTCTGGGAGATATTTTGTAACTTAAGATCGGTCATTTCCAAAGCCATGGGAAGTTTGGGAAGGGACAAAGCCCTTGAGAATTGGTCAGCCACAACCATAATAACGTTATTCCCCCAGGTGGAGGGAGGCTAGTGATAAAGTCCATTGAAATATGAGATCAAGGATGAGTGGGAATAGGAAAAGGTTGTAAGAGACCTTGAGACAGTGTCTAGGTTCCTTATTTCAGGCACACATCGTATGCCAAAACATAGACCTTGATATACTTTGTTATGACTGGGCATCAGATTTGGCTCTTAATAAGCTCTAATGTACACAAAATTTCTGGGTGCCCAACCATGTTAGAGGCATGCCCCAAATTCAATATCTTGGAGTGAACCAACATGGAGAGAAAGATATGACATAGAAGTCATATATGAGGATCAGCCTCATATTGTTCCTGTGCCTTTCACGTAATGGATTTAATGGGAGCCACCAGCCTTGAACTGGGAAGATTGGTCACTGATATTTTTTCCTTGTTGGGTGTATCAAGCTACCTAGAGTGTCCAGTTTCTGATTCTTGAAACCAGGTCCTTAGTTATAATAAAATTAAACCTATTGAAAAACAATGACCAATGTGCATACAGGAGTTCAGCCTCTTTGCATCTTGGATATAAGCTAAGTTTTTATGATCAGTCCAAATCACAAAGGTATGTTTTGCCTCCTCCAAACCACGTCTCCATTCTTCAAGCACCATCTTGACAGCAAGCAACTCCCTGTTGCCAATGTTGTAGTTCATCTCGTTCCTCTCTGGAAAAGAAACCACATGGGTGTAACTTCTTGTCAGAGATAGTTAATTGAGAGAGCATGACTCCTACCTCACTAACTAAGGCATCAAATTTCATTACAAAGGTAGGTCTGGATCAGGGAGAACATGTACAGGTGCTGTGGTAAATATGTTTTTAAGGTTACAGAAAGAGGTGGCTTCTGCTTCTGGAGTCCAATAGAAGGGCCTTGCAGACCACTTAGTGCAGTTGCTAAGTAGATCTGCAATAGAAACAATGATGGAAATTGGCAAACCCAAAAAAAGTGTTGGAACTATTTAACCAGCAGAAGTTGTGGCCAATTCTGTACTGCTTGGGTCTTTTCAGGGTCCATCTGGAAATCCCCATTGGAAATGACAAATCCAAGGAAAGAAACTTTGGGAAAGAGAAATTTGCCTTTCTCAAGTTTTACAAAAGGTTAATTCTCCAGTAGATGTTGAAGAACACTCCTTACATGTTGGACACGTTCTTGAAGCAATTGAAAAAAAAAATCATCCAAATAAACAAACACAAAGCCGTTGGACATATCTTAGAGTAGGTCGTTGACAAAATTTTGAAAGACCAGTGGAGCGTTCACTAAGCTGAATAGTGTCACCTACTGGACATACTCATAATGTCCAGTGGGAGTGTTGAAGGCCATTGTTGTGTTCTTTACACATACTGTAGGTTACTAAGAACAAACCATATTCTGGAAGAATTAAAACTAGAACGTTTATTTACAACAGCAAACAGCATGCACGTCTTTAACATACAGTTTCTGGATCATGCTGTCATTTCTGCGTATGCTGCGAACTCTGTCCAATCACGTTCTTACACGTGACATGTGATATCACCACATCTTCATTTCCTTAAAAAGAAAAACAATTAGCAACATTAATCAAAACAAATGCATAATTTACCATGTCTCTATCAGTCTCTCTGGAGGTTTACAAAAACGAGTAGACCTTCTAAGTGGTTCACACAGTTCCTGTGTTTCGTTGTTATTTCCATGTTTCATCTGGTCTGCATCAGTTAACTGAAACTCTGAAGTTGGCTCTTTCTTGAGGTCTTTGCGATTTCTTCTCAACACTGCTCCTTCTTCTGTTTGGACCATGTATGATCTGGGATGTACTTCAAGTACTGTAGTTTTCTTAATTCCCTCCACTTCCATTTGTAATGAAATATGAATCTTCTTTTCTTCAGCTAATTCATTCATTAACTGTGTAAACTCTTTTTTATGCTGAGACTTCATCATTTCAATAAAGCTTCTCAATTCCTTCACTTGTGCTTTCACTTCTTCAATTGGATCCTGATTCTTGTCACTCTTCAGCTTCAGATCAGTATTGTACTGTACCGGCAAGCTTGGCCTCTGTCCTCCTGCAGAGGTGAGATTGTGATGGAATGCATGGCCCATTGATGCATGTATGTTAATCCCAGAGGGCAAAATTGTAACTCCTGGTTTTGGTGGTAATGCTTTGTCAGATGCTGGTAACAAAGGGATGGGTCTAGGAGCTTTCTTTATGACTTCTTTTACTTTTGCTGCATTGGAATCAAATTCTGTTTTTTCTTGCTCTTTCATCAACTCACTGTATTCTGACTCTGTGTCATTATCCAGGACTAAGACACTTTTCACTAAATACAGTCTCTCACAGGCAGATAAACCCAGTGTTGACTGTACATTCTTGGCATCACCACAAATGAAAGCATGTGCTTCATATTTTTGTGTGATACTTTTGCCACACATGTTCCTTTAACTGGAATGTCTGCACCTGAATACCCAGTCACTTTTATATTTGTCTGATGTAACTTTGGTCTTGGCTTTAATGCATTAAACTCAGATTCTGCAAGAACGTTTACTTGTGCTCCAGTATCCAATTTAAACAGAATAGTGTTTTGGTTCACTTGCAATGGCATAGTCCAGTCAATCTTATTTCGTTTTCAAAGCACATCTATATAAAACTGCTCACATTCATTTTCAAGCACTGCATTTACGTGTTTAATTTCCTTTTTACTTCTGCAACAGCATGAAAAATGATTACTCTTACCGCAGAAAAAGTTTTTTTCTTTCAGATGACGTCTTGTTCTCTATCGGTTCCGTTGCCATTTTATGATTTTTTTCATATGTTCCTGCACGGCATGTACGTTGCAGTTCTCAATAAAAAGCTCTTTAGCCTGTGGCATCACGGTGTCAGAGGCTTTGCAGAGTGCCGCAGCTTTTTCCAAGTTCAAATTTTGTTCTAACAGTCTTTCTCTGAGACCATTATCCAGAATGCCACAAACAATTCTGTCTTTATTGAGAGAGTCTGTAAGCTCAGCAAACTCGCATCTTTTACTGTGGTTTCTCAACTCCGTAACAAATTGATCAATCGTTTGACCAGGTCTCTGCTGACATTTGAAAAAATTGTAGCGCTCATACGTCACATTGCACTTCAGTATGCAAAATGCTTCAAATTTGTCGATTATCGCTCTTAGATTCAAATTATCTCCATTTTCAAAAGTTAAATGGTTATATATCTCAATTGCATCATCCTCTATTACATGGAATAGGATCGCTGCTTTTGTTTTTTCTGTTTTATTTTCTGCTCCAATCAGTAAATTTCAAAACGCTGTTTAAATCTTCTCCGGTTTTCAGCTACGTTTCCAGTCAGCTGAAGCATTGATAGGGGTTGCAAAACTTCCATTTTTAAAGCTGTTAGCAAACAACGAAAAAGTTGGTGCTTTTTTTTTGATTATCTTCGTTTCTCCCGTGTCAGTGAAATGAATTATTCTTCCAGACCGACTTCTGACACCATATTGTTTTCTTTACACGTACCGTGGGTTATTAAGAGAAAAACATATTCTGGAAGAATTAAAACTAGAAAGTTTATTTACAACAGCAACAGCAAGCACGTTTTTAACATACAGTTTCTAGATAATTCTGTCATTTTTGCGCATGCTCTGAACTCTGTCCAATCACGTTCTTACACGTGACAGGTGATATCACTACAGCCATTTTCCATTCATCTCCCTCTCGAACCTGGGTAAGGATGTAGGCATTTCAGAAATCAAGTTTTGTGAAGATTGTTGCTCCCTGTAATAGTTCGAAATCTGTATTCATAGAAAGGAATGGGTACTGATTCTTAATAGTAAACATATTCAGAATCCTGTAATCAATACATGGTCTCAATCTGTCACCCTTCTTGGGTACGAAAAAAAATCCTGCCCCAGCAGGCAAAGTAGATGCACAAATAAATCCAGATGCCCAAGTCTCTTTAATATATCCTCCATGGTTTGTCTCTCGGGAGTGAACAAGACATGGAGACTTCCCAGGGGAGAACAAGTACCTGGTAGCAAGTCAATAATGCAATCAAAGTCTCTGTGTAAAAGAAGCTTTGTGGCTGTCTTTTTGTTAATTACTTCCGGTAAGTCCGAATATACTGGAGGCACTCTAAACAACTCAGTTTCCAGTTCTGAGGAGTAGAAGGTAACTTGGAATTTCAAACAACAATTCGGCACACTCACAGAAACTTGGGCTGGCATCTTGGAAGCAAGTTCATACATCTTGGAAATTCCAGGTCCCTGGTCGCTAGAACATACTTGGCTTGGTCATTTAACAGCAGAGCCAAAGCCTTCATGCTCGACCTGCCCTTTGCCACCAAGGTCCAGAATTCAACTGAATAGTTGGCAATGGATCGAGCCCCCGATGCAAATGGAGGAGTCTGCTGGCTGTCTCTGGACCCTGGGCAGAGTGGAAGAATACCCCCCTCACAGTTCCTAAAAATCAATTGATATCAAAACACATGGGAGAGTCCTTCCTCCATAAGGCCATAGCCCATGAAAGGGCCCTGACTGAATTGAGGGAAGTTATATAAACCACCTTTACCTGTCCGAGAGAACTTAGTGGCAGACATCCCACCCTACAAAATGTCATTTCAGAGAGGTAGCACCCCCAACCCCCGCAGCCCCATATCCTCCCCTCCCCCTGTCGACCTCCAAGGGTGTATGTAATACTTTGTTTCGTGATTTTGTCCAATCTGTAAACCAAGTTGGGTATATGCAGCAAATGTAACATTAAAATATGTACTAATATTATATTATCATGTTTATTCTATTACAACTTTAAGCAAGTCTACAGGGAGTTTGGCCTCATCACGTAGGACGTCAATAGCGTAGCTCCTTGGCAGCTAGCCAGCTAGTTTAAATCAGGGGTCCTCAACCTCTTTTGCACTGCGGACCAGTTTAACATTGATAATATTCTTGCGGACTGGCCGACCCGGAGTGGGGGGTGGGGGGTGGTGGTGGTGTGGTGTTAAACGTGACCGGAATATTGGTGATAAGTCAACTATAAGTCACTTGTAAGTGGCTAATACAATCAATTTCGTTTCTAAAGGGGTTTATCTAACGACTTTAATATTAAACACACAGCGCATATTTTACCCGCATGAATGTAGTGATAAGTCAATTTTAACAGTGGTCCCAAACCTCCGGGCCGTGAAGAATGCAGCGGTACAGCGGTGGCTGGAACGCACCCAGCACATCTTTAAGATAAAAGCTGAAATAAACAAGCTAATTGATTAGGTGCCGCCTGGCACATAAATGTTGGCCCAGATCAGAGGCGACGCTATCGGCAATCGCCTCTGATCTGGGCCGACATTTACATGCTGGGCGGCACCTAATTAATTAACTTGTTTATTTCAGCTTTTTTCTTAAAGATGTTCTAGGTGCGTTCCGGCCACCACTGTACTCTTCGCGACCTGGAGGGTGGGGACCACTGAATTATAAGTCACTTATAAGTCAATGGCATCATAACATTTTAAGTAACGTTAGGATATTAAACACACAGCACATATTTTCCTTGTATGAACATATAAAATCATTGCAACACACCAACATCACTGAATCAGTGGGAGACCTGGGCTTGTTTTCCTGCAACAAGACAGTCCTATTGAGGGGTGATGGGAGACAGCGGTACTCGAAGGGGTTCCTTATGTCCAGTCTATTCTGCAATTTAGTTTTCATTGCATTCATTGCAGAAACCTCTGCTTCGCAGAAGTATGTTGGAAATGGAAGCAACGTTTTCAGTGTTTTCGTGGCTATCTCGATATTCAGCCTTGACTTTGATCCAGAATGCCGGCAGAGGTGTCATGTCAAACATACTTTTCAGCCCACCGTCACTTGCGAGCTCGAGGAGTTGATCTTTTTCCCGCACTGACATGGATGATTCACCAGGGATATTCACAATTGGGTGACGGACCCATTCCTTTGCACATCTTGGGTCACTGATGACTTGGTCATAGTATAGTCATACTTTATTGATCTCGGGGGAAATTGGTTTTCGTTACAGTTGACCATAAATAATAAATAGTAATAGAACCATAAATAATTAAATAGTAATATGTAAATTATGCCAGAAAATTATGAAATAAGTCCAGGACCAGCCTATTGGCTCAGGGTATCTGACCCTCCAAGGGAGGAGTTGTAAAGTTTGATGGCCACAGGCAGGAATGGCTTCCTATGATGCTCTGTGCTGCATCTCGGTGGAATGAGTATCTGGCTGAATGTACTCCTGTGCCCACCCAGTACATTATGTAGTGGATGGGAGACATTGACCAAGATGGCATGCAACTTAGACAGCATCCTCTTTTCAGACACCACCGTGAGAGAGTCCAGTTCCATCCCCACAACATCACTGGCCTTACGAATGATTTTGTTGATTCTGTTGGTGTCTGCCACCCTCAGCCTGCTGCCCCAGCACACAACAGCAAACATGATAGCACTGGCCACCACAGACCCGTAGAACATCCTCAGCATCGTCTGGCAGATGTTAAAGGACCTCACTCTCCTCAGGAAATAGAGATGGCTCTGACCCTTCTTGTAGACAGCCTCAGTGTTCTTTGACTAGTCCAGTTTATTGTCAATTCGTATCCCCAGGTAGTTGTAGTCCTCCACCATGTCCACACTGACCCCCTGGATGGAAACAGGGGTCACCGGTACCTTAGCTCTCCTCAGGTCTACCACCAGCTCCTTAGTCTTTTTCACATTAAGCTACAGATAATTCTGCTCACACCATGTGACAAAGTTTCCTACCGTAGCCCTGTACTCAGCCTCATCTCCCTTGCGGATGCATCCAACTATGGCAGAGTCATCCAAAAACTTCTGAAGATGACAAGACTCTGTGCAGTAGCTGAAGTCCGAGGTGTAAATGGTGAAGAGAAAGGGAGTCAAGACAATCTCCTGTGGAGACCACACTGACCCCCTGGATGGAAACAGGGGTTACCTTGCATGCGTTAAAATTCAACAGTGCGTGACAGGGAATAAGGAAAGGTGCAGCTGACTCATATCGTTTCATATCGCCAAATCATATCGTTTCCTCGTGACCCGGTGCTTGGGGACCACTTTTAGCATGAAGAGAGACCAATCAGAATGCTCGCTCTCCCTCTCCCTCTCCCTCTCAAAAAAAATCTATTTCCAGGATATTGTATATAGTTTCCAGGCGTCAGGGAGCCACTATCGATGTGCGGAAGACTCCCGGAACTTCCGGGAGAGGTGGGATGGCTGTAGTGGGTTGTAACTAGAATGGTAGGGAACATTCAGTTAATAAACTGCAGAAAGACACGGGGTCTCCATTGCACCACTTTGGGGCCAACAGGTTAATTAACTCCTCACGGGAGTTCTGGGCAAACGAGCAAGACACACAGGCAAATGCCCAGAGACAGAGTCCATCCCTGAAGAATGTAAAGCTTGCCTACCAGTTTCAGAGCCTTTCTGCAATGATGCTGGTACCTCCTGGAGTCTTTGGTAGTCCAATGGATCCATGGTGGCTGAGTCCTGTTATAAGGAGATCTTCAGGCGAATAAACCCGGATGTGGACTAAACTAGAGGTCGGAAGGTAAAAATTAACTATGAAGATTTATTTGAAGAACATAGCAGAGGAACAACAAATGACTCAGAGTGTACTTACTCGTGAGGACTAGAGTGCACAGAACATTCATTCACTCAAAACCCAAATTCAGGACTCGATGATTAGTGCAAACTTAAAGCACACGGTATTGGGGGTAAGGTATTGATGTGGATAGAGAATTGTTTGGCAGACAGGAAGCAAAGAGTGGGAATAAATGGGACCTCTTCAGAATGGCAGGCAGTGACTAGTGGGGTACTGCAAGGCTCAGTTTTGGGACCCCAGTTGTTTACAATATATATTAATGACTTAGACGAGGGAATTAAATGCAGCATCTCCAAGTTTGTGGATGACAAGAAGCTGGGCGGTAGTGTTAGCTGTGAGGAGGATGCGAAGAGGATGCAGGGTGACTTGGATATGTTAGATGAGTGGGCAAATTCATGGCAGATGCAATTTAATGTGGATAAATGTGAGGTTACCCACTTCGGTGGCAAGAACAGGAAAACATTATTATCTGAATCGTGGCCAATTATGAAAAGTGGAGGTGCAATGAGACCTGGGTGTCATTATACACCAGTCATTGAAAGTGGGCATGCAGGTACAGCAGTCAGTGAAAAAGGCGAATGGTATGTTGGCATTCATAGCGAGAGGATTTGAGTACAGGAGCAGGGAGGTTCTACTGCAGTTGTACAAGGCCTTGGTGAGACCACACCTGGAGTGTCATGTGCAGTTTTTGTCCCCTAATCTGAGGAAAGACATTCTTGCCATAGAGGGAGTACAAAGAAGATTTACCAGATTGATTCCTGGGATGGCCCGACTTTCATATGAAGAAAGACTGGATGGACTAGGCTTATACTCACTAGAATTTAGAAGATTGAAGGGGGATCTTATTGAAACGTATAAAATTCTAAAGGGATTGGACAGGCTAGATGCAGGAAGATTGTTCCCGATGTTGGGGAAGTCCAGAACGAGGAGTCACAGTTTAAGGATAAAGGGGAAGCCTTTTAGGACCGAGGTGAGGAAAAACTTCTTCACACAGAGTGTGGTGAATCTGTGGAATTCTCTGCCACAGGAAACAGCTGAGGCCAGTTCATTGGTTATATTTAAGAGGGAGTAAGATATGGCCCTTGTGGCTAAAGGGATCAGGGGGTATGGAGAGAAAGCAGGTACAGGGTTCTGAGTTGGATGATCTCCACTGAATGGCGATGCATGCTTGAAGGGCCGAATAGCCTACTCTTGCACCTATTTTCTATGTTTCTATGTTTCTATAACGAATAGTAGTGGTGACAAACTTAAATAATGTATAAAGCACAGGAACTCCATGCACATTAAAATCAAAACTCAATAAACTAAAACAGAGTGCATGAGGAACCCATATTTAAAGAACAAGTGGCACAAAAAACACAAGGAGAACTGAATAGAGAAAGCTTGGAGATAGTGCAAAATGGAGGATAGGCAGGTGATAGAGAAGCGACACACTCGGACTGATGGTTTGAGATGTGTCTATTTTAATGCCAGGAGTATTATGAATAAAGCGGATGATCTTAGAGCGTGGATCAGCACTTGGAGCTATGATGTTGTGGCCGTTACAGAGACTTAAATGGTGCAGGGGCAGGTCAAGTGCCAGGCTTTAGATATTTCAGAAAGGACATGGAGGGAGGCAAAAGAGGTGGAGGTGTGGCACTATTGATCAGAGATAGTGTCACAGCTGCAGAAAAGGGGGAAGTCATGGAGGGGTTGTCTACGGAGTCTCTGTGGGTGGAAGTTAGGAATAGGAAGGGACCAATAACTCTACTGAGTGTTTTTTATAGACCATCCAGTAGTAACAGGGACATCAAGGAGCAGACAGGGAGACAGATTCTGGAAAGGAGTAATAATAACAAGGTTGTTGTGGTGGGGAATTTTAATTTCCCAAATTTTGACTGGCAACTCCCGAGAGTGAAGGGTTTAGATGGGGTGGAGTTTGTTAGGTGTGTTCATGAAGGTTTCTTGACACAATATGTAGATAAGCCTACAAGAGGAGAGGCTGTACTTGATCTGGTATTGGGAAATGAACCTGATCAGGTGACAGGTCTCTCAGTGGGAGAGCATTTTGGAGATAGTCATCACGATTCTATCTCCTTTACTATAGCATTGGAGTGGGATAAGAATAGACAAGTTAGGGAAACGTTTAAATGGAGTAAGGGAAAATATGAGGCTATCAGGCATAAATTGGAAACAGACGTTCTCAGGGAAACGTACGGACGAAATGTGGCAAATGATCAGGGGACATTTGCATGGGGTTCTGCGTAGATACATTCCAATAAGACAGGGAAAGGATGGTAGGGTACAGGAACTGTGGTGAACAAAGGCTGTTGTAAATCTAGTCAAGAAGAAAAGAAGAGCTTACGAAAGGTTCAAAAAACTAGGTAATGATAGAGATCTAGAAGATAATAAGGCTAGCAGGAAGGAGCTTAAGAATGAAATTAGGAGAGCCAGAAGGGACCATAAGAAGGCCTTGGCAGACAGGATTAAGGAAAACCCCAAGGAATTCTACAAGTATGTGAAGAGCAAGAGGATAACACATGAGAGAATAGGACCAATCAAGTGTGACAGTGGAAAAGTGTGTATGGAACCGGAGGAGATAACGGAGGTACTTAATGAATACCTTGCTTCAGTATTCACTACGGAAAAGGATTTAGGCGATTGTAGGCATGACAGCAGACTGAAAAGCTTGAGCATGTAGATATTAAGGAAGAGGGTGTGCTGGAGCTTTTGGAAAGCATCAAGTCGGATAAGTTACTGGGACCGGATGGGATGTACCCCAGGCTACTGTGGGAAGTGAGGGAGAAGATTGCTGAGTCTCTGGCAATGATCTTTGCATCATCAATGAGGACGGGAGATATTCTGGAGGATTGGAGGGTTGTAGATATTCTTCCCTTATTCAAGAAAGGGCCCAGGAAATTATAGACCAGTGAATCTTACTTCAGTGGTTGGTAATATCAATAACTGTGGTGCTTCTCTTCCTGATGAACTTAACATATTCGAACAGAAGAGGAGCGTCCCGCTCCTTCCAGATGAACCGGACCTGGTGGCATCGAGACTCATCGCACCTGTTTTAAGAAGGCAACAATAATCCCAGTGCCGAAGAAGAGCAAGGTGGCACGCCTGAATGACTATTGACCTGTGGCTCTGACATCAATTGCTATGAAGTGCTTCGATAGATTGGTTATGGCACACATTAACGACAGCCTATCAGTCAACCTTGATGCTTTGCAATTCGCCTACCGGAGCAACAGGTCAATGGCAGATGCCAGCTCTCTGGCCCTACATTCCTCCTTAGAACACCTGGAGAATAAAGACGCATACGTAAGGCACCTTTTCATTGACTACAGCTCTGCCTTTAATACCATCATTCCAAATAAACTGATTCCTAAGCTCTGGAACCTGGAACCTTAGCACTCAGATCTGCAGCTGGATCTTCAACTTCCTCACAGACAGGACCCAACCTGTAAAAATACGGGACAAGCTCTCCTCTACAATCACTCTGAGCACCGGTGCCCCACAAGGGGGTGTACTCAGCCCCCTGCTGTACTCACTGTACACCCATGATTGTGTAGCCAAGTTTCCATCAAACTCAATACATAAGTTTGCTGATGACACCACAATTGCAGGCCGTATCTCGGGTAATGATGAGTTTGAGTACAGAGAGGAAATTAAGAAGCTGGTGGCATGGTGCGAAGACAATAACCTATCCCTCAACGTCAGCAAGACGAAGGAATTGGTTGCTGACTTCAGAAGGAGTAGCGGACCGCACAACCCCATTTACATCAGTGGTGCGCAGATGGAACAGGTCAAAAGCTTTAAGTTCCTCTGGGTCAATATCACAAATAACCTGACTTGGTCCAACCAAGCACAGTCCACTGCCAAGAAGGCCCACCAGTGCCTTTACTTTCTGAGAAAGCTAAAGAAATTTGGCCTGTCCCGTAAAACCCTCACTAATTTTTATAGATGCACCGTAGAAAGCATTCTACGTATCATTAAAGTTTCCAGTTAGGGAATACCCGGATCGTCTTGTGAGACAGATAGTCTGGCTATTCCCTAACCGGAAACCTTGGATGAATTATGAGGTCAAGTCCCTTTTAAAGGCTAGAGCTGCGGCTTTTAGGTCCGGGTATACCAGTCGATACGCAGAATCCAGGCGTGAACTCTGGAAAGCCATTAAGGGCGCCAAGAGGCAATATCAAGCCAAGTTGGAAGCCCAGGCTAACCAGAGGGATGACAGTAACTTACTTTCCTTTTCTATTTTCTATTTATGATTTATAATTTACATTTTTAATATTTACTATCAATTTGTACTCCAGGGAGCATGAAGCGCAGAATCAAATATTGCTGTGATGATTGACCATAAGACTATAAGACCATAAGATAAAGGAGCAGAAGTCAGCCATTCAGCCCATCGAATCTGCTCCTCCATTTTATCATGAGCTGATCCATTCTCCCAATTAGTCCCACTCCCCTGCCTTCTCACCATAAACTTTGATGTCCTGGCTATGCAGATACCTATCAATCACCCAATGACTTGGCCTCCACTGCTGCCCGTGGCAACAAATTCCATAGATTCACCACCTTCTGGCTAAAAAAATTTCTTCGCATATCTGTTCTGAATGGACGCCCTTCAATACTTAAGTCATGTCCTCTCGTACTGGACACCCCCATCATGGGAACAACTTTGTCACATCCACTCTGTCCATGCCTTTCAACATTCGAAACGTTTCTAAGAGGTTCCCCCTCATTCTTCTCAACTCCAAGGAATACAGTCCAAGAGCGGAGAAATGTTCCTCATATGTTAACCCTCTCATTCCCCCAATTATTCTAGTCAATCTTCTCTGTACCCTCTCCAACATCAGCACATCCTTTCTTAAATAAGGAGCCCAAAACTGCCCACAGTACTAAAAGTGAGGTCTTACTAGCACCTTATAGAGCCTCAACATCACATCCCTGCTCCTATACTCTATTCCTCTAGAAATGAATGCCAACATTGCATTCGCCTTCTTCACCAGCCACTCAACCTGGAGGTTAACCTTAAGGGCATCCTGCATGAGGACTCCCAAGTCCCGTTGAATCTCAGAACTTTGAATTCTTTCCCCATTTAAATAATAGTCTGCCCGTTTATTTCTTCTGCCAAAGTGAGTAACCATACACTTTCCAACATTGTATTTCATTTGCCAGTCCTTAGCCCATTCTCCCAATCTATCCATGTCTCTCTGCAGACTCCCTGTTTCCTCAGCACTACTGGCCCCTCCACCTATCTTTGTATCATCAGCAAACTTAGCCACAAAGTCATCTATTCCATAATCCAAATCGTTGATGTACAACGTAAAAAGAAGCGGCCCCAACATGGACCCCTGTGGAACACCACTGGTAACCGGCAGCCAACCAGAATGGGATCCCTTTATTCCCACTCTCTGTTTCCTGTCAATCAGCCAGTGCCCTATCTACGTATGTAACTTTCCCATAATTCCATGGGCTCTTATCTTGTTAAGAAGCCTCATGTGTGGCACTTTGTCAAAGACCTTCTGAAAATCCAAATATACAACATCCACTGCATCTCCCTTGTCTAGCCTACTTGTAATTTCCTCAAAAAATTGTAATAGGTTTGTCAAGCAGGATTTTCCTTTAAGGAAACCATGCTGAGTTCTGCCTATCTTGTCATATGCCTCCAGATACTTGGTAACCTCATCCTTGGCAATCGACTCCAACAACCTTCCAACCACCGATGTCAAGCTAACAGGTCTTCAATTTCCTTTTTGTATCCCTGCCCCCTTCTTAAATAGCAGAGTGACATTTGCAATCTTCCAGTCCTCTGGAACCATGTCAGAATCTATTGACTTTTGAAAGATCATTGCTAATGCCTTCGCAATCTCCACAGCTACTTCCTTCAGAACACGAGGGTGCATTCCATCTGGTCGGGGAGATTTATCTACCCTTAGAACATTCAGCTTCCTGAGTACTTTCTCTGTCGTAATTGTGACTGCGCACACTTCTCTTCCCTGACACCCTTGAGTGTCCGGTATACTGCTGATGTCTTCCTCAGTAAAGACTGATGCAAAATACTCGTTCAGTTCCTCCGCCATCTCCTTATCTCCCATTACAAATTCCCCAGCATCATTTTCTATCGGTCCTATATCTACTCTCACCTGTCTTTTACTCTTTATATACTTGAAAAAGCTTTTAGTATCCTCTTTGATATTATTTGCTCGATTCCTTTCATAGTTCATCTTTTCCCTCTTAATGACCTTCTTAGTTTCCTTTTGTAAGCTTTTAAAAACATCCCAGTCCTCTGTCTTCCCACTATGCTTCCCTCTGTGCTTCCTTGTATGCCCTCTCCTTTGCTTTAACTTTGGCTTTGACTTCTCTTGTCAGCCATGGTTGCATCCTTTTTCCATTCAAAAATTTCTTCATTTTTGGAATATATCTTTCTTGCACCTTCCTCACTTCTCGCATAAGCTCCAGCCACTGCTGCTCTGGTGTCCTTCCCACTAGTGTCCCTTTCCAGTCAACTTTGGCCAGTTCCTCTCTCATCCTACTGTAATTTCCCTTACTCCACTGAAATACTGACACATCAGATTTCAACTTCTCTTTTTCAAATTTCACATTGAACTCAATCATGTTATGATCACTGCCTCCTAAGAGTTCCTTCACCTCAATCTTTCCAATCACCTCCGGTTCATTACACAATACCCAATCCAGTACAGCCGATCCCCTAGTGGGCTCAACAACAAGCTGTTCTAAAAAGCCATCTCGCAGACATTTTACAAATTCCCTCGCTTCAGATCCAGTTCCGACATGATTTTCCCAATCTACTTGCATGTTAAAATCCCCCACAATTATCATAACACTGCCCTTCTGACAAGCCTTTCTATTTCCTGTTGTAATTTGTAGTCCACATCGCTGCAGCTGTTTGGAGGCCTATAAATAACTGCCATCAGTGTCCTTTTACCCCTGCAATTTCTTAGCTCAACACATAAAGTTTCTGTACCTTCCAATCCTATGTCACCACTTTCTAATGATTTGATATCATTTCTTACCAATAAAGCTACGCCTCCCCCTCTGCCTACCTTCCTATCCTTCCAATACACCGTGTATCCTTGGATGTTCAGCTCCTAGAGACATGCATCCTTTAGCCACGTCTCAGTGATGGCCACAATATCATACTTGCCAATCTGTAGCTGTACGACAAGATCATCCACCTTATTCCATATGCTACTGTAACTTTATTGCACTGCAACTCATTCCAATGGCTGCAAATTTGCCCCATCACCTGCCCGTCTTTCCTGACATCTTTACTGCTCACTATCTTAGATTTATTTCTGTTTTCCCCTTCCTCCGTTCTATCATTCCGGTTCCCATCCCCCTGCCAAATTAGTTTAAACCCTCCCTAACAGCTCTATTAAACCTTCCTGCCAGGATATTTGTCCCCTTCGGGATCAGGTGTAACCCATCCATTTTGAATAGATTGTATGCTCTAGTATCAATTGTTTGGCGACAATAAAGTAAAGTAAGTTGATGGAGAAGATCCTGAGAGGCAGAATTTATGAATATTTGGAGAGGCATAATATGATTAGGAATAGTCAGCATGGATTTGTCAAAGGCAGGTCATGCTTTATGAGCCTGACTGAATTTTTTGAGGATGTGACTAAACACATTGATGAATGTAGAGCTGTAGATATAGTGTATATGGATTTTAGAAAGGCATTTGATAAGGGAGCCATGCAAGGCTCATTGAGAAGGTAACGAGGCAGGGGATCCAACCGGACATTGCTTTGTGGATCCAGAACTGGCTTGCCCACGGAAGGCAAAGAGTGGTTGTAGACGGGTCATATTCAGCATGGAGGCTGGTGAGCAGTGGTGTGCCTCAAAGATCTGTTCTGGGATCCCTACTCTTTGTGATTTTTATAAATGACCTGGATGAGGAAGTGGAGGGATGGGTTAGTAAATTTGCTGATGACACAAAGTTTGGGGTGATGTGGATAGTGTGGAGGGCTGTCAGAGGTTACAGCGGGACATTGATAGGATGTAAAACTGGGCTGAGAAGTGGCAGATGGAGTTCAACCCAGATAAGTGTGAGGTGGTTCATTTTAGTAGGTCAAATATGATGGCAGAATATTGTATTAATAGTAAGACTCCTGGCAGTGTGGAGGATCAGAGGGATCTTGGGGTCCGCGTCCATAAGACACCTAAAGCTGCTACGCAGGTTGACTCTGTGGTTAAGAAGGCATGTGGTACATTGGCCTTCATCAATCATGGGATTGAGTTTAAGAGCTGAGAGGTAATGTTGCAGCTATTAGGACCCTGTTCAGACCTCACTAGGAGTACCGTGCTCAATTCTGGTCGCCTCATGACAGGAAGGACATGGAAACCATAGAAAGGTTACAGAGGAGGTTTACTAGGATGTTGCCTGGATTGGGGAGAATGCCTTACGAGGATAGGTTGAGTGAACTCGGCCTTTTCTCTTTGGAGCGACGGAGGATGAGAGGTGACCTGATGGAGGAGTACAAGGTAATGAGAGGCGTTGATCGAGTAGATATTCAGAGGCTTTTTCCCAGGGCTGAAATGGCTATCATGAGAGGGCACAGTTTTAAGGTGTTTGGCAGTAGGTACAGAGGAAATGTCAGGGGCAAGTTTTTTACGCAGTGAATGGTGATTGCGTGGAATGGGCTGCCAATGATGGTGGTGGAGGTGGAAACTATAGGGTCTTTGAAGAGACTCCTGGATGGATACATGGAGCTTAGAAAAATAGAGGGCAATGGGTAAGCATAGGTAGTTCTTAGGTAAGAACATGTTTGACACAGCTTTGTGGACCGAAGGGCCTGTATTGTGCTATCGGTTTTCTCTGTTTCTATGTTTAACAACTAAACCAACTATTTAACAAGTTCTAGTTAAAACAAATCAATGATGTTCAGGTGTGTCAGGGCCTGACATTCTCCGGCATCCTGTACTGGTCCAAAGTTTTCATGGCAATATTCTGGTATCTATTTTTAAGAACATTTGTTTGTTGATGAGTTGTAAACCATTTGACCACATGAATCACTCAGACACAATCCTCACTTGATTAATCACTGCTTTTTCATTTCGGTTTTCTGGTATTTCTTGATAATACTGACCAGGGTTTTGAAATACAGAATGTTTTCACTCCTTTTCCTTATATGGATGTTTCAATCATTCATCTGCCCTATCAGGCACACCATAAGAATTTGCTTGTCAATTCCAGTTCTAGTCAGTACTTCCAATCAGAGGGGATAGATGACTGGCAGGAAAGAAGCAATAGTTTTGTGAAACATTATTCTGGGGAAAAGGGATAGCTTGAAAGTAAAATAATGTGAAACAGCATGAGAAGTTCTCTTGACATTCCTGAGGTAAAGAATTTGATGCATTTAACTGTTATGATGTTTTGCCCTTTAATTTTCTTGAGCCTTGTGCTGGGCATTCTGGAAGACCAAAAGAAAATAAGATCATAAGGCATAGAAGCAGAACTAGGCCATTTGGTCCATTGAGTCTGCTCCACCATTCAATCAGGGCTGATTCTCATTTTTCCCCTCCTCAGCCCCACTCCCCAGACTTCTCCTTGCTGTGTCCAATCAAGAACCTATCAAGCTCTGCCTTAAATACTTCCAACAACTTGGCATCCACAGCTGCCTACGGTAATAAATTCCATAAACTCACCACCATCTGTCTAAAGAAATTCCTTTTCATCTCTGTTTAAATGGATGCCCCTCTAACTTGAGGCTGTGCCTCTTGTCCTAGACTCCCCCACCTTGTGAAACATCCTTTCCACATCTACTCTGTCAGGGTCTTTCAACATTTGAAAGGTTTCAATTTGATCCCCCCTCATCCTTCTAAATTTCAGCAAGTACAGACCTGGAGCTATCAAACTTTCCTCGTAATATAACCTGTTCCTTCCCGGAATCATCTTTGTGAACCTCCTCTGAACCTTCTCCAATACCAGCACCATGTTTTCTTAGATGAGGAGCTCAGAACTGTTCACAACACTCAAGCTGAGGCCTCACCAGTGCCTTATAAAGCCTCAGCATCAAATCCCTGCTCTGTTATAACAGGTCAAAAGCTTTAAGGCTCTTTATAACAGACTCTTGTAGTTCCGCATCTTTGACAGCTAGTTTGAAGGAAGTGAAAGCGTGTGTAAGGAAGTGCAAATATTACAAATAATAATAAGATATGTTCCTGGTGGAGAAACCTGTGATTAAATATGTTCATTAATTAAAACCCCTCAATTTTTATGTCTGGAAAGCAAACGAATGGTTACCAGGGAAATTAGAACATGCAATGGTTGACATGCTAGTCTCATCCTCTCAAGTACTAACACAAGGTGTAGGTGATCTCATTATCATACAGCTTTAGTTGAAACTGAGTCTGAAAATTATTCAAAGGAACTCTCCTGGTTGTGACAATATCAGGAAGATGCTGTCATAGTTCTGGTCTTGACATTACAGCAATGGTCACACTTCAAATGCACTTCATTTTTGGCATCCTGAAGTCAGTAAAGCCATACATAAAAACACACCTTTCTGCCTTTTCATATGTGTAGTGAAATCTGAAAAAGAGTTACTTGGATTGCAGGGACAGAACTACTGTGATTCATGAGCAAAATACAGGGCATGATGAACAATGCAGGCAGTGATGGAATTAGGAGGAATTTGGGTTAAATAAAGGGTAATAGAAGTTGGAGCTTGCAACATCACAGTCTGAGGGTAAACAGACGGAGGAGGATTTTCTGTAGGTTACATGGGTTTGAGAAGATACATGGGGCATTCAGTTTTCAACATCTAATAGTTCAGGAAGTTCTGGGGGTGGGAGTTGAGTGGTGGATTTAGAGATGGGGGTATCCAACACCCTTGCAATGAATAGACTGTTGCTGGTCTTATTCTGGCTTGTTCTCCTTTATTTCTGCACCATAACTCTCTTGCCTTCTAGACTAAATTGTCGACTTGTTAAATGTTCTAATCTACACAATTTTCGGCTCTGTCTTTCAAGCTGCATCAGATAGCAAGATTACTGAAGTAAAATAATCATATGTGTGGTGATATGATGTGTGAGAACGTGATTGGAGAGTGTTCTGAATATGGTACTGTAAAATGTGGTTTGGTTGTAGCTGTAAATAAAAGTTCTATGTCTTCCAGAAGGTGTTTCTTTATTAGTAACCCACAGTACGTATAAATATAAAGAACACAACATGGTGTTCGGTCTGGAAGAATAATACGTATCCTAACATGGTACAATTGAAGATAAAAAAGACTTCGAACTGTTTTGGTGTTCGCTAACAGTTTTACAAATGGAAAGTTTGCAGCCTCCACTGACACTTCAATTGTCTGGGAACGTAGCTGAGAACTGGAGAAAATTGAAGCAGTGTTTTGAATTATATTTATTGGCGATCAAAGCGGATAGAAAACCAGAAAAAATGAAAGCTGTGCTTCTACTCCACGTAATAGGTTGAGGTATATAATCATCTTATTTTTGAAAACGGAGATAATTTGAAATTGGAATCGATAATGGACAAATTTGAAGCATTTTGAATACCGAAGCGTAATGTGACGTACGAAAGGCACATATTTTTTACATGTGCGCAGAGAACTGCTGAAACAATTGATCAATATGTTACTGAGTTGAGACACTGGAGTAAAAGATGCAAGTTTGGAGAACCGACAGAATCTCTCATTAAAGACAGAATTGTTTGTGGCATTCAGGACAATGGTCTGAGAGAAAAACTGTTAAGAGAATGAGACTTAGGCTTGGAAAAAGATTTGATAGTCTGCAAAGCTTCGGAAAAAGTGACGTCACAAGCTAAAGACCTTTTCATTGAGAACTACAATGTAGATGCTGTAAAAAAACATGAACATATTCGAAAAAAATAATAAAATGACAACAAAACTGACAGAGAGCAAGATCTCATCTGAGAGAAAAAAAGCTATGTGATCGCTATGGGTTGCAGCATCGGCCAAAACAGTGACCAGCACATGGAAAAATGTGCAACGACTGCAGTAAGGGTAATCATTTTTCATGCTGTTGCAGACGTAGAAAGAAAATAAAACAAGTAAATGCAGTGCTTGATAATGGGTTTGAGGAGTTTTATACAGATGTGCTTTGTGAAAACAAACAAGGTAAAAATGACTGGACTATTCCATTGCAAGTGAACCAAAACAATATTTTGTTTAAACTTGATACTGGAGCACAAGTAAATGTTCTTGCAAAATCTGAGTTTAATGTATTAAAGCCAAGACCAAAGTTACATAAGACAAATATAAAAGTGACTGGGTATTCAGGTGCAGACATTTCAGTTAAAGGAATGTGTGGCAAAAGTATCACACAAAAATATTGTGCACAATCTTTCATTTGTGGTGGTGCCAAAGAATGTAGACAATACTTGGTTTATCTGCCTGTGACAGACTGAATTTGGTGCAAAGAGTAGTTGTCCTGGACAGTGACACAGAGTCAGAATACAGTGACTCGATGAAAGAGTATGAGGATTTGTTCAAAGAGCTTGGTTGGTTTCCAGGAGAGCACACAATTAAAAATGACAACACAGTGCAACCCATAGTACATCCATGTAGAAAAGTACCTTTTTGCATAATGTCATCAACTGAAAACAGAGCTTGACAGGATGGAACGGCTAGGAGTCATAAAAAAATTGATGAACCGACTGAATGGGTCAATTCGCTTGTCATTGTTGATAAGAAAAATGGAAAACTGGGGATTTGCTTAGATCCAAGAGACTTGAATCGAGCTATTAAAAGAGAGCATTTCAAATTGCCTACTCATGAAGAAACACTCCCTTTGCCAGATACTGTTTTCTTCGGCTTCCATTTGGAATTGCATCAGCTCCTGCAGTGTACCATAAAACCATTCACATGTTATACGAGCACATCGAGGGTGTGAATACCTCCATGGATGATATTATTGTTTGGGGATCATCTAAACAAGAGCATGACGCCAGACTCAGACAAGTCTTTGAGGCAACACGTAAGGCAAACTTGAAGTTGAATAAAGACAAATGTCAGCTAGGAGTGACTGGACTTAGCTTTGTGGGTGATATCATCAGCAATGAGGGTGTGCATCCTGATACATTGAAGGTTTCTGCTATTGAGAACATGCCAATACCTCAATATAAAAAGGATTTCAAAGGTTCATGGGAATAGTCAACTACATGGGAAAATTCATACCCAATCATTCGGAACAGTTTGCTCCGTTTAGGCAGCTAACAGAAAAGAGAAACGAATGGAGCTAGAATCATGAACAGGAGAAGGCATGGTAAACTCTCAAGAAAGTGCTCACGAAAGAACCTGTGCTGAAATTCTATGATGCTGAGAAATCCATCAAAATGTCATGTGATGCATCTCAAGCAGGCTTAGGGGCAGTATTACTCCAGAAACATGATCAGGAATGGCTACCAGTGGCCTATGCATCTCGTTCATTATCTGATCCAGAAACAAAGTATGACCAAATTGAAAATTAATTGCTCAACATTATGCTTGCTTGTGAGAGATTTCATCAGTTTGTGTCAGGGCAATCTACTAATGTTGAAACTGATCATAAGCCTCCGATTGCATTGTTTCGCAAACCTTTAAGTGACTGTCCTTTGGGAATTCAGTGAATGATGATCAAATTGCAAAGATGTGCATTGAATGTGTCATACACACCTGGAAAATTCATGTACACGGCTGACGCACTTCCCAGAGCTGTGGATCCAACAACAAAAGACATTCACAGGGTTGCCGTTGATGTTCAGGCATTTGTTGATATGATCATAGAGACTGTACCTGTTTCTGCTGAGAAGTTGGAACTGCTGCATCTTGAGACAGAGAGGGACAAAATTCTCAGTCAGGTAATACAAGTGGTGATGGATGGATGGCCAGATAATAAGCATGACTGTACCTCAGAAGTACAAGAATTTTGGAACCACAGATCTGAACTTTCTGTTGTGGATGGGATATTGTACAAAGGTAGCAGAATTGTGATTCCTAAAAGTCTCCAAAAAGAAATGCTTGGGAAAATTCATGAAGGCTACCTAGGTATTAAGAAATATAAGGGGCACAGGAACTAATGTTTTGTCCCAGGATGAATCAAAAAATTGCAGAATTGGTGTCTCCTTGTCAAATATGCCTTAAATACCAACCTAGCAACCCTAAGGAGCCAATGCCACCACATTCTAGTCCTCAGAGGCCTTATCAGAAGGTAGGAATTGATCTTTTTGTAACTGACAAGAAAGATTATCTATTTATAACAGATTACTATTCATCCTATCTTGAAGTGTGTGGTCTAAGCAGAACTGCAGAGAATGTAATTACATGCATGAAATCAGTTTTTTCCAGACATGGTGTACCTGATGAGGTTTTCACTGACAATGGTCCACAATTCAATAGTGAATGCATGAGGCATTTTGCTCACGAATGGGGCTTTGTTCATACAACATCTAGTCCATTTTTCCCTCAGTCTAATGGATTAGTTGAGAAGTCGATAGGAATTATCAAGAAACTGATGCACAAAGCAAAAGATAGTGGAGGTGATTTTTATAAAGCTTTGTTAGCCTTTGGAGTACTCCACTTGAATGTGGATTTTCACCTGCTCAGCTTTTGATGGGACGCTGTTTGATATCCAATCTGCTAATAGATGAGAACCTTCTGAGAACATAGGAAAGTGAACAAGTGAAAAGGTCGAAAGATGAACACAAAGCAAAGCAGAAAACATACTTTGACAGATGTCTCATCCATTACCTGAACTGCACCAAGGAGATGAAGTAAGGATACAAGACAAAATGAACGCATGGATACAGAAAGCTACAGTACTTGAAGGAGTACAACTCAGATCATACATGGTCCAAACAGAAGAAGGAACAGTGTTAAGAAGAAAGTGCAAAGACCTTAAGGAAAAACCAGCTTCAGAGTTTCAGTTAACTGATTCAGACCAGATAAAACATGGAAATAACAATGAATCACAAGAACTGTGTGAATCACTCAGAAGGTCTACTCACGCTTCTAAACCCCCAGAGAGACTGATAGAAACATGCTAAATTATGCATTTGCTTTGGTCAATGTTGCTAATTGTTTTTCTTTTTAGGGAAAGGAAGATGTGGTGATATGACATGTCAGAATGTGATTGGAGTGTCTTGGTCCGGTCCGTGAAGTCCATATTCCAGTTCACGGTCTAGTCCATCGACCCTTGCTCCAGGTTTTCCTGTCTACCCTGTTTCTGTTTTTGTTGAGCTCTAATTGAGGCAGCTGATGCTCGTTGGGGCTGGCTGCATAAATACCTTCAGAGACCAGGGCGTGGCTGCTGAATTGTTCTTGTCCTTACTCCTTGTATCCCTTCCTCTGCCTTCTGTTTCCTCGCCTGAAGCCCTGCCTTGTCTTGCCGGTAACTCTCGCCTGCCTGAAGTTCTCGTCTCGCCTTTCATTGCCTGAAGCCTTGCCTTGTCTTGCTGGTGACTCTCCCCTCGTCTCGCCTGCAGTCTTGTCCTGGAGCCTCCCTGTACCTAGCTCCCTTCCTGTCCCTTGCCTCCACCCAGGTAAGCCAGGCCGTCTTGCCGTTACCTGCGGTTGGTTCTGTCCCTTCCTGTCCCATGCCTCTGTTGGGTGGTGATCCACGCCCTGCCCAGGAGTACTGCGCCCTGCCCAGGTGAACTGCGCCCTGCCCAGGATGAGCCTGCCTAGCCTCAAGCCTGAAGACTCCAGCCTCCTGCCTAGCCTCAAGCCTGAAGACTCCAGCCTCCTGCCTAGCCTCAAGCCTGAAGTCTCCAGCCTCCTGCCTCCTGCCAAACTTTGCCTCTAGCGTCAAGCCTGAAGACTCCAGCCTCCTGCCAAGCCTCACCTCTAGCCTCAAGCCTGAAGACTCCAGCCTCGTCCTGCCTGCCTGCCAAGCCTCGCCCTTGCCTAGTTCTGGGGTCCAAGGCAGAGGCATGACCCAGGTCCTTGTCCAGTCTCTGGCTCGGAGTCCAAGCCCAGGCTCCTAGCTCTCTTGTCCAGTCCTGTTCCGGGTTCCCGGTTTTCGTGTCCATGTCCTTTCCCTCAGCCTTGCTCCTGGTTCTGTCCCTAGTCCTTCAGTGCCTGTGTCTTACACTTGGGTCTGTTCCCAGCCACTGTGCTATGACGGAGAGAGTTCTAAACATGATAGAATGACCGAGAACATGGTACTGTAAAACATGGTTTGGTTGTGGCTATAAATAAAAGTTCTATGTCTTCCAGATGATGTTTCTTTATTAGTAACCCACAGTACATATAAATTTAAAGAACACAACAATATGTTTCAACAATTACCCAATAAAATAGTGAAGATTAATCATTTCCACATGTACAACATTTTTATATTAAAAAACTACTATGCATCAATCTTTCAATAGTGGATTTTATAGCTAAATGCATATAATTAAAAACAATATCTGTCTAAATAAATCCATAATCAAAGATATTTTCTCCTTCTATTTCTGCTCATTAACAAGAAAAAGAACCAGCTGTTTTATTTCCACTGCAGCTCCTTGCCTGATAACAGTTGTCTTCTTCACATATACTGTTCCTATTTTTATGTGGAATTCATAAAAGGAAAATAACTTTAAAATCCATTTATATTTGTTCATCAATTTCCCAAGGTAGAATGTTGGGGATTTAATATCTTGTTCCTCTGCACACCTTTTGGGAAAAAGTAAAGTTGTTATCAAATCTACAAAATCTACCCTGCTACATTTCTATTCCAGTTGAAGCACGTCATTTAGAAAACTGGAAATAGAAACATAGAAAATAGGTGCAGGAGTAGGCCATTCGGCCTTTCGAGTCTGCACCACCATTTATTATGATCATGGCTGATCATCCAACTCACAACCCCGCCCCAGCCTTCCCTCCATACCCCCTGATCCCCGTAGCCACAAGGGCCATATCTTACTCCCTCTTAAATATAGCCAATGAACTGGCCTCAACTGTTTCCTGTGGCAGAGAATTCCACAGATTCACCACTCTCTGTGTGAAGAAGTTTTTCCTAATCTCGGTCCTAAAAGGCTTCCCCTTTATCCTCAAACTGTGACCCCTTGTTCTGGACTTCCCCAACATCGGGAACAATCTTCCTGCATCTAGCCTGTCCAATCCCTTTAGGATTTTATACGTTTCAATCAGATCCCCCCTCAATCTTCTAAATTCCAACGAGTACAAGCCCAGTTCATCCAGTCTTTCTTCATATGAAAGACCTGCCATCCCAGGAATCAATCTGATGAACCTTCTTTGTACTCCCTCTATGGCAAGGATGTCTTTCCTCAGATTAGGGGACCAAAACTGCACACAATACTCCAGATGTGGTCTCACCAAGGCCTTGTACAACTGCAGTAGTACCTCCCTGCTCCCGTACTCGAATCCTCTCGCTATAAATGCCAGCATACCATTCGCCTTTTTCACCGCCTGCTGTACCTGCATGCCCACTTTCAATGACTGGTGTATAATGACACCCAGGTCTCGTTGCACCTCCCCTTTTCCTAATCGGCCACCATTCAGATAATAATCTGTTTTCCTATTTTTGCCACCAAAGTGGATAACTTCACACTTATCTACATTAAATTGCATCTGCCATGAATTTGCCCACTCACCCAACCTATCCAAGTCACTCTGCATCCTCTTAGCATCCTCCTCACAGCTAACACTGCCACCCAGCTTCGTGTCATCCGCAAACTTGGAGATGCTGCATTTAATTCCCTCATCCAAGTCATTAATATATATTGTAAACAACTGGGGTCCCAGCACTGAGCCTTGCGGTACCCCACTAGTCACCGCCTGCCATTCTGAAAAGGTCCCGTTTATTCCCACTCTTTGCTTCCTGTCTGCTAATCAATTCTCCACCCACATCAATACCTTACCCCCAATACCGTGTGCTTTAAGTTTGCACACTAATCTCCTGTGTGGGACCTTGTCAAAAGCCTTTTGAAAATCCAAATATACCACATCCACAGGTTCTCCCCTATCCACTCTACTAGTTACATCCTCAAAAACTTCTATGAGATTCGTCAGACATGATTTTCCTTTCACAAATCCATGCTGACTTTGTCCGATGATTTCACCGCTTTCCAAATGTGCTGTTATCACATCTTTGATAACTGACTCCAGCAGTTTCCCCACCACCGACGTTACGCTAACCGGTCTATAATTCCCCGGTTTCTCTCTCCCTCCTTTTTTAAAAAGTGGGGTTACATTAGCCACCCTCCAATCCTCAGGAACTAGTCCAGAATCTAACGATACTGCAGATATGTTTATAAGCTGTTCTTTTTAATCTTAAACCATTTACGATTAAATTATACAGCTGAAGCTCTGTTGTGTGAGATGAACTGCAGTCTTTACATTGCACAATTAGAACCAACGGCAGAAGGTTAATTTCTCTCATTAAATTTTACTCAAAAATAAAGCTGTTTTAATATCCTGTAACCTGAAATGGCACTTAACAAGGTTTTGCATAAGAGGCAAGCAGTTAACATACAGTAAGATATCACTGTAGAGGGTGTCAATGTGGTAGTGCAGTGGTTAGCGCAATCACTTTATAATGCCAGTGTTCACCAGTTGGGGTTCATTCTGAATGGTGAAGAGTTTGTGCATTCTCCCTGGGATCATGCTGGTTTCCTCCTGGTGTCCTGTTTTCCTCACATTCCAATGATGTACAGTGCAGGTTAGTGAGTTGTGGGCACGCTATGTTGGCACCAGACATCTGGTAACACTTGCAGGCTGCCCCCAGTACAATCCTCAGACTGTGTTTGTTGTTGCGGAACAACCCATCCCATTGTTTGTTTTCATGTTCTGATGTGCACGTGCCAAATAAAAGCTAAGTCAAATATTAATAAAAAAAGGGTCAATGAAACCAAGGAAAACCTTTGGAAAAATTAGAGAGTTGGTTGGAAGCTAAGGGTGGAGTGCTGGGATTATAATTAGGTTAGCAGGATATGACTTGTGCTGTCTCCCTGTTGCCTTAACCTTTCAGAACTGATAAATAATTTGGATAAAGGAGTGCATAGTCTAGTCATGTATTTAAATTTACTAACAACACTAAGTTAATGATGCACCAGGTATTGGATCGCTCTCACTGGAGGCTGGAACTACGCAGAGGTCTAAAAAGAGAAGAGAAGCTGAGGCTTGCTGCTGAAGAAAAGCAGACTCGTCAGAAAAACAGCACCAAGACAACACTGAAGGACAGCGCCTTCAAGTGCAGTCGCTGCAGCTGAGACTGTCACTCCCGTGTGGGACTCTACAGCCACAACAGACGCTGCTCTAACACAGTCTGAAGCAAGACTTTCCAGGCACAGATCCATGGTCTTGCGAGACTAACGGATGCCACCACCACAGATGTACTACAGGATGTAGCAGAGGGTAGGGAGAGGGCTATTGCTTTGTTGGCACCTTAAATTGTACGATTGTACATCAATCATTTCAAAATACTGAAATTGAGAAATGGAAATCAAAATATTTCCTAATACTAGAACTATACAGTATGAAAATAGATTCCTCAGACCACGGAGTCTGTGCTGATCCACCGGAATCCAATTTCTCTTATTCTAAGTTACTCACAATTTATTGCTCCCACCTTCCTATTAACTCCTTCCAGATTCTACCATTACTGATAGACTAGAGATAATTTACAGAGGCCAACTTATTAATTCATATGTCTTCAAGGATGTAGGAGGAAATTAAGGCATCAGGAGGTAATCCATGCAAATGCGACGTATTAAATTCTGTAAAATATTGGATGAATGTCTGAACAATTCAAAATGTCAATTTAACTCTTTGTGAGCTTGCAGCATGTACCATGTCTGTACAAGGTAAAAACCGCAGGTCTGTTAATGTCTAGTATTTGTTGATAGCAGCTGGATTTTTTCTTAGTCTTAGGCACCATTAATGTGAGATGTCTATTAATGACTGTCGGTTGGTCACTTTGAAAGCTAGGTTGATACATTCTATCTTGGTGTCTGTCAAATTAGCTTGATGGATTCTTTCTTTTGTTTTGGGGTTATTGCTTATACAGTGCCTGTAAAAGGTATTCTTTCCCCTTTGGAAGTTTTCATATTTTGTTGTTTTACAACATTGAATCCCATTGGATTTAATTTGCCTTTTTTTGACACTGGTCAACAGAAAAAGACTGAGTACTAATGAGAGATTTTTTTTGATTAAATTGCAAACTTGTTTCTTATTTATTAGAACTTTGTGCTCATTAAACTCCACTCTGGGACTGTCCACACTGGGAAGAATTGTCTGAGTACTGCAGAAGAATCTACTTAAGTAGAATGTGATAAAAAAATACTTCTAAGATAATCTTCAATCCAACTTTGACAGTTGTATAGAATGTTTCTTCGCATTTTTACTACATCTAAAGTAATATTGGCATCCCATATAAAGAAGCTTCCTGCTACTTTGTTGAAGAGATGGTTTGGTGACGAATTTGGAAGTAACTCTGTTGAGAACACTCTCCAGTTTGTTTAACAACTTTTAACCGGAAACAAATGAGAAATGGAAACAAATATTGAAATTGTATATTAACAGTGTCTATAAAAAGTATTCACCCCTCTTGGAAGTTTTTGTGTTAAATTGTTTTGCAACACTGAATTAGTGGATTTAATTTGGCTTTTTTGACACTGATTAACAGAAAAAGACTTTCACACCAAAGTGAAAACTGATCTCTACAAAGTGATCTAAATTAATTACAAATATAAAACACAAAATAATTGCATAAGTATTCATCCCAGTTAATACAACAAACCAAAACTTCACTGGTGCAGCCAGTTGGTTTTAGAGGTCACACAATTAGTTATCCAGTGTACAGTCAAAGTGTTTCAATGAATGGTAGTAAAAATACACCTATGCGTGGAAGATCCAACCGCTTGTTAGTCTGTATCCTGGCAAAAACTTCAAAATGAAAACAGAACAACATTCCAAGCAACTCTGCAAAAAGATTATTGAAAAGCACAAGTCAGGAGATGGATACAAAAAAAATTCAAGTCGCTGAATATCCCTTAGAATACAGCTAAGTCAGCCATCAAGAATTGGAAAGGATATGGCACAGCTGTAAATCAGCCTAAGGCAGGCCATCCTCAAAAACTGAGTAACCGTGCAAGTGGGGAATATTGAGGAATAGTGAGGGAGGCTACCAAGAGACCTACGACAGCTCTGAGGGAGTTAAAGCTTCAGTAGCTGAGATGGGAGAGACTGCACATACAACAACTGTTGCCCGGGTGCTTCACTAGTTGCAGCTTTATGGGTGAGTGGCAAAGAGAAAGCCACTGTTGAAAAAACTCACATGAAATGCTGGCATTTATAGCGAGAGGACTCGAGTACAGAAGCAGGGAGGTACTACTGCAGTTGTACAAGGCCTTGGTGAGACCACACCTGGAGTATTGTGTGCAGTTTTGGTCCCCTAATCTGAGGAAAGACATCCTTGCCATAGAGGGAGTACAAAGAAGGTTCACCAGATTGATTCCTGGGATGGCAGGACTTTCATATGAAGAAAGACTGGATGAACTGGGCTTGTACTCGTTGGAATTTAGAAGATTGAGGGGGGATCTGATTGAAATGTATAAGATCCTAAAGGGATTGGACAGGCTAGATGCAGGAAGATTGTTCCCGATGTTGGGGAAGTCCAAAACGAGGGGCCACAGTTTGAGGATAGAGGGGAAGCCTTTTAGGACCGAGATTAGGAAAAACTTCTTCACACAGAGAGTGGTGAATCTGTGGAATTCTCTGCCACAGGAAACAGTTGAGGCCAGTTCATTGGCTATATTTAAGAGGGAGTTAAATATGGCCCTTGTGGCTACGGGGATCAGGGGGTATGGAGGGAAGGCTGCGGCGGGGTTCTGAGTTGGATGATCAGCCATGATCATAATAAATGGCGGTGCAGGCTCGAAGGGCCGAATGGCCTACTCCTGCACCTATTTTCTATGTTTTTATGTTTCTATGAAATCTCCGCTGGAATTTGCCAGAAGGCATGTGGGAGACTGTAGTCAACTAGAAGAAGATTCTATGGTCTGATGAAACCAAAATTGATTTTTTGTTTGGTCATCAGACTGAATGCTATGTTTGGCGTAAGCCAAACACCGCACATCATTAAAAATACACCATCCCTACCTTGAAGAATGGTGGTGGCTGCATCATGCTGTGGGGATACATCACTGCAGCCGGCCCTGGAAGGTTTTTGAAGGTAGAGGGTCAAATGAATGCAGCAAAACACAAGGAGGAAAACCTGATGTAGTCTGCAAGAGAACTGCAACTTGGGAGAAGATTTTTTTTCCAGCAAGACATTGACCCCAAGCATCAAGCCAAAGCTACACAGGAATGGCTTAAAAACAACAAAGTTAATGTCCTGGAGCGGCCAAGTCAGAGTCCAGACCTCAATCCTATTGAGAATTTGTGGCTGGACTTGAAAAAGGATGTTCACTCACGATCCCCATGCAATCTGACAGAGCTTGAGCAGTTTTGTAAAGAAGAATGGGGAAAAACCTGCATTGTCCAAATGTGCAAAGCCGATAGAGACCTATCCACACAGAGTCAAGGTTGTAATTGCTGCCAAAGGTGCATCTACTAATTACTGACTTGGTGGGGGGGGGGGTGGGTGAATATTTATGGAATTAATCATTTTGTGTTTTATATTTGTAATTAATTTAGATCACTTTGTGGAGATCTGTTTTCACTTTGACATGAAAGAGTTGTTTTCTGTTGATCAATGTCAAAAAAAGCCAAATTAAATCCACTGTGATTCAAAGTTGGTAAACAATAAACCAAGAAGTTTTCCGAGGAGGGTGAATACTTTTCATAGGCACTGTATGTAATATGAGTTTTCTTTGTTAGTCGAAGGAATGTTATGTCCAGAATATTGGTGGATTAATGGATAAGGAGTGATTATTACGATATCTAATTGATTTATAAAGGTATGCTGAGCACTGTGTTAGTGAATATGTGTTGTTTTAATGAATGAAACCAGGGTGAGTAAATGCATGAGAACAAAAGATCGGAGAGCTTGTCTGCTTCTGTGCATCTCTCTACGCTTGTGAAAGTTGTAGTTATTGGGATGCCTTTTTTGGATTCATTGGACTTCAGCCAAGGACCAGAAATTGCGATCGGTGCTTGGGAGCCAGGGGTAGTTTCATGAGTGAGTCAGAATTCGGAGTTCCCCCAACAACAGCAGCAAACATGTGCTGACTAAGAATTGTGAGCCCTGAAATCTTTGAGGCTTACTATAAAGCATTTTGTATGGTTTATTTGAGCTTTCTATTAATCGCTGATTATTACAGCAACTTCAGGATGAGGGTCTCTTCAGGAGCAATTACATCAACCTGGCACAAGGTGAAGATTGGCATCATCACAGGGTGCACTATCTCAGTGACACTGTTCTCCCTAGCCATGAACATGCTCACTAAGTCTGCTGAACCGGAGTGCAGAGGGCCCAGAATGAATTCCGCTCAACGACAACCACCTATCAGGGCATTCATGGATGATCTCTCAGTCACCACAGAATCAGTCCCAGGCTGCCGGAGGATTCTGCAAGGGCTCAAAAAGCTGGTGGAGTGGGCCCGGATGCATTTCAAACCTGCCAAATCAAGATCGATGGTGCTGAGGAAAGGGAAGGTGGAGAACAAGTTCTGGTTCAGCACTGCAGGCACAGCGATCCCAACCATCACAGAAAAGCCAGTCAAGAGCTTAGGCAAAGTTTTTGACAGCTCTTTAAGGGACACAACATCCATTCAGGCAACCTGCACTGAGTTGGATGGCTGGCTGAAATCTGTGGACAAGTCTGGCCTACCTGGGAAGTTTAAAGCCTGGGTGTATCAGCATGGCATTCTTCCCAGAATCCTGTGGCCCCTCCTCGTCTATGCAGTTCCGATCTCGACAGTCGAAACCTTAGAGAGGAGGGTTAGCAACCACCTCAGGAGATGGCTGGGGCTGCCAAAGAGCCTGAGCAGCATCGCACTCTATGGACACCACAACAAACTGCAACTGCCCTTCAAATCCTTGGAGGAAGAATTCAAGGTAACAAGAGCCAGAGAAGTGCTACGGTATAGGGACTCAAGTGACCAGAAGTTGGCTAGAGCAGGGATCCAAGTAAGTACTGGCAGGAAGTGGAGGGCAGAGGAAGCTGTTCAAGAGGCAGAGGCGAGGCTGCGTCACAGGAGGCTGGTAGGGGTGGTCACACAAGGCCGAGCTGGGCTAGGATCCTTTCCAACTCCCCAAATGGACACCAGAGGGAAGGAAAGGCGCTGTCTAGTTCAGGAGGAGGTGAGAGCCTGCAAGGCGGTGGGAATGAAGCAACAGGGAGCTTGGACAAGATGGGAGAATGCGGTTGAGAGGAGAGTGACCTGGGCTGATCTTTGGAAAGCCGAACCACACCGCATCCAATTTCTCATCCAGGCAGTGTACGATGTGCTTCCAAGCCCATCAAACCTGCACACATGGGGCAAGGCAGAGTCATCTGCGTGCCCACTGTGCTCCAAGCGAGGAACCCTGGAGCACATCCTCAGCGGCTGTGCAAGGGCACTTGGTGAAGGACGGTACAGGTGGAGGCATGATCAGGTCCTGAAGACCATCGCTGAAGCCATCAGCGCAGGAGTTGAGTGGGCGAAGCGGTCCCGACCCTCCAAGCAGATCATTGCCTTTGTCAGAGCTGGGGAGCAGCCATTACCTGCCAAAAGAACATCTGCAGGCATTCTCTGCAAGGGACTGTCAGCTGTTGGTGGACCTCGAAGGGCAGCTGAAGTTCCCCAACCATATCGCAGCCACCACCCTGCAACCAGACATTGTCCTAGTGTCTGAGTCTACTAAGCAAGTGGTGCTGCTGGAGCTGACAGTCCCATGGGAAGATAGCTTGGAAGAGGCCTTTGAAAGGAAGCTCTCCAAGTACGCAGGACTGGTCAGCAACTGTCAGCAGGCTGGATGGAGAGCGAAGTGTCTCCCAGTGGAGGCTGGTTGTAGGGGATTCGTAGCCCATTCTTTAGCTAGAGCCTTCAGCATTTTGGGCATCGAGGGAGAGAGGAAGAGGAGAGCCATCGGCAGTACCACCGATGCGGCAGAGAGGGCCTCAAGATGGCTGTGGCTCAAAAGAGGGGAGCCATGGAGTCATAAGTAGCTAGCCATCTGGACACAAGCTGGGGTCTGATCAGCCCCAGCTGGGTCACCTGGAGGAGGTTGTATGATGTTGAAAGACCCGAAACACCCGATGATTCCAGGAACATCACTGAAGATGTGTCCAGAAGCATCAATAGATGTATGTACACAGCTTTCACGATAATAAATTAGTTTAAGTTGCTTTGTTATGCTTGTACGTTTATTACCACATCTCCTAGACACTCAAATTGTTTGGGTCTGATCAACCCAGCCCATTACAGCAAGTCTCAAGGAGAAATTACCATATCCACACAGACAGCACAAGAAGTCAAGATTTAATCTGGGTTGCTGGAATTGTAAGACAGCAACTTGCTTAGTTACGCCACTGTGTGATGCCAACTTTAATGAATCAATTCCCTTTCATAAGACCTGATTGCTTTTATTTCCATCACCCTAGCAATGAATAGGCTCTAGATCAGAGTAGAAAAAGTAAGTGCACCAAAAGGGTCGCACAGGATGGTTTGACTAAAAAATAAGATTTGATGCTTACCTTATTGTCTACTATCGAGTTTGTTGTCATATTTATTGCCATATGCACAAGGGCAATGAGAAACTTACTTGCAGCAGCAGTAAGCTGCAGGGAAGTAGCTGCTCTTGAACCTGGTGGCGTGGGGCTTCAGGTTTCTCTATCTCCTGCCTGTTTGTTGCTGCAAGAATATGGCAGTACCGTAGAAGGCCTTTATGCAACAAACAAAAACCCAAAATCCAAAACCAAATAGTCCAAAGTAGTGTCAATGTTTTTTTCATCAGGTTGGTTCAAGAACCTGATGGCAGGGGAAAGTTGTTGAACCTTGAGGTATGTTTTTTTTTCCCCAAGCTCCCGTATTGCCTGCCTGGCTGACAGAATCTGGAGGAAGGTATGGCCCATCTAGTGGAGGTCTCAGATGATGGCTGTTGACTTCCTAAGAGATTGCCTTTTATGGTGTCCTCTGTGATGGGGAGACCTGTACCTAGTTGAGTCCATTGCATTCTATAGCCTTGTGCGCTCATGTGCATTGGTGTTTCTGTACTAGGACATGAAGCACATAATCAAAAACAGAAGTTTGTCAGATAACACACATCAAAGTTGCTGGTGAACGCAGCAGGCCAGGCAGCATCTCTAGGAAGAGGTACAGTCGACGTTTCGGGCCGAGACCTTTCGTCAGGACTAACTGAAGGAAGAGCTAGTAAGAGATTTGAAAGTGGGAGGGGGAGGGGGACATCCAAAATGATAGGAGAAGACAGGAGTGGGAGGGATGGAGCCAAGAGCTGGACAGGTGATTGGCAAAAGGGATATGAGAGGATCATGGGACAGGAGGCCTAGGGAGAAGGAAAAGGGGGAGGGGGGAAAAACCCAGAGGATGGGCACGGGGTATAGTCAGAGGGACAGAGGGAGAAAAAGGAGCGGGAGGTTGGAGGAACAACACCTTATATTCCGTCTGGGTAGCCTCCAACCTGATGGCATGAACACTGACTTCTCTAACTTCCACTAATGCCCCATCTCCCCCTCGTACCACATCCGTTATGTATTTATATACACACATTCTTTCTCTCTCTCTCCTTTTCCACCCTCTGTCCCTCTGGCTTTGCATTGATAATAGAGGGCTGAATTGCGTAACGGTCATGAATTGAGGTGGAGGCTGCTTTTACAGAGTTCATGCAATGGTTCACAGCAGCTCCCATTTTGTTCACACCTAACCCGGACTTTCCTTTCATCATGGAAGTGGACACTTCGGATGCATTGTTGTTTCAATGGACACTTTCGGATAATAAACTGTGCCCGTTTCCGTGTGCCTTCTTTTCCAGGTGACTATCCCCGGCAGAAGGGAATTATGATATTGAGAATAGAGAGCTGCTCACAGCCAAGTTGGCCCTGGAGGAATTGTGTTACTGGCTCAAGAGGGCCAACAACCCTTTTATCGTATGGATGGATCACAAGAATTTAACATATTCAGGAGGCCAAGAGACTGAATTCCGGGCAGGCTAGGTGGTCTCTTATTTTTTTATTAACTATTTTAATGTCATCCTGACCTATCAACCCAGTTCTAATAACCTGAAGCGAGATGTCTTGTCCCACCAGTTTGATGAAGCCAAATGAGAAAAGCCGCTTAACACTATTTTGCCTCAAGCCAAGATGATAGCATCAATCACTGTGGGATGAACACACTTGTTTGCAAGTCCCACTCACAAGGGGAGATTCCCCAGAACAGTCCTCTGGGTTGGCTGTTCGTTCCTAGTCCCATCCAGTCTCGGATTCTTCAATGGAGACATGCTTCGAGATTGACATCTGACCCAGGGATTGCCAGGACCCTCGAGTTCTTTAAGTGAAGATATTGGTGGCCTGGAATGATGACGGAGGTCTGGCAATACGGGCTGGTATGTGGGGTGTGCGCCCAGAACAAGGAGCCCCACAGCCAACCTCAAGGGCTCCTTCACTCTCTGCCTTTTCTGGAAAGACCATGGGCTCACTTCTCCAAGGACTTTGTCACAGGTCTTCCTCCTTCCAAGAGAAAGACTATTATCATGGTAATTGTGGATCATTTTTCAAAGGCCTGCAAGTTAATTGCCTTGGACAGACATCCATCTGCATTGGAGATAGCCAAGATTATCCTGCATAAGATCTTCAAGGTCCATGGTTTTCCAGTGGACATTGTGTTGGGTCGTGTTCTGCAATTTGCATCATGTTCCTGGAAACTAGGTGCGGAAAAAACAAGTCTTTCCTCTGGGTTTCACCTGCAGTCTAATGGCCAGATGGAGCGGGTGTACCAAGGTATGAAATATACCCTAAGATCCCTGACCTTTGAAAGACCGACATGGGATGTCTCCTTTTGAATGGCAATGTGGGTATTCTCCACCACTCTTCCTTCAGCTGAAGGCTAAGTTTGGGGTTCTTGTGGCTGAAAATCTCATCTGACACTGCAAGGAGAGATGGACTAGGGCAAGGGAGATTTTGTTAGATTCAAGTTTATAGTTTTACTAAGGGAAATTGTTTCCAAATAGCAGAAAGTTAAAAGGAATAATAACATTTGATATTCCATCAATTCATCAGTACTAATCAATATTAACTCCTTGTCCACATGCTAGTATCATGAACACATTGGATAATTCTGATAATGCCATTTTATATAACCATGATAATAATGATTTTGTTGATAATCATCAAAGAGTTTGAACACTACATCTAATGTTTATGATTATTGTATCTGTACTATGGTTGACCTTGCATGCAGCCATTCTTAAATTTAAATGATTCTTTCAAGGACTGCATATTACCTCATACAATAATTATTTAAAATATAAAATCTAGTTACTCATCAATTTAGTATTCAACACCAATGTTATTGTATTAGTAGTATACTTGTAATAAAACTCCGTGATCAGGCAAGTTTCTGTAGGAAATTACCAAACGTAATTAAGGCTTTTCTGAAGTTTAGGGAAGTAAACAGACAATCATTTCAATGCTGATAGGTGCAGAAGAAAGGTAATGAACTGGAACAAAGGAGCAGAAGCAGGCTGCTTTGTTCCTCCAGCCTGCCTGCCTTTTCAAAATGATCATGGCCGATCTGCCCAGGCATCAGTTCCTCTTGTGTCAATCTCCCAATCTTTCTAAAATGTATCAACCTCTTCTTATTCATACCCATCCTCCAGGGTAGAGAATTCCAGATATGCCTCTTACAAGAAGAACTTCATACACTCCTCAATTTTAATAGACAGCTGCCCTGTCTTGCAGCTATGTCCCCTTGTTCTATATTTCCTCACTTAAGGAAACATTTATCTTTTCATACTTTGTACAATTCATTCTTCCAAACTGCAAAAAAGCAGATTTTTCTAGCTGTTTATTATTGCACACCTCCCTCAGCCCAGGAAATAACATAATAAATCTCATCTGGATCACATCCAGTGCTAATATATCCTTCTTTACCTGTATACAGTACAAAGTGTGGCTTCACCAATAGCTTGTCTAATTATGGTAAGACCTCTCTACGATTCAACCTCAAACCTCTTGCACTAAAAGTTAATGTGCCATTTGCTTTCTTCATCACTTGCTGTACTTGCATGCCAACTTTTGGTGTTTCATGGCACAAGAAGATGTCTTTGTACACCACTTATTTGCTGTCTTTGTCCATTTACACTTCTCCTGTCAATCTGTGTGAACTCATACTTTCCTACATTAAACTCCACTTTTTGAGTTTTTGCCTACTTGTTCAATCAACAACTCTTCTGTAGAATCTAAATACTCACATTTCAACACATCCTCTCACCCGTTTTTGAGTTATCAGTAAACAGAAAAGGGCAGTGTGTAAAGTATCTAAGTCATTAATATAGGGGGGATGTTAGATAACAGAGCCAAGTTCTGATTCTTGGCACACTCCACAAATTATGTCTTTCCCATCTAAAACAAATGCATTTATTCTGACTCTGTTTACTGTTTGATAACCAGTCTTAAACTCATGCTAACACAATACCTTGAGTTCTTAACTTGGGCACCAATCTATGAAATAGCACCTGACAGAATTCCTTCTATACATTCAAATACATTATACCTACAGAGGCACAGAAAGCTACAGATGCTAGAATCTGGAGATTATAAGCACTTGGATCCTTGCTTGGACTAAACTGGGAGGCTTGCCAGACCCTTGAGTTCCTCCAGTACTTCATTACATTACATCTACAGGTTCTCTATATCAGTGATGCTCAAAGAGTTCTTACACATTTGTCAAATGTGTTTTTCAGTAAAACCATGTTGACGTGATTTGATTGCATTATGCTTCTCTAAATAACAAGCTGTTTCTTCCTTGACTAAAGATTTATTTAACTTTCTCTGTGACCTTTTTTGTAAACTAAGAATGATTAACCTTTTTCATTTCTTTCTGATTAGGATAAATATCTACTTAGCTGTATGAACTAATTACTTAAATACCTATGGCTGCTTATCTACTGACCTTCTCTGCAACCTGTTTTCCTAGTCCACTCTCATTAACTCTTCCTTCATATCTTTAAAATTCTCTCATTTAAGTTCAAGATACTAGGACATTCACCCACTGAATATATCTAGAAATCTGTAATTCCACTCCCAAGAAGAATCTTAATTATGCGTCGTATTAATCCAACCATGTTATTGTGACTGGAGAAGTTGTAGATATAAAAGTCTTTATTTATCACAACAAACAAAGATTCTCTTGGAGACACTGCTTGTACAGCCTCACAAACCCAAAAGTGCATGATTTTTTGATACCTGTAAAATCAAAGTAATAGTAGGTGATTCAATAAAAATCCAACAGTTACAATGACATTGCTTACTTCAATACTTTGTGTAATGTATGAATTTATTTCCTTTAGAGCAATGATTCCCCCCCAGCATATATATTGATGTCATGGTCTGGATCAGGGTCCCTTTAAATTTAGCTTGTTTATGTTATGATCCAGACCGTTGATTCCCTGTTTTCCCGTGTCCCTCGACTTTGGTGATTAGAAGCAATTAACACTTGGCTGAACTGGTAGTTTATAGTCTCCGGCTTTCAGCCGTTCGGTGCGGGAGCCTCTGCAAAGTCACGGCGTGTCAATGTCATCTGGCTGGCGCAAGCCTTGTCTCCGCCCAAAGCGAGTGTCGGTAATTCGCCTCTCCTCACTGCATCAACCCAGTCCAGTTACTTCGCCGAAGAGAGCCTGCAAAGTTTCGTCATCAAGGTGGGTCCATCAGTCAATCCACTGGAGGGAGTCAAGAACAGCTGTCTACTGTTCCTGGGCCGAGTCGAGAGCTCGCCACTACCCGGAGGCTCCAAGTCAAGTCCTGGCTCCAGTGGCATTCTAGCACCAAGCCAAGTCCTGGCCCTGGCGGCGTTCTACCACCAAGTCAAGTCCTGGCGGCATTCTAGCACCGTCAAGTCCTGTCCCTGGCAGCTTCCCAGTTCTGAGTCAAGTCCTTTCCCTGGTGGACTGTGATTCCTGTCCTACCCCCTTGTCTGAATCCCTTCTCTGCCCCTCTCGCCTCTAGCCCTTGTCTGTAGCCCCCGCCTGCACTTCGGTCTAGTTCCATCACCGGAGCTAGATAGGAACTGTGTTGTTCTTTGGTGTTTGTCTTGTCTTGTCCTCGCCTCCATGGGGTAAGTCAGGCCGCCTTGCCGTTGCCCCGCGGAGAGTCATGAGTCCCGGCCCTATGTCCTGCACCCAAGGAGGGGTCCCGACTCTGTGTTCTGTGTATGTGTCCATGGTTCCATGTACCTGCTCTCCCGAGACTGAGGCTCTGTGTTCCCATGTTCCTCTTCTCCCTAGCCCATGTCATGTCCATGCCTGGTTCTGGGGTCCGAGCCCGAGGCAAGACCCAGGTCCTTGCCCAGTCTCAGGCTCGGAGTCCATACCCTAGCCTCTTCATGTCTCCTGTAGTTCTGGGAGCCGATTCTGAGTCCAAGCCCAGAACTTAATCCCAGCCCAGTCGTAGCCCTGAGTCCTTGTCCAGTTTGCTATTTCCTGCTCCTGCCTTGCTCTCCTGGTATCGAACAATAAACTAAATCTAAGTAACCTCACAAGATGCGTCTTGCATTTGGGCCCACCCTTGCTCCCAATGCCCCACCCATTGTGACAATTGACCTGTTGCATGTGCATACACTGTTGTACATGCATGTGCATTGTTTTCTCTCTTTCTCGCACTGCAATGTGAATACACCAGTTAATGCCATTTCATGCATCTGTCCTTCTATTTAATTGATATGTAGTTGTGCACAGACACAACACTTGGGTTGACAAATGGTTCACTTGAGGTACATATTCACAGTGGAAACATAATGTAATTGTTAAACACCTCTGAAGGCTCAAACATCTTTGCTGGGAGAATCTAATTAACACAAATATTTTAAAAAAACTTCTGACAGTAGAGATCCAGATGCCCAGCTATTGAGAGTTAAATAATCATATCATCCTGATCTGTAACCATCCTTGAATTTGTTTACATTGGTGCAAATTACATAAACCCATAGTTGCCTACTGGATTGATGCAGGCCAATTAACACAACTCCATTGTCTTAATGTTTGGCTGGCGCATATGCAAATATATCATGGTCACAATTTTGCAAACCATATGTCTGCTTTACAGACAGAATTGTTTATTTTCAAAGGTCTGCTTCTAACTTCAATATACTGCTTGCATTTTACAATCTACATTAATAACTAAAGATTGGTTCATGTTTGAATTGATATCTGCTATATTCACATAACTCCGGAACACTCCCTAATATACCCTCTTCTTGGCTCCTGAACAGAAATCTGTCCCAAGAAGGGTAAACTTTAAAGGAGGATCTAAAGTAGGGCATTAATATACCCATCACTTCAGATCCCTTCCCCAATGAATTGCCTATTATGTCCCTGTGTATCTATATCTACATATCAATCATCCATAAGTCGAGAGGGCAATAAAAAGTTCCAGAAATTTGATTATATTCTCTTCTTGAACACATCTATATTTTCAATTTCTATCAGTATTTAAAATGCAGCTTTGTCATTTGTGTATTTCTTGCCTCCTTTCCTGCTGGTTTATTGCACTTTAATCACATCCTTATCTTCACCCCTTCAATCTCTGATAAGAAGCTATCAGACGTGGCTGTCAGTAGTTACTGTGTGGGTAGGGCACCATTAAGGTAACTTTTTTTCAGCTTCACAAGCAGCAGTTCACGTTCCATGTCATGGCAGAAGATAATCAGAGTAATCCGATATCAAGTGTCTCGGTATCTTTGAATGATCTGCATGAGAGCTTGGGGTGGTCTCTATTTGAATAGCTGCAAGGACCTCAGCCTGGTAGTACACCCTCCAGGGCTAACCTATTGATCTCTGGCCTAACCACTGAAAGGGCCCAGCTTATTTGTGCTCACCAGCTAGTGGGAAGATAGAGGATTGGGGAGTTTTCAAAAACTTGCAGAAGGAAACTAAAAAAGTCATTTGGAAGGAAAAGATGAATTATGAGAGGAAGCTGGCGACTAATATCAAAGAAGATACTAAAAGCTTTGTTAAGTATATAAAAGGTAAAAGAGAGTCGAGGGTAGATATAGGAAGGATGTAATAGAGAAATGGAGGTCATTTAAAGGTGAAATTTTGAGGGTGCAGGATCTTTATGTTCCTGTTACATTGAAAGGGAAGGTTAAAAGTTTGAGAGATCCATGGTTTTCAAGGGATATTGGAAAATTAGTTCAGAAAAAGAGAGGGATCTACAATAAATATAGGCAGCTTGGAGTTAATGAGGTGCTTGAGGAATAGAAAGAATGTAAAAAGAATGTTAAGAAAGAAATTAGAAAACACTAAAAGAAGATACCTGCTTTGGCAAGTAAGGTGAAAATAAATCCAAAGGGTTTCTACAGTTATGTTAGTGGCAGAAGGATAGTGAGGGATAAAATTAGTCCCTTAGAGAATCAGAGTGGACGGCTATGTGTGGAGTCAAAAGAGATGGGGGGAGATTTTGAACAATTTCTCTTCTTCGGTATTCACTAAGGAGAAGGATATTGAATTGTGCAAGGTAAAGGAAACAAGAAGGGTAGTTATGGAAAGTATGACAATTGAAGAAGAGGAAGTACTGGCACTCTTAAGGAATATAAAAGTGGATAAGTCTCCGGGTCCAGACAAGATATTCCCTAGGACCTTGAGGGAAGTTAGTGTGGAAATAGCAGGGGCTCTAATAGAAATATTTCAAACATCATGGGGATGGTGCCGGAGGATTGGTGTATTGCTCATGTGGTTCCATTGTTTAAAAAGGGTTCTAAGAGTAAACCTAGCAATTATCAGCCTGTGAGTTTGACGTCAGTGGTGGGTAAATTGATGGAAAGTATTCTTAGAGATGGTATATATATATATAACTATCTGAATTGCCAGGGTCTGATTAGGAACAGTCAACATGGATTTGTGTGTGGAAGGTCATGTTTGACAAATCTTATTGAATTTTTTGATGAAGTTACTAGGAAAGTTGATGAGGGTAAAGTGGTGGATATTGTCTATATGGACTTCAGTAAGGCCTTTGACAAGGTTCCACACAGAAGGTTGGTTAACAAGGTTAAATCGTTAGGTATTAATATTGAAGTAGTAAAATGGATTCAGCAGTGGCTGGATGGGAGTCACCAGAGAGTGGTGGTGGATAACTGTTTGTCAGATTGGAGGCGGGTGACTAGTGGTATGCCTCAAGGATCTGTACTGGGTCCAATGTTGTTTGTCATATACATTAATGATCTGGATGATGGGATGGTAAATTGGATTAGTAAGTATGCAGATGATACTAAGATAGGTGGAGTTGTGGATAATGAAGTAGGTTTTCAAAGCTTGCAGAGAGATTTAGGCCAGTTAGAAGAGTGCGCTGAAAGATGGTTGGTGGAGTTTAGTGGTGAAAAATGTGAGGTGCTACATTTTGGTAGGACTAATCAAAATAGGACATACATGGTAAATGGTAGGGCATTGAAGAATGCTGTAGAACAGAGGGATCTTGGAATAATGGTGCATAGTTCCCTGAAGGTGGAATCTCATGTGGATAGGGTGGTGAAGAAAGCTTTTGGTATGCTGGCCTTTATTAATCAGAGCATTGAGTATAGGAGTTGGGATGTAATGTTGAAATTGTATAAGGCATTGGTGAGGCCAAACTTGGAGTATTGTGTACAGTTCTAGTCACTGAATTATAGGAAAGATGTCAATAAAATTGAGAGAGTACAGAGGAGATTTACTAAAATGTTGCCTGGGTTTCATCTCCTAAGTTACAGAGAAAGGTTGAACAAGTTAGGTCTTTATTCTTTGGAGCATAGAAGGTTAAGGGGGGACTTGACAGAGGTGTTTAAAATTATGAGAGTGATAGATAGAGTTGACGTGGATAGGCTTGTTGCATTGAGAGTGGGGGAGATTCAAACAAGAGGACATGAGTTGAGAGTTAAAGGGCAAAAGTTTAGGGGTAACATGAGAAGGATCTTCTTTACTCAGAGAGTGGTAGCTGTGTGGAACGAGCTTCCAGCAGAAGTGGTTGAGGCAGGTTCGATGTTGTCATTTAAAGTTAAATTGGATAGATATTTGGACAGGAAAGGAATGGAGGGTTATGGGCTGAGTGCAGGTCGGTGGGACTAGGTGAGAGTAAGAGTCCAGCACGGACTAGAAAGACCGAGATGGCCTGTTTCCATGCTGTAATTGTTATATGGTTACCCATTCGGGCTGGGTTGGCTGCCTACAGACGCTGTGTACAATTTGTTCTCTCTTTTTCTGCCTGTCTTTCATCAAGGTCGATGTCTCTGACATAACTCAGATCCCAGTCATCTATTTTCTCAATATCTTATCATTCACAGGTCCTCTTCAATCAGAAAGGTGATGGTTGTTATTTAAGATTTCTGTAATGAGCTTGTTAGTGAGCTGACTCACATGGACTGCCTTCTCCCTCTCATTATCTATGATCAGCAATGGTGAACCGACATTTGCATTTTACATAACACATGCTGGACTTCAAGTGTATTCTACATTTGCATTCTAGGAGACAGGAGTGTCCTGAATCTTGGCTGCTCATTTGCATTTTATGAGACACAGGCTGAGACTATGTCTCAACTTTGCAAATTTCTTCCCAAAAGAACTAAAATTCAGTCAGTGCATTGACAATACCCAATATGTATATTTTAACTTTATTAACGTTCTTGCTAAGAAAAACAATGTTTCAGGGCACTGCTCAGCTGTTCCATTCTCCATCCAAAACATAAATTTCAAATTCTCAATTTGCGTTGAAACAAACCACCAATATCCCAAAATGCTAATTTCTTTCAAGATGTAAAAGCAAAAGAGAGGGCATACAAGGAGGCCAGAGCTAGTGGGAAGATAAAGGATTGGGGAGTTTTTAAAAACTTACAGAAGGAAACTAAGAATGTCATTTGGAAGGAAGAGATGAATTATGAGAGGAAGCTGGCGACTAATAGCAAAGGAGATAATAAAAGCTTTTTGAAATACATAAAAGGTAAAAGAGAGTCGAGGGTAGATATGGGACCAAAACAAAATGACCCTGGAGATTTTGTAATGAGAGATACAGAGATGGCAGAGGAACTGAATACGTATTTTGCATCAGTCTTCACAGTGGAAGATGTCTGCAATATACCAGACATTCAGGAGTGTCAGGGAACAGGAGTTTGTGCAGTGAAAATTATGACTGAGAAGGTGTTCAGGAAGCTTAATGGTCTGAGGGTGGATAAATCTCCTGGACTTGATGGAATGCACCCTTGGGTTCTGAAGGAAGTAGCTGGAGAGATTGCGGAGGCATTAACGATGATCTTTCAGGAATCAATAGATTCTGGCATTGTACCGGATGACTGGAAAATTGAAAATATTACTCCACTATTTAAGAAGGGTGGGAGACAGCAGAAAGGAAACTATAGACCTGTTAGCCTGAAATCAGTGGTTGGCAAGTGGTTGGAATCGATTGTAAGGGATGAGATTACGGAGTACCTGGAGGCACATGACAAGATAGGCAAAAGCCAGCATAGTTTCCTGAAAGGAAAACCCTGCCTGACAAACCTACTGCAATTCCTTCAGGAAATTACAAGCAGATTAGACAAAGGAGATGATGTCGACATGGTGTACTTGGATTTTCAGAAGGCCTTTGACAAGTGCCACACATGAGGCTGCTTAGTAAGATAAGAGCACATGGAATTACAGGAAAGTTACTAGCATAAGTGGAACATTGGCTGGTCGGCAGAAAACAGAGAGTAGGAATAAAGGGATCCTATTCTGGCTGGCTGCCGGTTACCAGTGGAGTTCCACAGGGGTTGGTGTTGGAACCATTGCTTTTTACAATGTATGTCAAAGAATTGGACTATGGGATTTATTGACTTGTTGCTTAATTTGCCGATGATACAAAGATACGTAGAGGAGCGGGTAGCGTTGATGAAACAGAGAGCCTGCAGAGAGACTTAGATAGTTTAGGGGAATGGGTAAAGAAGTGGCAAATGAAATACAATGTTGGAAAGTGTATGGTCATGCACTTTGGTGGAAGAAATAAACGGGCAGACTATTACTTAGATGGGGAGAGACTTCAAAATGCAGAGATGCAAAGGGACTTGGGAGTTCTTGTGCAGGATCCCCTAAAGGTTAACCTCCAGGTTGAGTCAGTAGTGAAGAAGGCAAATGTAATGTTGGCATTCATTTCTAGAGGTATAGAATATAAGCGCAGGAATGTGATGTTGAGGCTCTTTAAGGCACTCGTGAGTCCATACTTGGAGCAGTGTGTGCAGTTTTGGGCTCCTTTTTTTTTAGAAAGGGTATACTGACATTGGAGAGGGTTCAGAGAAGATTCATGAGAATGATTTCAAGAATGAAAGGGTTACCATATGAGGAATGTCTGGCAGCTCTTGAACTGTGTTCAGGAGAATGAGGGGTGATCTCATAGAAACATTCCAAAGGTTAAAAGGCAGGTTCATCATTCTTCTGATCAAATGTCATGATCATTCCCCAGTTAGCCTAACCTCAGTGATTGTGAAAGTTTTGGAGTCTATTGTTAAGGATGAGGTTTTGAGGTACTTGGAGACTAATGATGAAAAAAGTCAAAATCGCCATGGTTTCTCTGAAGGAAAATCTTACCTGACAAATCTATTAGAGTTCTTTGAGGAAGTAACAAGCAGGGTAGACTAAAGGGAGGCAGTGGAAGTCATTTACTTGGATTTTCAGAAGGCATTTGATAAGGTGCCACACATGAGACTGCATAACAGGATGAAGTCTTATGGCATTACAGGAAAGATACTGGTATGGATAGAAGAATGGCTGACAGGCAGGAAGCAGTGAGTGGGAATAAAAAGAGCCTTTTCTGGTTGGCTGCCGGTGACAAGTGGTGTTCCTCAGGGGTCAGCATTGGGACTGATACCTTTCACATTGTTTGTCAATGATTTGGATAATGGAATTGATGGGTTGTGGCAAAGATTGCAGATGATATGAAGATACTTGGAGGGGTAGGTAGTGCTGAGGAAGCAATGTGTTTGCAGCAGGGCTTAGACAAATTGGACGAATGGGGGAAAAGTGGCAATTGGATTACAGTGTTGGAAAATGTGTGATAATGTATTTTGGTAAAAGGATCAATAGTGTGGACTATTATCTAAATGGGATGAAGGTTCAAGCATCAAAGCTACAGGGGGACTAGGAAGTCCTCATGCAAGACTTCCAGAAGGTTATTTTACAGGTCAAGTCTGTGCTAAAGAAGGCAAATGCAATGTTGGGATTTATTTAAAGGGAAATAGAATATAAAAGGAATGAGATAATGCTTAGGCTTTATAAGACACTAGTCAGGCTGCACTTCGGAGTATTGACAATAATTTTGGACTCCATATCTCAGAATAGATGTGTTGTCATTGGAGAGAGTGCAGAGGAGGTTCACGAGGTTGATTCTGGGAATGAAGGGGTTAACATACGAGGAGAGTTTGGCAGCTTTGGGACTGTACGCACTAGAATTTAGAAGAATGTGGAGGGATCTCATTAAACCTAACGAATGTTAAAAGGAGTAGATAGGGCAGAAGTGGAGAGGATGTTCCCTATGTTGGGGAGTATCCAGAACTAGAGGGAACAGCCTCAAAATTGAGGGGTGACCTTTTAGAATGGGGATATAGAGGAATTTTTTAGCCAGAGAGTAGTGAATCTGTGGAATGCTCTGCCACAGACCGCGGTGCAGGCCAAGTCCATGGCTATATTTAAGGCGGAAGTTGAAATGTTTCCTGATTAGTCAAGGCATTAAAAGAGATGGTGGAAAGGCAGGTGTATGAGTTTGAGTGGGATCTGGGATCAGCCATGATGGACGGTGGAGCAGACTGAATGGCCTACTTCTGCTCCTATGTCTTATGGTCTTATGTTCCATTCCATACCCCTGGTGTCCTACTGTCCCACTGTCCCACTTATTTTCAGGAATTTATCTTTAACTAATACATATATGTCCTCAGAGTGCATCTGGTGGATTTTGATGTTGCTATATCCCTTTTATGTGAAAAGTTAAACATCTTTGCATTATTGCCCATATTAGGTTTTAATTCTCAAGTTTTCCCACACACAGACGCACACAAACAATTCTCAAAATGAGCATACATGCACTATCTGGTGTCCCAAGTATTATTTTCCTCACTATCTAAGTGTTTTCAGTAAAGACACTGCACCTAGCCCAGAGAATGAATATACACACTTTCCTTTGGCATGTCAAATGGTTAGTAACCACTTTTTGCAACTGGTAGTCCTTTCTCAAAAAACTGCCCAGTGATGTCTGATAGATGGAGCCCTACACAAAACAAACACACACACACACACACACACACACACGTGTCATTACACTTTCACATCCACCTCTTTAACTCTCCAACATGTCATGTGATACTTTGAAATCCCGTGGTCATTGGTCTGAGCAGATCTAAGTATAGGGTGTCTCAGTCAGAAGTACTCACCCTCCTTAGACTGCTGAAGTTGCTGGCTATGTCATTGGGTCATGAATGTATCCCGGATGAGCCCACAAAATGTTGTGACTGTGCCTAGGTCACTCAGAACTAGAGAAGTTGTAGATATGAAAGTCTTTATTTATCATGACAGTCAAACATTCTCCTGGAGACATTCTTAGTAGAACCTCACAACTCCAAAATTTATCACATTTTTATACCTGTAAGATCAAAAGCTGGTGATTGAATAACATTTCAATAGTTACAATGATATTTTTATTTCAATATTTTGAGTTAACCAATGGCTCCTTGGAGGTTCACATTTACAGTGGCATCACATTTTAATGGATAAGAGTCCTCTGAAGGTTCAAAAGTCTTTGCTGGGAAAAACTCATTAACACAGATACTCTAAAAACTTCTGATGACAGAGAGCCATACATCCAATTATTGATAGAGTTAGGCAACAGTACCATCCTGGTCTGCAGGTTCTTTGAACTTGTTTACAACAGTGCAAGTTACATAAATCTACATTTGATTAGATTGGTGCAGAGGAATTAACACAACCCTGTTGTTTTAATGCTTTGCTGATGCATATGCAAATATCTCATGGTCACCATTTTGCAAATCGTATCTCTTAGTCTATGCTTTACAGACAGTATTGTTTATTTGTAATGGTGTGCTTCTAACTTTAACTTATTGCTTGCAATTACAATTAACATTAAATGTAAATTGTAAAAAGCACATGCGTTTAGTATTTTACTATTTATGTTATTTCTTGTTGTGAAGCAATATTTTGGGACTTTATCCTCATGCCTTCTTTCTCTGTTTTTATTTACTTCCACAAAAATGAATCCACATTACTTCATCTATGTCATGACACACCAGCAAAATGATACCTTCCTTGATTAGCAACGCTGCTTTTTTTTACCTATGCTTTTGGAAAATGGAAGAGTCTGGAATATTGTATTCCAAGTCTTAGTTCCCATGCAATCATACTCTCTAATAGTTATTAACTCAAAGTTTTTTTTAAATTCTATTTGTGCTGCTATCTCATCTGCATTCATTTTAACTGCATTCAGAAAAGAAGCACAGGCCCTGACATTTATTTTTACATGTTTTGGCTTAATCTGAGTTAAGTTTATGCTGTTTACTTTTGCTAATACTGAAGAAGTGGCGTTGATTTCACTTACTCCTTCACTAACTGTCTCACGACTTTCTCTGTTATTAATGATTATTAAGCTTCCTATCACCTGAACACACTCTAATACTAATCAATTTAAAGCTCGTATCTATAACCCTGGTTGCTGTTTGTTAGGACACTGGTCTCAGAACAGTTCAGGTGAAGTCCATTCCAACAGAAGGGCTCGTTCTTGTTGCATGACTGGTGAAAGCTCCCCATGAATTAGAACCTATTTCTCTGATTGAACAATGCAGTTATTTCTCTAATTTTATTTATCTTCCTGTGTTTGTCCATTTAATACAATGTCTCTGTTTTTCACATGAAGTTGAGTTAGTGCTCCACTGTATGCTTTAGCAAACATTATCTAAAGCTATAGATCTATCTCAAGATTCAAGATTGTTTAATTTCATTTCCCGTACACAAGTTTGAAGGAGAATAAAATAACTTACTCCGGATCTGATGCAACACAAAAGGAAACATAGATAAAGAACACAGTTATTACAAACACAATGAATATAAACATAAACTTATATACGTAGAATCATTGTACATCTATAAAGTGTTGCTAGATACAGGAGTGTCTGTACATAAGGTGACTCTGACAGGAAATGGCGCAGTAGTGGTGGGGGTTGGGGTGGAAGGGTCGGTTACTGGATGGAGTTGTTAATTAGCCTTACTGCTTGGGGAAAGTAACTGTAGATTCATAAGAATTGCTCTGTAAGTTTGAAGATAAAAAACGGACATTTTCAGCTATTTGATCAGAAAGAACTGGCTCTATAACAGTCAGCATGGAGTGAAGTATTTTTTGAGAACTCACAGATTAAAACATAATAGTAAAGCCAGAATCTTTAAAGACTTGCCACAAATTAAGTGGAAGTGCATCGTGCACAGAGCTTTTATGATATGTCTAATGAGTTGCAACTTCAAATACAACTTCAGACTCAGAAAAACAGTTTTAATCACATGCTAACTAATTAGGAATTGAGAGAGCAGAAGCAACTACGGCAGATTGAGTTTATGGCTGGGACAATATCCCGACAGGTGGTTTAGTGCCGCATGACACAAAAATTACCTGATGTACTGCTTCATTTGTATTGTACCTCTTTATTAATCACCTTACTTAATGAACTGCAAGCAGTGCTTCATATCTCAGAAGACCTTGCTAATGATGGTTTAATCTTCTTTTTGTTCATTATTGGCAAGTACCCAGCTGTTGATGCCTGACTTGCTTGATACAACAATCTTATATATATTTTTCTTCACGGTCGAATCAGATTAAGGCAATGTACTTCACTGCACAGATAGATTTATTTCTTTAAAGGAACAGCTACATATAGTAGTATAATTATACAAAGGAGAAAAAGAAAGGCAAGATAATACATGGCCATTTCATAACCACAAAGAGTTTGTATTATCATAGACTTATGAGGCCCTTATGATTAAAGAAAATTAAAGAACTTGCAGATTACTTATTAAAATGCCTTCATAATAACTGGATACAGCAGAGTAAATGATAATACATTCATGTTTGATGAGTGAAGCGTAAAAAAATTGCTCTTTGGGAAATGATACAGATTTATGCAATTTTTAGAAATTTTGATTACATTTCTTATTACTGTTCACATATTTCATAGGATTGTCACAAAGCAATCTTAAGCAAGTTTCCTAGCTAATAAATATTTTGTACAACAAATCCAATCTTCTAACACCCTTAATCATCATTATTTTATTTACAGTATTCTTGTCTATTAATTCATTTCCTCAAAGAAGTGCAACTATAACTTTGAAATTATACTCATCCTATTAACATGATTGGTGTGAATGATTCCCATGAACAGTTGGTAATAACTAATACCAAGTGTACTGCTTCAATAAATGATTCATTTTTAATAACAATTACAATGGCCACTTTGGGAAGATTGCGCATCAAGAGGTGAGTGGAAGAAGTATAGAAGATGATGACCCCCTCTTATTTTCTCATTTTTAGCAAATACTTCTTTAAACACTTCCCATTCTCTGAAATTTGAATGGGTCTCATTAACTTCATTATTTAATTTGAAGGGTATTTGTTGTGGTTTTTTGGGAATAAAGGACGTATTCATCAAGCTATCCAAAACCCCAGAAGCTACTACTTGTCCTGTGCTACTTATAAAAATATTTATTATTTAATGCACAGGGGTTGGTTATACCCATCATACTATTGCTGATGGTTTTCATCTGATTACCATGGCATCATCCCACATCTCTGCTTTCTCTTAACTGAGGTGATCTGTGCTATTTTCCTGTGCTTGATTATATGGTCTATGAAAATAAGGCTTTTAACCACACATTTCTGAACAAACAAATTGCTAGAGGAACTCAGTAGTTCATGGTAGTATCTGTGGAAACAAAGGAATAGTCATTTCAGGTTGAGACCTTGCATCAGGACTCTTGACCCAAAACATGGACCATCCTTTTGCCTCCAGATACAATTACAGCCTCATACTCAGTCTCAACAAAACCAAAGAACTAAAGAGGAATGTAATGTATGGATCCATTTCTTTTAGGACAACAACCCTTCCCCCTCCCCCCCAGTACCACATATTGATTTCTTGTCTGCGCATGTGCTGTTGTCTATGCACGCAAGTTGTTCTCTCTTCCTCTTCTCTCTCACTGCAATGTGTATACACCAGTTAAAGCCATCTCATGTGTGGGTGCTTTTATTTAATTGATATGTAGTTGGCCTTGGTATGGCCACTCCAATGCACAGAATCACAAGAGGCCACAGAGAGTGTAGACACAGCCTTGTCCAACACAAGCACAGCCCTCCCTACCACTGAAAGCATCTGTATGAGAGGTGGTCTCATGAAGGTGGCAGTGACCATCAACAACTCTGAGCATCCAGGTCACACCCTCTTCTTGATGCTACCATCAAGCAGGAGATCCGAAATCCCACACCACCAGGTTTAGGAACTGCTTTTTTTCCCCTGCAAACTTCAGACTCTTGAACCAGCCTGCACAGCTCTAACTCTACCTCAGCAATGGAACCATATGGACCACCTGTTGTGCTACTAAGGATGTGTATTTTTTGCATTTGTTTCTTGTTTGGTACAATAATTTTTTCTTCACTGCCTGGTATAACTTATGCATAATTTATGTTCTGTGCATTGTCTACATGCAAACAATGTGCTGCAGTGTTCTATGTTCTGCCTTCTACATTCTGTGTTAAGGTTTATTTTGTATCTGTATCTCACCATACTGGACTTGACTTGACTCAACCAAATGTAAAACCTTATGAGTCAGATGATGTGCATCAATGCTTATAATCTTCAGAAAGATAATTTGCCAATCACAGTGACATCTTACAGTTGTATAGAGTGGACATTGTTACTCAAACTTGATTGGAATTATACATGCAGAAATCTGGTCAGTCTCGTGCTCTCTTACTGATTGAGTGTGATGAACTTGGCAAGTAAGTTCTGTCCACAGGTTCAATGAGACCCTGCTTCAGAAATTGCAGGTCTTCAGTTGCGAAATAGGATGAGAAGGAGGTTATTGGCATTGTACTGGCTCCCAATAAAATGCAAAGCCTGAGAAGTTGAGCCACTAAAAGCTGGAATAGAACCAGAAGAGGAAAACTATTTTTGGGAAAGATAAACTTGGGAAAGAAGTTTGAGAAGCAGAAGAAGTTTATTGCATGACTACTTCACTGAAAGGGATCTGCCAGTACTTGATGCACTAACTTGATTGCTTTGAGAATTTGATGGCTTGCACAGCTTGAGCAGTTATTTGTGATGAGTAGTGTCAGATTTATAAAGTGAGCGGGGCCTGTCAGAACTTTCAGCAGAGGTTGAAATTGTTTGGATTATTAGGCACATGACACAGCCAATAAAGGGATATTTAAGTGGAGTGGCCATTTTGGGAGAAGAACAGAGTCAGAGTGGCAAATTGAGAATTTGACTCAAGAGGCTTTGGTGAGAAGAGGCGGTGGCTAAACTGAGGTTTCTGTCAAGATTCTCTTTCTTTGTTGACTATTGCCTGGCTAGGGTAGTGAGAATAGACCCAGATCAGTGCTGTGCTCTTCGTGCAACATGGACATTTAGGAGACTTTCTGTGAGCAGTGCAGAAGGATGCTCAATAGTTGTGGCAAGGCTTGAATGCTGTCACCTCCTACAAAGCAAAACCAAGCAACATTAGACCATAAAACCATAAGATATAGGAGCAGGCTTAGGCCATCTGGCCCATCGAGGTGCTCCGCCATTCAATCATGGCTGATCCTTTTTTTCCTCAATCCCATTTATGGGCCTTCTCTCCATAACCTTTGAGGCCATGTCTAATCAAAGCCTATCAATCTCTGCCTTAAATACACCCAATGACCTGGCCTCCACAACTGCACGTGGCAACAAATTCCACAAATTCACCACCCTCTGGCTAAAGAAATTTCTCTGCATCTCTGTTTTGAATGTATGCCCCTCTATCCTGAGGCTGTGCCTCTTGTCCTAAACTCTCCCACCATGTGAAACATGCTATCCACATCTATTTTGTCTTGGCCTTTCAACATTCAAAAGGTTTCAATGAGATTCCCCCCCTCATCCTTCTGAATTCCAGCAAGTACAGACCCAGAGCCATCAAACATATTTATTTCTACTACCAAGGTGCATGACCATGCTTTTCCAACATTATATTTCATTTGCCACCTTCTTGCCCCATTCTCCTAACCTGTCTAATTCCTGCATCCTACCTGTTTCTTCAACACGACCTGCCCCTCCACCAATCTTCGTGAAACACTCTGGTTCTGTGTAAGTCTAGGGAAGACAGTCTCTAGCCCTGCCAAATGTGTGAGAGTGAGATGAGAGCCCACCCTGAAATCCCCCAGTTTGTGTGGATTCTGTGTGATTTGTTACCCTGTTACAAATCAGTACCATGAAATAACAGACGGTACACCACATACAAGTAAATGATTTAGCTTTATAATTTTTAATTTGACTACAGGGTTAGTGAAGAAAAAGCAAACAAATAAGGGGCCCATTTTAATGAAACAGTCTGATGTGCACAAGTTGGAGCTCACAGTTTCCCCTTTGCTGATCCTCCTTCAATCTCCCCAGCCTTAGTCGGATCATGGCTCTGCTCCGGGTTGAGTCCTATGACCTCTCATTTCCAACATCTCCTCTCTTCATCTCCTCCTGAACCAAAAGACCCAGATCACCCCGGTGTCAGGCACATGGCACAAAAACACACTCCTGTCATTGGACGGCTCACATTCCAAAGCACCTGTTATCTCGAAGTATAACCCAAACACTGCTTCTACAGAAAAATCATTACATTAGCAGTGAAACCTTTCTAGTGGTGTTGCATTCATATCATCTGCTAACTTAGCACCAAAGCAATCTATTTCATCATTGAAATCATTTATATACAGCATAAACGAAGTGTTCCCAAAACTGAACCCCTGCAGAACAACACTAGTCACTGGCAGCCAACCAGACAAGGATCCTTTTTATTCCCACTCACTGCCTTCTTCCAATCAGCCGATTCTCTAACCATGTTAGTAACTTTCCTGTAATACCATGGGCTCTTAACTTGATAAGCAGCCTCTTTTGTAGCACCTTGTCAGAGGCCTTCTGAAAGTCCAAATATACAACATCCACTGCATCCCCTTTATCTATCCTACTTGCAATCTCCTCAAAGAATTCCAAAAGGTTTTTCAGGCAGGATTTTCCCTGAAGGAAACCATGCTGACTTTGTCCTATCTTGTCCTGTATCACCAAGTACTCTGTAACTTCACTGATCCAATGAAATAATGCCCACGCAACATACAGATGTCCTTGATGATTTATTTTTATTTCTCTCTCTCTTGCTCTCTCTTTCTTCAGTAGACACTGTGAAAACTACAAGAAAATAAAGGACATAAAGTTTGAAACATACATCTCTCAGTCTTCTAAAGTCTCTCAAGCTAGTATCCTCCGATAAACAGGCCCAAACACATTAGCACATCAGAACTGTGCTGAAATCAAATAAATGACTAAAATGTATCACACTGTTCATATAAAGACACCTCAACACCATTATATAAAACAAATTAAGAAAAACAATTACCGTGTGCGCCTCTTAGACCACATGCAGAATGAAGTTATTTTAGGGCCATGTGTCTTTCTCTGCTTCCATGTTGGTTCTGACCCATAATGCCACAGTCATGCACTTATTAAACTCTGGTCATGTGACCCATTACACTCTGCATTAAATAAACCTTACATAAAATATTTTAAGGCGATAAATAATCATGTATTTATGACAAAAACATATAAAATAAACATCTCAATGAAATATCCCTGAGACAGTTACATACTCCATCACCTCATCATTAACAATTGACTCGAACATCTTCCCAAGCACTGAAGTCAGGTTAACTGGTCTACAATTTCCTTTCTGCTGCCTTTCTCCTTTCTTAAAGACTGGAGTGACATTTGCAATTCTCCAGTCCTCTGGCACCGTGCCAGAGTCCAATGATTTCTGAAAGATCATTTCTAATGTTGCCACAATCTCTAACGCTACCTCTTTCAAAACCCTAGGCTGCAGTTCATCTGGTCTGAGTGACTTATGTACTTTTAGGTCTTTCAGCTTTTTGAGCATCTTCTCCCTTGTAATAGTAACTGCACACACTTCTCTTCCCTCACACACTACAACATCGGGCACACTGCTAGTGTCCTCCACAGTGAAGATTGATGCAAAATACTCATTTAGTTCATCTGCCATCCCCTTGCCCCCATTATTAATTCTCCTGCCTCATTTTCTAACTATCTTATGTCCACCCTCATTTCTTTTTTTATTTTTAACATACTTGAAAAATTTTTTACTATCCACTTTGATATTATTTGCTAGCATGCTTTCATATTTCATCTTTTTCCTTCTAATGATTTTTTTTTTGTTGCTCTCTGTAGGTTTTTAAAAACTGCCTAATCCTCTATCTTCCCACTAATTTTTGCTTTGTTGCCTGCCCTTTCTTTTGTTTTCACATTAGTTTTGACTTCCATTGTCAGCCACAGTTGTACTATTTTGCCACTTCAGTATTTCTTCATTTTTGGAATACACATGTCCTGCATCCTCCTCATTTTTCCCAGAAACACAAGCCATTGCTGTTCTGCTGACATCCCTGCCAGCAGCTCCTTCTAATTTACTTTGGCCAACTCCTCTCATACAACTGTAATTTCCCTTACTCCACTGAAATACTGTTACATCAGACTTTACTTTCTCCCTATCAAATTTCAAGTTGAACACAATCATATTGTGATCGTTAGTTCTTAGGGGTTCCTTTACCTTAAGCTTCCTAATCATCTCCGGTTCATTACATAACACCCAATCCAGTATAGCTGATCCCCTAGTAGTCTCAAAAGCAAACTGCTCTAAAAAGCCATCTCTTAAGCATTCAACAAACTCACTCTCTTGAGATTCATTATCAACCTGATTTTCCCAATTGACCTGCATGTTTACATCTCCAATGACTATCATAACATTGCCCTTTTGACTCGCCTTTTCCATTTCTTGTTGTAATCTGTGGTCCACCTCTCAGCCACTGTTGGGAGGCCTGTATATAACTGCCAACAGGGTCCTTTTACCTTTGCAGTTTCCTAACTCAACCCACAAGGATTCAACATCTTTCGATCCTATGTCACATCTTTCTACTGACTTGATGCCATTCTTTACCAGTAGAGCCATGCCTCCCCCTCTGCCTACCTTCCTATCCCTCTGATACAACGTGTAACCTTGGACATTCAGCTCCCAACTGCAACCATTCTTCAGCTACATTTCAGTGATGGCCACAACATCATACCTGGCAATCTGTAACAGTGCAACAAGATCATCCGCCTTATTTCTTATACTCCACACATTGAGATACAATACCTTGAGTACTGTATTTGCTACCCTTTTTGATTTTGCAACCCTAATGTACTGATGCTTACCCTGTTGGCTGCGACTATGTCCCATCACCTGCCTGCCCTTCCTGACAGTCTGACTGTCTGCTATCCTTACTTTTTTACCATCTGTCCTATACTGAGTCCCATCACTCCAGTTCCTACCCTCCTGACAAATTAGTTTAAACCCTCCCCAACAGCTCTAACAAATCTTCCCCAAGATATTGGTCCCTCTCGGGTTCAGGTGCAACCCGTCACTTTTGAACAGGTCATACCTCCCTCAGAAGAATTCCTAATGATCCAAGAATCTGAAGCACTGCCCCCTGCACCAGCTTTTCAGCCACAAATTTATCTGCTAAGTCATTCTGTTTCTACCCTCACTGGCGCGTGGCATAGGCAGAAATCCAGAAATTAGTAGCCCGGAGGTCCTGCTTCTCAGCTTTCTACCTAGTTCTCTAAAATCTCTTTTCAGGACCTCTTCACTTTTCCTTCCTATGTTGTTGATACCAATATGTACCAAGACATCTGGTTGCTCTTCCTGTCTCTCCAAAACATTGTGGACGTGACCTGAGACGTCCCTAACCCTGACACCTGGGAGGCAACATACCATCTGGGTGTCCCATTCACATCCACAGAATCTCCTGTCTGTTCCTCTCACTATTGTGTCCCCTATCATTACCGCTCCCTTCTTCCCTCTTTTTCCCTTCTGCAGCACAGACCCCTGCTCAGTGCCTGTAACCCAGTTGCCGTGGCATTCTCCCAGCAGGTCACCCCCACAAAGGTATCCAAAGTGATATACTTATTTTTGAGGGGAATGGCCACAGGTGTTCTCTGCTCCAACTGCCTATTTATATTTCCATTCCTCCCGAACATCACCCAGCTACTCGCCTCCTGCAACTTCGGGGTAACTGCTTCCCTCTAACTCTGATCAATATTCTCTTCACTCTCCCGTACAAGCCAAAGGTCATCCAGCTGCTGCTCCAGGTCCCTAACACGGTCTTCAAGAAACTGCATCTGGATGCATTTCACGCAGCTCCCCGGGAGACTCTGGGTCATATACATACAGTATGAGAACAAAGTTTCACTCCCAGATGAGCTCAATGCCATTTATTTATGCTTTCTTTGACTCACAATCCCTTTCAGCTCTGGCGACCTTGTGATTTCACTCTCTGAGGGCGACCTGAAAGCATCCTAAGGAAGATGAACCAAAAGAAAGCATGTGGCCCAGACTCGTACCAGGCTGAGTACTAAACACCTGGGCTAATCAACTGACTGGAGTGTTTATTGACATCTTTAAACTCCGGCTTTGGCAATCTGAGGTACCCACCTGCTTCAAGGCTTCAAGCAGGTTTCAATCAAACTGGTGCCCAAGAAGAATTTGGTAGCCTGCCTCAATGACTGTCATTCACTGTGATGAAGTGGTTGTGAAGGATATCAACTCCTGCCTGAAGAATGATTTAGATCCACTCCAATCTGCCTGCTGTCACAACAGGTCAGCAGCAGATACCACTTTCTTTGGCTCTGTAACATCTGGACAGTGAAGGTGCATATATCAAGATGTTCTTCAGTGACTACAGCTCAACATTCAATACTATTATCCCCTCAAAATTAATCGGTAAGTCCCAAGACCGAGGCCTCAATTATCACTCCAGTGCCATATTTAAGTTTGCTGATGACAGCACTGCTCATGGCCGAATCAAAGGCAGTAACAAGTCAGCATATAGGAGGAAGAATAAAAATCTGATTAAATGGTGCAACAACAACAACCTCTCATTCAACACCAGCAAAACAAAAGTGCTGATTATTGAATACAGAAGGAAGAAATTAGGGGTCCATGAGCCAGACCTTATTAGGGGATTGAAGGTGCAGAGAGACAGTAATTTTAAATTCCCGGGCGATATCACCTCAGGAGATCTGTCCAAGGACCAGCACTTAGGTGACATTTCTGTGGTAAACCATATATATATGTTGTAACTGGGTTACCTGTCTGGACTCGTCCCTCTGCTGACTGCTCCTGTGGCTCCTCCCACAGACCCCTGAATAAAGGCGATTGTGCCATTGCTCCTCCTCTCAGTCCAGGGCAGATACTCAGCATGGTGGAGGTCACGTTTTACTGCTAATAAAAGCCTTTCAGTATTTACTTTACTTCCAGTCTTTTGGAGTAATTGATAGTGCATCAATTTCAAAGGCCTCTACTTTCTTAGAAGTTTCCACAGATTCAGCATGTTATCTAAAATTTTGACAAACCTCTTTGAATGCAAAATGGAGAGCATCTTGATGACTTGCATCATGACCTGGTATGAGAACACCAAAACCCAACGGCAGAAAAGCTTCCAAAAAAGTGATGGATACAGCCCAGTCTATCACAGGAAATGTTCAGCGACAGTTCAGCCATCAGACTCCTGAACTACTGTGGATAATCTCATTCACCCCAACACTGAACTGATCACTGAACTTATTCTCTCAACTGATTTTCAAAGACCTTACAACTCATGTTCTGAGTGTTATTTATGTATGTGTTGTTTTTGCAAAGTTTGTCTTCTTTTGCACATTTGTTGCTTGTTAGTCTTTGGGTGTTGTTTTTCATTGATTCTAATGTATTTACTTGTTCTAGTGTGAATACATGTAAGAAAATTAATCTTGGGATAGTACATGATGACATATATGTGCTTTGATAATGAATGTACTTTGAATTTTGAGGTGCATCTTAATGTAGTTCTCACACACACATTCCAGAGAATGAGGAGGTGATAGATAAGATCAACAAGGAAGTAGTTGCACCTAAGTTGCAGCAGGCAGGTAGCTGGGTGACTGTCAGGAGAGGGAAAGGGAAAAGATAGATTCTGCAGGGTATCCCTCAGGTCATTCCCCTCAATGAGAATGCTACGCAGGTTGACTCTGTGGTTAAGAAGGCATATGGTGCATTGGCCTTCATCAATCGTGGGATTGAGATTAAGAGCCAAGAGGTAATGTTGCAGCTACATAGGACCCTGGTCAGACCCCACTTGGAGTACTATGCTCAGCTCTGGCCGCCTCACTACAGGAAGGACGTGGAAACCATAGAAAGGGTGTAAAGGAGATTTACAAGGATGTTGCCTGGATTGGGGAGCATGCCTTATGAGAATAGGTTGAGTGAACTCGGCCTTTTCTCCTTGGAACAACGGATGATGAGAGGTGACCTGATAGGGGTGTCAAAGGTAATGAGAGGCATTGATCATGTGGATAGTGAAAGGCTTTTTCCCAGAGCGCATAGTTTTAAGGTGATTGGAAGCAGGTACAGAGGAGATGTCAGGGTAAGTTTTTTATGCGGAGAGTGGTGAGTGCGTGGAATGGGCTGCCAGCTGCAGTGGAGGCCGAAACGATAGGGTCTTTTAAGAGACTCCTGGATAGGTTTATGGAGCTTAGAAAAATAGAGGGCTATGGGTAAGCCTAGGCAGTTCTAAGGTAGGGACATGTTCGGCACAGCTCTGTGGGCCAAGTGGCCTGTATTGTGCTGTAGGTTTTCTATGTTCTATGCTTCTAGAACAACAGGTATACTAGCAACATAAACTCAGCAGGCCAGGCAACATCTATGGAAAAAAGTACAGTCGATACTTCAGGCCGAGAGTCTTCAGCAGGACTGGAGAGTAAAAAGGATGAGGAATAGATTTCAAAAGTGGGGAAGGGGAGAGAGAAACACAAGGTGATAGGTGAAACCAGGAAGGGGAGGGATGAAGTAAATAGCTGGGAAATTGTTTGGTGAAAGAGATACAAGGCTGGAGAAGGGGGAGTCTGATAGGAGAGGATAGAAGGTCATGGAAGGAAGAAAAAAGGGAGGAGAACCAGAGGGGGGTGATGGGCAGGCAAGGAGATAAGGTGAGAGAGGGAAAAGGGGTTGGGGACCTGTGAAGAAGAGGGTGGTGCATTAGCGGAAGTTTGAGAAATCAATGTCCATGCCATCAGGTTGGAGGCTACCCAAACGGAATATAAGATGTTGTTGGAGGAACAAGTGTGGCCTCATCACGACATTAGAGGAGGCAATGGATTGACATATCAGAATGGGAATGGGAAGTCGAATTAAAATGGGTGGCCACTGGGAGATCCAGCTTCTGCTGGTGAATAGACTGTAGGTGCTTGGTGAAATGGTATCCCAGTCCACGCTGGGTCTCACCAATATACAGGAGGCCATACCAGGAGCACCGGACACAGTATATGACCCCAACAGACTCACAGGTGAAGTGCTGTCTCACTTGCAAGGACTGTTTGGGGCCCTGAATGGTACTGAGGGAGGAGGTGTAGGGGTAGGTGTAGAACTTGTTCCACTTGCAAGGATAAGTGTCAGGAGGGAGATCAATGGGGAGGGACGAACGGACAAGGGAGTCGCGTAGGGTGTGATCCCTGCGGAAAGCAGAAAAAGGCAAAATACCTTATTGTATAATAAACATTATTAATAGCCAACATCTAAATTTAAACAACAAATTGAGGGTTTTGAAAGTTTTGAAAATAATTCCGAAAGGGTCCCCACAATGTTTGAAAGTCTTGACGAGATTCAGAAATTGAACAACGAATCTTCTCTAAATCTAAGCATGACATAATGTTGCATAACCATTGAGCATGAGTAGGAGGAAAAACATCTTTCCATTTAAACTAAAGTGCCTTCCTAGCTATTAGAGAGCTAAAGGCCACAACATGTAAATGAGGTGTCTTCAGCTTGATATCTTGTCCTACAACAATACCGAATAGGGCCGTCAGAGGTTTAGGCTTAAAATTGACTTTGAAAAGTAAAGAAAAAGTTTGAAAAACGTCCTTCTAATATTTTTCAAGATATGGACAAGTCCAAAACATATAAATTAATGAAGCATCTCCATTATTACATCTGTCACAGTAGGGAGATATATCTGAACAAAAACGAGATAGCTTATCTTTAGTCATATGGGCTCAATGTATCACCTTAAATTGTATGAAGGAATGGTGACCACATAGCGATGAAGTATTAACCAGTTTAAAAATTTCATTCCAAGTTTCCTCAGATATTGTCGTCTGTAAGTCTTGTTCCCAGAGATTCTTAATTTTATTTAAAGGAACATTCCTCATCTCCAGTAACATAACATAAATATTAGATATTGAACCTTTATGAAAAGGTGTCAAATTAAAAATTACATCTAGTAAGTTCTTATCTGAGCTTATAGGAAATGTGCATAATTGAGATCTTAGAAAGTCTCTGATTTGTAGATATCTAAAAAAGTGAGTTTTGGGTAAACTATATTTAGCTGACAATTGCTCAAATGAAAAAAGGATTTCCTCCACAAACAGATCCCAAAAACATTTAATACCAACCTGTCCCATTCTTTAAAAACTAAATCAGTCATGGAGGGTTTAAAAGAAAATGAGAATAAGTGGGACAGAGGTAGGTTTTTTACACACAGAGAGGTGGATGCATGGAATGTATTGCCAGGGTGGTGGCAGACACAGACACATTAGGGTCATTTAAAAAATTTCCTGATAAGCACATAGATAAAAGATAAATGGAGAGCCATGTGGGTGGATGAGGCTAGATTGATCTTTGAGCAGGTTAAAAGTTCCGCACATCATTGTGGACCAGTGGACATGTGCTGTGCTGTACTGTTCTATGTTCTGTGTGCTATGTTCAAATTGGTCCTAAATTTGGTTCTGGAGACTTAAAAATTGAGGAACAACTGGAAAGCATACTGAAGTACAATTTGAACACAGGACATGCTGTATTGTTGTTAACCTGGAAAGAATCAAGGTTAAGTGAAAGGAATTGTGGAATATGGATTGTCAAGAACCTGCCCTGTAAAGAGCAGGATTTTCAAAGATGCTATTTGCATGAGAATTCCTTTCGCATGGGATGGTTCAAGAATGTATGACATTATGTATCTCAAATCTGAAAATGGATGCTGAAAAACCAGTAGTAAAACAGGACATTGAGGATAATGTTTGATCCATCATTGCCCACTTTACCAGCAGGCAAAGACCAGTCATTGCAATGTTAGGACCAATAATGATATGTTCTAATATTTGCATGTGAAATAACCTCACACATTCTGCTCCAGAAATATGTCTTCAGAACATTTTTGAAAAAAAAACCATCATAAATTAAAATACCAAAAGAGGATAGGAAACGCAAAGGATTTATGATTTTACTATTTCATTCTTTTGAGGTGTCCAAGGACGTTATGCAGTATTGCAGCACTTCCTAAATTAACTGAGCTCAGTGGACAAAATTCTTCACTTGAAGACAAAGAACCATCAGTGGATCCAGTAACACTGTAGTTAGTCATGATTTTCCTGCTGTCAGAAATGATAAAACTGTAAAGGAAACCAATGAAGTAGATAATATCACAAAGGTAAGACAGAGAGGGACTCTGGAGACGTGTAAAAGTTTTGCTTTGTTGGTCTTGCATCAGCATCAGCATCAGAATCAGATTTAATATCACTGACATATGTCATGAAATTTGTTGTTTTGCAGTAACAGAACAGTGCAAAACATTAAAAATACTATAAATTACAATAAGAAATACATATAAAAAGCATTAAATTAAATAGGTTGTGCAAAAAGTGAGCCAAAATTGGGAGGTACTCTTCATATGTTGGCTCATGCACCACTCAAAAAACCAAGGGGACAGAGAAAGAAGCTGCTCCTGAAATATTGAGTGAGTGTCTTTAAGCTCCTGAACCTCCTCTCTGATGATAGTATTTAGACGAAAGCATGGTCTGTGTGATGGGTATCCTTAATGAAAGGTGCTGCCACTTTGAGGCATTACCTTTAGAAGAAGTCCTCATTGCAGGAGACGCTCTTGCCCATGATGGAGTTGGCTGAGTTTGTAACCTTCTGCAACTTTGCAGAAGCCCCTCCATACCAAACAGTGATACAACCAGCTACAATGCTCTCCATGGTACATTTGTAGAAGCTTACTAGAGTTAGTGGTGACATACCAAATCTCCGTAAACTCCCAAAGCAATATTGCAGTTGGTGTGCCTTCTTCATAGTTGCATCAATATGATGGACCCAGCATAGATCTTCAGAGATGCTGACACCCAGAAACTTGAAACAGATGACCGATGTGTGTCCCTCAACATCCCCTTCTGAAGTCTACCATCAATTCCTTGGCTTTACTGATGTTGAGAGCGAGGTTGTTGTTGTGGCATCGTTCAATCATCCAATCTATCTCACTCCTGTATACCTCCTTGTCACCATCTGAGATTCTACTAACAACAGTTGTGTAATTGGTAAATTTATAGATGGTGTTTGAGCTCTGCCAAGCCATACAATCATGTGTGTAGGGAGAGAGCAGAGCAGGGGCCTAAGCATCCATTTTTGATGTATGCCAATGTTGATTGTCAGCAAGAATGAGGTGCTACTGTACTTCCAATCGATTTTGACTGTTGTCTTCCAATGAAGAAGTCAAGAACCCATTTGCAGAAGGAAGTGCAGAGGCCCAGGGTTTAAAACTATAAGACCATAAGTCATAGGTGCAGAAATAGGCCATTTGATCCATCTGCTCCTCTATTCTGTCATGGCTGATTTATTATCCCTCTTACCCCCATTCTCTAGCCTTCTCTCCATAATGTTTGACTTTACTAATCAAGAAGCTATCAACCTCTGCTTTAAATATACCTAGTTACTTGGCCTCTACAGTCACCTGTGGCAATAAGTTTAACAGATTCACTACCCTCTAGCTAAAGAAATTTCTGCTCATCTCTGAAGAGTTTTCCTTCTATTCTGAGACTGTGCCGTCAGGTCATTGACTCTCCCACTATAGGAAACATCCTCTCCACATGTACTTCATCTAGGCTTTTCAAAATCTGATAGGTTTCAATGAGTTCCCCCTTATTCTTTTAAATTCCAGTGAGTACAAACTCAGAACTATCAAATGCTCTTCATACGTTAACACTTTCAGTCCTGGATTCATTCTCGTAAAACTCCTCTGGAGCCAATGCCAGTATATTTACTTTTAGATAAGGAGCTAAAAACTGCTCACAGTGCTTCAAGTGTGGTCTGACAGTCTCTTATAAAGACTCAACATTACATCCTTGCTTTTATATTCCAGAACGCTTGAAATGAAGATAATCTTTAGGGAATCCTGCATCATGACTTTTTTTTCCCCTTTCAGGGTTCTTTTGAAGACCCTGATATGGAGTTACACACTGACTTTGGTTCTTTGTGGGAAAGGGACCTGCTCTCAGGGTTTCACAACCAGCCATTGTTCAGCACACCAGGGGCTTGGCCTAAGGATCTGGCTCAGATTTGAAAGCCTATGATCTCGGGGCTCTGGAGACGGGTGGGTCGAGGGTCGGTGTCATGGCAGGAGACCCGTGTGTCGTTGGGGGAGTCAGGATATCTGTGCCTGTGTGCCTGGAGACCCGAGATCTTTGTGATCTTCAGGCACAGAGCTTGGAAAAAGTGACGTAATGGACTTTTAACATTGTAAAGTCCTGACAATGGGTTCCAGCCGGAAACGTTGACTGATCGTTTCCACGGATGCTGCCTGACCTGCTGAGTTCCTCCAGTGTGTTGTGAGTGTTGCGTAAATCAGCAAGTTGTTTGTAATGTCTCCCCACTTGCTGGGAAAATGGAGACACCTCTTTCTTCCTTATTAGGGAGAGAGAGAGAGAACCTATGGTATGTCAAAATCTGGGTGAAATGTGAAGTTTTTGGGGTAACTGCAAGTCTGTGTCTTTGCTATTGCTTTGCTCACACTTGAGCGCTTGGTGGCGGGTGCCGGTGCTTTTTCTTTGCAGGTGGGGGAGGGGGGATTGTTGCTTGCTGCCGCTTGTGTGCGGGAGGGAGGGGAGTTGGGCGGACTTTGGGGTTCTAACATTTCACTGTCATTCATTCTTTGGGGCACTTCTATGTTTTTGTGGATGGTTGCGAAGTAAAAGCATTTCAGGATATATATTGTATACAATTCTCTGACATTAAATTGGAACCTTTGAACCTTCGATGACTTGTTAGTCCCTTTGCACTCTGATTTCTGAATTTTCTCCCTGTTTAGCAAATAATCTACGCCTTTATTCCTTTTACTAAAGTGCATGACCATATGCTTCCCTACATAATATTCTATCTGCCACTCCTTTGCTCGTTCTCCTAATCTGTCTAAGTCTTCCTGTAGACTCCCAGCCCCTCCATCTATTTTTGTAGTGTCTAGGACTTGGCCATAAAGCCATTAATCCATTATGCAAATCATTGACATATAACGTGGAAAGAAGCAGTCCCAATACAACCCCTGTGGGATATCACTAGTCACCGGCAGCCAACAAAAAAAGGCCCCCTTTATTCTCACAATTTGCCTCAGCCAATCTTCTATCCATGCAAGTAATTTTCCTGTAATACCATGGGCCCTTATCTTGTTTGGTAGCCTCATGTGTGGCAACTTGTCAAACGTCTTCTGAAAATCCAAATAAGCGACATCCACTGACTCTTTCTTGTTTATCCTGCCTGTTGCTTCCTCAAAGAGTTCCAACAGGTTTGTCAAGCAAAATTTCCCCTTAAGGAATCCATGTTGACTTTGGCCTATTTTATCATGTGCCTCCAAGTACTCCAAAACCTCAACCTTAATAATTAGCTCCAACATCTTCCCAATCTCTGAAGTCAGGATACCTGGCCTGTAATTTCCTTTCTTCTGCCTCCCTCCCATCTTAAGTAGACTGATGTTTGCAATTTTCCAGTCCTCTGGAGTCATTCAAGAATGTCGTGATTCTTGAAATATCACTACTAATTGCTTGGCATCTCTTTCAGAAACCTGGCGTGTAATCCATCTAGTCCAGGTGACTTTTGTACCTTCATACTTTTCGGCTTCCCAAATGCCTTCATCTTAGTATGGCAACTCCAAGTTTTGAAGCTTGTTGATTAGCACTGAGGGGATGATGGTGTTGAACACTGAGCTGTAATCAATAAACAGCAGCCTGACACAGTTATTGTTGTCCAGATGGCCCAAGGCCGAGTGGAGAGCCTGTGCAAAGATTGCTTCGCAGAGATCTGTTTTCACTTTGACGTGAAAGAGTCTTTTTTCTATTGATCAGTGTCATAAAAACCAAATTAAATCCATTGTGAGGGGCTGAATACTTTTTATAGGCGCTCTATATCCACTTAGTCAATGATATTGAAATATATTGTCTGTTACCCTTGCTCCTGAAAACAAGTCATTACGAGTTGCTTACTTTACAAAAGTTGGACATTACAGTTGTTATTAAGGATGTTTTCCACTGATTATTATTATGACAGCCACTATAAACATAGTTTCAGCTTGCTGTGACATTTCAGTTCCTTCTTGAAAGAAGTCAACAGGGCTTAATAAATTGCTGAGGAACATCTCTATCAATGTTTCATTTAGCCACACTCTCTTCACGGTTGTTTTAAAAATTCGCTAAGCTAAATGCTCAAAGATTCATGATGAGCTTTCTACATCTACAACCAAGTGACTTATTCTATTTCATTTTTAGACATTAATATGCTAATGTTTATGCTAATGGCATACTTATAAAGCTTCAGGTCTGCTTAAGTAAACTTTTATGAGGTGATCATTATTTATTTATTTATGGACATTTATTCCTATGAAAGATTGAATGTCAATGCACTTACCAATAACTCTGTTAAAGGGGAATTGTCTTCTGTACCTCTAGTTGATGCCAGTAATGTTTATAAAAAGTTTTTAAAACTCAGCGAATTTGAATTAAAGTAAAAGGTTAAAAGCAGGAAACAGATGATGCTGAAAAATGCATATTGAAGGGTAACAGAAGAAAAACACAAATGGGCTCTGGATGGGCTGGAACATAGTGAGCTGATAATAGATCAACAGAGTTCAAGGCCTGATACTTGTTTTTTGGTTCTATTCTTGGAATGCAGAGCTCTGATTCCCTCTCAGAATGCCAGCACCTCTATTTTGCAGCACAGTATTTGACATTATTCCCAAACCTCTGGCCCATTATACACCTAAATCTTGCTCATCTACAGTATTTGCACCTCAGAAATTTCTTCTCATTTCCAGATCATAGAAATGTTATCTTTTGCTGCACAAATATTACTGCCTTACCCCAAAATGACTTTCAGTCTCCTCACTCTCCAACTACAAGGACCTCTCCCAATGATTTCTTCTGAGATTTTCAGGGCCTGAATGTTCTCAACATATTTAGAACATGTTTCTTTAGACATTTTGCAACACCCACAATCTTAGGCTGGATTTTGTAAGTGAGATTATGAACTTTCTGAACAATATCAGATGTTGTATTTGTCAAAAAAACTCTGCCACTGGCAACAGAATAACTGCATCACCTATGGGTTTGACCCCGACTTTTGGCACTGTCTGTGTAGAACTTGCATGTTCTCCCTGTGACTGCATTGTCTTCCCTTGGAACCTATGGTATGCTCCAACACTGAAAAAATATTCCGGTTGTTGGGTTAAAAAGCAATGATTAATCATCAATAGTGTATGGGGTTGTAGGAGAATCGGTATGGAGTTTGAGGGAATGTGAGAGAGCACAGAGCAATAGGTGGAACTGGATGAGAGGGGGATGATAGGCAGATTGAGCCGGGGGGGGGGAGCAGAAGGGGACAGGGGAGTGTTGAGACAGAGGCTGGTAGGTGAATGGTGGAAGCAAAAACGAGTAGGTGACATTACACCCGATGAGGGAGGGGTGATAGGAAGATTGAACTAGGTGAGGGAATGTGTAAGAAAGGTAAACCAAGGGAGAAGAAGCCCATATAGATTGGTATGCAGATGATGTGCAGATGGAGATGGGGAGGGTTGGTAATGAGAAGGGAAGCATTTAGAAGGATAAATAAAGGAAGAAAAACTCTAGGTGACTGGTGGAAGTGGGAAAGGAACACTGGAAGTGGTGGTTACCCTAAAATTAAAAATATATATATATCTTTAGGCTGTAACTTTGTGTTTGGCTTCAAGGTGTTGATAGAGGAAGTTGTGGATGGACAGTTCACTGTTGAAATAACATGCAGCCAAATGTTCAGGATTAGCTATTAGCATCAGAGCAAATATACTCTACAAAATGGTTGTTGAGTCTTCACTTAGCTTCAACAGTGCAGAGGAGACCACATCAAGAACACCAAATGCATTAAACCTAACTGAATGAAATGCAGGTGAGTGTTTGCTTCATCTGGAAGGAGTGTATATGCCCCAGGATGGCGGTGAGAGAAGAGGTGTAGGATCCAGTGTTGCAACTTTAGTGGTGTCAGTGGGCTGCTGACTAGGCTTGGAACAAGGGTTGTTGCATATAGCCAAGGAGAAGACAGGTATAATTTGGCCCATGGCTAGACCCTCTGAACTGCAATCAAGAGAGAAGCTGTTGAGGGTAAAAACAAATTCTGGCAGGCAAGCTAGAGTACTAGTGGAGAAAAACTAGTTGGGTCTTGCTAAAAGTCTCAAAAATATTCCTAACAGGTTTAGAAGTGTATGAGACTGGGTGTCTATGGTAAAAACGAAGTCATTGAGACCAGCAACTTGGAAGTTGGTGCTAGGCATGAGAGGTATACTGGGTGTATATGGGAAGGGACTGTCTGGGGGGGAAAGGATAGAGGAAAGATATGAAGCAATAAGAAGCTATCTTCCCTCTACATTCTCCAATGCTGGATTTCAATCTGAAACATTGACCATCTCTTTGCCCCTTGGATGTAGCCTGACTAGCTGAGTTCTTCCAGTGGATTGTTTTTTACTCTGAATTCCAGCATTTGCAATCTCTTTTACCTCACACAGAAATGTGGAGGAATTGTATTGATGGAATGGCTCTGAGAGCTGTTATTGACTTGATAGGCTGAATGGCCTTTCAGAATGTACCAGAGTACTTTGCAGCTACTGAGGTACTTCTGGTGTAACGATCATAATCTCAGATTGATTGATAAATATAGAATTCCCCAGACATTTACATCACAGAGCATGAAGATTATATGTATATGACAATTGTTAGTAGAAGTACCTCATTCCTCAGTACACTTTGCATCACATCTCCCCACAGAATAAACTTATACTTTCTTACTGTGAACATTTCTTCAGCAGTTGAACGGGGCACGACTGCGCAAGCGTGTGTAAGTCGGACCGTGAGGCAGCGGGAGTATTTAAAAGAGAGCAGATTAACGGAGCGGGCGATGTTGTAGCGAACGACGGAGTAGTAGGAGAGAGAGTAGGAAGGCTTTGGCTCGAGAGGCTTCGGTGAGCAGAGGCTGAGGACGAGTTTGCTCCCAGTGAGGTAAGGCCGGGTAAGCTCCTTTAATAACTCTAATTACCTTAAGAGTAGGTAATGGAGGCATCAGTTAGGGTAGATGAGTGCTCCGTTTGCAGTATGTGGGAAGTCAGGGCAAGCACAATTGTCCCTGATGACTACACCTGTAAAAGGTGCATCTAGCTGCAGCTCCTGACAAACCGAGTTAGGGAACTGGAGCTGGAGCTGGATGAACATTCGGGAGGCAGAAGTAGAGAGGAGTTACGGGAAATAGTCACCCCTAAGAGTCAGGAGACAGGTAGCTGGGTGACTGTCAGGAGAGGGAGGGGAATAGACAGAATGAGCAGAACACCCTTGTGGCCGTTCCCACCAATAATATGTACATCATTTTGGATACTGTTGATGGGGACGACCTACCAGGGACAAGTTGCAGTGGTTGTGTCTCTGGCACCGAGACAGGACCCTCAGCTCAGAAGGGAAGAAGGGAAAAGTGGTGAGCTGTAGTGATAGGGGATTCGATAGTTAGGGGACAGATAAGAGGTTCTGTGGAAGAGATCGAGAATCCCGGATGGTCTGTTGCCTCCCTGGTGCCAGGGTCCGCGATATCTCGGATCGAGTTCTCAGTATTCTCAAGAGGGAGGGTGAGCAGCCAGATATCGTGCTACATGTAGGGACCAATGACGTGGGTAGGAAGAGTGAGGAGGTCCTGAAAGGTGAGCTTAGGGAGTTAGGTGCAAATTAAAGGACAGGACCTCTAGGATAGCAATCTCAGGATTGCTACCATTGCCATGAGCAGGCGGGTTTAGAAATAGTATGATAGCGCAGATCAACACGTGGCTGAATAAATGGTGCAGGAGGGAGGGCTTCAGATATATAGATAATTGGGCAGTTGTCCAGGGAAGGTGGGACCTGTTCCAGTGGAACGGTTTACATCTGAACTGGAGGGGGACAAATATTCTTGCAGGTAGGTTTGCTAGAGCAAATTTGTAAGGAGATAGCAGATATTTGTAGTAAGCATAAGGTTGTGATTGTGGGAGATTTAAATTTTCCACACATAGACTGGGAAGCCCATACTGCAAAAAGGCTGGATGGTTTGGAGTTTCTATAATGGGTGCAGGATAGTTTTTTGCAGCAATACATAGAGGTACCAACTAGAGAAGGGGCAGTGTTGGATCTCGGGTTAGGGAATGAGATAGGTCAGGTGACGGAGGTATGTGTTAGGGTGCACCTCAGGTCCAGTGATCACAATACCATTAGTTTCAATATAATTATGGACCCAGGGTTGAGATTTTTGATTGGAAAACGGCTAACTTTGAGGAGATGCGAAAGGATTTAGAAGGAGTGGATTTGGACAAATTGTTTTATGGGAAGGATGTAATAGAGAAATGGAGGTCATTTAAAGGAGAAATTTTGAAGGTACAGAATCTTTATGTTCCTGTTAGGTTGAAAGAAAAGGTTAAAAGTTTGAGTGAGCCATAGTTTTCAAGCGATATTGGAAACTTGTTTCGGAAGAAGAGAGATATCTACAATAAATATAGGCAGCATGGAGTCAATGAGGTGCTCAAGGAATATAAAAAATGTAAAAAGATTCTTAAGAAAGAAATTAGAAAAGCTAAAAGAAGATATGAGGTTGCTTTGGCAAGTAAGGTAAAAATAAATCCAAAGAGTTTCTACATTAACAGCAAAAGGATAGTGAGGGATAAAATTGGTCCCTTAGTGAATCAGAGTGGACAGCTACGTGTGGAACCAAATGAGATGGGGGAGATTTTGAACAATTTCTTTTCTTTGGTATTCACTAAGGAGAAGGATATTGAATTGTGTAAGGTAAGGGAAACAGGTAGGGAAGTTATGGAAACGATGATGATTAAAGAGGAGGAAGTCCTGGTGCTTTTAAAGAATATAAAAGTGGATAAGTCTCTGGGTCCTGACAAGATAGTCCCTAGGACCTTGAAGGAAATTAGTGTAGAAATAGCAGGGGCTCTCACAGGAATGTTTCAAATGTCACTAGAAACAGGGATGGTGCCAGAGGATTGGCATATTGCTCATGTTGTTCCATTGTTTAAAAAGGGTTCTAAGAGTAAACCTAGTAATTATCAGCCTGTGAGTTTGACGTCAGTGGTGGGTAAATTGATGGGAAGTATTCTTAGAGATGGTATATATAATCGTCTGGATAGACAGGGTCTGATTAGGAACAGTCAACATGGATTTGTGTGTGGAAGGTCATGTTTGACAAATCTTATTGAATTTTTTGAAGATGTTACTAGGAAAGTTGACAAGGGTAAAGCAGTGGATGTTGTCTATATGGACTTCAGTAAGGCCTTTGACAAGGTTCCACACGGAAGGTTAGTTAGGAAGGTTCAATCGTTAGGTATTAATATTGAAGTAGTAAAATAGATTCAGCAGTGGCTGGATGGGAGACGCCAGAGAGTAGTGGTGGATAACTGTTTGTCTGATTGGAGGCTGGTGACTAGTGGTGTGCCTCAGGGATCCAATATTGTTTGTCATATCCATTAATGATCTGGATGATGGGGTGGTAAATTTATTAGTAAGTATGCAGATAATGAAGTAGGTTTTCAAAGCTTGCAGAGAGATTTAGACCAGTTAGAAGAGTGGGCTGAAAGATGGCAGATGGAGTTTAATGCTGATAAATGTGAGGTGCTACATTTTGGTAGGACTAATCAAAATAGGACATACATGGTAAATGGTAGGGCATTGAAGAATGCAGTAGAACAGAGGGATCTAGGAATAATGGTGCATAGTTCCCTGAAGGTGTAATCTCTTGTTGATAGGGTGGTGAAGAAAGCTTTTGGTATGCTGGCCTTTGTAAATCAGAGCATTGAGAATAGGAGGTGGGATGTAATGTTAACATTGTACAAGGCATTGGTAAAGCCAAATTTGGAGTATTGTGTACAGTTCTGGTCACTGAATTATAGGAAAGATGTCAACAAAATAGAGAGAGTACAGGGAAGATTTACTAGAATGTTACCTGGGTTTCATCTCCTAAATTACAGAGAAAGGTTGAACAAGTTAGGCCTTTATTCTTTGGAACGTAGAAGGTTGAGGGGGGACTTAATAGAGGTATTTAAAATTATGAGGGGGATAGATAGAGTTGACGTGGATAGGCTTTTTCCATTGAGAGTGGGGAAGATTCAAACGAGGACATGAGTTGAGAGATAGGGGGCAAAAGTTTAGGGGTAACATGAGAGGGAACTTCTTTACTCAGAGAGTGGTGGCTGTGTGGAATGAGCTTCCAGCATAAGTGGTAGAGGCAGGTTCGATATTGTCATTTAGAGTAAAATTGACAATAGACAATAGACAATAGGTGCAGGAGTAGGCCATTCGGCCCTTCGAGCCAGCACCGCCATTCACTGTGATCATGGCTGATCATCCACAATCGGAATCCAGTTCCTGCCTTATCCCCATAACCTTTGATTCCACTATCTTTAAGAGCTCTATCCATCTCTTTCTTGAAGGCATCCAGAGACTTGGCCTCCACAGCCTTCTGGGGCAGAGCATTCCATATATCCACCACTCTCTGGGTGAAAAAGTTTTTCCTCAACTCCGTTCTGAATGGCCTACCCCTCATTCTTAAACTGTGGCCTCTGGTTCTGGACTCACCCATCAGCGGGAAAATGCTTCCTACCTCCAGCATGTCCAATCCCTTAATAATCTTCTATGTTTCAATAAGATCCACTCTCAGCCTTCTATATTCCAGAGTATACAAGCCCAGTCGCTCCAATCTTTCAACATATGACAGTCCCGCCATCTCGGGAATTAACCTTGTGAACCTACACTGCACCCCCTCAATAGCAAGAATGTCCTCCCTCAAATTTGGAGACCTAAACTGCACACAGTACTCCAGGTGTGGTCTCACCAGGGCCCTGTACAGCTGCAGAAGGACCTCTTTGCTCTTTTACTCAATTCCCCTTGTCATGAAGGCCAGCATGCCATTAGCTTTCTTCACTGCCTGCTGTACTTGCATGCTTGCATTCAGTGACTGATGTACAAGAACATCTAGATCTGGTTGTGCTTCCCCTTTTCCTAACTTGACTCCATTTAGATAATAATCTGCCTTCCCATTCTTACCACCAAAGTGGATAACCTCACATTTATCCACATTAAACTGCATCTGCCCACCCACCCAGCCTGTCCAAGTCACCCTGCATTCTCATAACATCCTCCTCACATTTCACACTGCTACCCAGCTTTGTGTCATCGGCAAATTTGCTAATGTTACTTTTAATTCCCTCATCTAAATCATTAATATATATTGTAAACAGCTGCGGTCCCAGCACTGAACCCTGCGGTACCCCACTGGTCACCGCCTGCCATTCCGAAAGGGACCCGTTAATCGCTACTCTTTGTGTTCTGTCAGCCAGCCAATTTTCAATCCATGTCAATCCATATCCAAAATTGGATAGCTATATGGACAGGAAAGGAATGGAGGGTTATGGGCTGAGTGCAGGTCGGTGGGACTAGGAGAGAATAAGCGTTTGACATGGACTAGAAGGGCCGAGATAGTCTGTTTCTGTGCTGTAATTGTTATATGGTTATATGGTTATTTCCTCTCGCCGTAAACTGATGTGTTATAATTGTGGAGTTATCAGATTCATTTTGTACCAACTTCTTACCATTATAAATATATTTTCCTGTAAAATTACCAAACATGTGGCACATCTTCCTGTACAATGTATTTCCCATCCGAAAGCAGTTTTACTAGAGAGAGCAGCGCAGATTTCCACTTAAGTTACATTTTGACTTCTACATCTTTCTTATTGTATTCTTATCATTGGTCTAATTTTTCTACCGTTAAGGGAAGACAGGTTTTCAAATCTATGTATTTTTACTGCTTTATTTGCCATTGCTTGGCGATGAGTCCCCAGTGTTCTAGTATCAGCTCAGTGATCCATACCCCAGGGTTCTCCTCCACCACATTCCATGACATGTCTGCAGATCCGTATTATTTATGACCAGAGTTTGGTTGTGTCTTTAGGTTTGGGAAAATAAGTTTATTTCTCTGTTGTAGCAGTGATGACAATAATGAATAGGTGGCGTTGCAGATAGTGTAGAAGTTGATTGAAAGTTACAAGGGAATTTTACATGGAAAAAGAACTGGTAAATAGCTTTCAATCCAAATAAATGTGAGTTATTGCATTTGGCGAGATCAAGCTAGGATAGGGCTTATATAGTGAAAGGTAGGGCTCAGGGTAGTGTTATGGAACAGAGGGACAGAGTGCAAGAGCCTTGTTCACTGAAATCAGCATCACAGGTAGAGAGGATGGTGAAAGGTATTTGGTAAGGTGGCATCAATCAGGGCACTGAGTATTGTATAGTAGTTAGACAGTTATAAAGCAGTTACCTCAGACATTTGTGGCACCGCACTTAGAGTTCTGTGTACAGTTTTGGCCACTTTATTATAGAAAAGGTGTTACTAACATAGAAGAGGGGTGACATCAGGGCAGCTTGTGGCTTTGGAATGAGCTGCCAAAAATAGTGGTTGAAGTGGGCACATCAGCAACATCTATAATTTAACATTTAGATAAGTACATGGATGGGATTAGAGGTATATTCAAAGCTCAAAGTTTTTTTTAATCAAGGTATATATACATCACCATATACTACTATGGGATTCATTTTCTTGTGGGTACTCACAGTAAATGCAAAGAAACACAATAGAGTCAATGAAAAACCAAATATGGGCAGATAGGACTAGCTTGCTGACCAACACATCTGGCGTGGATGAGTTGGGCCAAGCAACTCTATGGCACTATGATTCTATCGCAGGAAGATCAAAAAAAGGCACAGTAGGTAATTTATTCACCAAAAGTGTTGATATATTCCAGGAACTAGCTGGATGCTTCATCAGTTCCACTTATAATACTACACAGCCAGCTCTGTTTTACTCCATCCTACTCCATCTCACTCAATCGGTAAATATTAACTCTAATCAATTGATGTGTGAATGCAATCCTATAACTTGAAGGCTATTTTGATCCATGAATTTAGATTTTAACTTGTATCTTGAGTAGGATGATAACCATTTCCTTTGAATTTGGACATTGCTAGTTGATAATTCCTTTATGAAAATGTTCTTCTTCCTAGTCTGTCAAAGAAAGTCGAATCACATAAGATTTTTTACATAAGTTGTTTTGATGATTTTGTTAATCCTTTACTATTGTGATCTAACATAGCCGTGACTTTAACTTTCTCTGATTCCCTTTGAAATGCTAATAAACTACTCAGCATATCAGTGTGTTTACAACTTATGCTATAACTTTTGGAAATACCCAGACAGGTGACCAATGCTATGTATCTAAATTCATAAGTTATTTACTAAGTCTTCTAGCATTCAATAAATATCTTCAGTTTTAGTATTTTTCATTTTACAATGTGTGCTGTTTGGTGAGTTGTTATATAAATCAAAGGCTTGCACACACTTTGAATCTTTAAATACAGCTGTGTCAGAATTAATGTACAATTAAAATACGTTATTATGCAAATATCAGAGACCCGCAGAGAAACCATGAAATTGTTTGATCATAATTGAATGACTACCATCGCAGTTTAAGATGACAGATAACCAACTCGTAAAGAAGCATTTGATTAGTTAATTATTTTTGATGAGTGCATGTAAGAAGAGCACTGAATAGTGTTTTCTTCTTCAATGCTCCCGTGGGATGAAGGATGGCTTATTTTCACCTTGATTTTCTTGACTCTGAGTTGGCAGTGAGGACTCTTCCAAAAGTGAGGTAAGTTGTGTTTGGTAGTAATACACTCTTGCCGCTTACGTTAGCTGTCTGTGTGCTCCCAATACCAAAGTTCTGAACGTCATTCCAAATGTTTCTTCGGCATTTGGACCAGTCATGGCCCAGAAATTCCCAGGAGTTAGTGAAGATTTCGCAATTCTTAGGGGTATTTTTGAACAAATCCTTGAATCTTCTGTCCACATGGTAATTTCGTCCAAAGATAGAAGTCATGAAGGAGCATCTGTTTTGACAACCTGCTGTTTGGCATGCGGAAATGATACCTGATAGAGTGTACAGGGAATGTTGCTCTGTGAGAGAATAGTTTCAAAGATTTGTTTGTTTGCCCTATTGAATTTGGAAGGTTTTGTTATGACAGTATTTGTGGTAATTCAGACTTAGCACAAAACCCATAGACTACTAGACAGCTGTAATCTTTGGTTTTGCACCCTTGACTGCCTACAAAAGGCGCATTGGCTACCTACAAAAGGTGCATCAGGGCACTGGAAATGGATCAGTTTAGAATTGTTTATCCATAAATAATGTTCTACTATATCATCAATAAGGCAGCCTCCTTTCTCTGCACTTCCTCATATCATTTCTGGTGAAGCTAGATTGCTTTTGGGCAAAAGCCCCAATTCTTAAATATCTTGTTTGTAGAACAAGATGCATAGGAAGATTTAAGTGGATTGCTAACTGAACTGCATACCTTCTGATGAAGAGTTCATGGCTACAGAGATTATTGCTAAAGTACAGATCCATAAAGAAGTAAACTGCTATGAAAGATAAAATAAAGATTGTGTAAGTATGAATTTCTAGTAATACATTGGCCATGGTTTATGAGAAAACAGGTCTCTTGGAATGTATGAGCATTTTACTGATGTATGTTAAAATAATACTTTATTCATCAAGCAGACAAAACAAGCAGAGAACTTCCATAATTCATTAGCAATTCTGTTCAGGAAGAAAATGCAAGCACAGCATTTACTAGCTTACAGGAAAGATGGGATTAATTGCTTAAATAGAAGCCTAGCTCTGTGCTTCCACTGATTCCTCTTTGGGATACAAGTAGTATCTTTGCATAACATAGGCTCTGCTTGTTTGTTTCATTAGTTTTTTAGCCACGGTGTAATCAATAGTTCTTAAGATCATAATTGCTTTTTTTTATCAATAAACCCCTGCTTTATTTGATTGCAACTGTCTAAGCTCTATCTTTTTGAATCAATCAACACGAGTAATGAAGAATACATATAGTTAATCTGAAAATTGAAGTTTGATACCGAGTTGAATGAAAGCAAACCAGAGCAAATCATTCCATTATTACACTGGTGAAAGACTAAAACATTTCACTTCACCTGAGAAGAATAACATGATGACAAGAAATTTTCTTTTTCTCCCTCTTTCTTTATTTTCACCATACAATCAGCTCCCCTTAAATATACCCTTTAGAGCATCTCTAGATTTAATTTTTAATCTGATAAATTAATTTGTGTTCATTAATGTTTGATAGTATCATGCAGCATAAAGAATTGGAAATGTTCTATAAAGTGGTTTGCCTCACTATAGGCAGGATGTGGAAACCTATAGAAAGGGTGCAGAGGAGATTTACAAGGATGTTGCTTGGATTAGGGAGGATGTCTTATGAGAATAGGTTGAATGAATTCGGCCTTTTTGCCTTGGAGTGGCGGAGGACGAGAGGTAAACTATTGAAACAAACAAGCAGAGCTTATGTTATGCGAAGATACTACTTGTATCCCAAAGAGGAAGCAGTGGAAGCGCAGAGCTAGGCTTCTACTTAAGCAATTAATCCCATCTTTCCTGTAAACTAGTAAATGCTCTGCTTGCATTTTCTTCCTGAACAGAATTACTCATGAATTACAGAAGTTCTCTGCTTGATGAATATAAGAGGTATATAGGATGAGAGGCATTGCTTGTGTGGATAGTCAGAGGCTTTTCCCCAGGGCTAAAATGGCTAGCACAAGAGGACACAGTTTTAAGGTGCTTGGAGGTAGGTACAGAGGAGGTGTTGGGGGTAAGCTTTTTACGCAGAGAGTGGTGAGTGTGTGGAATGGGCTGCCGGCGACGATGGTGGAGGCGGATACAATAGGGTCTTTAAAGAGACTCATGAACGGGTATGTGGAGCTCAGAAAAATAGAGGGCTACAGGTAACCCTAGGTAATTTCTCAGGTAAGGACGTGTTTGGCACAGCTTTATGGGCCGAAGGGCCTGTATTGTGCTGTAGATTTTCTATGTATATTTCTAAGTGCTGTAAGCAAACATGAAGAAGTCTATGTTTTCTGATGCACTCAATCTTAAAAGTATTTTCCTTAGTTGATGAATATTTCAAAGATATAACTCAATCACAATTGATTTAATGACTCACTTATATTCCAAATTGACAATTATTTCTTGGAAAAGAAGCTATTAGCTTCTTTAAAAAGGGAAATCATTTAAAAAATGAATGTTATTATCCAGTATAGCATGGAATCTGCAGAACTAAAACAACATCATTTAGGATCTTCTAACAATAACTCTGGGAAGATATGACCTAGATTTGTGGATCTAAAAAATGAGTACAGGTTCAGAGTAATAGGTAGGAGATTTAGAGGGGATTTGAAGAAGAACTTTATCACCCAATGTGTGATGAGTACTGTCTGAATCGTGGAGGCAAGTACTTTCACAACATTCCAGAAATATCTTGAATTGGGAAGACAAAGGAGGCTACAAATGGGATTAGTATAGATGATTGGCGTGGATAGTTTGGGCCAAAGGGTTTGTTGTGGTCCTGCACTGGTGCTTCTTTATCCTATTGTTCAATAATTCTAAGGCCAATGCAATCATGGATAATTCAGTATTGTTCAAAATTGCTTTACCAACCATGTGATGACATTTTATCCTTGCAGAAATATATATATAGTGTACCAGGGTGGAGATATGTCTCTACCAAAGGAGATGTAAGGTGCTCCTTCCCTCCGCTAGCCTTCAGATCATCCTTGGGCAAAGTGTAGCACCTGCTTAGACCACTTCCCACTCCCCTCCCCCCAGTCATGGTCATGTGAAACCATGGGAGCAGGTGGTGGACTGTCATTTGAGCAGCTGGTGCATATCACAAGTTCAAGATATTCAATCATTGACACCAAGCAGACAAACTCTGTAAAGAATTGATAATAGCTGGTGTCACTCATCTTGTAAAGGCACTGCCCAAAAGAAGGCAATGACAAACCACTTCTGTAGGAAAAAAATTGCCAAGAACAATCATGGTCGAAGACCATGATTGCTCACATCATACAGCACCACACATAATGATGATCAGTACTCTATATCTGCAGGCTAGGCTCATTTATGTAGAATACCTCTCTAATCAGTTTGGTCAATATGTTAGCCCAATTGCTTGTCTCTCTCCTCCTTGCATTATATCATCTGATGTACAAACGTATATAAGATCTGGAAAGAAAAATCACATATTTTGAGCAAATTGACACTAAATCAGAATAATTGGTTTTACTTTGAAATTAAATCGCATAGTAAATGTGGTCCTGTTGAACCTTTTTTCAGACAAACATCTGGGAGTCAATGTAAGAAAAAATTCTGAAAATTATTAAATGAACCGTATGTTTTGTTTCAATAAAACTTTCTGAAATAATGAGTTTTTTAAATTCTTGGTGCAACTAAATGTTAGTACCTTAAACTGGGAGGAGAAATAGGCAGTGGACAGCATCAACTATCCTTTCCTCTATACTTAGCTCCAATAAAAGAGCAGATACAAAATAAATTGTTACCCATTTCCCAAGATGGTTGGTAATTATGGAAGCATTGCATAAAATGCTTCTTGCCAACTTGAAGGGATAGAGTTTCAAACTCAATAATTACAATGTTTCCTATTTTTAAAAGTTAAAATTTACATGATTAGGAAATTAATGTTTATCAACTCAAATTAAAAAATGCTGAAAAATAATTTAAATTAGGACATTTAATTCAAAGTGCTGTTTTCATGTTTCCGTTCTGTTCATTTCACATTCAACAGATTAAATAAATTAAGCTGACAGTGTTGATATTAAGGGCATCACATGGTTTAATACTTACATAATACTTAATACTACATGTGAATATGATCGCTCAAAATTATTTGATACATATTTTAGGAGGTTTGAATAATTAAAGCCTTTCACTATACTTTTTACTATAATCTGCTTCCGGTCCATTTTTTAACACAAAATGTTTTTAATTTACCAGACTTTTTGATTACCAAACTGCAACATTTTACAACTGAAATAGAAATTCTATTGTATCTGAGAGATCCCATTATGTCAGCATGAGCCTTATTGGGAACATAATGGATTTGAAGATCTGTACTAATAACTACCGCATTTATCTGCCAAGAATGAATTTGATTTGTTGTGAATGAACAGTACTACATATTTCAGGGATGTAAAATCTATTTTAATTGCCTTTTACAGACTGAAATCTGTCACCTCTTCAGCATCTTTCACTCAGAATAAGATAATAAGCAATATGCTTATATAATAACTATGATTAAACAATTTCCTACAGAAAGAACTAGAGGTTACGGGGCAAATCAGTTTGTTTTGGCTAAAGTCAGATCTCCCTCCATGAGCAGGAAATCTAATATATGCTGTATGTTACAGGATTATGTAATTTCAAAAAAAAAAGAATGCAAGTGCTTTTCATTTTTCAGAGATTGTTCAACATAAAGTAAGATTATGGCTTTCCTTTTGTACTTTTTATTGTAAATTATAGATGCTAGGTTACACTTTTAAATCTTCAGCAGAATAATTTTACTTGTATTAATAGAATGGGAACAAGTTCCACATTCAAGTAAAAGTGATGTGTCAGGTTTAGTTTCAAAGCATAAAACAAGAGAAGAAAACAAAGACAACTCAGTAGAAGGAAATAACAGGTTAATTATCTATGTAATAAAATAAACCAAGTTCAAAGAATAAATCGGGCCCTATCACTATCAATCAGGAGAAAAACAGTAACTATTCCAGGACAGAGAAAGCATTACATGCAAAGGCAATAGTACTTTGTTAACAAAGATGTAAATGAAGGCTCTACAATGGATCCACATGCACATTGTAAATACAAAGCATTTATTTTTAATGGTTAGAGTAAATTTGGAACTAAATTGAACTGCTAACATTAGATATTTTGTGCTGCAATGATGTAGCAAGCAATTTCTTACCTGGTAAGCATCATTTTTATGTTATTAGGAGATACAAAAAACGGCAAATGCCAGAAACTGCAGTGAACAACAAACTAGGGTTAAGGAACATCTATGGTTCCAAAAGGATATTCAATGCATCAGGACTGAGAGTGTAGAGGGAAGATAGCTAGTATAGAGGGTGAGGTAGATATTTGGTAGAACCAAGTGTTGGGGGGTGCAGAATGTTGGGTTAATGGGGCTGGTTTGGGGAGGAAAACTGGGGAGCTTAGAGACAGAGGCAGCTGGATAATGGATGATAAGGAAAGAAAATGGTCAGGTAGAGTCAGCTGAAGGAAGGTGACAGGGAACATAGAGTCAGGGGCTGGAAAGTAGCTGGAAGAGGAGTTGAACAAAGAGGGATAGATACGAGGGGGAGGTTAGAAATGGGAAAGGAATACAAAGTGTATGGATTACCTGAAACTTGGAAATTCAAAGCTTATATGGCTGGGTTATAAGTTATCCAGGTGGAGTAAGTATGTTATTTTGGTTTGTATTTGGCCTCGGTGTAACAATGGAGAAGGCTAACAACAGGCAGGTTGATGTGGGAATGATTAAGGGAATTGAACAACATGCAACCAACAAGATGACCATTGTAGACAAAGCACACATGCTCCGTAAAGCGTTGACCTAGTTTATACCTGGTGTCATCCTTAAAGAGGAGATCACATCAAAAGCATCGACTGGAATAGAAAATGTAGGAATGGATGCACATGAATCTCTGTCTCACATAGATCGGCTGTTAAGATCCCTGCATGCTGGTGAGGAAGGAGGTGCTGGGATAAGTGTTAAGCATTGGGCAGTTGCAGAGGAAAGTGTCAAGGGAAGGAAAGGGATGGGTGCAGAGGGAGAAATAAATCAGAGAGCCACGGAAATGAGCTGGCAGGGAGAGAGGGGAGAAGTGACTAGTGTTGGGATCCCATTGCAGTGGTAAAAGTGATGAAAGCTGATAAGATGATGAATTAGATTTTGGTTGTGTGAAAGGTAAAGGAAGACGGAAACTCTATCTCTACTCTGTCTGGAAGGAGGGTGGGTGAGAACAGATATCCATTAGCATCTTGTTCAGTTGCAAAAGGTCACAAATGCCTGACAGCGATGACATTTGGTATGCTCTGTACAAATGCACCATTATTAACATTTAGTTTTGATGGATTCAGATAAGACCCTAAGACCATAAGACATAAGAGCAGAAGTAGGCCATTTGGCCCATTGAGTCTGCTCTGCCTTTCAATCATGGGCTGATCCAATTCTCCAGTCATCCCCACTCCCCTGCCTTCTCCCCATACCCTTTGATACCCTGGCTAATCAAGAACCTATCTATTCCTGCCCTAAATGTGCCCAATTACTTGGCCTCCACAGCTGCTCGTGGCAACAAATTCCATAGATTTACCACCCTCTGACTAAAGTAATTTCTCTGTATCTCTGTTCTAAATGGATGTCCTTCAATCCTGAAGTCATGCCCTCTTGTCCTAGATTCCCCTACCATGGAAAATAACTTTGCCATATCTAATTTGTTTAGGCCTTTTAACATTCAGAATGTTTCTATGAGATCCCCCGTCATTCTCCTGAACTCCAGGGAATACAGCCCAATAGCTGCCAGATGTTCCTCATATGGTAAGGAAGATGCAGGGAAGTTTCTAAGCAATGCAATTTCACCACTAGGTTTTCAACCTAAGTCAGTTGTCCTGTGATAACACCCCTTGGTATTAACATCAAGCACTTGTTTGCTCAGACATGGGTTTATTGCTCTTAAATAGAAGCACTCACCCTGCACCTGATAGCTAACCTATGCTTATTCAGCTGAGCTCAGAAGTCATGTATCCTCATTAAAATATAGAAGTTGGAGTGTGCAGTGCTACTGAAAAAAAATAAGGAAATGACAGCAGAAATTCAGTTCTGCCCCACTATCCAGTATGATACTAACTGTTCTGTCCAATACTCATCTCTACTTCAATCCCAATTCTCCATAGCCCTCAATTCCCTATCACTCAAAAGTTTATCTTTAAATATTCCCAATGATCTCACCCTCAAGAACATTCACGTTAAGAATTTTCACAGAGTGGCAATCTGTGTAGAACCAAGTGAAAACAACTTCAATTTAAGACACCTGCTGGCTCATTCATACATACATGTACATCAGGGATCAGAGCCTCATCTAGTTATTTATACTAAGCCACAGTGTGAGTGGAAGTGCACTAGGCAATAATGGAAAGTTACTGTAGAGTATGAGAACTGGATATGTCTTCCATACCTGAAAAACCTTCCCTAAAGCAATATCTCATGATGTACATTCAGTAGGACCATGACTGTCGTGCATGTGGTCCAGGACTCACAGGGGTAGAAGTGGCAGGAACCTGCTGGCAGTGCAGTCGATAACAGCAGTTTTTCAGTGCAGGCTCTTTGAGCTGGAAGGGCCTGTTGTATCTCTTTTTAAATTTCAGCAGTCAGTCTCTAGAATGCCTGGAGAAATAAATCCATAATGCGAGTTACCAACAGTTCCTCAGAAGTGAAAGTATGTACCTAATTTTTCCTGGCAATGCTCAAAACAAGCGTTGCATGAGCAACACACACAAAATGCTGGAGCTACTCAGCAGGCCAGGCAGCATCTATGGAAAAGAGTGAACAGTCAATGTTTTCAGGCCGAGACCCTTCATCAGGACTGTTGTTTTGGATTCCCAGCACCTGCAGATTTTCTTGTATTTGTGAAGCGTTGCATGAGGATTGACAAGTAACTCTGTGTCAAATGTGTGAGGTGCATTGATTGCCTTGCAGTGGAAGTGCCTGGGTGAAAGTCTTGAATCTCAGAACTCGTGCTTTGTTGCTACTTCCTCCCAATCGATTACTTTTCAATTACACGATGCTCTGCAACCTAATTTCCAGTCTTCTTTTCAACATATTTCTTTATCTTTGACTACTATGTGATATTTATCCTGTCATGTATTTGACACCCTAATTATCCCATGATATGTTGAAACCAGTAACTGAACCAAGCTATACTCCTTGTCTCTTTAATGACATGTCAGTCTATAAGTTCACTCTGAGTGCATTTTAAATATAATTTAAGTTTTATACATAATTCACAATAGCTATGTGTATACAAGACAGGAAAATATTATGACTTCTCAAGTGAAATTTTATAAAATAGCTATGATTGAACTTACTTACATCTCAATACATCCAACCAAGTGTATTGTTGTTAGGCTACATAATTGACTGATGACAGCTACCAACTTTTGGATCTAGATTAATGTCTTTAAACATTTTACCATAAACATTACTTACTTGTGCTAATTTAAGGATTGTAGTGGGTGACCAACTGCTCTCTTCATGTTGTAGTAGCGTTTCTCTGTAGAAGCTCTAAAAGGCTGTCTGGTTCTATAGGAGGACCAGTGTAACTTTGTGCAGTGTAAATTTCTTAGTTTTACAGTTTTGCCAGACACAGCAGAGAAGGAGGCCTTTTAGCCACTGAGTCCTTGCTAACCATCAACAATTTAACACCCTGTATTATTCTCCCTATGTCTGTCTAAGTGGCACATCCGATGCGGACTTTGGTGACCATGGTTTTCCATATATATCTATCCTTTGTTTTTTGGATGACTTCCATTTCCTCGATGTGTAGCCACCTGGCTATGCTTTTGACGTACATAAGCTGAGGTCTTCCTCTAGGTTTACTTCCCTCGATTTTTCCAGAGGGTATGAGTTTTTCTAGTTCATCCTTCTGCATGATGTGTCCTAGGAATCTGAGTGGTCTTTCTCTTATTGTTGGTATGAGTGATCGAACTGCTTGGGCTCTTCTGAGAACTTCTTCATTTGAAGTGTGTGTGTGGTCCATGATACTTTTAACATTCTCCTGTAGAACCATAATTCAGCTGCTTCTGGTCTCTTTTCCATTGCTGGAGAAATGGTCCAGCATTCACTTCCATAAATCAGGATAGAATAAATGTAGCACTGCGGTATTCTGTTTTTAGTGTACGTGCTCATCTTTCTGTCTGTTAATATGGTCTTCATTTTTCGGAAAATTTCTTTCGCCATTGCTATTCTGTATTTGATATCTGTGTCGCACCTGCCATCACTTGTTATTAGGCTGCCAAGATATCTGAATGTGTTGACTTGTTTGGTGTTTGTATTTCCAATCTTGATCACACATTGTGGGATGTTTGTCTTTCTGGAGATGACCATGCTTTCTGTCTTCTTGGTGTTGATTGAGAGGCCTCTGCGATTACTTTCTGCTGCCACTATAGTGAGTAGTTCTTGAAGTTTTGTTTCTGAATCAGCTATTAGTACGATGTCATCAGCATACCTGGTGTTATTTATATTATGGCCTTCAATTGTGAATCCTTTGATGTCTTTGATACTTCTCAAGATACTTTCACTATACAGGTTGAATAAGTCTGGCGAAAAGACAACCTTGCCTGACTCCTCTCATGATATTTACATATTCACTCACTTCTCCTTCTATTCTGATGGATGCTGTCTGGTCCCAGTATAAGTTTCTTAAGAAACATATATCTTTCCCATCTATGTCAAAATCTTGAAGCATTTCCAGAAGATCTTGCTGTCTGACAGTGTCAAAAGCTTTTGTATAGTCAATGAAACATAGGTAGATGTCTTTTTTGTACCTGGATGGCTCATTCACAGATCATCCATAGAATGAAAATTGCAGTTCTGGTTCCAGTGTTTTCCACAAAGCTGCATTGTTTTTTACTGATTCCTGGTTTTATACAATGTCTTGCTCTCATCATGATTACTCGGAGAATAGTTTTTGCCACGTGCCTCATCAGGCTTATTATATGATGTAACTCACATAATGTTGCTCCCTCTTTCTTTGGAAGTGTGATGAACACTGGTTTACTTAAATCATCAGGTATCTCCCCATGATCATAGATTTCATTTGCTATTTCTGTTATTTTCTCTATTCCAAGATCTTCTAAGGCCAGTATCATTTCAACAGTGTTGTTGTCTGGACCAGTTGCTCTGTTATGTTTTGTTTTATTTACGGCTGCTCGAATTTCTGATTTTAGAAAGCTAGGTTCTTCAGGATTCTTCTTTATGTTCGGTTTTTCTCCTCTTTGGTCTTCAAAAAGTTCTTTTATATATTCTGTCCATCTGTTTAGGATTTCCTCTTCGTTCATAATTAAGCTGCCATCTTTTGCCTTGATGCATCCACTTGTTAGTTCTTTAATCTTATTGTGCATCAACTTTGTTCCAGGGTTATGGGTTTGTAGCATTTTTATCTCTGAGCATTTCTCATTTAGCCATCTGTCTTTAGCTTCTCTGCATTTTCTTTCAATTGTCTTATCAAGTTAGTTATATTCTTTGCTGTCTCTTAGTTTGATGGTCTGTTTTTGTTGCATCAATTGTATTATATCTTCAGTTATCCATTTCTTCTTACTTTTCTGTTCTTTTCGAGGGATGGTTTCCTTTGCAGCCACAACCATGGATTTCTTCAGTATGTCCCAGGAAGTTTTGCCTCCTTCATCCTGCAGCAATTGAAAACAGTTTTCCACCTTGACTGTGTATTCTGTTTTCAGATGAGGGTTGTTTTGTAGTTGTTGATAATCCAGTGGTTCTGAACTTTTTGGTTTCTTTAATTTTCTCATCTTTATTTTCAATTGGCAAATGACTGGTATGTGGTCGCTTCCACAGTCTGCTCCAGGGTAGCTTTTAGATTGAGTTATCAAGTTTTTGTATCTGTTATTGATTGTTATGTAGTTGATTTGATTTTTGTTGTTCCCATCTGGGCTTTTCCATGTCCATTTCCTTCTTGGATGTTGTTTAAACCAAATGTTGGTGATTATCTGATTGTTTGTTTTACACCATGATCTAAGCTTTTCTCCTCTTTCATTTCTTTCTCCCAGTCCCTGGTCTCCAACAATATGGTCTTCTCTTCCCTCACCAACTTTTGCATTGAAGTCGCCCATGACTATAATGGCTTCTTGTGATTTGCATTCTTCTAGTGCTTTGTCCAGGGAGTGGTAGAAAGCATCAGTTTCTTCCTCTGAGCTTTCCATTGTGGGTGCATATACTTGGATGATAGAGATGTTGTTTTGTTGTCCTTTTAGTTTGATTAGCATCATTCTGTCTGAGATATGCCAGTATCCTAGCAGGCTCTTGGACGTTTCTTTGTCTGAGATGATTGCAACACCCTCTTCAAGTTTATCTCCACCAGAGTATATCATCCTGTAGTCGTCTGATTGGAATACTCCAGTGCCTTTCCATCTTATTTCACTTAGGCCGAGGATGCTGATTTCTAGCCTCTTCATTTCTAATTTTATGTTTTCTAGCTTACCAGCTTGGTGCAGGGTTCGAACATTCCAAGTGGCAGTTCGCAGTCTCTTGTTCTTGCAGACAGTAGTGGTATGACGATCCAGGCGCACCTGTCTGTTTACATGCTATCCCGTACCGAGCGAGGTGTCCGCACTATTTGGAAGTGGGCTGCCATTTATGCCGTTGTCTTTTACATTTGTGTGTGTATTAACCATGGTTGTACTAGGGATAAAATACAATAAGTAGCTTCCCCTTGCTTGCTTCCGATGTGGTGTCTTTACAAGATGGGAAACCCTGAACATTGTCCTATTAGAAGGATCTACTGCTCAGTGTCTGAGAAGCAGGAACCATCGATTGTGTTACTCACAACTTGCCTTCTGCTTCATCCACCACCTGCATTCTGTGGCTTCACTGTAACCCAAGTAGGGAGGCAAACAGGTGCAACGCCTTGCCTAAGGGTGACCTGGAGGCAGCTGTGGTTAATGGTAACCTCATTGCCCAAAGCAAATGCTCCACAGCCTGATGTAGTTTATCCTCATACCCACGAGAGATTCTCCCTAGAGTTTTGTAATAAAATGCCTGTGTTTGCTAGTTATTTTACAAGCTACAAGCTAATATTTTAGGCAGTGTTGGACTTGGAGATGATATTGTTCAGAGGGTTCTTTGGAAACCAAGAATGAAATTTCTGAATGTTATGCTTACTGCTTATTTTATTTGATGCTCACCATAGTACATACAGATCAGTAACAGAACAGCAAGTAACCAGAAGTAAAAAGAAGTAACAGTAAGTAGCAGCAAGGAACAAAGGGCTGGAGGAAATCTTGTCTTCTCTTTACAGTGCAAACTAGATAAGAACAGTTCTGTGAACAAGGACAGCCTTGATGTATGCTGCTATGAAATCTCAGGCTTATAGACAAAGAAAATGAAAAATTTACTTAAAAACTCCAGACAAATAGGTGATTATACAAACATATGAGTGAGGATGAAGGAAGTTATTTTACAAGAAAAATAACATTTTAAGTAGCAATTTAGAGCCTATTCCAACAGAAAGTGATTGAGAGAAAATACTGATACATAGTATCAGAACTCTTTTTTAATGAAACAAAGAAATGCCAAACCACTGTTTAAATCAGAAGTCTTAATGTCATGTGCAATCAATCCTCCAAATAGTGACAATATCTGGAGATGAACCAAGAGCAAAACATGAGATTCAATTGAAACGGTACAACATCCCTGTAATGCCAAGTAATAGGGGAATCTGGCCAGGATAAATTATCCCAGAAGAAAAGATGCTCTGAATTCAAGGCCAGTGAAAGACAGTCAGCTATGAAATGCTTGAGTCAAATGCCTCACTTTGACGGTGATGCAGAAGTTTCAGAATAATGAGACTATTCACAAACCTCAAAGTTCAAAACAGGGATCTCTAACTTAATTGGCAAAAAGGAGCAAGTTCACAGAAGTTCGTATCACTATAAAACAGCTCAGCATGAGCTGCTATTTTGAATTGAAGTCAAATGGATCTGATAAAATTGATGCAAACAGTTTAGACTGCATCAGTTCCAAGATAGAGCTCAGTGCCTACAACATTTCTGGTATTTACAAAATTGAATAGATTGAACCAAGAGCAGGTTGAATTGGACAGAGTGAAAATGGATGGCTCTGCAATGTGAAGGTTGTCCCTATGCCCTGAAGGTCCACCTGGAATGTGGCAGAAGATGTGGACATCAGTCAGAGCACCACACACAAAATGCTGAGGCAGTAGGTGAGGACAAGAGAACTCTGTGCTGACATGATGGGAAGATAGGGTGAGTGCCCATGTCCAGAGCCCTGTTAAAGTGCCGGGAAGATGAGGTGACTGTGAATATCCTCCTCATGAGCCTTCACATCTAACACATCATTCTCCTCAATTTCCGCAATCTTCAATGGGATCCTACTACCAAATACATCTTTAGTTCTCCCCCACTCTCCACTTCGCCACTTTCCACAGGGATCACTTCCTCCATGACTCCCTTGTCCAGTCGTCTCTCCCCACTAATCTCCATATCTCCACTTACCCTTCAAGTAGCAGATGTGTTACACCTGCCCATTCACCTCTTCTCTCATTTCCATTCTGGTCCCTAGATAATCCTTCCAGGTGATGCAACACCTGTGGGCGTCACTTGTCTCTGGTGCTCCCAACACGGCCTTCTCTACATTGGTGAGACCCAATGTAGATTGGGAGACTGTCAGAACCACGAATTTGGCAGCACAGCAGATACAGCAATTGCGCTTGTGAATTTGCATGTGTAAGCTAATTATTATTATTTAATCGTGATAGTATTTAACTCCATTCTTGTCGTCATAGTGCTTGTCAAGATTTGGACAGAGCATAGTAATACTTTTCTGCTGTTTTACTTTCAGCCTTCCTTGAGAAATTGGACTGTCAAGTCAACTAACTCTGAAGACTAGCAGTATTCGTTTAACATTTAGATATTCTTTTCAGCCGCAGTGTAGGCTTTGTGTTCCTTTTGAGAGTTTTAGTTAATGGCCCTGTTTGGCCCAGTGTTTATTGTTTATTTTCCCTTTAACACTGTTTGTATTGAAGTCTGTGGACTATCGACCTGCTTCAGTGTCTATCACTCCGCACTTGGGCCCTATCTGAACCTGATAACAGCAAGTCTCGAACAAAAAAGATGGACCCAACAGAGAGAGAGCAGCTGACCTTGGTGGTGAGATTCATTGGTCAGGTAGGTGAGAAGCTACAGGCAATGGAATCTGTCCTCAGTGAAGTTACGGAGACAGTGAGACAGATAACCTCATGCCGACAAGTCCAGACTCACTTGGAGGAACAGGTATCATCCTGAGCTACAGTTCACCACAGACAATTGGACTCAACTGCCTGTGATTTTCGCACTCATGGCCGCCGTCCACGAACTTGCTGTTACTAGGTTTGGATATGGCCCAAGTGCGGAGTGAGAGACACTGAAATGGGTAGATAGTTCACAGACTTTAATACAAACAGTGTTAAAGGGAAAATAAACAATAAACACTGGGCCAAACAGGGCCGTTAACTAAAACTCTCAAAAGGAACACGGAGCCTACACTGCGGCTGAAAAGAACATCTAAACTTTAAACAAATACCGCTAGTCTTCAGAGTCAGTCGATTTTGAAGTCCACTATCTCAGGGAAGACTGAATACAAAACAATAGCGAAGCATTGCTATGCTCTGTCCAAGTCTCGACAAGCACTATGAGGATAAGAATGAAGTTAAATACTATCACAATTAAATAATAATTAGCTCACATGTGCGAATTCACAAGCACAATTGCCATATCTACTGTGCTGCCGAATCCGTGGTTGTGACAGAGACTGCTTTGTTGAACATTTTCGCTCCATCTGCAAAAACCAGGATTTCCCAGTGGCCAACTATTTCAATCCATTCCGCAGTCCCATCCCAATATGTTGGTCAATGGCCTTTTCTTTGCCATGAAGAGGCCATTCTCAAGTTGGAGGAGCAATACCTTGTATTCTGTTCAGTTAGCATCCAATCTGATGGAATGAACATCAATTTCTCCAACTTCTGGTGATTTTAACTCCTCTCCCTTCCCTCTTCTTCTGTTTTCCTCTCTGGCCCCTTGTAACGTCTTCTCATCACCTGCCTATCATCTCCCTCTGATGCCCCTTCACCTTCCTTTTCTCCCATGGTCCACTCTCTTATTCTATCAGATTTCTTCTTCTCTAGTCCTTTACCTTTTCCACCTATCACTTCCCAGCCTTCTGCTTCATCCCCCCCCCCCGCCCCAACTCCCCAAACCACCTGGCTTCACCAATCATCTTCTAGCTTGTACTCCTTCTCCTGTCTCCACTTCCTTATTCTGGCATCTTCTGCCTTCCTTTCCAGTCCTGTTGAAGGGGAACATTGACTGTTTATTCATTTCAGGCTGTGTTTCTCCTATATTGCTCTGGATTTCCTAGCATCTGCTGCATCTCTTGTTTTTATAGTCAGAGCCCATAGGCCAGACTGATAACAGTCACGTCAGAGCTGAAAGCTCTAACATAAACCCCAGTGAAAGAAAGGCAAACAAAACTGACTTCAAGCTTCAAAAATGATAGCACAGAATCGGAATAGTCTGGAGAGCGAATGTATAGTAGTTTGAATGCAGAAGTACAAAGACAAAGAGTTTTATAAAGCAAACCAGAGACTTGTGTTGTGTCTGAGATTATTTTATCTGATAATTTATCAAGTAGAAATGAATATTGAAACAAGTTGCAACGCACACAAAATGCAGGAGGAGTTCAGCAGGCCGGGCAGCATTTAAGGAGAAGAGTACAGGCACTGACCATGGGTCCGTGGTGCAGAAACGGGACACCCAGATGGTATGTTGCCTCCCAGGTGCCAGGGTCAGGGATGTCTCAGATTGCATCCACAATATTTTGGAGAGGGAAGGGGAGCAGCCAGATGTCTTGGTACATATTGCTACCAATGACATAGGAAGGAAAAGCAATTAGGTTCTGAAAAGACAGTTTAGAGAGCCAAATAGAAATCTGAGAAGCAGGGGCTCCCGAGTAGTAATTTCTGGATTTCTGCCTGTGCCACTTGCCAGTGAGGGTAGAAAAAGGATGATTTGGTAGATAGATGTGTGGCTGAGAAACTGGTTCAGGGGCAGGGCTTCGGGTTCTTGGATCATTGGGATCTCTTCTGGGGGAGGCACGACCTGTTCAAAAGTGACATGTTGCATCTGAACACGACGGGGACCAATATTCTCACGGGCAGGTTTGTTAGAGCTGTTAGGGAGGGTTTAAACTAACTAGACAAGTGGGTGGGAACTGGAGTGAAGGGAGTCAGAGAAGGACAGATGGTAAAAAAGTGAAGATAGCATGCAGTCAGATTGTCAGGAAAGGCAGGTAGGTGATGGGACTTGGTTGCAGCCAACAGGCTGAGTATCAAATCATTAGGGATGCAGAGTCAGGAAGGGTAGCAAATACAGTACTTATGGTGTATCTAAATGCACAGAGTATAAAAAATAACGTGGATGATCTTGTTGCACTATTACAGATTGTCAAGTATGACGTTGCGGTCACCACTGAGTCGTGACTGAAGGATGGTTGTAGTTGGGAGCTGAATGTCCAAGGTTACACGTTATAGCAGAGGGATAGGGAAGTAGGCAGACGGGGTGCTGTGGTTCTACTGGTAAAGAATGGCATTAAATCAGTAGAAAGGTGTGACATAGGATCGGAAAATGTTGAAACCTTGTGGGTTGAGATACGAAACTGCAAAGCTTAAAGGACATTGATGGTAGTTATATACAGGCCTCCCAACAGTGGCTGGGAGGTGGACCACAGGTTACAACAGGAAATAGAAAAGGCAAGTCAAAAGGGCAATGTTATGGTTGTCATGGGATATTTTAACATGCAGGTCACTTGGGAAAATTAGGTTGGTAATGGATCTCAAGAGAGTGAGTTTGTTGTATGGCTAAGAGATAGATTTTTAGAGCAGTTTGTCATTGAGCCTACTAGGGGATCAGCTATACTGGATTGGGTGTTATGTAATGAACTGGAGGTGATTAGGGAGCTTAAGTTAAAAGAACCCTTAGGAAACAGTGATTACAATACGATTGTGTTCAACTTGAAATTTGATAAGGAAAAAATAAAGTCTGATGTAGCAGTATTTCAGTGGAGTAAGGGAAATTACAGTTGTATGAGAGAGGAGTTGGCCAAAATAAATTGGAAGGAGCTTCTGTCAGGGATGTCAGCAGAGCAAGAACAGTGTGCTTTTCTGGGATAAAATGAGGAAGGTGCAGGACATGTGTATTCCAAGAAAGAAGAAATACTCAAGTGGTAAAATGATACACCTGTGGCTGACAAGGGAAGTCAAAGCTATTGTAAAAGCAAAAGAAAGGGCATACAACAAAGAAAAAAATAGTGGGAAAATAGAAGATTGGGAAGTTTTTAAAAACCTACAGAGAATAACTAAAAAAACTTTAGAAATGATAAGATGAAATATGAAAGCAAGCTAGCAAATAATATCAAAGTGGACAGTAAAAGTTTTTTCAAGTATGTTAAAAATAAAAGAAAAATGAGAGTGGACATAGGACTGCTGGAAAACGAGGCTGGAGAGATAATAATGGAGGACAAGGGGATGGCTGCTAAACTAAATGAGTATTTTACATCAGTCTTCACTGTGGAAGACACTAGCAGTATGCCTGATGTTGTACTGTGTAAAGGAAGAGAAGTAGGTGCAGTTACTGTTACAAGAGAAAAGTTGCTCAAAAAACTGAAAGATCTAAAGGCAAAGAAGTCACCTGGACCAGATGAACTGCACCCTAGGATTCTGAAAGAGGCAGACTTAGAGATTGTGGTGGCATTAGAAATGATCTTTCAAAAATTATTGGACTCTGGCATGGTGCCAGTGGACTGGAAAATTGAAAATGTTACTCCACTCTTTAAGAAAGGAGAATGGCAGCAAAAAGGAAATTATAGACCATTTAGCCTGATCTCAGTGGTTGGGAAGATGTTAGAATCAATTGTTAAGGATGAGACGATGGCGTACTTGTTGACACAGGACAAGATAGGACAAAGTCAGCATGGTTTCCTTAAGGGAAAATCCTGCCTGATGAACCCGTTGGAATTCTTTGAGGAGAATTTAAGTAGGATAGATAAAGGGGATATAGTGGATATTGTATATTTGGACTTTCAAAAGGCCTTTGAGATGGTGTCGCGCATGAGGCTGCTTACCAAGTTAAGAGCCTATGGTATTACAGAAAAGTTACTAGCCTGGTAAGAGCATTGGCTGATTGGTAGGAGGCACTGAGTGGGAATTAAAAGGATCCTTTTCTGGTTGGCTGCCAGTGACTAGTGGTGTTCCCCAGGGATTGGTGTTGGGACCACTTCTTTTTATGCTGTATATAAATGACTTAGATGATGGAATAGATGGCTTTGTCGCCAAGTTTGCAGATGATACAAAGATTGGTGGAGAGGCAGGTACTGTTGCGGAAACATGTAGGGTGCAGAAGGGCTTAGACAGATTAGGAGAATAGGCAAGGAAGTGGCAAATGAAATACAATATTGGAAAATGCATGGCCATGCACTTTGTTAGTAGAAATAAACATGCAGACTATTTTCTAAATGGGGAGAAAATCCAGGAATCTGAGATGCAGTGGGACTTGGGATACCTTGTGCAGAACACCCTGAAGGTTGACTTGCGGATTGAGTTGGTGGTGAGGAAGGCAAATGACATGTTAGCATTCATTTCAAGAGGTCTAGAATACAAGAGCAGGGATGTGATGCTGAGGCTTTATAAGGCACTGGTAAGGTCTCACCTTGAGTATTCTGAACAGTTTTGGGCTCCTCATCTAAGAAAAGATGTGCTGGCATTGGAGAGGGTCCAAAGGAGATTCATAGTGATGATTCCAGGAATGAAAGGGTTATCATTCAAGGAACGTTTGATGGCATTGGGTCTGTACCTGCTGGAATTCTGAATGATGAGTTGGGATCTCCTTGAAAACTTTTGAATGCTGGAAGGCCTAGACAGAGTAGATGTGGAAAGAATGTTTCCCATGGTGGGAGAATCTAGAACAAGAAGGCACAGCCTCAGGATAGAAGGTCACTCTTTCAAAACAGAGTCACAGGGACATTTTTTTAGCCAAATGGTGGTGAATTCGTGGAATATGTTGCCACATGCAGCTGTGGAGGCCAAGTGTTGGGTGTATTTAAAGGAGAGATTGATAGGTTCTTCATCGGACATGGCATCAAAGGTTACAGGGAGAAGGCCGAGAACTGGGGTTGAGAAGGATATAGAAAAAAAGAACAGCTATGATGGAATGGTGGAGCAGACCCAGCGGGCCCCAAGGCCAAATTCTATTCCTATGTCTTACAGTCTTATTGTCTTATGGATATTCGGGCTGAGACCCATCAGCAGGAATGGAGCAAAAAAGATGCGGAGTATTTAGAAGGTGTGGGGAGGGTGGTGAAGGGAGAAACACAAAGTGATCCCTTCTCCAATGAGATCCCACCACCAAGCACAGCTTTCCCTTCCCCCCACTTTCTGCTTTCCACAGGGATCACTCCCTATGCGACTCCCTCATCCCTCCCCAGTGATCTCCCTCCTGGCACTTACCCTTGCAAGCAGAACAAGTGCTACACTGGCCCTTACACCTCCTTTCTCCCTACCATTCAGGGCCCCAAACAATCCTTCCAGGTGAGGCAACACTTGACCTGTGAATCTGTTGGGGTCATATACTGCGTCCAGTGCTCCTCGTATAGCCTCCTCCATATTGGTGAAACCCGATGTAAATTGGAACATAGCTTCGCCGAGCACCCATGCTCCATCTGACAGAAAAGCAGACATCCCACCTCTCCCGGAAGTTCCGGAAGTCTCCCGCATATTAATAGTGGTTCTCTGATGCCCGTAAATTATATACAATGTCCTGGAAATTGATTTTTTTGAGAGTGAGTGTGAAAGAACGTGCGAGAAAGAGCGAGAGATCAAGCGCAAGAGCAAGAAAGCAAGCGCGAGTGAGAGCGACCACGCGAGAGAGTGAGCACATGAGAGCGAGAAAGAGAGAGAGCGAGAGCAAGAAAGCAAGCACGAGAGAGTGAGCGCGAGTGAGACCGACCATGAGAGAGAGTGCGAGAGCGAGAAAGCAAGCACGAGAGAGTGAGCGCGAGTGAGAGCGACCACGCGAGAGAGTGCGAGAGCGAGAAAGCAAGCGCGTGCGAGAGAAAGAGCGAGAAAGCGAGCAGGAGTGAGAGTGACCACGAGTGAGAGAGCGCGTGCGCGAGAGAGAGAGAGAGCAAGAGAGTTCCAAAAAAAGTCAGAGTGGCAGAGTGTTCCAAAAAAAGAAAATATAAACCGTACGTAACCCCAGACTACACTAAAATGTACCCCTGCCTAATAGGGGTCAAAATAATGACAGTGTTACTCACTGCACTGTTTGCAACAGTGACTTTTCTATTGCCCATGGTGGGTTAAGTCTCTAAAAGACATGTTGAGGTGAGCTTAACAGGTGTCATTCGTTCATTAGCATAGCTAACGTTATTTAAACTAGCTGGCTAGCTGCTAAGGAGCTACTCTATTGCAGACATCCCACGTCTCCCAGAAGCTCCAGAAGTCTCCCGCAAATTGATGATGCTACCTTCCTGAAATGAGTTTTTGCAGGGTGGGATGTCTGAAAAAGGTGGGATCTCCCAGTGGCCACCTATTTTAATTCTACTTCCTATTCCTATTCCGATATGTCTATCCATGGCCTCCTCCATTGTCCTGATGAGGCCAGACTGAGATTGGAGGAACAATACATTATATTCCATTTGGGTTGACTCCAACCTGATGGCATGAATATCAACGTCTTGAACTTCTGTTAATGGGCTCCATCCCTCCTTCACCATTCCCCATCCCCTTTTCTCTTTCTCACCTTATCTCCTTGCCTACCCATCACCTCCCTCTGGTGCTGTTCCTCTCCTTTTCTCCTTTTTCTTTCTTCTATGGCCTTTTGTCCTCTCCTACCAGATTCCTGCTTCTCCAGCCCTGTATTCTCTTTCACCAAACTCTTTACTTCACTCCTCCTTCTCCCAGTTTCACCTATCACCTTGTGTTTCTCTCTCCCCTCTCCTCACCTTCCAAATCTACCCCTCAGCTTTTCTTCTCCCATCCTGCCAAAGTGTCTCGACCTGAAACATCATCTGTACTTTTTTCCATAGATGCTGCTGGGCCTGCTGAGTTCCTTCAGCATTTTGTGTGTGTTGCTTGGATTTCCAGCATCTGCAGATTTTCTCTTGTTTGTGATTGAAAGAACACAATGGATTCAGAATAAATTTTATGTGCTACGTTAAGAAGTGTTGATCTATAATACACAATACAATGCATTTTAAATCATGAAGACAAATACATTGATGCAACAATTGTAGGACATCAAGTGTACAATACTAGAATTGGAAATGAATCACTGTTACTTCTAGAAGATTAGTTTGGGACCATGGATGGTGGGAAAGGAAGAAGCAGAAGGAGAGTGAGAGAAAGAATGTGTGTATCCATCCCCCATCAGGAAGGTCTCAAAGCTCTACGCTTCTTTTTGGATTCCAGACCTAATCAGTTCCCCTCTACCACCACTCTGCTCCGTCTAGCGGAATTAGTCCTCACACTTAATAATTTCTCCTTGGCTCCTCCTGCTTCCTCCAAACTAAAGGTGTAGCTATGGGCACCCGTATGGGTCCTAGCTATGCCTGCCTTTTTGTTGGCTTTGTGGAACAATCTATGTTCCGTGCCTATTCTGGTATCTGTCCCCCACTTTTCTTTTGCTACATCGACGACTGCATTGGCGCTGCTTCCTGCACGCATGCAGAGCTCGTTGACTTTATTAACTTTGCCTCCAACTTTCACCCTGCCCTCAAGTTTACCTGGTCCATTTCCGACACCTCCCTCCTCCTGTCTCTTGCAAAAACGCCATCCCCTTCTCGCAATTCCTCCATCTCCGCTGCATCTGCTCTCAGGATGAGGCCTTTCATTCTAGGACGAGGGAGATGTCTTCCTTTTTTAAAGAAAGGGGCTTCCCTTCCTCCACTATCAACTCTGCTCTTAAACGCATCTCCCCCATTTCACGTACATCTGCTCTCACTACATCCTCCCGCCACCCCACTAGGAATAGGGTTCCCCTGGTCCTCACCTACCACCCCACCAGCCTCCGGGTCCAACATATTATTCTCCGTAACTTCCGCCACCTCCAACGGGATCCCACCACTAAGCACATCTTTCCCTCCCCCCGCCCCTGCATTCCGCAGGGATCACTCCCTACGCAACTCCCTTGTCCATTCGTCCCCCCCATCCCTCCCCACTGATCTCCCTCCTGGCACTTATCCGTGTAAGCGGAACAAGTGCTACACATGCCCTTACACTTCCTCCCTTACCACCATTCAGGGCCCAAACAGTCCATCCAGGTGACGCAACACTTCACCTGTGAGTCGGCTGGGATGATATACTGCGTCCGGTGCTCCCGATGTGGCCTTCTATATATTGGCGAGACCCGACGCGGACTGGGAGACCGCTTTGCTGAACACCTACGCTCTGTCCGCCAGAGAAAGCAGGATCTCCCAGTGGCCATACATTTTAATTCCACATCCCATTCCCATTCTGACATGTCTATCCACGACCTCCTCTACTGTAAAGATGAAGCCACACTCAGGTTGGAGGAATAACACCTTATATTCTGTCCGGGTAGCCTCCAACCTGATGACATGAACATTGACTTCTCTAACTTCCGCTAATGTCCCACCTCCCCCTCGTACCCCATCTGTTACTTATTTTTATACACACATTCTTTCTCTCACTCTCCTTTTTCTCCCTCTGTCCCTCTGACTATACCCCTTGACCATCCTCTGGGTTTTCTCCCCCCTCCCCTTTTTCCTTCTCCCTGGGCCTCCTGTCCCATTATCCTTTCATATCCCCTTTGCCAATCACCTGTCCAACTCTTGGCTCCATCCCTCCCCCTCCTGTCTTCTCCTATCATTTTGGATCTCCCCCTCCCCCTCCAACTTTCAAATCCCTTACTCACTCTTCCTTCAGTTAGTCCTGACAAAGGGTCTCGGCCTGAAACGTCGACTGCACCTCTTCCTAGAGATGCTGCCTGGCCTGCTGCGTTCACCAGCAACTTTTATGTGTGTTTACTCTGTTGCGCTTAGCCTAGTCACCAACATTTGACATGTATTACTTTTATTGTAGTTTTCTTAAAACTCCGTGCTGTCTTCCAAGGTTCGATAAGTCCATGCCCTCTTTACAATCAGTAATTCGTTATCTCTCTAACCCTCTTTTCCCTCTCATTCTCCCCCATCTTCTCCCCCTATCTCTCCCCCACCTAATCTCCCTCCAGTTTATTCACATTTAAGCTGGCTTCATTATGCAAAAAAGGTTACGAATTCCAGTAGAAATGACCAGGCCAATTCCAGGTGCATAAAGCGAAATTTGGTTCCATAAAAATGAGTCTGGAGAATTAATAATGAAAATCAATGGGGTGATAGGTGGTGAACGAGTATTTTGCATGAGGCATCACCGTGGAATATTCAACTAACATCTCAAAAACAACTAAATCAGAGAAAATAAAATAAAACATATTATCCAAATGGGTTATGAGACTGCAAGGTTCATGATTTACAAAATGCTGGAATGCAAGTACAGGCAGTAATTAGGAAAGCTATCAGCATTATAGTTTATTGCCTGGAGAGTTAAATACAAACTTAGAGAAATTAAGATTCAGTTCTACGGACCACTGGACTCACAGAGTGATAGAGTGTAGAATCAAGCTCTTCAATCCATCATGATCATGCTGACTATAAAGTACTTATCGATATCAATGCCATTCTCCAGCCCTCAGCTGTCCATTCCTTGCTGACTCAAGTACTTTTATGGGAGCTTCATCACTGTTGAGTTTATGCCTCCACCACCATCTCAGGTGAAGATAGATACTTCATCATATACAGTGCTGTGCAAAAGTCTTAGCACATATATATAGCTAGGATGCAAAAAGTTATGCCAACTATCCTTAATCAATCCCTGTCTCAGACATCCCACCCTGCAAAAACTGATTTCAGGGAGGTAGCACCATCAATTTGGGGGAGACTCAAGCAACTTCCGGGAAAGGTGGGATGTCTGCAATAGAGTAGCTCCTTAGCAGCTAGTCAGCTAGTTTAAATAACGTTAGCTATGCTAATGAACGAATGACACCTGTTAAACTCACCTCAAGCAACACACATCAAAGTTACTGGTGAATGCAGCAGGCCAAGCAGCATCTGTAGGAAGAGGTGCAGTCGACGTTTCAGGCCGAGACCCTTCGTCAGGACGTCTCGGCCTGAAACGTCGACTGCACCTCTTCCTACAGATGCTGCTTGGCCTGCTGTGTTCACCAGCAACTTTGATGTGTGTTGCTTGAATTTCCAGCATCTGCAGAATTCCTGTTGTTTGCATTTAAACTCACCTCAACATGTCTTTTACAGTCTTAACCCACCATGGACAATAGAAAAGTCACTGTTGCCAACAGCGCAGCGAGCAACACTGTCATTATTTTTGACCCCTATTAGGCAGGGGTACACTTTAGTGTAGTCTGGGGTGACATATGTTTTATTTATTTATTTATTTTGGAACACTCTCCCATGGCGCGCTCTCTCGCTCTCACGTTCTCTCTCTCGTGGTCGCTCACGTGCTCTCTCGCGCTCTCGCTTGCTTTCTGACTCGTGCTCTCTCTCTCGCTCATGCGCTCTCTCTTGCTTTCTCTCTCTCTCGCTCATGCGCTCTCTCTTGCTTTCTCTCTCTCTCTCTCGCACTCTCTCTTGCTTTCTCTCACTTGCTCGCTCTCAAAAAAATTGATTTCCGTGATATTGTATATAATTTGGGGGCATCAGGGACCCACTATTCATATGCGGGAGACTCCCGGAACTTCCGGGAGAGATGGGATGGCTGCTGTCTATCCTAATACTCATATATCTAAGCTCTTAGAATACCTTCCAGTAACTTGCCCACTACTGATGTCAGGCTCACGGCCCATAATTTCCTGGTTTATTCTTAGAGTATTTCTTTAGTTAGAGCCTTCAGCAATTTGGGCACCGAGGGAGAGAGGAAGAGGAGACCCATCTGCAGTACTGCCGATGCAGCAGAGAGGGCCACAAGATGGCTGTGGCTCAAAAAAGGGGAGCCGTGGAGTCATATGTAGCTAGCCATCTGGACACAAGCTGGGGTCTGATCAGCTTGGAGGAGGTTGTATGATGTTAAAAGACCCGAAACACCCGATGATTCCAGGAACATCACTGAAGATGTGTCCAGAAGCATCAGTAGATGTATGTACACAACAGAAACAGTGGAATAATATTAGCTATCTTCAAATCCTCTGGTACCTAAAATATCACTAAGTATAATTTAAATATCACTGCTGGATCCCTACAATTTCTGCACCTGCCCCTCACAAGGACGGAGAGAACACCTTGTCAAGCACAGGGGATTTGTCCACCCTGATTTCTGTCAAGCCAACGAACACCTCCTCCTCTGTAATCTGTGTGTGGCCCATGAAGTCAAAGCTGCTTTGCCTCACTTCAATAGATTCTGAGTAAATACAGATGCAAAAAGTCCGCTCAAGATCTCCCCCATCTCTTTTTGTTCCATGCATGCATTGCCATTCTGATATTATAGGTGACCAGTTTTGTGCCTTGCAATCCTTTTGCTCTTTACGTAGCTGTAGAAGTCCTTAGCAGTCTCTTTGATCTTGCCTGCTAGAACAACTTCATGCCTTCTTTTAGCCCTCTTGATTTTTTCCTTGTAATTTCTTGCACCTCAAGTACTTCATTTCTACAGACTCTAAGTAGGTCTCCTGAGTAAATACAGGTGCAAAAATTTACTTAAGATTTCCCCTTATCTTTTCAGGCTCCACACATGGATTACCATTCTAATCTTTCAGAGGACCAATTTTGTCTTTTGCATTTCTCTCTCTCTTTCTCTCTCTCTCTGTCTCTCTCTCTCTCTGTCTCTCTCTCTCTAGATTGAACTGAACTGGGCTGTACTGCTGTACTGAATATGCCTGAACTCTTCCAATTTTAAGTTTTATATTTTGTGTGCCGGAGGTGAGTGGTTTGATGTTTTTCCTTAACTAGGGTCCAGGATTTTCTTTGCTTCATGGCTGTCTGTGGGAAGACAAATATCAGGGTTGTATACTGCATATGTACTTTGATAATAAGTGTACTTTGAATCATTGAGAGGTTTGGGCAAAAGTTGGCTGCTAGGGATTTTGGGGGCTTAAGAGCAGATCAGATGAATGGTCAGGTGGTGGGGTCTCAGGCTAGCAGTTTGCTAATTAAATAGTGGGATTGGGGTGAGTGTAGTAGTTAATGTTCTGGCCGTCTGGAGGAATTGGTCTTTAAAGAAAGAAATAAAGATTATTTCTATTTGTCACATGTACAACAAAACATAGAGTGAAATGTATCTCTTAGGTTAGAGATGTGCTGAGGCAGCCTACAAGTCTTGCCAGGCTTCTGATGCTAACATAGTGTACCCACAACTTACCCTAATTCGTATCTCTTTGTAATGAGGGAGGAAACCAGCAAAATCCAGAGAAAACCTATGCGGTCATGGGGAGAACATACAGACTCCTTACAGAGAGCAACAGGAATGAAACCCCAATCTTACAACTGGAGTTGCAAAGCATTGCACTAACTGATAAACTACCATGGTACCCCACAGAAGATTAGTGATAGGGAAGGACTGCTGTTGGGAGACAAACACAAAGAGATCAGGGCAAATGCAGGATGAATGACACGTAAAGTAAACCAAGCTGAAGGTGGGTTGCCATTACTAGACTGATACTATTCAGCCAGAACCCCGCTGAAGAACATGGAATCTAGGCTCATTGTGTTAGTATGGCTATTGAAAATGCCACTTGCTTGTTTGGGCTACTCAATCCAAACACAGACGATGAAGAAGGAGAACTTTGTACAATTCAGAGTTGATTTCTGATTCTCCTTTACAAGTGATTTGTTATTGAAGTAAGTCATGTAATACATATAAATACTTCCCTTGGTGATGCAGGTTCTAGACACTCTGAAAGTTTATGCTGTTGGTGCACTAAATATACTATAGCTAAGTGGGCTGCTTTTGTGTTAGCTTCCAAAACAGAAATAATAATCAATATCTGCACTAAATATACTTTCCTGGTTGATAAATCTATACCTTTCCACAAATAAGTTGTTGAACAAAGCCTTAAATAACTGGTGATTACCTTCTCAAAGTCTGATTTTCTAGATGTGATATTTTTGACTAATTAGATAAGATCTGCATTTACATATAAAAATATGCTTAGAATGGTGGTTGTCATCTGAACAGTTTTTTGATCAAGAGCTAAAATACATCTGTTACTAATACATATTCATAACTGGTCAGCAGATGGTAATTATGGAAATGATTGATGACAACTGATGATGAAATTAATATATATGTTCTGAGGGTAGAACATGAAACTATAAAATTTGTTTTGATGCTTGTCGCTATAGTTCAGTTGGTAATGCTTTTGGCTCATGTAAAAACATAAGAACATAAAATAGTAGGAGCAGGAGTGGATCATCTGGCACATTGAGACTTCTCTGCCATTCAATAAGATCATGGATAATCTGGTTTATTGACTCAGTTCTATCTACATACTAATTCCACATAACCCTCAATTCCTCAGATATGCAAAAATTCTATCTAACTGAGTCTTTGATATATTTAATGAGGTAGCCTCTACTACACTCTGGGCAGAAAATTACACAGGTTCACTACCCTCTGGGAAAAGCAGTTCCTTCTCATCTCTATCTCAAAGCTAGTCCCCGAAGGCAAAAGCTATGCTTTGTGTTTGTGTCTCAGCTACCAGTGGAAACAACGTTCCTGCCTCTATCTTACCTATCCCTTTCATGGTTTTATTTATATCTATAAAATCCCCTGTCATTTCTTCTGAATTCCAGCAAGTATAATGCCCGTTAATTCAATCTCACCTCATAGACTTGCCTCTCCTCTCCAAAATCAACCTGGTGAACTTCGTTTGCACTACCTCTAAAGCCAATATATATTTTCTTCAGCAAGGAGAGGGGAACTGCATGGGTTGTCCCGGGGGTGTGGCTTTCCTAGTACCCTGTAAATCTTCAGCATAACTTCCTTTCTCTTTAATTCAATCTCTTTTACTATAAAGGCCAACATTCTATTTGCCTTCTTGATGAACTGTCGAACCTACAAAGCAACTTTTTTGCAGTTCATGCTCAAACACTCCTAGGGAGCTCTGCACAACAGCGGCTTCAATTTTTCACCGTTGAAGTAATACCTGATCTTCCATTTTCCCTTCCTAAATGCCACTGTGCTCATTGTGTCTTCATGGAACTCCAGAAAGCTTGTCAGAAGGGCTCTACTTTACCTGCTGTGTCTGCCTGATGGAACCTCTTCTATCCAGATATTTCATTATTTCTTCCCTAGTCATAGCTTCAAGCATTTTCCTAACTACAGATGTTCAGTTAACTGGGCTATAGTTACTAGCCTTTGGCTTGTATCCTTTTTAAACAGTGGTGTAATATTCGCCATCTTCCAATCCATCGGCACCAGACCAGAGTTCAGATAATTTTGGTGAATTATCACAAATACCTCTGCAATAACTTATGGTATTTCTTTCAGTACCCTGGAAGCATCCCACCAGGACCAGGAGCCTTGCTTACCTTTAGGTCCACTAGTTTGCTCAGCATTACCTCATCAGTGAAAGTGATTATATCGAGGTCCTCACCTCTCATCGCATCCATAACATCTCTCTTTAAAATGAACAAAGGTAGTAGGTAATGGTTTTCAGCAGCAGCTGGACTATAAGATGGTAGAACTGGGTAATGTTATGAAGTAGAAATAGGCCATTGAAATAGATTACTGCTGCTACCATTCCAATTCATGGAGAGTTTTCTACTATAAACTTCACTATTTTTATTGCATCTTGCCTTCTGCACCATTCAGCGTTCACTATGATTGCCTTGGCCTCCATATACCTGCCCTTACCTTCTCCCTACATTTCTATAGAGCAAGCAGAGCAGATCTCTGGCATGGAATGAAACTCTGTTATGCTTCCATTTTCACCAACTCCGTTTTTGTGAAAACTACGCCCACAATGTTTGCACCTGGCATCCGCTTCATTGCTATCATCCATTCCTCACCCTTCTTAAGTTCATTCAGATCTTGCCATATTTGTGTAATGCCCTGGTTCCTGCTTCATTTTTTTTATTGTTGTGCTGTTCTGTATTTGATTCTGTGCAAGCTGCTTGTTTGGGTTACTGTTGAAGATAAGAGATAGGAGAATTGTGTGCCATCCAGTTAGGGAGGCCGGACGTTTCTCTGGTGAGGGACACTAAGTTTGGGCTTGGGTGTTTTGTGGAGGAGATGAAAAGAGAAGACGCTGGAGAGAAGAGGTCATAGGATTCAACCCGGAGCGGTGCCGTGATTTGCCGAAGCCCGGGGTGATATCAGAGGAGGATCGGCGAAGGGGAAACCATGAGCTCCAACTTGTGCACATTAGACTGTTCCATTAAAATAGGCCCCTTTCTTTTTTTGTTCTTTTTCTTTTACTAACCCTTCAGTCAAATTAAGAATTATAAAGCTAAATCGTTTAATTGCACGAGGTGTACTGGCTGGTACTTCATGGCACTTATTTGTAACAGGGCAATGTATCACACAGCATCCACACAAACAGGGGATTTGGGATGGGCTCGTGCCTCACTCTCACACACTTGGCGGGGCCGGAGATTGTTTCCCTAGACTGACCCAGCCGACGGAACCGGAGTGTTTCATATGCTAGCTATTTGCTGTGCGTCTGTTAAATGCTCAACTGGTTGTTCGTAAGAAGGCTGAGGCCCCTTGTCCTATTCCCTTTGTCTAGAAATCTTGACTGAGCCTCTGATACTAGATTGGAGGAAATGCTGCACTGCCAGTATTGCTGGTTAATATGTTAAAATGAGGCTGTCTCTCAGATGAATGTAGCTATTTTAAGGAACAGGAGTTACTTACTTTGTCCTTGGTAGTATTTATTGCTCATTCTACAGAAACAGAATATTATAACATAATTGATTGTGGGAACATACCATGGATAAATTAGTTATGGTACAGGAGTGATAACTCTTGTTAAGAATGGTATATCCAGAAAGTAGCGTGAAAAGTGTTGCTTAAGTGTAAATAATTTGCTTCAGGTTATGCCATTTTAAGACGTGCTCCTTGGGTATCCTACGTTTGTGAAAGCATAAGAAATAGAAACAGGAGCCGATCATTCCACCCTTCAAGTTTGCTCTGCTATTTAATAAGATCAGGATTGATACAATTTTCCTGAATCCACATCTGCACTCTTTTCCCATAACCCTTAATTCAACTGCTGCTTAAAACATTCATGCCAGTTTTGAACATATTCAGAGATTTATCTTCTACAGCTTTTTGGGGCAAGGAATTTCAAACACTCTCAAACTCACTGAGAGGAGAAACCTTTTTTGTTTCCGTCTGATTCCGAGACTAGTCCCAAAATCTCCTAAGAGGGGAATCACTTGCTCAGCACTTACCCTGAGTAGCCCACGACGAATCATAGATGGTTCAATGTTCACCCTTCATTCGACATTAACTACAGACCCAATTTCCCCAGTCTTATCTGATAAGAAATTCCTTCTGCACTTAGGATCATTTGTGTAAACCTTTTCTGAAAAGCGTTCCGTGATGGTATCTATTTCCTTAAGGAGGGGAACCAACCTGATTCAGTGTTCAAAGTTCAATGTAAGTGTGGTCTCAGTCATGTCTTTGCAGCTGCAGTAGAACTTGTCTACTTCTTTGCTTAATCTATCAATATATTTCTGCAAACTGTTTGCATTTTTCTCAAAGTTTACCTTCACCCTCCTTTTTTGTATCCTCCACAAACTTGGCTACATCACATTTACTTCCAGAATTGGAATCAGGTGTATTCTCACTGACATATAGAAATATAGAAACATAGAAAAACCTACAGCACAATACAGGCCCTTTGGCCCACAATCACGTGCCGAACATGTACTTACTTTAGAAATTACCTAGAGTTACCCATAGCCCTCAATTTTTCTAAGCTCCATGTACCTATCCAAGAATCTCTTAAAAGACCCTATTGTATCCACCTTCACCACCATCTCCAGCAGCCCATTCTGTGCACTCACCACTTTGCTTAAAAAACTTACCCCTGACATCTCCTCTGTACCTACTTCCAAGCACCTTAACACTGTGCCCTCTTGTGATAGCCATTTCAGCCCTGGGAAAAAAGCCTCTGACTATCCACACAATCAATGCCTCCCATCATCTTATACACCGCCATCAGGTCACCTCTCAACCTCCGTTGCACCAAGGAAAAAAGGCCGAGTTCACTCAACCTATTCTCATAAGGCATGCTCCCCAATCCAGGCAACATCCTGGTAAATCTCCTCTGCACCCTTTATGTAGTTTCCACATCCTTCCTGTAGTGAGGTGACCAGAACTGAGCACCATACTCCAAGTGGGGTCTGACCAGGGTCCTATACAGCTATAACATTACCTCTCGGCTCTTGAACTCAATCCCACAGTTGATGAAGGCCAATACACCGTATGCCTTCTTATTCACCTGCATGAATTGTGCCATGAAATTTGTTGTTTTGCAGCCGCGGTACAGTGCAAGGTATAAAAAGATACTATAGTTGACAATAAAAAATATAAAATAAATAAATAAGGCAGAAATAAAACATAATAATGAGGTAATTCATGGGTTCATGGAATGTTCAGAAATCTGATGGCAGAGGTGAAGAAGCTGTTCCTAAACCACTGAGTGTGCATTTTCTGGATCTGGTACACCCCTCTGATGATAAAAATAGGAAGAAGTCATGCCCTGGATCATGAAGACCCTAACCATCATTAACATAGAACATAGAAAAGTACAGCACAGTACAGGACCTTCGGCCCACAATGTTGTGCCGACCCTTAAACCCTGCCTCCCATATAACCCCCCACCTTAAATTCCTCCATATACCTGTCTTGTAGTCTCTTAAATTTCACTGGTGTATCTGCCTCTACCACTGGCTCAGGCAGCGCATTCCACACACCAACTACTCTCTGAGTGAAAAACCGTCCTCTAATATCCCCCTTGAACTTTCCACCCCTTACTTTAAAGCCATGTCCTCTTGTATTGAGCAGTAGTGTCCTGGGGAAGAGGCGCTGGTTATCCACTCTATTTATTCCTCTTAATATCTTGTACACCTCTATCATGTCACCTCTCATCCTCCTTCTCTCTAAAGAGTAAAGCCCTTGCTCCCTTAATCTCTGATCATAATGCATACTCTCTAAACCAGGCAGCATCCTACTAAATCTCCTCTGTACCCTTTCCGGTGCTTCCACATCTTTCCTATAGTGAGGGAACCAGAACTGGACACAGTACTCCAAGTGTGGCCTAACCAGAGTTTTATAGAGCTGCATCATTACATCACGACTCTTAAACTCTATCCCTCGACTTATGGAAGCTAACACCCCATAAGCTTTCTTAACTACCCTATCTACTTGTGAGCCAACTTTCAGGGATCTGTGGACATGTACCCCCAGATCCCTCTGCTCCTCCACACTACCAAGTATCCTGCTGTTTACTTTGTACTCTGCCTTGGAGAATGTCCTTCCAAAGTGTACTGCCTTACACTTCTCCGGGTTGAACTCCATCTACTGCTTCTGCATCCTATCAATGTCTCTCTTCAATATTCGACAATCCTCTACAGTATCCTCAACACCACCAATCTTTGTGTCGTCTGCAAACTTGCTAACCCACTCTTATACCCCCACATCCAGGTTGTTAATAAAAATCACCAAAAGTAGAGGTCCCAGAACCGATCCTTGTGGGACACCACTAGTCACAACCCTCCAATCCTAATGTACTCCCTCCACCATGACCCTCTGCCTTCTGCAGGCAAGCCAATTCTGAACGCATCTGGCCAAACATCCCTGGAACCCATGCTTTCTGACTTTCTGAATAAGCCTACTGTGTGGAACCTTGTCAAATGCCATAAGACCAAAAGACCATAAGACAAAGGAGCAGAAGTCGGCCATTTGGCCCATCGAGTCTGCTCCACCATTTTATCATGAGCTGATCCATTCTCCCATTTAGTTCCACTCCCCCGCCTTCTCACCATAACCCTTGATGCCCTGGCTACTCAGTTACCTATCAATCTCTGCCTTAAATACACCCAATGACTTGGCCTCCACTGCTGCCCGTGGCAACAAATTCCATAGATTCACCACTCTCTGACTAAAAAAATTTCTTCGTATTTCTGTTCTGAATGGGCGCCCTTCAATCCTTAAGTCATGCCCTCTCATACTAGATTCCCCCTTCATGGGAAACAACTTTGCCACATCCACCTGTCCATGCCTTTCAACATTCAAAATGTTTCTATGAGGTCTCCTCTCATTCTTCTAAACTCCAAGGAATACAGTCCAAGAGCAGACAAACGTTCCTCATATGTTAACCTTCTCATTCTTGGAATCATTCTAGTGAATCTTCTCTGTACCCTCTCCAACGTCAGCACATCCTTTCTTAAATAAGGAGACCAAAACTGCCCACAGTACTCCAAGTGAGGTCTCACCAGCGCCTTATAGAGCCTCAATATAACATCCCTGCTCCTATACTCTATTCCTCTAGAAATGAATGCCAACATTGCATTCTCCTTCTTCACTACTGACTCAATCTGGAGGTTAACCTTAAGGGTATCCTGTACGAGGTCTCCCAAGTCCTGTTGCATCTCAAAACTTTGAATTCTTTCCCCATTTAAATAATAGTCTGCCCATTTATTTCTTCTGCTAAAGTGCATAACCATACACTTTCCAACATTGTATTTCATTTGCCACTTCTTTGCCCATTCTTCCAATCTATCCAAGTCCCTCTGCAGACTCTCTGTTTCCTCAGCACTACCGACCCCTCCACCTACCTTTGTATCGTCAGCAAACCTAGCCACAAAGCCATCTATTGCGTAATCCAAATCGTTGTGCAATGTAAAAAGAAGCAGCCCCAACACGGACCCCTGTGGAACACCACTGGTAAACGGCAGCCAACCAGCATAGGATCCCTTTATTCCCACTCTCTGTTTCCTGCCAATCTGCCAATGATCTATCCATGTATGTAACTTTCCCGTAATTCCATGGGCTCTTATCTTGTTAAGTAGCCTCATGTGTGGCACCTTGTCAAAGGCCTTCTGACAATCCAAATATACAACATCCACTGCATCTCCCTTGTCTAGCCTACTGGCAATTTCCTCAAAAAATTGTAATAGGTTTGTCAGGCAGGATTTTCCTTTAAGGAATCCATGCTGAGTTCTGCCCATCTTGTCATATGCCTCCAGGTACTCTGTAACCTCATCCTTGACAATCGACTCCAACAACTTCCCAACCACTGATGTCAAGCTAACAGGTCTATAATTTCCTTTTTGCTTCCTTGCCCCCTTCTTAAATAACGGAGTGACATTTGCAATCTTCCAGTCTTCTGGAACCACGCCAGGATCTATCGACTTTTGAAAGATCATCGCTAATGCCTCCGCAATCTCCACAGCTACTTCCTTCAGAACGCGCGGGTACATTCCATCTGGTCCGGGAGATTTATCTACCTTTAGAATATTCAGCTTCCTGAGTACTTTCTCTGTCGTAATTGTGACTGCTCACACTTCTTTTCCCTGTCACCCTTGAGTGTCCAGTATACTGCTGATGTCTTCCTCAGTGAAGACTGATGCAAATTACTCGTTCAGTTCCTCTGCCACCTCCTTCTCTCCCATTACAATTTCTCCAGCATCATTTTTTATCGGTCCTATATCTACTCTCACCTGTCTTTTACTCTTTATATACTTGATAAAGCTTTTAGCATCCTCTTTGATATTATTTGCTCGTTTCCTTTCATAGTTAATCTTTTCCCTCTTAATGACCTTCTTACTTTCCTTTTGTGAGGTTTTAAAAACTTCCCAATCCTCTATCTCCCCACTAATTTTTGCTCCCTTGTATGCCCTCTCCTTTGCTTTAACTTTGGCTTTGACTTCTCTTGTCAACCACAGTTGCATCCTTTTCCCATTCGAAAATATCTTTTTTTTTGGAATATACCCGTCTTGCACCTTCCTCACTTCTCGCATAAACTCCAGCCACTGCTGCTCTGCCGTCTTTCCCGCCAGTGTCCCTTTCCAGTCAACTTTGGCCAGTTCCTCTCTCATGCCACTGTAATTTCCTTTATTCCACTGATATACCAACACATCAGATTTCGGCTTCTCTTTTTCAAATTTCACAGTGAACTCAATCATGTTATGATCACTGCCTCCTAAGGGTTCCTTCACCTCAATCTCTCTAATCACATCCGGTTCATTACACAATACCCAACCCAGTACAGCTGATCCCCTAGTGGGCTCAACAACAAGCTGTTCTAAAAAGCCATCTCGCAGACATTCTACAAATTCTCTCTCTTGAGATCCAGTGTCGACCTGATTTTCCCAATTCACTCGCATGTTAAAATCCCCCACGATTATCATAACATTGCCCTTCTGATAAGCCTTTTCTTTTTCCTGTTGTAATTTGTAGTCCACATCACTGCACTATTTGGAGGCCTATAAATAACTGCCATCAGGGTCCTTTTACCCCTGCGATTTCTTAGCTCAACCCATAAAGATTCTGCACCTTCCGATCCTATATCACCTCTTTCTAATGATTTAATGTCATTTTTTACCAATAAAGCCATGCCTCCCCCTCTGCCTACCTTCCTATCCTTCCGATACACCGTGTATCCTTGGATGTTCAGCTCCAGAGACATGCATCCTTTAGGCACGTCTCAGTGATGGCCACAATATCATACCTGCCAATCTGTAGCAGTACTACAAGATCATCCACCTTATTCCTTATGCTGCGTGCATTTAAGTATAACACCTTAAAACCAGTATTTGGTACTTTTCGCTTTGCTTTCACTGAAACTTTATTGCACTGCAACTCATCCCAATGGCTACAAATTCGCCCCATCACCTGCCTGTCTTTCCTGACATCTTTACTGCTCACTATCTTAGATTTATTTCTGTTTTCCTCTTCCTCCGCTCTGTCATTCCATTTCCCATCCCCCTGCCAAATTAGTTTAAACCCTCTCTAACAGCTCTATTAAAATTTCCCGCCAGGATATTGGTCCCCTTCGGGTTCAGGTGTAACCTGTCCTTTTTGAACAGGTCATTCTTCCCCCAGAAGAGATCCCAATTATCCAAGAATCTGAAGCCCTGCCCCATGCACCAGTCTCTCAGCCACGCATTCATCTGCCTGTTCCTACTATTCTTGCCCTCGCTAGCACGTGGCACAGGTAGCAATCCCGAGATTACTACCCTGGAGGTCCTGCTTCTCAGCTTCCTTCCTAACTCCTGGAACTCTCTCTTCAGGACCTCCTCCTTTGTCCTATCTATGCCATTGGTACCAACATGTACGAAGACAACTGGCTGCTCACCCTCCCCCTCCAGAATATTCAGGACCTGATCCGAGACATCTCGTACCCTGGCACCTGGGAGGCAACACACCATGCGGGTATCTCTATCAGGCTCACAGAATCTCCTGTCCATTCCCCCGACTATGGAATCCCCTATGACGACCGCATTCCTCTTCTCCCTCCTTCTCTCCTGCACAACAGCGCCAGGCTCAGTTCCAGAGACCCGGTCACCGTGGGCGTCCCTGTCAGGTCATCCCCCTCAACAGCATCCAGAACAAGATATTTGATTCGGAGGGGGACAGCCACAGGTGTGCTCTCCACTATCTGGGCATTTCCCTTCCCTCTCTTGACAGTGACCCAGTTTTCTGACCCCTGTAGCCTAGGGATGACTACCTCCCTGTAGCTCCTGTCTATCACCTCTTCACTTTCCCTGATAAGCAGTAGGTCATCAAGCTGCAGCTCCAGATCCCTATCACGATCTCTGAGGAGTTGCATCTCGGTGCACCTGGCGCAGATATGGCCATCAGGGAGGCTGGAGGTCTCCCAGGATTCCCACATCTGACACCCTGAACAAAGCACTAACCCTGCAGGCATGCTATCTAATTCTACAGGAATGAAACAGGAAAAATAAGTCTACTCACCCACTTACCTCACCAACCAGACAAACTTTTTAAACCCAAACAACAGGAATTCTGCAGATGCTGGAAATTCAAGCAACACACATCAAAGTTGCTGGTGAACGCAGCAGGCCAGGCAGCATCTATAGGAAGAGGCGCAGTCGACGTTTCAGGCCGAGACCCTTCGTCAGGACTAACTGAAGGAAGAGTTTTTAAACTTTTTAAACCGTTAGCTTGTACCATTAGCTGTGAGAGCCCAGCTGTTCCTGTATGTCCGGGCCCATTCGCGAAAGGGGGTAGGGGAGAAAAAAAGAGTTGGTGCTTCACTCTCGCCTCTTCTCGTTTACCGCCGAAGCCCGTTGAAGCCAACCCCTACACTCTGCTACCACTCACTCCGCTGCCCGTTGTATAGGGTGGTCTCCTTTTTAAACTCTCCGCGCTGTCCTGTTACGTCACGCGCCTGCACAGTCTCGTCCTTCTTGCACTCAAAGAAGTTTTTGAAAAAACTACCTTCCTTCTGAATTCAGCTCCCACGACGCTCTGTAGTCCTGATCCAAAAGCAAATGCCTTACTAAGATCCATGTAGATCACATCCACTGCACTACCCTCATCTATATGCCTGGTCACCTCCTCCAGGAACTCTATCAGACTTGTTAGACACGATCTGCCCTTCACAAAGCCATGTTGACTGTCCCTGATCAGACCATGATTCTCTAAATGCCCATAGATCCTATCTCTAAGAATCTTTTCCAACAGCTTTCCCACCACAGATGTAAGGCTCTTTGGTCTATAATTACCTGGACTATCCCTACTACCTTTTTTGAACAAGGGGACAACATTCGCCTCCCTCCAATCCTCTGGTACCATTCCTGTGGACAACGAGAACATAAAGATCCTAGCCAGAGGCTCAGCAATCTCTTCCCTCACCTCATGGAGCAGCATGGGGAATATTCCATCAGGCCCCAGGGACTTATCCGTCCTAATGTATTTCAATAAGTCCAACACCTCCTCTCCCTTAATATCAACATGCTCCAGAGCATCAACCTCACTCATATTGTCCTCACTGTCATCAAGTTCCCTCTCATTGGTGAATACCGAAGAGAAGTATTCATTGAGGACCTCGCGCACTTCCACCGCCTCCAGGCACATATTCCCACCTTTATTTCTGATCGGTCCTACCTTCACTCCTGTCATCCTTTTTTCCTTCACATAATTGAAGAATGCCTTGGGGTTTTCCTTTACCCTGCTCGTCAAGGCCTTCTCATGCCCCCTTCTTGCTCTCCTCAGCCCCTGCTACATTACCCACCTTTTCTGTAGCTGTAGTAGTATCCCTGACCAGTAATGCCACCCCTCCTCCCCTTTTTCCGCCCTCTCTACCCCTTTTAAAGCACTGAAATCCAGGAATATTGAGAATCCATTCCTGCCCTGGTGCCAGCCAAGTCTCTGTAATGGCAACTATGTTGTAATTCTATGTATGTATCCAAGCTCTCAGTTCATCACCTTTGTTCCTGATGCTTCTTGTATCGAAGTACACGTACTTTAACCCTTCTATCGTAACACCCTTTATTCTGCTTCTTTTTCCTCAAAGCCTCTCTATATGTTAGATCTGGCTTTACTCCATGCACTTCTTCCACTGCTCTATCACCCTGGGGCCCATCCTCCTTGCAAATTAGTTTAAACCCTTTCGAACCATGCTAGCAAACCTAATTGCAAGGATATTGTTCCCCCTTGGGTTCAGGTGCAACCCATCCAATCTGTACAGGTCCCACCTTCCCCAGAAGAGATCCCAATGATCCAAAAATCTAAACCCCTGCCTCCTGCACCAACTCCTCAGCCATGCATTCAACTGCCATTTCCTCCAATTCTTACCATCACTGTCAAGTAGCACTGACAGCAATCCTGAGAACGCCACCCTTGAGGTCATGTTCTTCAGCCTTCGGCCTAGTTCCCGAAACTCATACTTCAGGACCTCAACACTCTTCCTGCCTATGTCATTGGTACCAATATGTATCACGACTTCTGTTTGCTTTCCCTCTCTTACCAGCTTGTCGTGCACCCGGTCATAGACTTCCTGGGCCCTGGCACCCGGGAGGCAACAAACCATGCGGGTGTCCTTCTCACGTCCACAAAATCTCCTGTCTGCTCCCCTGACTATAAAGTCCCCAATGACGACAGCTCTCCTCTTCTCCGTCCCACCCTTCTGCACCACAGGGTCAGACTCAGTGTCGGAGGCCCTGCCACAGTGGCTCACACCTGGTTGGTTGTCCCTGCCAACAGTATCCAGGACGGTATACTTAATATTCAGGGGAATGTCTACAGGGTGCTCTGCATTACCTGTCAACTCACCTTTGATTTCCCCCCTCTGATGGTCACCCAGTAACCTGCTTCTAGCAGCCTAGGTGTGACTACCTCCCTGTAGCTCTCATCTATGAGTGTCTCATTCTCCCTTATTTCGAAGGTCATCCAGCTGCTGCTCCAGATTCTTTACATGGTCTTCCAGATCGCCCAGCCGCATGCACTTCTGGCAGATGTGACTCTGCGGGAGAGGGGAGATCCCCCAAGACTTAATACATATTGCTTAATCCATATTGTAAACAGTTGTGGTCCTAGCTTGATCCCTGTGAAACCCTGCTTGTCATTGCTTGACTGTCCTTTATATCTGCTCTCTGCAAGTTAGCCAATCCTCTATCCATGTTAATTTATTACCTCCAATACCCTTGCAAAGTAACCTTTCGTGTGGCATCTTGCTGAAAGCCTTTGTGAAACCAAACATAGTACATTTGTTTGATCCTCCTAGTCATCCCTGCTGACCTCCCCTTAAAACTCATTTCTCAGACTTAATACCCCCTCTGTGAAGCGATGCTGATTCTGCTTGAGCAGATTATGGCATCCAAATGTTCTATTATTACCTACTTAAAAAATGATTCTATCATTTCTGCAGTTATAAAAGTTAGATTAACTGGCATATCATTATTTTTTTTTATGCTCCCACAAAATAAGGCTATGGCTTTGGCTCCAATGCTTGGTACCTCTCCAGAAGTTAAGGACATTTGAAGACTAAAACACTGCAGTCACCATCCTAAGGAGGCTTCTTTTAAGATTCCAGGTTGCATGGTAACTGGTCTTAGGGGCATTCCAGTCATTAGTGCCACTTGCTTGTTAAATACTAATGTTCTAGTGATGGTATTTAATTCCTCCCTCACGTCTTCTAATAGTAATGAGATGCTTATTGTATCTTCCACAGAAAAGATGTAAAATATCTGTAAAGCTCCACTGTCATTTTACCCCACAACTATTTTACATCGCATGTGGAAGCTTTGGAGAGGGTGTGAAGAGATTGACCAAGATGCTGCTTGGATTAGTGGGTTTGTTTTAAGATGGTATGGTGAGCAATCCAGGGCTTTTCCCTTTGGAGAGCAGCAGGACGACAGATGTACAAGTTGACAAGAGACAGGTGAAGTGTATACCCCATGACTTTTACCCAGGGCAGAAATGGCTAATAAGTAGGGGCATAATTGTAAGAGATTGAAGGAAAGCATAGGGGCATATCAGAGGTTAGATTTTCACACAGAGAGTGGTGGGTGTGTTGAACACCCTGTCAGGGGAGGTGGTAAATACAGATGCATTATGAGCATTTAATAATTTAATAAACTCTTAATGGGCACATGGAAGATAGGAAAATGATGGGCTATGTAGGAGGGAGGAGTTAGATTGATCTTAGCTAGTCTAAAAGGTCAGCACATCACCATGGGCCAAAGGGTATGTACTATGCTGTAATGTTCTAGGTTCTATTTGCCCAGCTTATTCTCCAACAGATCTATGATTATAGAAGACATAGAAAACACATAGCACAATACAGGCCCTTCGACCCATAAAGCTGTGCCAAACACGTCACTATCTTAGAACTACCTAGGCTTTACCCATAGCCCTCTATTTTTCTAAGCTCCATGTAGCCATCCAGGAGTCTCTTAAAAGACCCTATTGTTTCCACCTCCACCATCGCCGCCGGCAGCCCGTTCCACGCACCCACCATTCTCTGCGTAAAAAACTTACCCCTGACATCTCCTCTGTACCTACTTCCAAGTACCTTAAAACTATGCCCTCTCGTGCTAGCCATTTCAGCCCTGGGTAAAAGCCTCTGATTATCCACACAATCAATGCCTCTCATTATCTTGTACACCTCTATCAAGTCACCTCTCATCCTCCTTTGCTCCAAGGAGAAAAGGCCAAGTTCACTCAACCTATCTCATAAGGCATGCTCCCCAATCCAGGCAACGTCCTTGTAAATCTCCTCTGCACCCTTTCTATGGTTTCCATGTCCTCCCTATAGTGAGGTGACCAGAACTGAGCACAGTACTCCAACTGGGGTCTGACCAGGGTCCTATATAGCTGCAACATTACCTCAGCAAGGTTGAAAAGCTCAAAAGAGTGATCAGCACACATGTAAAACAGTGGCTTAGACTTCCACAATGCTTAAGTCCTGTTGGACTGTACGGGAACGGCAAATTGGAATTACCAATTGTAAGTCTTGTGGAAGAATTCAAATGCACCAAAGCAAGGTTAGTCATGACCCTCACTGAATCTGAAGATACTGTTATTCGAGCAGTGTCCCCTCGTGTGGCAACGGGGAGGAAGTGGACCTCATCTAAAGCCGTTCAGAGTGTTCAGTCTGCTCTTCGCTTCAGGGATGTGGTTGGCCAAGTCCAACATGGGAGAGCCGGGCTCGGGCTTACCCAAAAGCTCCTCAATGGCACAAGGCAACGTCAGTGCAGAAGAGATGGCTCGTGGTGGAGGAGTTGAGAAGACAGGAGGAAGCAGAGCGAAATTCCAGAGCCGTCTCAATGGCCGAGCAGGGCCAATGGACTAATTGGGAGAGCCTGGAAAAGAGGAAACTCAGCTGGCATGACATCTGGGAGATGGAGGGATCGCGGCGAAGTTTTGTCATCAGATCCACTTATGACCTCCTACCCACACCCCAGAACCTGAACCAGTGGTGGGGAGAAGACCCCGCTTGCTCTCTTTGTCAAGTACTTGTATTACTAAGGCACACTTTAACAGGATGCACTATGAGTCTCACCCAGGGGCGGTACACTTGGCGGCATAACCAGGTTCTCAGACAGATGGCATCAATCTTGGAACAAAGGCGATTCACCACAAATGCTCTCCCACAAACATCAGCAGGAAATGTCCACATCACACGATTTGTACCAGCAGGCCAACCTCCACAGCACCATATAACATCAAAAGATGTAAGCATTCTGCAGGTTACTCGGGATTGGAAAATGGATGTGGACTTGGGAAAAAAGCTTGTGTTTCCCCCAGACATTGCGGCTACAACACTCCGGCCAGACATGGTCCTGTGGCCCACAACAGCCAAGCTGGCATATGTTGTGGAATTGACAGTACCATGGGAAGATGATGTCGAAGAAGCTTACCAGAGGAAAAATACCAAGTACTCTGAACTGGCAACTGAAGCTGCCCAGAATGGCTGGAAGACCAAGATTTTCCCTGTAGAAGTGGGATGCAGGGGATTCGTTGCTACATCTACGACCAGTCTATTGAAGAAGATGGGGGTGAGGGATCTCTCCCTCCAACAAGCAATCAAGTCCTTGTCAAATGCAGCAGAAGAAAGCAGCAATTGGATTTGGATTAAAAGGAAAGACAACAACTGGGCTGCAAGATGAATTCAGGAGGGTATGGAACTGAGGGGGGCGTATCTGGGATGTTAGGTTGCACCATTGAGCCTTCTGGAGACGTTGCGGGCTTATCAACAAAACGTCAAAAAGGGAGGGTGCCCACCTGATGACCCCGATGATGTACCTACCCTCCCTCCTTGTCAGCACTGCAAGCCCACTGCCAACATCGAGAGTGCCAATTTACCATGGGGATTGAAACATCAAATCCTAGTAGCTCTACTCGGCAGTTATGTAAAAAAAAACCTTGTCTATTTGTTTTTATATTTCTTGCACATTTACCCTCATAATTTATTTTCTGCTTCCTGCTGTTTTATCATCCTTTTCTAGCTTCTGAATTTACCTCAAGCTGATTCATATTGCAACATGCTCCCTCTGACTTCTGTAACCTAAAATTCTCACCCTCAGGTTAAAATTCCTTCATCACAATGCTTTTTTCATGAATCTCTTGAGATATTTTCGCTCCACGGGCTCAAACTTCGTCTCAGCTTATTTCCATCCATGTTCGGCGTCTTCATTCACTTGAATCACATGGTCTGCAGTTCCTTTCTACCTCAGTAAGACCTTAAAATCAACATTTGCCCTAGCTGTTGTTTCTTTCGTACATCTAATGCTTTTTTTTTGGGATAATGCCTGCTACTTATTAACAACACAGGAGTGTTTTGGTGTCTTTTACCATGTTAATTCTAGAAAATGGAAGTTTGCTTATTTTGTCTTTTACTTTTATCCCAGATTCCTCTGCAGCTAAATCTTTTTCAATAGGACGAATTTCCTTTTTTTTTTACAAATTGCATGCTAGTTTTCTATTGAACTAATTGAAAAAATAAAAAAGACAAATTATTGAGAAGAAAAATGAAAAAAAATCTATGTAAAATGAGTATATGTTTCTAATGCTCCCTGGATTTGTAGTTACAATAAGATTTAGAGAGAAAAGATGACAAATTCAAATAAAACATGTTGCATAATAGCCATGTGGGCTTTTTATTGTAGAATACACCACCTCAAACTGAAAAAAGTGCTGTCATTTCAATTAGTCTACTGAAGATAGAATTTGTCGTTTGCCTAAAAAATAAACCCATACATAAATACAGTTTTCATTCATAATTTTCACAGTATTATATCAGGTCAGTGATTGGAGTAAATCTGGTCATTGTGTAGAAAAGAAATCAGATGTTGGAAATCTGAAATGAAGAAAAAGCAGATTACTGTAAATTATTCTCAGATTATGAGGTATCTATCAAGAGGGAGATACAATTAAAGTTTTGGATTAATGACTTCATCAGAAGGTCACTGTCCTGTCACTCTTTACACAGATGGTACCTGACCCATTGAGCATTCAGAGCATTCTCCATGTTTAAATCCATTTATTTGTTGTTATAATTTGTATTTACCATATTTCCACATGTTTGCACTAGAATGGCATTGCACCCCAGTGCCATAGTTTTGCTAAATGATATGATTACTTTTAATGATCGTCTTGATTGCAAACCGTTTTGAATGAACAAAATAATAGCACCACCTGTCACTGTTCTTAGGAACGAAATGCTGCCGCCCATCGTTGTATTTACTAGTGAGAAATTCATATTGTTCCTTCAAGTTCTCATAGCCAGTGGGTTGGGGTGGGGGGCGGGGCAGGTGGGGAGTGGCGGGGATAAGCTTGAACTAGCTATTAAATGCTCCCAGTGGTGTGCATCTCAATTAGACTCTGACAACCAAGTCCAGATCCTGGTCTTCGTTCGTGGTTTAGCTACTAAACCCGGTGGAACCATTTCTACTGACAGGAGAAGGGTTACTGGCACCTTAAATCCCGTCACTTTGGGCATATCAGCCATGTTTGGTAGCTTCATCTAGGAGAAGGAGTGCTCTGATCTCAAACCTCTGCTGCCTTGCAGATAAACACACTAATGGGAAAGGCTTTGGGAGTAAACCCTGTGGAAAATTCCAGAGCTGGAGTCTCTAAGGCAGTCCTATATTGAGTTCAATGCTGGCTGGCAACTCCTGTGATGCTGCTAGTGCCAAACTATATCGGTCTCTGCTGTTCCTTTGGATCAGCAGCTGCGTGGAGAAGGGGAGCCTACTGCATGGGCAGCAGCTTGTTCTCCAATGTTATACCACCGTAGCTTGCGTACTGGCTTACGTATCCTGTAGATAGCTAGAAAATAGTATCCATGGTCGAACCTGACCAGCTAAGGGCCTCCAACATTCAGATGGGCAGAGGTTAACGTGTAAGTAATTTGCATATCTGGTATTAGATGTACAATAGAAAGAAGATAAACTCCTGCAACACACATCAAAGTTGCTGGTGAACTCATCAGGCCAGACAGCATCTCTAGGAAGAGGTACAGGCAACATTTCGGGCCGAGACCCTTCGTTAGTCCTTTTTGCGTCTGTGTTTACTAAGGAAACTGGCATGAAGTCTATTGAATTAAGGGAAACAAGTAGTGAGATCATGGAAACTGTACAGATTGAAAAGGAGGAGGTCCTTGCTGTCTTGAGGAAAATTAAAGTGGATAAGTCCCCAGGACCTGACAGGGTGTTCCCTCGGACCTTGAAGGAGACTTAGTGTATTTTAAATGTCGCTGTCGACAGGTGAGGTGCCGGAGGATTGGAGAGTGGCTCATGTTGTTCCGTTGTTTAAAAAAGGATCAAAAAGTAATCCGGGAAATTATAGGCCGGTGAGTTTAACGTCAGTAGTAGGTAAGTTATTGGAGGGAGTACTAAGAGACAGAATCTACAAGCATTTGGATAGACAGGGACTTATTAGGGAGAATCAACATGGCTTTGTGCGTGGTAGGTCATGTTTGACCAGTCTATTGGAGTTTTTCGAGGAGGTTACCAGGAAAGTGGATGAAGGGAAGGCAGTGGATATTGTCTACATGGACTTCAGTAAGGCCTTTGACAAGATCCCGCATGGGAGGTTAGTTAGGAAAATTCAGCCGCTGGGTATACATGGAGAGGTGGTAAATTGGATTAGACATTGGCTCAATGGAAGAAGCCAGAGAGTGGTGGTAGAGAATTGCTTCTCTGAGTGGAGGCCTGTGACTAGTGGTGTGCCACAGGGATCAGTGCTGGGTCCATTGTTATTTGTCATCTATATCAATGATCTGGATGATAATGTGGTAAATTGGATCAGCAAGTTTGCTGATGATACAAAGATTGGAGGTGTAGTAGACAGTGAGGAAGGTTTTTCAGAGCCTGCAGAGGGACTTGGACCAGCTGGAAAAATGGGCTGAAAAGTGGCAGATGGAGTTTAATACAGACAAGTGTGAGGTATTGCACGTTGGAAGGACAAACCAACGTAGAACATACAGGGTTAATGGTAAGGCTCTGAGGAGTGCAGTAGAACAGAGGGATCTGGGAATACAGATACAAAATTCCCTAAAAGTGGCGTCACAGGTAGATAGGGTCGTAAAGAGAGCTTTTGGTACATTGGCCTTTATTAATCAAAGTATTGAGTATAAGAGCTGGAATGTTATGATGAGGTTGTATAAGGCATTGGTGAGGCCGAATCTGGAGTATTGTGTTCAGTTTTGGTCACCAAATTACAGGAAGGATATAAATAATGTTGAAAAAGTGCAGAGAAGGTTTACAAGGATGTTGCCGGGACTTGAGAAACTCAGTTACAGAGAAAGGTTGAATAGGTTGGGACTTTATTCCCTGGAGCATAGAAGAATGAGGGGAGATTTGATAGAGGTATATAAAATTATGACAGGTATAGATAGAGTGAATGCAAGCAGGCTTTTTCCACTGAGGCAAGGGGAGAAAAAAACCAGAGGACATGGGTTTAGGGTGAGGGGGGAAAAGTTTAAAGGGAACATTGGGGGGGCTTCTTCACACAGAGAGTGGTGGGAGTGTGGAATGAGCTGACAGACGAGGTGGGAAATGCAGGTTCGTTTTTTAACATTTAAGAATAAATTGGACAGATACATGGATGGGAGGTGTATGGAGGGATATGGTCCATGTGCAGGTCAGTGGGACTAGGCAGAAAATGGTTCAGCACAGCCAAGAAGGGCCAAAAGGCCTGTTTCTGTGCTGTAGTTTCTATGGTTTCTATGGTTTTTAAATAAAAAAGGATCTTGTGCTTTCCCAGCATACATTCGGCCCATTTATTGTTCAAACCTGATAAGAATCAGCAGGATATGAATTTAATTTTACCCAGATGCATAATTCTTTTTCATTCACTGCAAAGAATAAAAATTGAATGGCAGGTCCTTTGATTCTCCTGCTTTATACTCATGTTACTTTCCACATTTGTAAGCACCATACGTGGCTTGCATGTATATAATGCATACTTGCATTGATTCTAACATAGCATATCATTACTAGTTGCATCTGCTGTATTGAAAGACTTCTAATTATCGGTGTGATGTGCTTTCTGGTCTACAACAATGAAATTCATATCACATTTCTCTTTACTCTTTGGGTTCACCACTCTCAGAAAGAATGTTCCAGCAAGGCTTTTGACAATTTGTATGATACTTTGTATTTTGAAAGAAGGTATCATATCGATCAGTGATCTAAAATACAAAGCCATTATCTCTTTCAATGCATTTATCATTTAGTACTCCTGTAAATTATGTAACAGAAAATGAGAATGTTCGAGTGAACCACTGCACAGAAGCATCCAGCCTTTTCAAGGTGAATACAGAATGCATTAGAAACAGCTGACTCTTCAATCTGTAATGTTTGGGCAGTATAATCTGGCAGATTGTAGTTGTCTATCTGCTTTAAGATTATCCACATTCAACTTTTCCCTATCAATTGCATTCCCCATCTTGTGTTTCTTGCTTCTTTCTTCATAACATTATAATACTGATTTTTTTCATCTGAAGACATTTCTGTTGTTTAGATAGTTAGTTCACAAAGGAACATGTATATTTATAAATTAATGTGGAAGTAATTTCTCTAATTTGAGAGCATATTGGTTATTATTAATATCAAATGCAGCATATAAGAATTACAGGTTGTGTAGCCCCTTATCGAAAATCTCAAAACTTGAAAATTTTTTGAGCGATGACATGAGGTCATAAATGGAAAGTTCCTCTAAGCTCTGAAAAGCTTCCCAGGTAATGCGTAGGTCTCTGCGCACCACAGACAGTTCTGAGAAGTGACCTCTCATATGTAATGAACAGAAGTTAATGAAAAAAATAGAAAAACATTTAATAAAGTGAAAAATGAATATCTCAACTGTGCATTGAAAGAGCCAATTCTTCAGTGTCGGAGTGAACATCTGCTGTTTAACGGTATGGTGATCATGAAATAAGCAAAGATCTATCAGGACGAATTTAAAATTGAAGGTAATTGTGAATATTCAGGAGACTGGTTGCAGAAATTTAAGAAAAGTTACGGAATTAAATTTTTAACTCTTTTGCTGATCAAGAAGCAGCAGAGGAATTCAATGAGTTCCAAGATTGTTGCTGATGAAAATCTAACATCAGATCAAGTTTATAATGCTGATTGTTTTTATACCTTGTGTAAACTGTAATAAAAATAAGTAACTTTAATGTAATTTTTTAATTAAACATGGCATCATAGGTGGAGAGTGGAAACCTACCTTTGTTTGTTGTTGTTCAATAACTGATTCAGCTATTCTCCCAATACTGCTGTGCTGCTTTTGTTACCCTGCACATTATATTAATAATCTATATATACTACTAAAACTCTCAGGCTCTGTCTGCCTGTGACCTCCAATTTGCGCAAACAGTGCATTACAGCAGCACTTTTTTTGGCTAAGTCGAATTAAAATGCACTAACTTACAGAATGCAGGCAAAGTTCAGGGTTATATACTTGTATAAAATTGCTTATTCGCCAAAAATCAGCAGGCCATCATGGAAATCGGGACACGACAGCCTGACACATGCGCACGGCCAGCCTCAGCAGCAACACCTACTGGAGCAAAAGGGCAGGGCAGCTCTATTTCGCGGGGTCCCATTCTGCTAATCACCATCAGCATGTGCAGGATTGGGACAGATCTAACTGCCACCCATCAAAAAGAGATAATTAAATCTTATTGTAATGACGTACTCCGAGACAACCATCAAACCCTTTGCTGCAGTCAAAGGACAGCGGTGACTATATCACGTCCATTTAGGAGAGCGCCAACCACATAATCAAGAATAATCAGCATCCTTTGGTGTTAGTACTTCATATCTTCTATCCAGCATTAGGGTAAAAAAAAAATGGTCAGCCTAATTATGCTGTGTGGAAAGGGAAGGGAGACATTATGGTCAAGAGGTGATGCCAAACATCGTCGGGAAGCGACAAGGAGAGGGGGAGAACAAGAATCAGATGAGGCCAGGGCTGTACAACTCCAGGATCAAAGAGTCAGGACAAAAAAAAGATGAGAGAAGAAGAGACAGAGGAGGAGAGGCTTGCACGTCTCCAGGATCAGAGACAAACAACAAACAGCAGAACAGATGAAGAGATGGGGGAATGAAAGGGCTGCCTGTCTCCAGAATGACAACGAGAGGCACAAAGGTGGCAGAGCAACACTCACAAAACACGCTGGAGGAACTCAGCAGGTCAGGCAGCATCCGCGGAAATGATCAGTCAACATTTCGGGCCGGAACCCTTCGCCAGGACTAAAGAGGGAGGAAGCAGAGGCCCTATAAGGAAGGTGGGGGGAGGGTGGGAAGGAGAAGGCTGGTAGGTACCAGGTGAAAAACCAGTAAGGGGAAAAATAAAGAGGTGGGGGAGGGGAGGCAGGGAGGCGATAGGCAGGAAAGGTGAAGAAGGAATAGGGGAAAGCACAATGGGTAATAGAAGGAGGTGGAACCATGAGGGAGGTGATAGGCAGCTGGGGGAGGGCAGAGTGAAACAGGGATGGAGGAAGGGAGGGGGAGGGAATTACGGGAAGTTGGAGGATTCAATGTTCATGCCCAGGGGCTGGTGACTACCCAGACGGTATATGAGGTTTTGCTCCTCCAACCTGAGTTTAGCCTCATCCTGGCAGTAGAGGAGGCCATGTATGGACATATCTGAATGGGACTGTGAAACGGAGTTGAAGTGGGTGGCAAATGGGAGATCCTATCTGTTGTGGCGGATGGAGTGGAGGTGCTTGATGAAGCAGTCCCCCAATCTGCGTCGGGTCTCACTGATGTAGAGGAGGCAGCACCGGGAGCACCGGATGCAATAGATGACCCCGACAGACTCACAAGTGAAGTGTTGCCTCACCTGGAAAGACTGTTTGGGGCCCTGAACGGTGGCAACAGAGAAGGTGTAGGGACAGGTGTAGCACTTACGCTTACAGGGATAAGTGGCAGGTGGGAGATCCGTGGGGAGGGATGTGTGGACCAGGGAGTCATGTAGGGAACAATCCCTGCAGAAAGCGGAGAGGGGCAGAGAGGGAAAGATGTGCTTAGTGGTGGGGTCCTGTTGAATGTGTTTGAAGTTGTGGAGGATAATGTGCTGGATCCGGAGGCTGGTGGGGTGGTAGGTGAGGACAAGGGGAACTCTGTCCCTGTTGTGGTGACAGGAGGATGGGGTGAGGGCCGAAGTGCGGGAAATGGAGGACATGCGGGTGAGGGCATCACTGATGACAGCGGAAGGGAAACCATGATCCTTAAAGAAAGAGGACCTTTGAGATGTCCTGGATGGCAGATAAGCCAGAAATGATGCCATCAAAAGTGTCCTTCATTAAACGAGGAGGAGCTATATTTGCTTTGCTACGCATCGTTCTTCTTAATAAACTGAGGTTTTCTACTTCTGTTTGCAAAGCAAAATGATACCAATAGCATTCAGGAAAATTTATCGTTCATTCTGGTCACATCAGATTGCTCTACCCTTCTCTCAAAGGGTACCCCAACGGGTCACCCCATTGTCTAGTATGTAATAATTTTACCATTAAGTACATACGTGTGATAACCAAGTGTAAGGTGAAGACTGCTCACTGGTAGCACATAAATTCAGAGTCAGAAGTGAAGGCAATCCCATGCTATCTGATTATGTATTCCAAAATCTGAAGAAGTCCCAACTCAGACACACTTCTGACCCCAAGCATTTGGATAAGGGGTACTCAATCTGTACTGAAATCAGGAACTCACTGATTGAAATTATTCTGGAATGCTTGCAGACATAATCAAGAGATTCAGTTGCTGTTCAGACCAAACATCAGGATGGGGAAGAAATGTGATCTAAGTGACTTTGACTGTGGAAGAAGTGTTGGTGCCAGATGGGGTGGTTTGAGTATCTCAGAAACTGCTGACTCTCCGTGTACCCCCCCCCCCCCGGGGTTTTCACACATAACAGTCTCCAGAGTTTATAGAGAATTGTGCAGAAAAACAAACAAAAACAATCCAGTGAGCAGCATTTCTGTGGGTGAAAATGCCTTGTCAATGGGCGGATCAGAGGAGAATGGTTAGTCTGGTTCAAGCTGACAGGAAGGTGACAGTAACAACAGTGGAGTTCAGAAGAGCATCTCTGAATGTTAACACATTAAACCTTGAAGTGGATGGACTACAGCAGCAGAAGTCCACAAACATACACTCAATGGCTATTTTATCAGGTACAGGAGTTACCTAATGAAGTGGCCACTGAGTAAATATTCATATGTGTTTGGTACTGTTTTTATATATGGATACTAGTCGATCGATTATTGCAAATTTATTGCCTAGTCTATCTTTCCACCTTATAAAACCTATTTTAGTTGCCAATTTTTCTAGGATTAACGACAATTTTTTGGCAGTTGGGTGGGAGCAATCATTTTTTTGTAGTTCTATAGTAAGTGGCATTTTATTGTTTCAAGATTATCCTTTGGTTTGACCCAATTTAGAGTGTGAAACACAAAGAAGTATGTTGAAACTTTAACAGTTACGCTGTTACTTATTTCCAAAAAAAATTATTCAATATCTAAGTTCCATTTAGTTCATCAATTCTCGGCACTTTTCTACATTTCACATCCTTATGTTTGTCACCTCCTACATAACAGGCAGTGAAAAGAGGAGAAAGACATTTCCAGTGTTTGCCTACATTGGGAGAATCTGTTTTGAAAATGAAATCGCTGATTATAACTCCTAGTGGGAGGGTTGATAACAGCAACTGAGCTTCAACATTTTTTTTGCCTGAATTCAGTAAGTTTGTACTTAACAAGAGGCACATTCACGGTAGTTACATAAACTGTGAAGTGCAGAATCAAATATCGCTGTGATGATTGTACGCTCTAATATCAATTGTTTGGCGACAATAAAGTAAAATAAAAACTTTTCAGGAGGGTATCAGCGCCTGTTAAGTCTACTCTATAATTTTACTAATCACAAGCACTTAAATTCAGCACCTTTTTTCTTTACATTCCATGTAGCAATTCAGTCACAAAGTGATGCACCAATGCTATTGGGAACCCACCTGTGAATTACAGTACACCTATCCGGTGAATGCATGTCTTTCACTGTGGACAGGTGCATCCAAACTTACCCTATGAGAGAAGGAATTAGTCTAGTGAATCTCTTCAGGAGTCCCTCTGATGTTTGTTATGATATCTTTTCTGACATAGGGGAAACAAATCTGTGCAAAGGTTGGTGTAAAAGGTTGTCTTAGGTTACAATAGCATATCGTCAATTCAGAGCTGGGTGGAGAAGATCAATCTGGAAAATGTGATGTGATTCACATTGGTAGATCAAACTTGAAGGCGGAGAACAGTGTTAATGGCAAGATTCTTAAGAGATTTGCCAGGATGTTGCCCGGATTGGAGAGCGTGCCTTATGAAAATATGTTGAGTGAATTTGGCCTTTTCTCCAGAGGATGAGAGGTGACCTGATAGAGGTGTATAAGATGATGAGAGGCATTGATCATGTGCATAGCCAGAGACTTTTCCCAAGACTGAAATGGCTAACACAAGGAGGCATAGTTTTAAGGTGCTTGGAAGTAGGTACAGAGGGATTGGCGAGGATAAGTTTTTCACACAGAGAGTATTTAGTGCCAGGAATGCACTGTCAACAATGGTGGTGGAGGTGAACACAATAGGGTCTTTTCAGAGACTCTTCGATAGGCAAATGAAGCTTAGAAAAATAGAGGGCTATGCGGTAAAGAAATTATCGGCAATTTCTAGAGTAGGTTACATGGTCAGCACAATATTGTGGGCTAAATGGCCTGTAACGTGCTGTAGATTTCTATGTTCTATGTTCAGTGTGGAAGAACAGAGAGATTTTGGTGTCTAAGTCCCTAGATTCCTCAAAATTGCTACGCAAGTTGATAGGGAGGTTAAGAAGGTGTATGGTGTGTTAGATTTCATTAGTTGGGACATTGAGTTCAAGAGCCACAGTGAAATGTTCATCATCATCATCATCATCATGTGCCGTGCCCAGTTTGAGCTTTGACTGCCATGGCCCACACACTCCTGTTTCGGTCAAGTGGATCAATTCATTGGTATTCATTTCCAGTTCTCTGGCTGCTGTCTCCATCATCATTTGTCTTTGCCTTCCTCTTGCTTTATTTCCTTCAATCTTTCCCGTAATTACAGTGCATTCTAACTCCTCTTTCCTAATCACATGTTCAATGAAGTTACGTTGCCTTTTCAGGATCTCATACATTATTTCTCTTTTTGTGCTTGCTCTGTTCATGACATCCTCATTAGATATGCGTTTCAACAATGATATTCTGTGCATTCTCCTGAAAAACCACATCTCTGCTGCTTCAATTCATTTCCTCATGTTACTAGATATGGTCCAACATTCTGAGCCATATAACATAACTGGATTAAGGCATCCATTGGTGTTGCGAGACCATGGATCTGCACCTGGAAAGTCTTCACTCTCCAGTGCGCAGGCCTGGGCAAGGTTGTATAGAAGACTAGCAGTTGCCCATGCTGCAAGTCTACCCTCTCCACACCAATGTTGTCCAAGGAAAGGGCATTAGGACCCATACAGCTTTAACTGGATAAACATAATATTTCAGTACTCTGAGGCGGGTTGTCATGCCTAGTTTAGTGTTGGTCAGTATACTCTTCATTCTTGTAAAGGTGTCTTTTGCCATCCCTATTCTTTTTCTGCTGTCCCTGTTGCACCTTCCATCAGACGTCACCCAGCTTCCTAAGTAGCAGAAGTTCTGTACTTGTTTTATGTCTTCCCCGTTTATTCTCAGCCTGCAGATAAGATTCTCCTTCTTTTTGGATATCACCATACATTGGGTCTTTTAGCAATTGATAGATAGACCCATTTTTGCACTTTTCTTCAACAACTATATCAATTAAGTTTTGTACTTCTTCCTCCATACTTGCAATTAACACAGTGTCATCCACATATCTAAAATTAATGATGTTTTCACCACCAACGTTGATTCCCAAGATGTCTCTTATTTTTTGTAATATTGTTTCACTGTACACATTAAACAAATCAGGGGAGAAAACACACCCTTGTCTAACACCTCTCTTGATTTTCGTAAACTGACTCACTTCTCCATCTATTCTTACAGCGGCAGTTTGTTCCCAGTACAGTTTTTTGATTAGGTGGAGGTCTTTTGATTCTAGATCTGGAGTTTCCTGTAATATTTCAAATAACTTCATTTTATCAAATGCTTTTGTGTAGTCAATAAAACAAACAAACCTTTTTGACTTGAATAGCTCGTTCTGATAGTATCCTTAACATTAATATCATGTTTCTTGTACCTTTGTCTTTCACAAAACCACATTGTTCTTTACCCATTTCAGCTTGTATCTTACTTTTAGCTCTTGTCATCAAAATTCTTAGAAGTAGCTTAGAGATATGACTCATTAAACTTATGGTCCTATGTAATTCACATTCTGTTGCTCCAGGTTTCTTAGGAGGAGTGATAAATACTGATTTTTTCATCTCTTCTGGTATTATTCCAGTTTCATAAATGTCATTGATTAAATCAGTAAATTTTTCAATTCCATAATCTTCAAAGGCAATAATTTGTTCAATTACTAATTCATCAGGACCCGCTGCCTTTCCTTTAACGGTGAAATGTTACAGCTCTCTAAAACACTGGTTAGACCACTCTTAGAATATTGTGTGCAGTTCTGGTTATCTCATTATAAGAAATATGTGGAAGCTTTATAGAGGGAGCAGAGGAGATTTACCAGGATGCTGCCAGGATCAGAGAACATGTCTTATGAGGAAAGTTTGTACAAGCTGGGGCTTTACTATTTGGAATGAAGAAGGATGATGGGAGACTTGATAGAAGTCTACACGATGATAGGAGGTATATATAGAGTGGATAGCCAGAGGCCTTTCATTAGGGTGACAATGGCCAATACCAGAAAACATTGGTTTAAGGCGAATGGAGTAAAGTTCAGGGGAGATGACACAGGTAGGTTTTTTAACACAGAGTGTGATGAGTGGCTGGAACACACTGCTAGGGATGGTGGTAAAGATTGATATAACAGGGCCACTTAAGATTCTTAAGGGTATGTGGATGTAAGAAATTTGGCGGGGGGGGGGGTATTATGGATTGTGTAGAAGGGAAGGTTTAGATTAATCCTGGAGAATATTGATGTAGGTAAGCACAGCATCTTAGGCCAAAGGGCCTATACTCCAGGTACAATTTTACCAAGTCCCAGTATCCCCTTGTAACAATTCACATCTATTTTTAAGCTCCAGCCCCAAGTAATAAAGGCCAAAATGCCAATTAAAAATGAGAGTTGCACAACTCACAGCACTTTTAGTCGCATGTTAAAAGCAGGACAACTACTTGGAGTCCAAATCTGATTACCTTTTAGAAGTGCTTGCTCCATTTTGCAATGAATGCATTTTTGTCTGGAATTGATAACTGGTGCAGTCAATGGCAATAGCAAGTTTCCACTGGTTTAAGTGCAGTTGTTCCAGTTGCTGTAAAAAATTTCAAATCTCAAGATCCTGAAACTGCTGTGAATTTCATAATATTATGACTGTGGATGACGACAGATGTTCTATCATTAAATCCACCACCTGTAAAGCTCAGTTGTTGGTTCCAGAGCACACACAGTGAAAACCACCTTTGCTTACTTAACAGTGACTGGTGGTTAAAAGATTGAAGTGAAAGAAACATTTGCAGCATCCTGAGTCAATGAGAATGAGATATCAGTTGGTTTCCTTCACTTTCTTTCTGAAGAAGTCCGAATATCAGTTTGAAACATAAGGTCTATCTGGCTCTGCAAATCACACAGCCATTATCCTAATTAGTCAACAGTGAACTAGCTGTGCATACAGCAAGGTATTGCTTTCCAAAACTATAAACATCTGCTGACAATAAGGATGCTTAGAGACCTCAGCACTGATAAAACTAATTTGCCTGAACAGCTTTGATTGGAGTGGTCAGTTGGATTTTACATAGGTTTACAGTGTATCGAATGTTGATCCTTTAGAATGGTTTATTCATTTACACATGAAAAAATAAATGCAAAGATTCTGAGTACTGGCAGCATGAACAGAATCTACTTAGCAAGTAACAGTAGTATTGAAATGGTAGGTTGAACTTTGGTGATGTTTAGCTGTTTAAACTGGGGTGATTCTGACAGGCTGTTCCACTGTTGGTTTTCACAAGGATTCCAGTAGAAGAATCCAACCTAGCCAGAAATTATAAGATGGCAAGTTTAGAAAGGGATGACAATTTAACCTCAGGCAATGCGGAGACAAACATGAAAAGAGGGATGGTGAACACAGGAGTGAAGGTGTTATATTTGAATGCACACTGTATTCCAAACAGGACATTGACCTTATAGGGCAGCTAGAAATGGCCAGGTGCAATGTTGTGGGCATCACATGGTCATGGCTGAAAGAAGATCACAGCTAGAGCTTAAACATCCTATCAAAAAGCAGGCAGATGAGGTGTCTCTGTCCATAGAAAAATATGCAAACAAATCAGATCAGAAGATGTAGAATCCTTGTGGGTTGTGTTAAGAAACTGTAAGGGTAAAAAGATTCTGATTGGATTTAAATACCAGCTTTGGAGCAATAGCCAGGATATGGCATGCAACTGAGAAGAGAAGTTAAAAAGACATATAAGAAAGGCAATGGGGATCTTCAACATGCAAGTAGATTAGGAAAATCAGGTTGGCGCTGAATCCAAGAGAAGGAACTTGCAGTGTGCCTTTGAGGTGGCTTTTTAGAGCAGCTTGTTGTTGAACTCACTAGGGAAAAGGAAATTTTGGATTTGCTTTTGTGCAATGAACAAGATTTGATTAGGAAGCTCAAAGTAAAGGAACCCTTAGGAGGTAATGACCATAATGGGACAGAATTCACCCTGCAGTTTGAGAGAGAGAAACTAAAATTAAGTGTATTGATATTAAAGGTAACTACAGAGGCGTAAGAGAGGATTGTAAAGGGAACCAAACAGGGATAACAATGGAGTAGCAATGGCAGGAACTTCTGAGAGTAATTTGTCAGATGCAGGACCATTTCATCCCAAAGAAGAGAAACCATTCTAAAGGGAACAAAGGCAACTGTAGCTGATAAGGGAAGACAAAAACACCATAAAAGCAAATGAGAGAGCATACAATATACCAAAAATTAGTGAGAAGCTAGAAGGTTGGGAAGTTTTTAAAACTAACAGAAGGCAACTAAAAATGCAGTAAGGACAAAAAAAGATGAAATATGAAGGTAAACTAGACAATAATATAAAAGAGAATACCACAAGTTGTTTGCAGACATATAAAGAGTAAAAGAGCAGTACAGGTGGATAGCAGGCTGTAGAAAAATGATGCTGAAGTAGTAATGGGAAACAAAGAAATGCCAGATGAATTGAATAAGTATTTTGTGTCTGTCTTCACTGTGGAAGACGGGGGGGTGGGGTCGGGATGTGGGCAGAGGTGAGTGTAGTCATATTTACTAAGGAGAAAATACATGGGAAGCTAAAAGGTCTGAAGCTAGATAAGTCACCTGGATAGGATAGACTAGATAGCTGAAGATATTCTGGAGGCATAAAGAGTGGTCTTTCAAGAATCACCAGAGTCAGCAATAGTTCCAGAGGTCTGGAAAATTGAAAATGCCACTCTGCTCCTTAAAAAAGGTGGGAGGTGAAAGACTGGCAATTACAGGCCAGTTCACCTGAGTTCAATGGTTGATAAGCTTTTAGAGTTTATTATCAGGATGAGGTTTTGGGACACTTGGATGCACATGATAAAATAGGCCAAAGTGAGCATTTTTCCCTGAAGGAGAGATTCTGTCTGACAAATCGGTGAGAATGCTTTGAGAAAGTAACAGGCTGGATCGACAAAGGGGAGCCTCAGAATGTCAGGGTGCTGGAGCAGAGACCCAATCGCAGACCAAGTACTGTGCACACTGTGATATTTATTGAGTAACAAATCCAGAGGTGTCAATGTCAGGCAGAGATCAAAACATTGAGAGAAATCCAAAAATCAGATTCAGGAAAACTCACTGGCACAATCTGGTGAAAAATCAGGACTAAAATACACCGAGCAATAAACAGAGAGGCAGATGATAGGTGGAGCACAATGAGACACAGGTGGCAGCAGTACAGGTAATAATGGGAAACAGGTGAGAGGTGGAGTAATCAGTGATACAGGGGCTGGAGCAGAGCAGGGATGGGGACAGGAGCACATGAGGCATGAAAACAAGCAAGAGAACATGCAATACCAAGCACAGAATGACGAATGGGGGAAACACACAGACAGATTTCAGCTGGAGGTACTGACACAGAAGGCCTTTGACATAATGATGTATGTGAAGCTGATAAACAAGATAGGAGCTCATGCTGCTACAGGAATTGTACTAGCATGGATAGAGGATTGACCTACTGTAAGAAGTCAACGAATGGGGATAAAGGGGACATTTTGTCATTGGCAGCTAGAGACGTTTGGTGTTCCTCAGGGGTCAGTGCTGCATCCGCTACTTTTCTCCTTATACATTCATGTTCTGATGATGGAATTGATGGCCTTTGCCTTTGTGGACAGGTGATATAAAGACAGTTGTAAGTTAAGATGTTGAGGAAGCAGGGAGTCTGCAGAAGGGCTTCAGCAGTTTGAGAATGGGTGAATTGCCAGTTGGAATTCAGTGTAGGGATAATATACTCATGCTTTTTTGTAGAAGGATTAAAGGCCTAGACTACTTTCTAAATGGGGAAAGAATTCAGAAATTGAAGGTGCAAAGAGTCTTGGGAGTCCTAATGCAGGATTCCCTGGAGATTAACTTGCAGGTTGAGTCAGTAGCAAGGAAAACAAATACTGTGTTTGCATTCATTTCAATAGGATTATAACAGAAAAGCAACAATGTAATGCTGAAGCTTTCTAAGGTGTCAGTTTAGAACAGACTTAGCACCTTTATCAGGGAAGAGCATTACAGGGATGTTCTGGGTAAGGGTCCAGGCTAGGAAAGTGTGTCCTGAGGAAATAGCTGTGCATCATTCATTCAGATTCAACATTTGAATAGTGTGAAAGCACAACCTGCATTTTGTACATCAGCTACATATGATATAGGAGGAATGACCACTATCGTGTTGATGCTAAAGTTTGCAATGTTTGCTATGTATTCAATGTTATACTACAAAAATGGGGTTAGCATTCAAAAAAAAAATATACCCCATCATCAGTCAGTACTCTAATAAGAGAATTGTAAAGAGCAAGATGTGATATTAATCTCTCAGGTTTATATGTATGTATACAATGATGCTCATTTTCTGAATTATTACCATAGTCAGTTGACACTTATTTTCTCCACATAATGTGATGTAAGTTTTATTTTAATGAATTTGATGGTCTACGTGAATTATACAGCTACATTTTACAGCAGTGGTCCCCAACCACTGGGCCGCGGACCGGTACCGGGCCGTGAAGAAACCTTTCCTCATTCCCTGTCACGCTTACTGTTGGCCATTACGCATGCGAGGTCAGTACCCGCGCGTCATCCATATCAGTGTGGGAAAGAGATCAACTCCTTGAGCTTGCAAATGACGGCGGGCTGAAAAGTATGTTTGACATAACATCTCTGCTGGCATTCTGGATCAAAGTATCCTGAGATAGCCACGAAAGCACTGAAAATGTTGCTTCCATTTCCAACATGTTTCTGCGAAGCAGAGTTTTCTGCAATGAATGCAACGAAAGCTAAATTGCGGAATAGACTGGACATAAGGAACTCCCTTCGAGTACCGCTGTCTCCCATCACCCCTCGATAGGACCGTCTTGTTGCAGAGAAAAAAGCTCAGGGCTCCCACTGATTCAGCGATATTGGTGTGTTGCAATGATTTTATATGTTCATACGGGAAAAACATGTGCTGTGTGTTTAATATCCAAACGTTACTTAAAACGTTATGATGCTATTGACTTATAAGTGACTTATATAACCATATAACAATTACAGCACAGAAACAGGCCATCTCGGCCCTTCTAGTCCCTGCCGAACGCTACTCTCACCTAGTCCCACCGACCTGCACTCAGCCCAAAACGCTCCATTGCTTTCCTGTCCATATACCTATCCAATTTTTCTTTAAATAACCATATTGAACCTGTCTCTACAACTTTTACTGGAAGTTCGTTCAACACTTATTTCAAGCTCCCGTGTCCTCACCTGATAATTGACTTATCGCTATATTCATGCGAGGAAAATATGCGCTGTGTGTTTAATATTAAATTTGTTAGATAAACCCTTTTAGAAACGAAATTGAGTGTATTAGCCACTTATCACCTATATTCTGGTCGTGATTAACAAACCCCCCGCCGAACAGAATTGCCAAAAACGATTTTCAGAGAGGAAAAAAATCGGCACGTACACGCATGCGCACTGGTTCCCGCGCAAGGCTTCATGGTCATTGTAGTCTTTTTCAGGGTAAACACAATGTATTTGACTGCTACATACTCTTGCCTGTTGGCAATCCTACCCGCCCCCCACCCCGCCCCCGGGTCGGCCGGTACGCAAGAATATTGTCAATATTAAACCGGTCCGCAGTGCACCCCTGTTTTACAGCAATTAACAGTTCAATAAGTTGTATTTTTGTAAAATTGCTTTGTTGTAATTGAAGCAGAAGTGCAAGAAAAATTGGGTGCACAATACATTGTTAATAACCATGAGGACATTCTGAGATACAAAAAAAATCACGCAACTCCAATTCCAACAAATCTTGCATAAACGCATAAATGTTCTATCAAAGAGAATTGGTTTTCAACAAAGTCTGGTGTGTCCTGTAGCCAGTGAGCTACTATGTGTCTGGTTTAGAAATAGTCCCTTGGCAACAAGTATGTTCATTTCTGATAAAACTATTTTCAGAGAAAACCTCTTTTGTGTTAAGGTTGAGTTACGTGACACAACCAATACTTGGAAATGTAAAACTGGAAGAATTCATATGAGATCGTACTAGATGACATTTGCTTTAATAAAATTTTGCAAGTGGAAAACTGGATTAACTTTAATTGGCTAAAGTTCTGTGACTTGTCAGAGAAGGGTGTTATCTGAAAAAATGTGCAAAAGCCTATTGCAAAAATTGAGACTCCAAGAGCACAACTCAGATTATTTGCAGTAGTTATGTAATGTAACAGAGAAAATCAATAAGGTAACATATTGTCTTGCCATTCAAATAAATAGTTAAAATGAGAAGATAGGTAACAATAAGCCATTTTGATATAAATTGATAGATGTTGGCTGAAATATCATCTTTTTAGTCTAAGTGATAAAAAATAGATTCTGAGAATGGTTAGGTGTGATTTTCATGTGGCAATTATTTCACAAATGACACCAACTTTGTCACCTATTCAGAAAGTGTTAGCTTTTGGATTTCTGATCCTTGGAGAGCTGGAGGCAAGAGCTTGACTCGCTAAAGAATCAGAAGGTGAAGTGTGTGTGCAGGAGTGCTTCCTCTCTTTCTTCCTTCGCGTACCCAGGTACGTCAGTCCTGCCTCCAACATGTGCTTTGCTGGTCCAGCTTATGCAGCTCGATAGGTAACCAAAGGCAATTAAATAACAACTGAAAAATTTGCAGTGCTCTTCTTCAAACATCACCCTATAATGTGTAGTGATTGTGCATCCAGCCTGGCTTCAATGGGAGTATGGTCCTTTTAGTAGTGCCACTGCAGTAATCAGAGCACTGAGATTATGATCCTCTGTGAACGGTCGATCATTTTCTCAAGCAGATAAATGTGAATCAATTTAGCACCAGTGCCCTCGGGAACTTTGTGTATAGAAAGATAATAGTCCTTTACACAGAAGTCTGACCTGCACTCAAGTATTTGCTGCTTAGAACTACTAGAATGAACTTTACAAACTGCACAGTTCTTGCAGAATAACCTACATTTATGTGATTCACTCACAAATTGAAAACATGGCAGTAGATGACTAAACTACCAGGTGCTGCCATTATTGTGTATGCAATGTGTTTAATGCCAGTTTCAGCTGGACATTTTGTTTAGATGCTGATACTGATTTGGTAGATGGCACATCAAAAGGTGTTGAATGGGCACATAAACCATCATTTGGATAGGTCTGTAATGACTTCACACCTCTAACACACCATATGTGTATTAACAATCTGTATATCACACCATTTTAAGACTGTGATAATTGTGTAGCAATGTTTTACTTGTCTTAGTGTTATATTTAGGATGAAAACATTGTTCAAAGCACTCATCACAGTTGAGCATTTGGATTGTCATGATAAACATTCTCCACTCAATTTTAAACCAGAGAAGATCTGTAGAAGCTGGAAATCCAAGCAACACACACAAAATGCTGGAGGAACTCAGCAGGCCAGGCAGCACCTATGGAAAAGGGTACAGTCGATGTTTTGGGCTGAAACCCTTCGGCAGGACTGGCCCAAAGCATCGACTGTACCTCTTTCCATGGATGCTGCCTGGCCTGCTGAGTTCCTCCAACATTTTGTGTGTGTCGTCCACTCAGTTTTATATCAAATTTGATACAAGGAGTAGGGTTTCAGTGTTCGAAGTAATGTAATCTACGGAGAGAAGAAGGACTCCAGAAATAGGAGAATAAGGTATTGTCAGTAAAGTCTGTTCCACTGTTCTTTAATAACTGATCTTCAACCTCAGCAGCATTTTCCACTGTCTTCACATCAACAAATTCCCTTAATATCCAGAAATTTACTGATCTCTGAATGAATGATACCAATAGGTGAGCCTCTCCAGTCCTTTAGGGTGGAGAATTCCAAGGAACCACAACCTCTGAGTGAATGAAGTCTAATGAAGTCCTCATTTCAGTCTAAAATAGCCCACAGCTTATTACAGAACAGTGTTCCCTGGTCCCAGACTGCTCAGCCTTTGCATTGCGCCTGCAAGCCTTTTCAAAATTAAGTGCTATAATGTGATTGTCACAAAGGTGGGGAGCAAGGGTGGAGCCAAATGCAAGACACAAAAACACTATGTAAGGTAAACTAAATTGAGTTTATTGCTTGTTACAAGGAGAGCAAAGCAGAAGCAGGAATAGCATAATGGACAAGGACTCAGGCCCTGGACTAAGCTGGGACTTAGGGTCTGGGCTAGGACTCGGGACACGGACCTCGGAGCCGGGACTCGGAACATGGACCTTGGAGCCAGGACATGATACTTGAAACCCCCAGAGCCAGGACTCGATACTTGAAACCTCAGAGCCAGGACTCAATACTTGAAACCTCCAGAGCCAGGACTCAATACTTGAAACCTCCAGAGCCAGGACTCTTCTTATTCACGGGACAGACTCAGGACATAAAGCATTGAGCCGGGAATCCTCCTTAGACACAGGACAGAGATGAGACTCTTCTTATTGATTGGACAGACTCAGAGAGACACAGGACATAAAACACTAAGCCGGGAATCCTCTTTAGACACAGGACGGAGTCGGGACTCTTCTTGACACAGGATCAGGACCCTTCCAGGGTACAGGGCCGGGACCCCTTTTAGACGCATGACATGGATACGGAGACTACACAATGATGGACAGTACTATAACTGGGCACAAGTACGCTCCAAGCAGCGGTGAGCTCTTGACTCACGCAGTGGGTTAACTTTGACTGACCCGCTCAGACAAGGGAAGGCGGCTTGCTGGCACTTGCTTTGGGAGGAGACTGGGCTTGCTCCGGCCAGATGACATTGGCTTGCACTACCTTCGGGGGCTTCGTTAATGCTCTCGCGCAGAACGGCTGAAAGCCGGAGACTTATAAACTGCCGGTTCAGCTGAGAGTAAGTTGCCTCTAATCACTAAGCTCGAGGGACATGGGAAAACAGGGAACCGAAGGGAAACAGGGAGTCAATAGTCCAGATCGTAACACAAACAAAGTAAATTTAAAGGGCACACAATCCGGACCATGACAGTGATCTCCCCTCAGAAAATTATCCAGGACTATTCTAACACACTTCACACTGCAAAGTCACATTTCCTGGAATCTTTCTAGTGAAAGTTTTCTGAACTCTCTCTATGGTAGCCTATCCTTGTTTTGATAAGCAGATTGAAATTGTACACAGTACTCCAGATGCAGTCTCAGTTGTAGAACTGCAATAACATTTCCTTACACCTCTCATAATTAAGGCTAACACGTCCTTTTCCTTCATAATTGCTTGCTGCATTGGCATGCTAGCCTTGAGCATCCTGAATAGAAGCAGAGTCAGGTACCTTTGAACCCTCCCTTGTCTCACCATTTAACAAATATTCTGCTTTTCTGTTTCCTGCATAAAGTGGATCAACTCACAATTGTAACATTTTATTTCATCTACCCTGTCCTTGCCCAACACTCAGCTTACCCATATCCCACTGGAATCCTCTTCACATTTTCCTTAGTCACAATGCCACCAAATAAGATTTGGCAGAGGGGACCAGATTTAATTTAGGTGGGTTGTAAATAGCAGAGGCTTAGACACATTAAACTTGCTGTATTAGTTTAGTCACAGTCTACCAAACTGAGAATAATTCTGAATCCATATGCCTATATTACCTCCAACCCCATGTCCTCTGATCTTGATAATCAAACTCTGATGTGGTACCAATTTCATATTTCCAGAGGAATATTTTTCAGGGAGTTAGGAAGAAAGCTAAGAAGCAGGACCGTGAGGGTAGTAATCTTGGAACTGCGGCTTGTGCCATGTGACAATGACAACTGGAACAGAATGATTTGGCAGATAAATGTTTAACACCTTGATAAGGTTTTACTGTTAATGTAATGGTCTTTCTGTAGAAGCAGTGTTTGCGTTAATGTGGGAGATAAAGGCTTCTTAGGGATGTGGGTCATCCAATCAGGAGAGTAGAAAGGGGAGAAGGTTCTGGAGATGGCTGGTGGAGTGGTTTTGTGACTAACACCCCGTGGTGGGTCTTTGTCTTTGTTCGTCGGGAGATGAAGAGAGAAGATGCTGGAGAGAACCGGTTGTAGGATTTGATCCGGTGAGGAAACGTGATTCAATGGTGCCCAGCCATGGAGGTCTGCCAAGGATCGGTGAATATGGCTTTTGGAAGATTTGAGCTCCCACCTATACACATTTGACTGATTAATTATAATGGGCCCTTTTGGTTTTTGTTCTTTCTTACCTTTACTAACCCTTTGGTTAAGTTAACGATCACAAAAATATTCCTTTATAGTTGTTTGCTGTGTTCGATCTGGTATTTTATGCTGGCTGGCTATTGTAGGGTAGTAAATCACACAGCATTCACACAGACTAGGGTTTGGGTGGGAGAGACATCCCAGCGTCATGGATTCGGTGGGACCAAAGTTGTATAAACCTCAGATATCTGAAGTCGGATAAAGGTGGGTGTACCATGGAATCCAATTGCTGTTATCGAGGGGCTAACCAGTTGCATTTCCAGAGATGCCCATAATGGGGGCGGGCGGCGGGAAGGTTCAAATGTGTGGCTGAAGAATTGGAGCAGGGGCAGGGATTCATATTTCTGGATCACTGGGGGCTCTTCAGGGCAGGTGTGACCTGTACAAAAGGGACAGGTTGCACCTGAATCCGAAGAGGACCAATATTCTTGCAGGTAGGTTTACAAGAACCAATGGGAATGGTTTAAACTAACATGCCAGGGCGATGGGAACCAGTATGATAAGAGCTAAGGATGAGCTAGCAGGATTACAAGATGATGGGTGTAACATGGATGTCAGGAAGGATAACCAATGATGGGTACAAATGTAGACAGAGCAAAGAGTTAAATTGTTCCACAGAAACAAAATACAAAAGGGTGAAGAATGCAGGATGGAAGGTGCTATCTTTAATTGCGCATAAGGTGGACAAACTTGTGACACAATTACAGATTAATTGGTATGACGTTGTGGGCATCATTGAGTCGTGACTGAAAGAAGGCCATAGTTGGGAGCTTGGCATCAAAGGATATACTTTGTATCGAATGGACAGGCAAGAAGGTATAGGCGGTTGTATGGTTCTGTTGTAAGAGATGGAATTTCTTCTTTAGAAAGAGGTGACATAGGGTTAGAGAAAGTTGAATCTTTGTGGGTGGAGTTAAGAAACTGCAAGGATGTAAAAAACATTATGGGAATCATACATAGGCCTCCAAATAGTAGCCAAGATGTGGGTTGAGATTGCAAAGGGAGCTGGAAAAGGTATGTAATAAGTATAATGACACAATTGTAATGGTAGACTTCAATACACAAGGGGATTGGGAAATTCAAGTTGGTGTCGGATCACAAGAGAGGAAATTTGTTGAATACCTACGAGTTGCCTTTTTAGTGCAGTTTATGCTTGATCTTACTCGGGGAAAGACTATCTTAGATTGAGCGTTGTGTAATAATCCAAATCTTATTAGGGAGCTTAATGTAAAGGAACCCTTAAAAAGCAGTGATCATCATATGGTTGAATTCAGACTGCAATTTGAAAAGGAAAAGCATAAGTCACATGTATCACTATTGCAATAGAATAAAGAGAATTACAGAGACATGAGAGAGGAGCTTGCCCAGGTAGATTGGAGAAAGATAATGGTGGGGATGATAGTAGAGCCGAGATGGCTGAAGTCTCCGGGAATAGTTCACAAGACGCTGGATAAATATGTCTCACAGAGGAAGAAGTTCTCAAATAGCAGGTGTAGGCAATTGCGGCTGATAAGGGAAGTTAAGGGCTGCATAAAAGCCAAGGAAAATATATATATAAGGTAGCAAAAGTGAATGGGAAGTTGTTAATTGGGAATCTTTTAAAATCCAACAAAAGGCAACTGAAAAAGCTATAAGAAGTGAAAAGATGAAATATGAGGGCAAACTAGACAATAATATAAAGCAGGATACTAAAAGTATTTTTCTGTTATATAAAGAATAAAAGGGTGGTGAGATTTGACATTGGACCATTGGAAAATGATGCTGATGAGGTAGTAATGGGGACAAAGAAATGGCAGTTGAACCTAATGAGTATTTTGCATCTGTCTTCCATGTTGAAGACACTAGCAGTGTGCCAGAGGTCCATGAGTGTCAGAGAGCAGGAGTGAGTGCCATTACTATTACAAAGGAGAAAGTGAACGTGCTAGGCAAACTGAAAGGTCTTAAGATGGATAAGTCCTGGACCAGATGGACTACATTCCAGAGTCCTGAGAGAGGTTGCAGAAGAGATAATGGATGCATTGGTCATGATCTTTCAAGAATCACTTGATTTTGCATGGTCTGGGAGGACTAGAAGATTGCAAATGTCACTCCACTCATTAAGAAGGGAGGAAGGCAAATGAAAGGAAATTATATGCCAGTTAGCCTAACCTCAGTGGTTGAGAAAGTGTTGGAGTCTTTTTTCTTAATACTTTATTTTCAAAATTTTCAAAAAAATGAAATCAACAAGAATATACCAGCTCAGACATGTGTAAAAATGAAATAAGCAAAAAAAAAAGGGACGTAACATTAGAGGGATGCCTATTGTACAACGTGCTCAAAAATACAAAACATTAAATCTCAAATGAGGGCCGTGAGAAATCAGCCGGGGGGGGGGAATTGTTCATCCGCCCCCAGCCTCATCCAGGTAGGCAAGAAATAGATCCCAGGTAGCCGAAAATTTTTTAGTTGAATTGGTTCTCAAGAACCTAAGTTTCTCCATCTGTATGACTGAGATCATATCAGCCATCCATCTCCGAAAGGAAGGGGGAGCGGGTGATTTCCATTCCCTCAAGATAAGTCTTTTGGCAACAGTCATCCTCAGCATCAGAGACTGTTGTATGGCTGTAGGGAAACAAATAGTAGATTGCGAGCAAAGATGGTGGAGCTTCCTGTTATAGACCTCTGAGTACCAGTCAAATATTTTGGACCAAAATCCAGTCAGTCATGGGCAAAACCGAAAGGTGTGTGACAATGTGGCCTCTGTCCCTTGGCATCTATCACACATTGGAGAGACAGAAGGGTAAATCCTGTGCAATATAAGTGTAGAGTAGTGGAGACGGTGGACAACTTTAAACTGGATCAGTTGGTGTCTGCTGTTAACAGAGCAAGCCTGTATCATAGACAAACTCTTGTCCCAGGCAGCTTCAGATAATTCAATGCCCAACTCCTCTCTCCAGGCGTCTCTAGTCTTCACAGTAGACGCTACAGTGCAATTATCAAACAGATGTACAAACTTAGAAACAAGATGCTTGGAGTCAAGAGGGTTCTTTAAAATATCAAAAAATGTTTCCCTGGAAGGCTTTCAGAATTACAAATGCTAGATTGAATGCAGTGTCTTATTTGTAAGTAATGAAAAAAGTGCGAATGAGGCAGCTCAAATTTCTCTTTTAGCAGACTAAATGTTGCAAACCGTCCCTCTATGTACAGGTCTTCAATAGAAACTAGACCCTTCTCCCTCCAAGCATGGTAGGTTTTATCTGACCATGACAGCAGGAAGGAGTGATTGAAACAGACTGGTGTTTGTACAGAGGTCCCTGGTAAATTCAGAACGCTCCTAATCTGATTTAGAATTCTGATGGAATTTTTCAAAACAAAACTCAAACTTTTTGAAGTCCCAGGCTTTTCTAACTTAGAGAACAGCATGGCTGGCAAGGAGGAATTGACAACAAGGTTAGATTCCATACATAGTCACAAGGGAGCCCCAGGGGTTAGGTTATCAGGGCCCCCTGTTGCCAAAACATTAAAGCCCTAGCATTGACAGCCCAATAATAGTGTCTTCAGATCTGGACTTCTGTAAATGAATTTTCGAAATCCTGTGATTCTTATAATTCCAGATACAAGACAATATTATGGAGTCCAATTCCTTAAAGAAGGCTGATGTAAGAAAAATGGGGAGATTTTGACAAAGATAGAGAAACTTAGGAAGGGAAACCATTTTAATTGAATTTATACGACCATTCATGTACAGAGGTAGGGTTTTCCAACTTCTATATTCTGTTTAAGTTTTGAAATAAACTCCGCAAAGTTTAGTTTAAATATTAATTTAGGATCTTTGGGGGCTGCCAAGCCAAGATAAGTAAAGTGATCTTTAACTACCTTGAATGGGACACTTTCCAAAAAAACCCCGCGTGTAGACGTTGGAGGAGGGCACGAAGTCACTTTTTGTCCAATTGATTGAGTATCCCAATAGTCTGCCAAAAGAGGTGATTAAATCTAGAAGAAGAGGGACTGACTTCCCTGAGTTTAGTAAGTAGAGTATCACATCGTCGGCATATAAACTAATAAGTGTTTCAATACCTCCCACTTTCAAACCTGGAATATTTGGGTAACTTCATATTTTTAGGGCAAGGGGCTCTACCGCACCAGCAAAAAGGGCCGGCGAGAGAGGGCAACCCTGCTGAACTGAACGCTGTAGGGGAAACATAGTTGGATTGTCACCATTGGTCATAATAGAACACATTGGGCTGGTGTATATCAGTTTTACCCAGGATATAAATGACTCGCCAAACCCAAACCTGTACGGCGACTCAAACATGTAAGGCCACTCAATCTGGTCAAAAGCCTTCTGTGCATCAAGGGATAAAATTGCTGCCCCACTAGCTTTCCCGTGATCAGTATACATAGTATTAAGGAGGCATCTGACATTGGAAAAAGAGAATCTACCTGGGATAAATCCTGTCTGATCAGGATGAATGATAGATGACAAATGCTTATTTAATCGGTTAGCCAGCATTTTAGTAATTACCTTTCTATCAAAATTCTGCAGTGCAATGGGCCTATAGCTGGCTGGGTCTGTTTCCTTTACCTTTCTTTAAAATGAGGGAAATGTTAGCCTCGTACAATGTTCTAGGCTTTATCTCTCTTACAGCAAGATATCATTCTGAGGAGAAGTGGGGCAAGGATATCACAAAATTTCTTATAAAATTCACAGCCAAATCCATCTAGCCCAGCTGCCTTGCTGGACGGAAATGACTGACTTAATGGCAGAAGTTATTTCTTCCAATGTGAAGTCAGAATATAGGTCCTCCCTGGCAGCGTCACTAAGTTTCAGCATTAGAAGAGAATCAAAGAAGTCATTCAAATCAGATTGAGTGGCATTGCATTTACAAGTGTAGAGTTCACTGTAAAATTCTTTAAAACAGTCATTTATCTCCTTGGGATTAGTTAACAGGGTACCCGCCCTCGATCTAATGCAATGAATTGACCTTAGGGCCTGGGCGCCCCTAAGCAGCCGTGCCAGGAGCCCCCCAGGCTTGTCCCCCATTTCGAAATGCTTTTGTCTTAATTTTAAGAGGAGGTTATTTATTTGACTCCCCAAGATACAATTGTATTCATATTTAAGCTTCATTATTTTATTATTATCTTCAGAGGATTTCGAAGCCTGGTATGTCGCTTCGAGGGTTGGGAGAGTATGTTCAATCTCTAATAATCGCCCTTCTCTCTCCCTCTTAGCAGCAGATTCATATGAAATTATATACCCACAAATTACAACTTTTAATGTCTCCCAGAGTGTGGAATCTGACACCTCCCCATTATCGTTAATTTCTATGAAATCTTTTAATCTGGTGGTGATATTTTCTATAAATTTCTTATCGGCGAGTAGGGAAGGACTAAAATGCTAGAAATAGATTCGTTTGGAAAGGGGGAGATTTTGGGACATTGCCAAGGGGCTATGGTCAGAAATGAATCTATTATTATATATTGTATTGGTAACACGAGCTATTAAATGAGAGTCAACCAAAAAATAGTCTATTCTACTATAAGATTTGCGAACATGAGAATAATAAGAATAGTCCTTGTCGGCGGGATGTTGAACTTGCCAGATATATACTAAATTCCTAGATTTAATCAAATTATTTAGGACCTGCAATGACACTATATTTGAGGGTGGGTGGGAGGACAATCTATCTAAATATGGATCTAGGGAGCAATTCAAGTCACCGCCGATTATTATATTTGAATTACTGGCATTACGAAGTAAATCAAAAACTTACCTAAAAAAATTTTGGCTTGTCTGTGTTTGAACCATAAATATTAAGGAAGGTTAGCGGAAGTGAATTAATGGAGCCAGAGATCATAATAAACCTGCCGAGAGGATCTGTGGTCATGGAAGTAAGTTGAAATGGAATATTTTTCCTAAAGAGGATAGCCACACTATGAGCACGAGAGGTAAATGGTGACTGGTAAACCTGCGATATCCAGCTAGACCTCAATCTGCGTTGCTCAGTTACTTTAATCTAGGTTTCCTGTAGAAAAATCACATCTGCAGATAGAGATTTGAGATGTGGAAAAACCTTATCCCTCTTAACAACATGACCAAGGCCCTTAACATTCACAAGACTATTGTAATATCTTTACCCCCCCCAGCTGCGTTCTACTGCAAGGCCTCTGCATATGAGAATAAAAAAAGACTATTAGAGTTGACCACAAACATAGTAAACAATGAAAATTGACTGGCAGCCTCATAAAAACACAACATACACACAATAAAAACGTCTGAGACATAAACAAGAACAACACACACCCTAACCCACCCCCCTTCGTGTCTCCCTAAACCAGACACATAGTTCCCCATTTCCATCCCAAAGGGAGCTGCTGGGCAGGTAATTAACATTACACAATTATCACAAAACCCCTCTCTGAGAAAATTTATAACACAAACTAGATAATACCGTTAAACAAATGCTGTTAGGGCTGGGGAGAGTTATCCAATGTCCGCACCTGAAGCTGGACATTCATGACGCCAACTCAAATGTAACCATTATAATTACAGAAATTATCAGAACATTCTCTGTAATTAAATCCCAGTGCGGCATACAGCATTGTAAAACCAAATATAACAAGCAGGTCCTTCCCCTTATCCCAACATGGAAACCAGCCCAAGTATAAGCTAAATAAACAGTGTTAATATATCTATTCCCTTTTGCGTGCGTTATTCCTTTCCAAGAATTGTGCTGCTTCTATCGGGTCGTCGTATACTTCAGGTGCTCTTCCATCTTGATGATAAATATTGAGCCTAGCCGGATACCGCAGGGTGTGATTCCTCCATCACGCAGTTTGCAGTACATCACGAAAGGTACGACGTTGAGTCATCACCTCTTTAGTATAGTAGGGGTTGTACTCCATGAGTTGTAGTCTGCTGCGGCGCAGGATCAGCTCTTTCACTTGAAAGTGATGGATACGTGCCAAGATGGTGCGCGGCTTAGCGCCGGCAGCCGGCTTTGGCTGGAGAGAGCGATGTGCATGATCATCTTCAACCGGCTACGGGAAATGCTCTTCCCCGAGCAACTTGGGAATCAGTCTGGAAACAAATTCAGTAGGTTTACCATCCTCCTCGCCCTCCTGTATCCCTACAATCTTAATGTTATGTCTCCGGGAACGAGCCTCTAAGTCATGCACTTCAGCTTGGAGCCGGCTATTTTGTCTCATTAGCTCTGAATACCTAGCTTCAAGCTATTGCACGCGTGCTTCAAGATCGCTAGCGGTTAGTTGTTAATTAGCCACATGGGCTTGTGAGTCAGCCTGTGAGGCCACAAGCGTCTGAAACTTGGTCTCAAAAACATCAAAGTGGTTATTAATGCCGCGCAGAACTGACTCAGAAATCTCCTGACCTAATTCCTTGCACATGGCGTAAGTTTTATCCGGCAGTATCTCAGACGCGGAGAAGTTGTTTACAGACCCGTTGTTAACACTAACTTCAGTAGTTTGGCAGTCGGCGGTCTTGGCTTTATTTGCCTTCGGCATTGTCAAACTTTTCCGGACACTTAGTTTAGGCATACACTGTTGTCCTATGAATGAATAAAACACGGTATAATAGTAATTTTACCGAGGCCTGGAGAGGAGCACTGACCAAACACGTCCAATCCGTACGCATGCGCACTGCCCCCCCCCCTGGAGTCTATTATTAAGCAAGAATTTTCAGGGTACAGAGGCTAATGATAAAATAAGTCAAAGTCAGCATAATTTCTGTGAAGGGAAATTTTGCCTGACGAATCTTTTAGAGTTCTTTGAGAAAGTAACAGGCAGGGTGGACAAAAGAGAGGCAGTGGATTTCATTTATTTGGATCTTCAGAAGGTATTTGATAGGATTAAATAACATTATATGGTGTTACAGAAGAGGTACTGGCATGGATAGATGAATGGCTGACAGATAGGAGGCAGTGAGTGGGAATAAAAGGAGCCCTTTTTGGTTGGCCCCCAGTGACTAGTGGTGTTCCTCAGGGGGTCAGTATTGGGACTGTTACTTTTCACATTGTTTGTCAATGATTTGGATAAAGGAATTGATGGCTTTGTGGCAAAGTTTGCGGATGATACGAACATAGGTGGAGGGGTAGGTAATGCTGAGGAAGCAATGTGATTGCAGCAGGACTTAGACAAATTGGAAGAATCCGCAAAAAAAATGGCAGATGGAATGCTGTTTTAGAAAATGTACGATAATGCATTCTGGTAAAAAAGAACAATAGCACAGACTATTATCTAAATGGGGAGAAGGTTCAAACATCAGAGGTGCAGAGGGACTTGGGAGTCCTCATGCAAGACTCCCAGAAGTTTAATTTACAGGTTGAGTCTGTGGTAAAGAAGGCAAATGCAATGTTGGGAGTAGAGTATAAAAGCAAGGAGATAATGCTGAGGGTTTATAAGACACAAGTCAGGCTGTACTTGGAGTATTGCCAACAGTTTTGGGCTATCTCAGAAAAAAATGTGTTGTCATTGGAGAGAGTCCAGGGGAGTTTCACAAGGATGATTCTGGAAATGAAGGAGTTAACATATGAGGACTGTTTTGTGGCTTTGGGCCTAATGCACTGGAATTTGGAAGAACACGTGGGGATCTCATTGAAACCACCAAATGTTGAAAAGATTAGGTAGGATGGATGTGGAGAGGATGTCTCCCATGGTGGGGGTATCCAGAACTAGAGGGCACAGTTTCAAAATTGAAGGGTGACCTTTTAGAACAGGTAAGGAGGAATTTTTTTAGCCAGAGAGTAGTGAATCTGTGGAACGCTGTGCCACAGTCTGCGGTGGACGTCAAGTCAGTGGGTATATTTAAAGCAGATGTTGATAGTTTCCTAATTAGTCAAGGCATACTAGGATATGGTGAAAAAGCATGTATATGGGTTTGAGTGGGATCCGGGATCAGCCATGATGGAATGGCGGAGCAGACTCGATGGGCTGAATGGCCAATGTCTTATGGTCTAATGGTCTTATAACATAAAGGAAACTATTTGACCCATCAAGACTATGTTGATTCTTGGACAATCCAATCAATTTCATTCCCTCATATATTTCCCAGTAATCTATCCTTTGACAGACAGATATTAAGACACCTGATTCTCCCATCAGCCACCTACGCTATAGGTAATTTACAGTAGCTAATTTAGTTAACAAGTCGCACATCTTTGGAATGTGAGAGAAAACAGAGCTCCCTGGAAAATCACATATGATCATATGGAGACTATGCAAACTCCTTAATATTTATTAGGCTTCAAACTTGACAAATTCTCTCAGACTAATTTTTGACTAATACTTAATTCCCCCATTTCATCATTTGCTCTTGATTATCTCAGTTATCTGTCCAGTTTTATGAGTCTTATTCCATAAAGATAAACTCATAGTAATTGTATAATTTCTCTGCCTTTTCCTGTTTCCCCATGATGCTGCTCTCTCTGGCTATAAGTTACCCACATTTGTCCTTGCTGCCTTTTTCATTCATTGCATGTATTTAAATTTGTATAGTGCTTTTTCATGTTCCTTCCCAGTCAGTTCTCATATTTTGTCTTGCCTTTCTTTGACAATTTCTTGGTTCCTATTTGGTGAGTTCTAAAGAGCTCCCTTTCCACAGATCTAGTGCTATTTCTGGCAAATTTATAAACCGCTGCCTTGGATTTAATAAAGTATTTCATTTCTCTTGTTGCTTATGGATTGATTACTTTTCCTGTTGGATTTATGTGCCTTAAAGGAGATTGTTTTTGCAACTTGTGCATTTATTTTAATGTGTAACTGTTTGTTTTGCTCCTACTGCAGGCTGGCCTGTAAAGATTAAGTAAAGTGAAGTTTTTCTGATCTTTTCTAACCTTGCAATGTGAATCTACGTTGCAGCATGATGAAATAAAAGTAAATAAGATAAATGAAATAAAATACATTTTAAATATCTTAAGTATATCCATCACTGTAAATCAACAGAACATTTCATGGTTACAGCATCTCTTGGTTGTGTGGAAAGCATGAGCAATAAAATTGCAGAGCATAAAGTGTCTGAATTATTCTTCAACCAAAATCACACCTTTGAATTTCTTCAAATAAGATAATTTTAATTCAATAACCTATCCTAGTCACAATCTTTTTGAAGTATCACACTTCTGTGTAAAGGGCTTCATCATAGGCATCCATTAGTCTCATGAGACCATGGATTTGTGCCTTGGAAAGTTTCCAGGGTGTAGGCCTGGGCGAGTTTGTATGGAAGACCAGCAGTTGCCTATGCTGCAAGTCTCCCCTCTCCACGCCACCGATGTTGTCCAAGGGAAGAGCATTAGGACCCATACAGCTTGGCACCGGTGTTGTCACAGAGCAACGTGTGATTAAGTGCCTTGCTCAAGGACACACACGCTACCTCAGCCAAGGCTCGAACTAGCAACCTTCAAATCACTAAACGAACGCCTTAACTACTTGGCTACGCGCCAACACCAAGGGCTTACTCCTGACATTAATGTATATGATAGGTTTTGTTAGAGGTATTTGACGGAACCAAGTGACTTCAATTTAAATTGGTCATAATTAGGGGCACCACAACAGTGCAGCAGTTGGCACAATGTTATTTCAGCTCAAGGCGTTGGAGTAAGATGCTCACTTCTGACGCCATTTGTAAGGAGTCTGTATATCCTCCCCATTGGAATGTGTGGATTTTTTTCCTGGTGCTCTGGTTTCCTTCCACAGTCCAAAGATATACTGGTTAGTAGGTTAATTAGTCATTGTAAATTGTCCCATGATTAGGCTAGGGTTAAACTGGGGGTTGCTGGGCAGCACAGCTCAAAGGACCAGAAGGGCCTGTACTATGCTATATTGCAATGGATAGATAGATAAATAAATAAGTAACGTAGAAATCATATAGATTTTCAAATGTAACCTGTAGCTTGCAGGAAAATGAAAATAAGTTAACATCATGAAAATATGACCACAGATGATGTTTTACTTCGTAGATTTGAGTATACTTTAGTGTAAAAAAAATCTTTAATGTTCTGATTTGTTCTTACCTTTGAAAATTTGTGAAATATTTAAGTTATTTTGTAATTGATTAAATCATTTGACATCTGGAGTATAAATGCACTTCAAGATAAATTCTATATCATCATTTCTTGATTCTTGATTGGTCAGGCATGAGGGGATATGGGTTGAAGGTAGGAGGTTGGGGCTGAGAGCAAAATTGGATCAGCCATGACAAAATGGCGGGGTAGACTCAATGGGCCAAATGGCCTATTTCTGCTCCTATATCTTATGGTGTTGTGGTCTTATTTCAATGATCATATATGATTAAACAGAAAAATTGCAAAACAATTTGTCACTTTTCCACAAACAATTTTCTCATCTTAACTATTGATGCTTTAAATCTTTGTGCAGTTTATTGGCAGTTTTATATTTATTGGCTTATCCGATCTCAAATGGAAAAGTTTGGCCCTCACTGAAACAGCCTTTTAGAAAGCTTAGTTGACCAATTCATATCAAACTTCCATTCACTTCCTCAAACATCTCTTTTTTCATTAACTATCTAGCTTGTTGGAATTCTAATACTGCTTTTAGTTGGTGCAGGCATTTCAAGGGTTTCACTTATATTATTTGCTCTATGATAAACAATCTTCCCCTGCTATCCCTTCCTAAACAAACCCCACCACTTGTCTCTCATTATGCCAGTTCTTTCTCATTGCAACCAGTATTTCTTTTCAATCTTAGTCAACGATTTCTCCTGTTTAAAACTTTGCCATTTGAAATTCTCACAAAATTCAAACAAAATACTACATGAAATTCATGGCTTCGCTCTCGGAATGGTGCATAACATTGCACAGTTTTGTACTCATTCAAATTAAATGGTAAAAGTCCCTGTAACACTCCCAGGGATTTAACAGGAAACATTTACTTACACACCAAGATATTTTTCTATGTTTCAGTACCACAACTTCAGGACATGTAATGACTCACTTATACTTTTTGAAATGATTTAGCACATTTTTTTTCAATTCTTAGGATAATTCATGGATGCTTTCCTTCTTTACAATTATTTTACAATTAGTCTCTGTGACATTTTTTTCCAGAAGAATCTGCTTTTATTATTTTCCAAGATCTCCCATGTGATAGGTTCTTTTAATTTTATTCATAGCAGAATACTGGCAAATAATATCAGCCACTGTCCCATTGTGCCCTTTTTTAGCAATCAAAGCCACAGCAAGACTGTCATAGAGTACTGCACAGAAACAGGCCCTTTGGCCCATATAATCCAAGCCAAAGCCATTGAAGCTGTCTACTCCCATCACCCTACACTAGGACCATTCTCTCCATATCCCTGGCATCCATGCACCTATCCAAACTTCTCTTAAATGTTGAAACTCAAGTCCTCCAGCCCCAGCAACATCCTTATAAATTTTTTCTGCCCTCTTTTAACCTTATTTATATCTTTCCTGTAAGCAGGTGACCAAAACTGCACACAATAATTCAAATTTTGCCTCATCATCTTCTTATACAGCTTCAACATAATATCCAATGTTCTGTACTTAGTACATTGATTTATGAAGGCCAATGTGCCAAAAGGTTTCTTTATGATCCTATCTCCCTGTGACATCACTTTCAATGAATTATGGACCTGTATTTTCAGATTCCTTTGTTCAACCACACTCCTCAGTTCCCTACTGTTCACTGTATAAGACCTACCCTGGTTGGTCCTGCCAAAGTGCAAAAACTTGTAATTGTCTGCATTAAATTTCATCTGCCATTTTTCAGTCCATTTGTCCACTGATGCAAATCTCTTTGCAAGCATTGATAGTTTTCCTCACTGTCCACTACACCCCCAATCTTGGTGACATCAACAAATTTGCTGATCCAGTTAACCACATCATCATCCAGATCATTGATACAGATTACCAACAACGAAGAACCCAGCACCGATCCCTGTGACACACTGCGAGTTACAGGGTTCCAGTCAGACAGGCAGCCATCTACTAACACTCTATGGCTTCTCCCACAAAGCTAATGTCTGCCTCCATCCTGAGTGCCGAGCGACTGAACTTTAACTTGACCAGGCTCCCATGTGGGACCTTGTCGAATGCCTTACTAAATTCCATGTAGACAAGATCCACTGCCTTGCCTTCATCCAGTAATAACTCACTAATGGTTACAACATCATAATTCCAGGTGTTGATCCATTTCCTGGGCTTACCTGCCTTTCATTTCTTGCATTGAAATACATGTATCTCAGGACACTGCTCAACCTATTGATTCCTGACTTTGAGGTATTAAGAACATCTGCCTTCACAACCTCTCTACCAACTGTTCTGGCACTCTGGTTCCCATTCCCCTGCAGCTCAAGTTTAAAACCCACTGTGCAGCGTTAACAAACCTTCCTGCTGGGTTAGTAGTCCCCCTCCAGTTCAGCAGTTCACCTTCTCTACAGGTCCCACCTTCCCTGGAAAAGAGACCAATGATCCAAAGATCTGAAGTCCTCCCTCCTCCAGCAACTACTTAACCACACGTTAAACTGTGTAGCCTTCTTATTCCTGGCCTCACTAACATGTAGCAATCCTGAGATTACAACCCTGGAGTTCCTGCCCTTTAACTTAGAACATAACTCCCTGACCTCCCTACGCAGAACAATATCCCTCGTCCTACCCATGTCATTGGTATCTGTATGGACAACAACCTCTGACTGTTCACCCTCCCACTTAAGAACGTTTAGGATTTAATCCAAATGTTACAAACCTTGGCACCCAGGAGGCAACATACTATCTAAGAATCATGTTCTCGGCCACAGAAACTCCTGTCCATTCCCAAAACTCAGGGGTCCCCAACCTTTTTTGCACCGCGGACCTGTTTAATATTAACAATATTTTTGTGGACCAGCAGACCCAGGGTTGGGCGGGGGGGTGGGGGGGGTGTTAATCACGACCGGAATATAGGTGGTAAGTCAGCTATAAGTCAATTATAAGTGGCTAATACACTCAATTTCATTTCTAAAGGGGTTTATCTAACAAATTTAACATTAAACACACAGCGCATATTTTCCTCACATGAATATAGTGATAAGTCAATTATAACAGTGGTCCCAAACCTCCGGGCCGCGAAGAATGCAGCACTGCAGCGGTAGCCAGGATGCACCCAGAACACACCCAGAACACACCCAGCACACATTTAAGAAAAAAGCCGAAATAAACAAGCTAATTGATTAGGTGCCACGTGGCACATAAATGCCAGCCCAGATCAGAAGCAACGCAATCAGCAATTGCCTCTGATCTGTGCTGACATTAACTTACGGGCGACACCTAACTAATTAGCTTGTTTATTTCAGCTTTTTTCTTAAAGATGTGCTGGGTGCGTTCTGGCTACCACTGTACCGCTACATTCTTCGCGGCCTGGAGGTTGGAAACTACTGAATTAGAAGTCTCTTATAAGTCAATAGCATCATAACATTTTAAGTAATGTTTGGATATTAAACACACAGCGCATATTTTCCTCTTATGAACATATGAAATCAATGCAACATACCAATATCGATGAATTAGTGGGAGCCCTGGGCTTGTTTTCCTTCAACAAGACGGTCCTATCGAGGGGTGATGGGAGACAGCGATACTCAAAGGGGGTTCAGTCTATTCCGCAATTTAGTTTTCGTTGCATTCATTGCAGAAAACGCTGCTTCGCAGCGATATGATGTTAGAAATGGAAGTAACATCCCCAGAGCTACCCATTCTTCCTTCACTTACCCGGCCCCATCCTGTTCTTTCTTCACTCACCCAGTCCCATCCTGTTCTTCCTTCACTCACCCAGTCCATCCATCCTGTTCTTTCTTCACTCACCCAGTCCATCCTGTTCTTTCTTCAATCACACAGTCCATCCTGTTCTTCATCAATCACCCAGTCCATCCTGTTCTTCCTTCACTCACCAACTTCGTCCTGTTCTTCCTTCAATCACCCAGTCCATCCTGTTCTTCCTTCACTCACCCAGTCCATCCTGTTCTTCCTTCACCTACCCAGTCCATCCTGTTCTTCATCAATCACCCAGTCCATCCTGTTCTTCCTTCACTCACCCAGTCCATCCTGTTCTTCCTTCACTCACCCAGTCCCATCCTGTTCTTCCTTCACCCACCCAGTCCATCCTGTTCTTTCTTCACTCACCCAGTCCATCCTGTTCTTCATCAATCACCCAGTCCATCCTGTTCTTCCTTCACTCACCCAGTCCATCCTGTTCTTCCTTCACTCACCCAGTCCATCCTGTTCTTCCTTCACTCACCCAGTCCATCCTGTTCTTCCTTCACTCACCCAGTTCATCCTGTTCTTCCTTCACTCACCCAGTCCATCCTGTTCTTCCTTCACTCACCCAGTCCATCCTGTTCTTCCTTCACTCACCCAGTCCATCCTGTTCTTCCTTCACCCACCCAGTCCATCCTGTTCTTTCTTCACTCACCCAGTCCATCCTGTTCTTCATCAATCACCTAGTCCATCCTGTTCTTCCTTCACTCACCCAGTCCATCCTGTTCTTCCTTCACTCACCCAGTCCATCCTGTTCTTCATCAATCACCCAGTCCATCCTGTTCTTCCTTCACTCACCCAGTCCATCCTGTTCTTCCTTCACTTACCCAGTCCATCCTGTTCTTCATCAATCACCCAGTCCATCCTGTTCTTCCTTCACTCACCCAGTCCATCCTGTTCTTCCTTCACTCACCCGGTCCATCCTGTTCTTCCTTCACTCACCCAGTCCCATCCTGTTCTTTCTTCACTCACCCAGTCCATCCTGTTCTTCCTTCACTCACCCAGTCCATCCTGTTCTTCCTTCACTCACCCGGTCCCATCCTGTTCTTCCTTCACCCACCCAGTCCATCCTGTTCTTTCTTCACTCACCCAGTCCATCCTGTTCTTCATCAATCACCTAGTCCATCCTGTTCTTCCTTCACTCACCCAGTCCATCCTGTTCTTCCTTCACTCACCCAGTCCATCCTGTTCTTCATCAATCACCCAGTCCATCCTGTTCTTCCTTCACTCACCCAGTCCATCCTGTTCTTCCTTCACTCGCCCAGTCCATCCTGTTCTTTCTTCACTCACCCAGTCCATCCTGTTCTTCCTTCACTCACCAACTTCGTCCTGTTCTTCCTTCAATCACCCAGTCCATCCTGTTCTTCCTTCACTCACCCAGTCCATCCTGTTTCCTTCACTTACCCAGTCCATCCTGTTCTTCATCAATCACCCAGTCCATCCTGTTCTTCATCAATCACCCAGTCCATCCTGTTCTTCCTTCACTCACCCAGTCCATCATGTTCTTCCTGCACTCAGCCAGTCCATCCTTTCTTCATCAATCACTCAGTCCATCCTGTTTTCCTTCACTCACCCAGTTCATCCTGTTCTTCCTTCACTCACCCAGTCCATCCTGTTCTTCCTTCACCTACCCAGTCCATCCTGTTCTTCATCAATCACCCAGTCCATCCTGTTCTTCCTTCACTCACCCAGTCCATCCTGTTCTTCCTTCACTCACCCGGTCCCATCCTGTTCTTCCTTCACCCACCCAGTCCATCCTGTTCTTTCTTCACTCACCCAGTCCATCCTGTTCTTCATCAATCACCTAGTCCATCCTGTTCTTCCTTCACTCACCCAGTCCATCCTGTTCTTCCTTCACTCACCCAGTCCATCCTGTTCTTCATCAATCACCCAGTCCATCCTGTTCTTCCTTCACTCACCCAGTCCATCCTGTTCTTCCTTCACTACCCAGTCCTGTTCTTTCATCACCCAGTCCATCCTGTTCTTCCTTCACTCGCCCAGTCCATCCTGTTCTTTCTTCACTCACCCAGTCCATCCTGTTCTTCCTTCACTCACCAACTTCGTCCTGTTCTTCCTTCATCAATCACCCAGTCCATCCTGTTCTTCCTTCACTCACCCAGTCCATCCTGTTCTTCTTCTTCACTCACCCAGTCCATCCTGTTCTTCCTTCACTCAATCACCCAGTCCATCCTGTTCTTCACTTCACTCACCCAGTCCATCCTGTTCTTCCTTCACTCACCCAGTCCATCCTGTTCTTCCTTCACTCTACCCAGTCCATCCTGTTCTTCCTTCATCATTCACCCAGTCCATCCTGTTCTTCCTTCACTCACCCAGTCCATCCTGTTCTTCCTTCACTCACCCAGTCCATCCTGTTCTTTCTTCACTCACCCAGTCCATCCTGTTCTTCCTTCACTCACCAACTTCGTCCTGTTCTTCCTTCAATCACCCAGTCCATCCTGTTCTTCCTTCACTCACCCAGTCCATCCTGTTCTTCCTTCACTCACCCAGTCCATCCTGTTCTTCCTTCACTCACCAGTCACCCAGTCCATCCTGTTCTTCCATCACCCAGTCACTCACCCAGTCCATCCCAGTCCATCTGTTCTTCCTTCACTCACCCAGTCCATCCTGTTCTTCCTCACCAGTCCACCCAGTCCATCCTGTTCTTCCTTCACTCACCCAGTCCATCCTGTTCTTCCTTCACTCACCCAGTCCATCCTGTTCTTCCTTCACTCACCCAGTCCATCCTGTTCTTCCTTCACTCACCCAGTCCATCCTGTTCTTCATCAATCACCCAGTCCATCCTGTTCTTCCTTCACTCACCCAGTCCATCCTGTTCTTCCTTCACTCACCCAGTCCATCCTGTTCTTCCTTCACCCACCCAGTCCATCCTGTTCTTCCTTCACTCACCCAGTCCATCCTGTTCTTCCTTCACTCACCCGGTCCCATCCTGTTCTTCCTTCACCACTCACCCAGTCCATCCTGTTCTTCCTTCACTCACCCAGTCCATCCTGTTCTTCCTTCACTCAATCACCTAGTCCATCCTGTTCTTCCTTCACTCACCCAGTCCATCCTGTTCTTCCTTCACTCACCCAGTCCATCCTGTTCTTCATCAATCACCCAGTCCATCCTGTTCTTCCTTCACTCACCCAGTCCATCCTGTTCTTCCTTCACTCACCCAGTCCATCCTGTTCTTCCTTCACTCACCCAGTCCATCCTGTTCTTCCTTCACTCACCCAGTCCATCCTGTTCTTCCTTCACTCACCCGGTCCATCCTGTTCTTCCTTCACTCACCCAGTCCCATCCTGTTCTTTCTTCACTTACCCAGTCCGTCCTATTCTTCCTTCACTCACCAACTCCATCCTGTTCTTCCTTCAATCACCCGGTCCCATCCTGTTCTTCATCAATCACCCAGTCCATCCTGTTCTTCCTTCACTCACCCAGTCCATCCTGTTCTTCCTTCACTCACCCGGTCCATCCTGTTCTTCCTTCACTCACCCAGTCCCATCCTGTTCTTTCTTCACTTACCCAGTCCGTCCTATTCTTCCTTCACTCACCAACTCCATCCTGTTCTTCCTTCAATCACCCGGTCCCATCCTGTTCTTCCTTAAATCACCCAGTCCATCCTGTTCTTCCTTCACTCACCCAGTCCATCCTGTTCTTCCTTCACTCACCCAGTCCATCCTGTTCTTCCTTCACTCAACCAGTCCATCCTGTTCTTCCCTCACTCACCAACTCCGTCCTGTTCTTCCTTCAATCACCCAGTCCCATCCTGTTCTTCCTTCACCCACCCAGTCCATCCTGTTCTTCCTTCACTCACCCAGTCCATCCTGTTCTTCCTTCACTCACCCCAGTCGTCACCACCCGTTTCTTTGCTCTCCTCCACTTGCCCATCACCTACACACCTACCACACATTAACTCCCCTCCTTCGTTGTTCGCAACTGCCTTCCAGTCCTCCCTTACTCCATTCCATGCTCTATGTTCCCCTTCTGTAAGATTCTATTGTCTTCAACCCTTTGTCACCTCCACCTGTCACCTCTCAGCTTTGGTCACTATTTCCACTCCCACATCCCCATCTCTCTGCCACCCCGCCCTCACCTAGATTCACCTACCACTTGCTAGCTTTTGCTTTACTCTTTTCCTTCAGCTTTTTACACTGGATCTTTCAATCCAGATGAAGGTCTTGACTGGAAATGTTGACTGGCCGTTTTCCTCCATAGATACCTTCTGATCTGATGAGTCCATTCAGCATCTTCTCTATTGCCCAAGTTACAGTCTGCTGCTTTCTTTTCAAACAAAACTAATGAGCCTTGTTTAATTGAAAAAGTACAAGATAATGCAGATGTTAGCTAATAAATTCATATGATTATGGAATAAACATTTTCCAAATCTCCCACACTGTGATTTATTTGTGGAAATGACTTTTAGCAAAAATATTGTTGAGTTAACTGGATAAGTATCACTTAAAGTGTGAGATATGCTGGAGAACTGTCTAAAACAACTGGCATTTGGCCATTTAGAACATAAAACCTAGAACTCAGGAAGATACAGCACATTCCTGGCCCTTCGGCCCACAATTTATACTAAATAACATCCCAGATATGTGTGCACAGAATGATTTAGTATCTTGCTGACGTTGAGAAGCCAATGTTATCAGTTTACTCTGCCATTGGAATGCACATGGATGTCAAGAAGAGAGCCTAGGTGTGCGATATGCAATTGTCTTTTGTACCCTGTACTGACTCAGACCCTCATGCAGATTCTGAAACTCCATTTAAATGCAGATTTGGTGATAATTTTCATTAATTATATTGCTTTAACATTTGAAATTGTTTCTAGTATTTTGATTATTTTGATTATTTATATTTTTATTAAATAATTTCCTGTATGTTGAAAAGTTTTTAATATTAGAGCGGTATCAAAGCCGTTGAAATGAGAGCCACTGCTTGACCAGCTCCACACACTGGAGCTTTGCTGGTTGTCAACACTGTTCCCTGGCCAGGTGTGTATATTTCACAGGCTGAGTCTCACATCTGGACTCAGACCTGTGAGATGCCAGGGTGATCGGCTCCAGAAATCTCATGCAAGCAAATGTAGGCCTGAGGTGACAGCGGATGGGATTGAAAGATAACTCAATTTGACCCATCGTGCCAAATCTAATGAATTGACAACATTTTAGCATGAAGGACATTAAAGAACTTTAATTTGCATCATATTTTATGAATAGCAGTTGATCACTTTTCTCTATAATCTATATATGCCACTATAATTTTGTTCCTCATAATATAATCAATTTATTTCCTACATTTCTTAAATAATGCCTGTTGGTGCAATTTTTTCAGATATCAAGTCAACTTCATTGGTGCCTGTTGCAGCATTCTAGGATAAGAGGCAAATATTAGTGTCGTCACGAAGAAAGCATGACAGCGCCTCTACTTTCTTCGAAGTTTGCGAAGATTCGGCATGCCATCTAAATGTGAGGTGGAGAGTATATTGACTGGTTGCACCATCGCCTGGTATGGAAACAACTATGCCCTTGAACGGAAAAGCTAACAAAAGGTAATGGATATGGCCCAGTCCATTGAAGGTAATCCCTCCCCACCATTGAGCACATTACATGGAGTAATGTCACAGGAAAGCAGCATCCATCATCAAGGAACTCCACCATCCAGGCCATGCTGTCTTCTTGCTGCTGTCTTCAAAAAGAAAGTACAGGAGCTTTAGGACATGCACCGCCAAGTTTAGGAACAGTTTTTACCCTTCAACCATCAGGGTCTTGAACCAGAGAGGATAAACACTCCACCCACCACTGAACTATTCCCACTGAACTGGACTCACTTTCAATGACTCTTCATCTCATGTTCTCCATATTTATTGCTTATTTATTTATTGCTATTACTTTTTTTTTCTTTCTTTTTGTATTTGCCCAGTCTGTTGTCTTTTGCACACAGGCTGTTTGTCCATCATGTTGGGTGTTGTGTGATGGCTTTCATTAACTCTATTGTGTTTCTTGTATCTAACATGATTACTCACTGGAAAATGAAACTGGGGTAGTATATCACAAACAAGAGAAAACCTGCAGATGCTGGAGATCCAAGCAACACACACAAAATACTGGAGGAACTCAACAGGACTGACAGCATCTATGGAAAAAAGTACAGTCGATGTTTGGCAGGACTGGCTGTGGTAGCAGGTCTGGGTAAGCACATGGTCAAAGAGTTGGAGAGCAGCAGGGATCACAGCAGAGGAGCAGTGAGAGAGAGTTTCATTGAACGCCTGTTGGAGAGAAGATTTAAACTTCTTCAGGGTAGGCATCCCTTGAAGAGACTGCACAGCGTAGTAATCAAACCACAAACGAGCGAAAATCTGCAGATGCTGGAAATCCGAGCAGCACACCCAAAGTTCTGGAGGAATTCAGCAGGCCTGGACCCTTTGGCAGGACTGTACAGTTGATGTTTCGGCCCAAAGCGTCAACTGTACTTTTTTCCCTTGATGCTGCCTGGCCTGCTGAGTTCCTCCAACATGTTGTGTGCATTGCTAGGGTTGTATATGGTAACATATATCTAATTCAATAAACTACTTTGGACTTTGAAATTTGAACAGAAATGCTGTTGGCTGCAAGTATGATCAGCTTGCCTACAGGAAGTTTAAGGGAAAATATTGCTAAAATATGTTTGCTTACGTAACCCTAGGTTCAGCTAGCAGATTAATCTAGGGGAAGACAACACGCGACCCGGCCAAACTTGTTGGGGTGGATGCTGCATGATGTGTTCCCTGTTATAAGTCAGTACCACAAAATAACAAACAGGACACAATATGCAATTAAATGATTAAGCTTTATAATTCTTAATTTGACTATATGGTTAGTAAAGAAAAAAAAAAGGAAAAGAGCCCATTCTCATGAAACAGTCTAATGTGCAACGTTGGAGCTCACAGTTCCGTCCATTCGTTCCTTCGATCCTTGGTCCCACGCTCTAAGTCCATGCCGTCTGGCGGTCTACAATCTCTCTCCATTCACATCATCTCTCGCTGACCAAAGACCACAAATCCCTTCTCTCAGACCCACAGGAAAGAAACAACATGCCTCTCATTGGATGGCATGCATTGCAAAGCACTGTTATCTCTAGTCAGGGAAACAATTACATTAGCAGTGAAACCTTACAGCGCATTACGCTCTCCCCCCACCAAATTTAGTCATGTCCTCATGACGTTGAGATAATTTGCCAACCTTTCCTGCAAAATACAAAGTCCAACCCAGGTGTAAAAGGCAGTGACATAGCTCCCCAAAATGGTAGGGCTATTGACAGGAAATCCATACACATCAGGTCCAGGGGCCCTGCACTCTGGAAGTTCGACAAGGGAGCTGCCCACGTAAGCAGTGTCTTCTGCCGTATGCTTTGAATGCATAATTTGCAGTATTCTTCGATATTTGACTTCATCTGGGGCCAGTAAAACCAGTCTCTGAGCAATCCATAGGTCTTTTCAACCCCCAGATGTCCAGAATCATCATGAAGTGACTTCAACACAATCCTCCGATACTTACTCGGGCAGAAGCAGCTGGCAACGCCGAGTTCGGTCCGGGGATGACGTGACCCGATTTGGATCTGGTTCTTCAACTCCAACCGAGGCCATTCTCTCAGTAATGCAGGCACTGCTGCGTATTTCATCTTCTCTGCCTGAGCCATGTCTCCCTTTTTGACCACTGACCAAATAGTGCCAATGCCCAGGTTAGCTTGCTGAGAAGCTGCTACTTTTTCAGAAATCAATTTTGGCAGCTGATTTGTCTTCAGAGCAGTCAGGTTACAGTGAATTTGAGGACTGGTGTCATCAGAAGCTCCCAATTGATCCACCTTTTCCTTTGCCCTCATGGTGATGGCAAACTGACACATGACCTTCACCTCCAGGGCAGGAACGCTCTCCCACTCCTCATCCCTGTCCAGCCCCTCATGCGCCTGTCGGGACAAAGCATCAGCATCAATGTTCCTGCTTCCCGGCCGGTACTTCAGGCTGAAATCATAGGCAGACAATGCCGCCAACCGCTAACGGTCTGTGGCATCCAATTTTGCCGAGGTCAGAATATAAGTTTGAGAGTTGTTGTCCATTCTCACCTCAAACTTGGCCCCGTAGGGGTATTCACTCAGCTTATTCAACACCACCAATTTCAACGCCAAAAATTCCAACTTGTGCGCGAGATTGCTTTTCTCGGAAGGCAACAGACTCCGGCTGACAAACACAGCAGGTCTCAACCTGATGCCCTCATCCTGATACAGGATGCCCCCTAAGCCCTCTCGGCTGGCAACTGTGTGCAGTACATACAGCAACTGAGGGTCCGCAAAAGCCAGCACTGGCACTTGAGTCAACAGCTCCTTCAGCGACTGAAAGGCCTCCTCACATTTTGCATCCCACCTTGGTCCAAAGGGTTCTGATGGGCTAAGATACTGTCCACCCTCCTGTCCTTTGCGCACCCTCTCTTTCTTCCCCAAGGGAGGGTAACCGCACAGAAGCCGATTCAACGGGTGATTCACTTTCGTGTACCCTTTCATGAACCTCTCATGGTAACCACAGAACCTGAGGAGCAAGTGCAGAGCACTCACAGTCTGGGGCCTTGGCCAGTTGGTCACCACCTCTACCTTAGCCGGATCTGTAGCCACTCCATCTGTTAGAATATGTGCCCACATAGCAAGAAAACATTTTGCAGTACTGGCACTTGTCCAAGGAAAGTTTTAGCGCTTCAGCTTTCAGGCGGCCCAGCACCTTCAGCAGCTTTGTTTTGTGTTCTTTTAAGATGGATCCAAATACTATGAGGTCATCCAGATATACCAATACCTCAAGCAAGTTCATATCCTTAACCGTCTTCTCCATGACCTGCTGGAAGGTTGCTGGGGCTCTCAGTATGCCCTGGGGCATCCTTTTGAACTGGAAAAATCCCAGGACATATATAAATGCTGTCGACCTCACTCATGGGGATCTGGTAATATCCAGTCCTCAAGTCCAGCATACTGAACCACTTCGCACCACTCAGACAGGCCAGCGCGTCTTCGCTCTTTAGGACCGTATACTGGTCAGGGATGGCGCGCCTGCTCAGAGTCCTATAGTTCACACACCTCCGTACCTTCCCCTTCTTAGTCCTGGTCACTATTGTTGGGGACGCTTAGGGGCTTCGGGACTTGGTTATGATCCCAGTTTCCTTCAACCGGCACAAATGCTGCCAAACGTCTTTTATCTCTGTAGAGGCCAGTCGCCACGACCTTTTTCCAAATGGGGTATCCTCAGTCACCCGGATAGTGTGACACATGCTCTTGGAGCAACCCCCATCAAATTCATCAGTGGAAAAATCACCTTCCAGTTTCAACATCTTCTCTACCAACCTTCCCTTCCAACCTGTAGGAGCTGGGGAGCCCCTGAAGTTAAATGACTCAGTGGTCAACTTTTCCCCTTTTTCCCAATAGTTTCTCCCCGGCTTGTCTCACAGGGACACTAGGCATTACCGTCTCGGGGAACAGATGCACCAGGGGCATCCCCCACTTGAAAGTGACCTCCCTCTTTGTAGTGTTCCTGACAATCACTACCATCCTGATCCTGCGCATCTGCACAACTGGGGCTTCTGCAATTCGGGTCTCACCAGTACCCCAGCAGGAATTCTCGACTCCCCTTCGTGGTCTTCCAGAGCGTCCAAAAAGAGGGCCTCACCCTCAGGCACTCTGGGAAATTTGGGGGTCCCCATCACTCTCACTACTTCCCCGGGCCTTACTACCATTGGCTTTGACTGGGTGAACCACACAGTCCCTCGTCTACATTCGGTATCTGGCCCAATGCTGCCACATGCTTCCTCAAAAGCAACTCAAAACACTGGGTGCACGGACAATGTTCCCAGAAAGCTCCCACCAGCCTTCTCCTTGTAGGCCCCATGAGCCTCCTCACAAAAGGGGTGTTGGTTCCCACCAGAATTGAAATGCCGCTCTTCTCAACAGGGTCCGGACAAACCAGCACCAATGTATCAAGGACCTCAGACACTCCCACATCGGCCTCCGACAACTCCAACTTCACTGACAAATAACCATTGTACAAATAATCACTAGCACTAAGACCCCAGATCTCCACGTGATCTGCGACCCAGTGTTGAGAAAGGCTTTAGCATAAATAGCCTCTATCCGTGGCAACACGCTGGAGCATAGTCCCGCTAAGCCTTCAGGAATAGGGTCTTTCATTTTCGGGGATTCCTTCGTATATTGCTGGGAACATTTTCCCCAGAGACACCAGGCAGTTCCCTCATTGGGTCTCTTCTAAGTTTTCCCAGTGACTCTCTCTGCTTAAGTACCCGGGGGCTCACTCTCCTTCTCATGTGATACTGGCTGCTAGCAGCCCTCTGCATTATTCGTCCCCTTAGGGAATCCATTCCCCCCCATCAGCTCCATCATATGGGGAGCGCCCACTCATTGATAACAGCTGAGACATCTCGTTTCTCAACTCTGCCAGAATGTCCTCCACCACTCCCCAAGGCAGGCTACTGTGGTCACTTCACCACAAGGGACAGCTACCGAGGACTGTACACTGCTGACGGAGCCCTCCCGCGCCTCCGTCGTGTTCTCCTCCTCCCGTACCTCTCTGATCAGCTCAACAAAAGAGGGAGGGGGTTGCATCCTACAAGACTGTCGGAGTCCCCAAGCAATCAGGTCCTGGGACTGGGCGCCCTTGGCTATCTGGTCCATTCTTAACTGACCCACCTCAGCCGCCTGAGTGACCCCCTCTGTGCCGCAAGCAATTTAGTTGGCTCTCTAGCCAAAAAATGTGAGCAGAAAGCTTCTCCCCACTTCTCCTGATGCATGTTCTTGAGCTCCATTGAGCTTCCTGTCGAGCCAAAAGCATTGTCCGATGCTTGCATGTAATTGACAGCTGTCGCTACGGGATACTGCAACCTGATGGCTCTCACAACGACAGCAGCTCACCCACACAAACTCTCAAACAATCTCTGTCGCTTTACGTTATCAGAACACCGCCACTCATCTAACAACTGAGAGATCTTCTCCGCCCGTTCTGATTATGATTATAATAATGGACACATGAACATGGCCTCACTTTTTAAAATGTTACCTCTGTTTTTGCAGAATTTTAATTTATTTAAGTATATATACTGTATGTATATTACTCTAATTGATTGTACAGGTGCTGCTAAGTTAACAAATTTTACTACACATGTCGGTGATGATAAACCTGATTCTGATGTGATTTCTTCAAACAATCCTGATTGAGGTCCCTGACAATGATTTGAAAGGCGTGGTGATAAGTTGATGGTGGCACTCAGTACCTTGAATGTCTGCTTATCATTGGCCTTTGGCAGTACGTAAACTGTGGTCAGGACCAGGAGGAGAACTCTCTTGGGAAGTAGAACAGTTAGCACTTAATCAGTAGATGTTCCTGGTCAGGGGGACAAGAGTGCGATAAGACCACTGCATCCAAGCATCACAAAGAGTTTATCATGAAACATAGATTCACATCTTTTTTGCCTTCTCCTAATCTGCTATCTGGTCCATTCGGTGTATCAGGAGGCACTCGGGTCTTAGTAATGTATCCGGCATGTCTGGAGTGAGCTATATCTCCATGAAGCACAGAATGCTGCAAATTCTCATTTTCCTCCGATACAGCAATCTTGCCCTTGGGTACTCAGGCTTGTTCTCCAGCAACTGTACATTTGCTAACAAGATACTGTGTAGAGGAACTTTCAGTTCCCCAGCGTTTCAGTCTGGCTCGGAGTTCTCCCCTCCTCCCTCTTTCTCAGCTGTGGTGATGCACCTCCGTCCATTTGTAGGTGCTGCACCAGCGTGCTTGAGAGTTGAGTCAGCTGAACCCTTCAGAAGATCGTGAGATCACCCATTAATTAGGACAGTTTAAAATTCATTACCTAAAGGGAAATTACATCCACTGCAGAGTGCCGTGAGAATAACTCCGAAGAAGTCTTTTGTTGGGCAGAAAGAACTACAGTCTACAAATCAATGAATCAAGGACAGTGGAATCAGACAGACCAATTGTCTTTGCTGTTGTCATGAGGCAGAAGAAAATGGCTCTGCGTTCTCTGTTTTGTGAACTGAAGTTGCATGGCTTGATTAGTGTTTTAAAGTAGACACAATAATAGTCCAGGTAATCTGCTGGACTAGAGATAATTTCCAAATAAGAAGTTATTTGTAAGGTGTTCTTTGATATAATATAATATGCAGATTTGTTAATGTCAGGGTCTCTAGCTGCCCTGAGTGATTCGAGCTGATTACTGATTTAGAACAAAGAGCCATAAGTTACCAGTTGTCACTTGTGAAAGGTAGGGCAATAAATGGATGCTGGCTTGGATCAGAGCCAATAAGGAAGTGTTAAATGCCGGTCGTGCATGCAGCCTGTTACAGTTGCTGACTATGACTATTAAAGGTAAGTAGGATGATCTGTAGTCAATAACATTGAAATACGACATTTGAATTGGTGGGGAGTGAAATTAAAAGCAGACACTTGGATGCTCCCTAGAGATCCACCATCACCGATATGGAGTGCCCACAGACACGTGGGGATTCAGCACAGGACCACGAGAAATACATGGCCTGCAGTGACTTCTTTTTTACTGGTATTACCTTTAATATTCTTTGAGACAATAAAGGTTCTTGCTGGTAATTACAGATTCTCTTTGATACTAAGGGGGTAGATCTCTGTAACAATTCTTAGAAGTTTCATAAGCTGCCTGTAACATGTCACTGTATTTCACCAGTGTCATCTTGCTTGATGCCCAAGATGGTGTCCCAGTACGGAACACTAATAGTCACAGAGCTCCAGCCAAAATAAGTCTCATCAGCCATACCATTTGTCTTCTATGATCAAGCCAATTCTGAACCCAAATACCCAATTCACCATGGATCCAATGCCACTACAATCTTCTGGATGTGCCTGCCATGAAGGACCTCGTCAAAACCCTTACTAAAAGACTTCATCAATCATCTTTGCCACTTACTCAAAAAAACTCAGTCAAGTTTTTAAATCATGACTTTTCCCACGCAGAATCATGTTGACTTTCCAATCACTTCTAAATCCTATTACTAAGAATCCTTTCCAGCAACTTCCCTAATGAGTCACGATGCTGTATGTTCCCAGCAGCAATGGTGTACAAAGGCTGTAGAAAATCTAGTCAAGAAGAAAAGAAATGCTTACGAAAGGTTCAATACTTTTTGGGAACAGGCGGAAGGAGAAGACGGCAGCGCGACACAGTGCACGCGGCCTCTCCGGTGAAATGATATCGTACTTGTTAAATAGGGGCCGTGCACAATTCTGATTTGATGGAGATTGACGTGAGAAGCACGGAGGAACATCTGGAAAACTTCTGAAATACCCAGTTTGCTGCCGCTGCTACTGTGCGATCGAGAATCTCCGGAGAGTAGGCCCCAAATCCTCAGCTTTGCCTGTTGCTGACAGCCGGGGATGGGGTCGAAGCACTCGGCAGAGATGGTGCTCGGTGCTCGATCTTGGAGGGCTGGTCGGAGGCTCGAAGTTTTCGGACGACTCAGAGTCAGACCGGGGTGCTTCCAGGATTCTGCATCGGTAAGTTTGCAGCGCTGGAAGCTCATGGCAGGGAGAGTTTTCTTCCTTCTCCTGTCTGTGTGAGATGATGGGACTTTTGAGAGACTTTGAACTTTTTTTTACCATGCCGATGGCCTGTTCTTCATCAAGTTACGGTATTGCTTGCACTGTTGTAACTATGTGTTATAGTTATGTGGTTTTTGTCTGTTTTTCAGTCTTGGTCTGTCTTGTGTTTCTGTGATATCACACCGGAGGAACATTGTATCATTTCTTAATGCATACATTACTAAATGACAATAAAAGAGGACCACGTGTCCTCATAATCTAATCTAAAAACTAGGTAATGACAGAGATCTACAAAACTATAAGGATAGCAGGAAGGAGCTTAAGAATGAAATTAAGAGGGCCAGAAGGGGCCATAAAAAGGCCTTGGTGAGCAGGATTAAGGAAAATCACAAGGCATTCTACAAGTATGTGAAGAGCAAGAGGATAAGAGGTGAGAGAATAGGACCAATCAAATGTGACAGTGGAAAGTGTATATGGAACCAGGGGAGATAGCGGAGATACTTAATGAATACTTTGATGACTTACAGTGGACTGAAAAGCTTGAGCATACAGACATTAAGAAAAAGGGTGTGCTGGAGATTTTGGAAAGCATTAAGTTGGATAAAAATCACGGGAACCAGACGAGATATATACCAGGCTTCTGTGGGAGGCAAGGGAGGAGATTGCTGATCTTCTGGCAATGATCTTTGCAACATCAATGGGGATAGGAGAGGTTCTGAAGGATTGGAGGGTGGCAGATGTTATTCCCTTATTCAAGAAAGGGAGTAGAGATAGGCAAGGGAAATTATAGGCCAGTGAGTCTTACTTCAGTGATTGGAAGGTTGATGGAGAAGATCCTGCGACGCAGGATTTATGAACATTTGGAGAAACATAATATGATCAGGAATAGTCAGCATGGCTTTGTCAAAGACAGGTCGTGTCTTATGAGCCCGATTGAATTTTTTGAGGATACGACTAAACACATTGATGAAGATAGAGCAGTAGAGGTAGTGTATATGGATTTCAGCAAGGCATTTGATAAGGTACCCTATGCTAGGCTTATTGAGAAAGTGAGGAGGTAGGGATCCAAGGAGACCTTGCTTTGTGGATCCAGAATTAGCTTGCCCACAGAAGGCAAAGAGTGGTTGTAGATGGGTCATATTCTGCATGGAAATCGGTGACTAGTGGTGTGCCTCAGGGGTCTGTTCTGGGACCCCTACTCTTTGAGATTTTTATAAATGACCTGGATGAAGAAGTGGAGGGATGGGTTAGTAAATTTGCTGATGACACAAAGGTTGGGGGTGTCGTGGATATTGTGGAGGGCTGTCAGAGGTTACAGCGGGACATTGATAAGATGCAAAACTGGGCTGAGAAGTGGCAGACAGAGTTCAACCCAGATAAATGTGAGGTGGTTCATTTTGGTAGGTCAAATATGATGACAGAATATAGTATTAAAGTAAAGACTCTTGGCAGTGTGGAGGATCGGAGGGATCTTGGAGTCCAAGTCCATAGGACACTCAAAGCTGCTGTGCAGGTTGACTGTGTGGTTAAGAAAGCATACAGTGCATCAACTGTGGGATTGAGTTTAAAAGCCGAGGGGTAATGTTACAGCTTTATAGGACCCTGGTCAGACCCCACTTGGAGTACTGTGCTCAGTTCTGGTCACCCCACTACAGGAAGGATGTGGAAACTATAGAAAGGGTGCAGAGGAGATTTACAAGGATGTTGCCTGCATTGGGGAGCATGCCTTATGAAAGCAGGTTGAGTGAACTCGGTCTTTTCTCCTTGGAGCGACGGAAGATGAGAGATGACCTGATAGAGGAGTATAAGATGATGAGAGACATTGATCTCGTGTGGATAGTCAAAGGCTTTTTCCCAGGGCTGAAATGGCTAACACAAGATGACACAGTTTTAGGGTGCTTGGAAGTAGATACAGAGGAGATGTCAGGGGCAAGTTTTTTACACAGAGGGTGGGGAGTGCTTGGAATGGGCTGTTGGTGATGGTGGTGGAGGTGGATACGATAGGGTCTTTTAAGAGACTCCTGGATAGGTACATGGAGCTCAGAAAAATAGAGGGCTATGGGTAACCTTAGGTAATTTCTAAATTAAGTACATGTTTGGCACAGCATCGTGGGCTGAAGGGCTTGTATTGTGCTGTATGTTTTTCGATGTTTCTGTGTTTCTATTATCCCTATTCCCCTTCTTGCTTCAGCTATTCACCAGTCATCCGGAACTTTGCCTCTGGCTGAAGAGGACACGAAAATACTGTTCAAAGCCCTGTCTAACCTTTTTGTTCTATGCAGTTTGAATCTCTATTTGGGTATTTAAGTCACAAATACAACAACATTGTTACTTTTACACCTTCAGTAACAAGGTTTTTTTTAAGTGTGTCGTACCAGACATTCAGCCAGTCTTGTCTGGCATGTGGTGTCAGGATTAACCGGGTCATGTTATGAATGTTCCTGACTTGACCCTTGTATTTTTTACGAGGCCGAGTGGCTAGCTCGACATTCAACCCGGCACGGATGGAAAGCCTGCTCTCGGGAACGACCCGACCTGGATTCGAACTTGGGAACCTTCGCTCTGGAGTCCGACGCTGATCTCACTGCGCCACCAGCCGGCCTAGTATCAAGGTGCTTATTGGGGATCGGAACATAATTTCATCAGAGTGATTATACCTTTTCTTACTTTTGAGTTCTGCCCACGTAGACTTGGTGGATGAGCCCCTTCATTATGTCCTTCTGAGTGCAGCAGAGATAGTGTCCCTGATTAACAGAACAGCTTCGCCACTCCTTTTATCTCCTTTTCACAGGTGTCATCACAAAGAAGGCACAACAGCTTGTGTAGATTGAGCACATTGCCAAAATGTTTGAGGAACATTGGAGGGTATCCTAACTGGTTGAATCACAGCCTGGCATGGATACACTAATGCTTAAGAATGGAAATGCTACAGCGGTGGTGGATGTAGCTGAATCCATCACAGTTAACACCCTCCCCACCAGTGATCACACTTACATGGGGTGCTACCACAAGAAAATAGCATCCAAGATCAAACCACCGCCCCCAATCATTCAGGCTAGGCTCTCTTCTTCCTAATATCATTGGGAAGGAAGTACAGGAAGTTTAGGTCCTATACCACCAGGTTCAGGAACAGTTATTACAACCATCAGGCACCTGAACCCTGAACTGGTATGAGTAACTTTATTCACCACAATGCTGAACTGCTTCTATGACTTACAGACTCACTTTCAAGGACTATTTACAACTTATTTTCTCAATATTATTTTCATTTGCAGTTTATCTTCTTTTGTTTGGCAGTCTTTGTTTATGTATGACTTTTCATAAAATTCCACTACATTTCTTATATTCCTGTAAATGCCTGGAAGAAAATAAATCTCAAGTTAGTATATGATAACAAATACACTCTTGGGGAATCTACTTCAAACTTTGAATTCTTTTTCTACCTTTTCAAAAACATCAAAACCCTGCAAGATTAAGCATTTATTCCTTTCCCTGTCTCAAGCAAGCGTCTGTTATGGCTACAAGATCATAATTCCATGCACTGATCCATTACCCTTACACTTTAATATTCCGAGTATTAAAATACACACACATCAACCCATCCATCCTATTGTGTCTATTACCTTGGCCCTGCCTGCTCTTACTGGTCATGATATTGGTCTTTCTCTCTATTCCTTCACTTTCTGAACTGGTACTCTGGTTCTCATCCCCTGTCAAGCTTTTTCAGTAGTACTACTGAATCTCCCAGCCAGGATATGGCTCCCCCCGGCCCTCCCCATTAATGCACAGCCTCTCCTGCTTGTACAGGTCACCTCTGCCACAAAATGGCTTCCAATGATCAGGAACCTGAAATCCTGCTCCACAGACCAGGGCATCTGCCACTCATTCATCTGTTCTATCCTCCAATTCAGGCTTTGCCTAGTAGTGTGCCAGAAGTAATCCAAAGACTACTCCCTTTGAGGTTCTGTTTTTCAGCCACTTTCCTCTTTCCTAACTAACTCCCTATACCAACTGCACAGGACCTCTTCCCTCCTCCTAGCTATATCATTGATGTCAACGTGCTCTACCACATCTGGCTGCTCACCCTTCCCCTTATGAATATTCTGCATACACTCTGAGTTGTCCTCGACCCAAACGACAGGGAGGGAACACATCATCCAGTGCAGGGTACCTCTGTGGCCGTTCCCCTCAACAATAAGTATATCACTTGGGGCACTGTTGGGGGAAGGACCTGCCAGATAGCCAAAGCCACTGAGTTCCTCTCACTGAGTCTGCCTCTATGGCTGAGAAGGGAAGGAGGCAAAGAGGAGTACAACAGTGATAGGTGATTCCATGGATAGTGGAGCAGGCAGCGGTTTCTGTAGCCATGAAGAGACACATGGATAGTATATTGCCTCCCAGGTGCCAGGGTCAGGGACATCTCAGATTGGGCCCACAGCATTCTAAAGGAAGAGCGTGAGTAGGTGGAAGTTATGGTACGTATATTGGTACCAATGACATGGGTAGGAAAAGGGAAGAGGTCCTGAAGAGAGAACATAGAAAGACAGAACCTCCAAGGTAGTAGTCTCTGGATTACTGCCTGTGCTGTGTGCCACTGAGGGTAAGAATAGGATGATATTTCAGATGAATGTATGGCTGAAAAATTGGTGCAGGAGCGGGGTTTCAGATTTCTGGATCACTGGGATCTTTTCAATGTAAGGCATGACCTGTACAAAAAGGATAGGTTACAGCTGAACCTTTGGGTTAAATTAAATTGACCGGGGAATGGGAACCAGAAGAATAGGACTCAGGATGGGGTAAATGATATGCAAGTTGATGCAGTGTGTAGTGAGACTGTGAGGAACGACAGGGAGATGATAGGGCAAAATCACAGTCAATTCAGATGAGTTGGTGTAATATAAGGACAAAATCAAAAATGGTGATAAATGGTTGGAAAAAAAGTGAAAACAAATAATTAGAAAGTGGTAATCTTTAGAATCAGAAGATTTACAATCCTCGTGAGTAGAGTTAAAAATTAAAGGTTAAAAAGACTCTGAATGGAGTTATATACTGGCCTTGGAACACTAGCCAGGTTATAAGGTACAAATTACATCAGGAAATTAGAATCATCATCATCATCAGGTGCTGAACCCAGTTTGAGCTTTGACTGCCATGGCACACAAACACTCTTGTTTTGGGTCAAGTGGATCAATTCATTGGTATTCATTTCCAGTTCTCTGGCTGCTGTCTCCATCATCATTTGTCTTTGCCTTCCTCTTGCTTTCTTCCCTTCAATCTTTCCCATAATTACCATGCATTCTAACTCCTCTTCCCTAATCACATGTCCAATGAAGTTACGTTGCCTTTTCATGATCTCATACATTATTTATTTTTTTGTGTTTGCTCTGTTCACAACACCCTCGTTAGATATTCGTTTCATTCATGATATTCTTTGCATCCTCCTCAAAAACCACATCTCTTCTGCTTCAATTCGTTTCCTCATGCTACTAGATATTGTCCAACATTCTGAGCCATATAACATAACTGGATAAATGTAACATTTCAGTACTCTGAGGCAGGTCGTCATGCTAGTTTAGTATTGGTCAGTATACTCTTCATTCTCATAAAGGTGTCTTTTGCCATCCCTATTCTTCTTTTGATGTCCATGTCGCACCTGCCATCTGATGTCACCCAGCTTCCTAAGTAGCAAAAGTTCTGTACTTGTTTTATGTCTTTCCCATTTATTCTCAGCCTGCAGATAGGATTCTCCTTCTTTTTGGATATCACCATACATTCTGTCTTTTTGCAATTCATAGATAGACCCATTTTTGCACTTTCTTCAACAACTATATCAATTAAGTTTTGTAGTTCTTCCTCCGTACTTGCAATTGACAGTGTCATCTGCATATCTGAAATTATTGATGTTTTCACAGCCAACTTAGATTCCCAAGATATCTCTTATATTTTGTAATATTATTTCACTGTGCACATTAAAATAAATTAGTGGAGAAAACACACCCTTGTCTAACGCCTCTATTGATTTTCATAAACTGACTCACTTCTCCATCTATTCTTACAGTGGCAGTTTGTTCCCAGTACAGATTTCTGATTAGGCGGAGGTCTTTCGAGTCTAGATCTAGAGTAGTGGTCGCCAACTTATTTAAGCCCAAGATCCCCGACCTTGGCCTTTGTGAAAGGCAAGATCTACCCACTAAATCGTTTAGAGAAAAAACAACTCAGATTGTACTTCCGACTTGAGGCCTTTTATTTGGGCTAATTGTACTTACATAAAATGATTTTGTCAAACTTTCAAATTAATTCAACCAAGAAAACACTGCAACTAGCATATCAAATAGGCCATAGCTGTCTTTCTTTAAGAATATTACAATACTTTGTACCTTTCGTGGTAATTTCTACTTTGAAAAAGGACTACTCAACAACTTCATGTCCAAAGGAACAACTTTATCTGGGACAGAAAAACCAATGCGGCGGAGGGGCTTATACACACATACGCAGAAAACACCAGAAGTAAAACCCCACAACACTGGAAACAACCTCTGTTTACAAACAGCTTTCCATAGCGGGAATATTGCCATATTACCATTATCTTAATTGGTATTAACTTATCTTTATAATGCTCACCTTACAACACTTCTCCCCCTTTAAATTCCAACATTCCCCAAATGTAAAAGAACTGGGAAGCAAAAAACAGTAGTGTAATTATCTTGCGTACCTCTGAAACTTATACTAGCATCTCAGTAGCAGTTTACCAATACAAAACTCCTGAAAAACGTGACAGATTCAACATTCAGCTTAACAAAGGAAACTGTCCATTCAAATATTCAGTCTGTCAGGAGGTTTGCGAGTGTGCTGTGTTGCAACAGATGAAAATTATGAAATCTAAGTACTGGAGCTGTCTTACTGACAGACACCCCACAGACTGTCTCAATCTGGCTGTCTGTAGTTATGAGCCAAATTTCAGGGAACTAGCAGAAAGTATTCAGCCCCACTCATCACATTGAGTGCAACAGTCAATTTTTATCCATTTATTTTTTGCGTTGAAATAAAATTAAATAATGAAACATAGAATTAAAGGTGTTGTAATGAGAGCATTATAAAAATAAGAAATACTAATTATGATAGTATTTCCGGGTTGCAGGATTTTATGTCCGGTCTTTTCTACCATGGTGCATGACAGGGGAGCTGCCCACATGCGCACTGGGCTGAAAAAATGGAACTAAAACCCCGCAACCCGGAAACAATCTCTTTTTACAAACAGCTTTCAGTAGCAGAAGTATTGCTATATTACCATTATCCTAATTAATATTACTTATTTTTATAATGCTCACATTACAACAGTACTTGTGTAATTATTTTTCATTTTTTTCGGGATCTACTGGGAAAGTCTCAAAGATTGACCAGTTGATCGCTATCAACTGGTTGGTGACCACTAATCTAGAGTTTTCTGTAATACTTCTAATAACTTATTGTGCTTCACTTTGTCAAATGCTTTTGTGTAGTCGATAAAACAAATAAACAAATGTTTTTGCACTTGAGTAGCTCATACTGATAGTATCCTTCACATCAATATTGCTTTTCTTGTTCCTTTGTCTTTCACAAAACCACATTTTTCTTTACCTATTTCAGCTTGTATCTTACTTTTAGCTCTTGTCATCAAAATTCTTAGAAGTATCTTGGTGATATGACTCATTAAACTTATGGTCCTATGTAATTCACATTCTATTGCTTCAGGTTTCTTAGGAAGAGTGATAAATACCAATTTTTTCATCTCTTCTGGTATTATTGCAGTCTCATAAATGTCGTTGATTAAATCAGTAAGTTTTTCAATTCCATAATCTTCAAGGACGATAATTTGTTCTATTACTAATTCATCAGGACCTGCTGCCTTTCTTTTCTTCATCTTATTTATTGCATTACGAACTTCAGATTTTGAAATACTTGGTCCTTCAATGTTTTTCTTAATTCCTGGTTTTTCACCTCGATTGTCTTCAAACAATTCCTGAATGTACTCAGTTCATCTATTCATAATCTCATCTCTTTCCATGATAATGGTACCGTCCTTTGCTTTCAAACATCCATCTGAAGAACAGAGCAGCTTTTTTACCAGTTATATTCTTGATTTGTTAATGTTGTAGCGATGTGCTACACACAGCGCTAGAATAACCACACGGAGTCGGTGAGTTGGAGTTGCGATGAAAGAGGTTTATTCAAACTTCGCGGCCCGCTTTAAAGCCTTCCCGTTCCCGCCCTTTTTGCTGCCCGCCCTCTGCCTGCGCGCGCTGTTTCGTGAGCCAGTTCGTGGGTGTCAGAAAGTGGGTCGCCACATAACCCCCCCCCCAGAACCGGCGATACCTCCCCCAATGTCCACAGTCTGGATCGGCCTCTGTTTGGGAGGTCTGCCCCTGCACCGCGGTGCCTGAGCCTGGACCGGTTGCGCCAAGTCCACATGGGCCGGTTTGAGTCGGTCCACCGTGAAAACCTCCTCTCTCCCCCCAATGTCCAGCACGAACGTGGACCCATTGTTGCTGATCACCTTAAACGGCCCCTCGTAGGGCCGCTGTAGCGGTGCCCGGTGTCCGCCCTGTCGTACAAAAAGAAACTTACAGTTCTGCAGGTCTTTGGGTACGCAGGTCGGGCTCTGTCCGTGCTGTGAAGTGGGTATGGGGGCCAGGTTACGGAGCCTCTCCCGTAGTCTGTCCAGGACTGCTGTGGGTTCTTCCTCTTGCCCCCTTGGGGCTGGTATGAACTCTCCTGGGATGACCAGGGGCGCGCCGTACACCAACTCGGCCGACGAGGTGTGTAGATCCTCTTTGGGCGCCGTGCGGATTCCAAGCAGGACCCAGGGAAGTTCGTTCACCCAGTTAGGCCCCTCCATGCGGGCCATGAGAGCCGATTTCAGGTGACGGTGGAAGCGCTCCACTAGTCCGTTCGACTGTGGGTGGTAGGCAGTTGTGTGGTGTAGCTGTGTTCCTAAAAGTCTGGCCATAGCCGACCACAGGCTGGAGGTGAACTGGGCGCCTCTGTCGGAGGTAATGTGGGCCGGTACCCCGAAGCGGGCTACCCAGGTTGCGATCAGTGCTCGGGCGCAGGATTCGGAGGTGGTGTCGCTGAGCGGGACTGCCTCTGGCCATCTGGTGAACCGGTCTATCATAGTTAGGAGGTACCGCGCTCCTCGTGACACTGGCAGGGGCCCCACCATATCCACACGGATGTGGTCGAACCTCTGGCGGGTGGGTTCGAACCGCTGCGGTGGAGCCTTGGTGTGCCGCTGCACCTTGGCCGTTTGGCACTGCATACACGTTTTGGCCCATTCACTGACCTGTTTACGAAGTCCATGCCACACGAACCTGTTGGAGACCAGCCGGACAGTTGTCCTGATGGAGGGGTGCGCTAAGTTGTGAATGGATTCGAACACCCGCCGGCGCCAGGCTGCTGGGACGACGGGGCGGGGTTGGCCAGTAGCTACATCACATAGTAGGGTCCTCTCACCTGGGCCTACGGGGAGGTCTTGGAGCTGCAAACCGGGGACTGCAGTCCTGTAACTGGGGATCTCAGCGTCTGCCTGCTGTGCCTCTGCCAGCGCTGCATTGCCCACCCCTTGGGACAGGGCCTGTATGGTAGGTCTGGAAAGTGCGTCTGCCACGACATTGTTCTTTCCAGAGACATGCCGGATGTCCGTCGTGTACTCGGAGATGTAGGACAAATGTCGCTGCTGGCTGGACGACCAGGGGTCGGACACCTTAGTGAACGCAAAGGTAAGCGGTTTGTGGTCTGTGAACGCGGTGAAGGGCCTACCTTCTAAGAAGTACCTGAAATGCCGGATTGCCAGGTATAGTGCCAATAGCTCCCGGTCGAAAGCACTGTATTTGAGTTCGGGTGGTCGTAGGTGTTTGCTGAAGAACGCCAGGGGTTGCCAGCGACCCTCGATGAGTTGTTCCAGCACTCCACCGACTGCTGTGTTGAATGCGTCCACCGTGAGGGCAGTAGGAACGTCCGTTCTGGGGTGCACTAGCATCGCAGCGTTTGCCAAGGATTCTTTGGTTTTAACGAAAGCGGTTGCGGCCTCTTCGTTCCAGGTAATGTCCTTGCCCTTACCCGACATTAGAGTGAACAAGGGGCGCATGGTTCGGGCTGCTGAGGGGAGGAAACGGTGGTAGAAATTCACCATACCAACGAATTCCTGCAAGCCTTTGATTGTGTTGGGTCGGGGGAAGTGGCGGACCGCGTCTACCTTGGCGGGCAGCGGGGTTGCCCCGTCTTTAGTAATCCTGTGGCCCAGGAAGTCGATGGTGTCGAGTCCAAACTGGCATTTGGCTGGATTGATTGTAAGGCCGAATTCACTCAGGCGGGAGTAGAGCTGGCGGAGGTGGGACAGATGCTCCTGCCGACTACTGCTGGCTATGAGGATGTCGTCCAAATAGATGAATGCAAAGTCCAGGTCGCATCCCACCACGTCCATTAGCCGCTGGAAAGTCTGTGCGGCGTTCTTTAGACCAAACGGCATTCGGAGGAATTCGAAAAGTCCGAACGGGGTGATAAGTGCTGTTTTGGGGATGTCGTCCGGATGTACAGGGATTTGATGGTATCCCCGGACGAGGTCTACCTTGGAAAAGATCCTTGCGCCATGTAGGTTTGCTGCGAAGTCTTGAATGTGCGGCACAGGGTAGCGGTCTGGCGTTGTAGCCTCGTTCAGTCTGCGGTAGTCACCGCATGGTCTCCAGCCCCCCGTTGCCTTGGGCACCATGTGAAGTGGGGAGGCCCATGGGCTGTCGGACCGTCGTATGATCCCTAATTCCTCCATCTTCTTGAACTCCTCCTTCGCCAGTCGGAGCTTGTCCGGGGGAAGCCTTCGAGCACGGGCATGGAGGGGTGGTCCCCGGGTCGGGATGTGGTGCTGTACTCCGTGTCTGGGCATGGCTGCCGTGAACTGCGGTGTCAGTACTGATGGGAAATCCGCCAGGACCCTGGTGAATTCATCGTCGGACAGCGTGATGGAGTCCAGGTGTGGTGCTGGCAACTGTGCTTCACCCAGGGAGAACGTTTGAAAAGTCTTGGCGTGGACTAATCGCTTCCCTTGCAAGTCGACCAGCAGGCTGTGGGCTCTTAAAAAATCTGCCCCCAGCAGTGGTTGGGCCACGGCGACCAGTGTGAAGTCCCACGTGAACCGGCTGGAGCTGAACTGTAGCCACACCGTGCGGGTGCCGTAGGTTCGTATTGTGCTGCCATTAGCGGCCCTCAGGGTGGGTCCCGGTTCTCTGTTGCGGGTGTCGTAACTCGTTGGAGGTAAGACGCTGATCTCCGCTCCGGTGTCGACCAAAAAGCGGCGTCCCGACTGCTTGTCCCAGACGTACAGGAGGCTGTCCTGATGGCCAGCTGCCGTAGCGATCGGCAGCGGCTGGGCCTTGGTGTTTCCCGGGAATTTGCAGGGCGGTCTGCAGTGGCGGACCTCTGTGCCCCACCGCTGGTGGTAGAAGCACCATTGTTCGTTGGGCTCCTCACTCCCGTCGCTGGGTTTTGTAGGCTCTGCTGCCGGACCCGGTCTGGTCTGTCGTTGGGCACGCGGCTTGGTGATCTGTGCGACGGATGCCCCTCTCTCTTTCCTGGCATTCCACAGCACATCTGCTCGGGCCGCCACCTCCCGGGGTTTGCTGAAATCTGCGTCGGACAGCAGCAGGCATATGTCCTCGGGCAGTTGCTCTAGGAACGCCTGCTCAAACATGAGGTAGGATTTGTGTCCTTCAGCCAGGGCCAGCATCTCGTTCATTAATGCTGACGGCAGCCTGTCTCCCAAACCATCCAGGTGCATTAAGCGGCGTGCTCGTTCGCGCCGTGAGAGTCCGAAAGTCCTTATGAGCAGGGTTTTGAATGCTGTGTATTTGCCGTCCTCCGGGGACGACTGTATAAACTCCTCAACTTGTGCAGCAGTCTCCTGGTCGAGTGAGCTCAACACGTAGTAGTAGCGAGTGGACTCCATGGTTATCTGCCAAATGTGGAATTGTGCCTCTGCTTGTTCGAACCATAAATGGGGTCGCAGCGTCCAGAAGCTTGGCAGTTCCAACGAAACTGCGTGAACAGATGCGGCGTCGGTCATCTCTGGTCCAAATATCGTTTGGGCCGTCGGGGTCACCAATTGTAGCGATGTGCTACACACAGCGCTAGAATAACCACACGGAGTCGGTGAGTTGGAGTTGCGATGAAAGAGGTTTATTCAAACTTCGCGGCCCGCTTTAAAGCCTTCCCGTTCCCGCCCTTTTTGCTGCCCGCCCTCTGCCTGCGTGCGCTGTTTCGTGAGCCGGTTCGTGGGTGTCAGAAAGTGGGTCGCCACAATGTAACCTTTTGGATCAGTAACAGGGATTCTTTCTATTCGCCCACATTCCTGGTTTAACCATTCTTCTTTGGCTTTTTGACATTAACTTTTAACATTTTTCTCTAAGGACTTATATTCTATAGGATTTGCTTTCTTCCCTCTCCTTTCTTCCATTAGATTTTTGATTTCATCTGTCATCCATTTATCTTTTGTGCTTTTTATCTTTTTTAGGAATCACTGACTTTGCTGATTCTACCAAGGCATCCTTTAGAGAGTGAAATTGCATTTCTACATGATTGCTATCATCTTCAACCAATTCTATTTCTAGACTTTGAAATCTATTCCTTACTTCAATTGTAAATTTTTGTCTTAAGTTTTCTTCTTTAATTAATTGCAATTAGCCAGGTTTTTGCTTCTTTAGTTTTTAAAGTTTTACTTTTACATGACATACTACTGGGTTATAGTCACTATTACAGTCTGCACCTGGATATGTTTTGCATTGAGTCACTGAGTTTCTAAATCATTGGTTTATAGTAATAAAGTCAATTTGATTTCTAGTGTTATCACCTGGACCTTTCCAGGTCCACAGCATCTTGGATGGTTTTTAAAGTAGGTATTTATAATGACCTAATTATTCATCTTGCACCATTCTACCAATTTCTCACCTCTTTCATTTCTTTCCCCTAGTCCAAATTTTCCTATGGTATTTCCATCAGCACCTTTTCCTACTTTAGCATTTAGATCTCCCATGACAATAGCAATATCTTGAGATATGCATCCATCTTTGCTTGTTCAAGCTCTTCATAGAATGTATCTATATCCTCATTTGTTCCATCTGTTGTTGGTGCATATACTTGTATAATTGCTAAATCAAATGGTTGTCCTCTGAATCTAACAAGGAGCACTCTTTCTGATATTGCCTAATGTCCTAAAACACTTTGTGCCATGTTTTCATCTTTAAGAATTCCTACTCCATTAGTATGGGATGTTCCACAAGAATAAATTAGTGTCTTATTTCTATTGTGACATGGTCCAGCACCTAACCAATGAACTTCGCTAATTTCCATGATGTTAATCTTTCGTCTTTCCATTTCTTATCACATTGTCCAATCTTCCTGTTTGATATAGGATTCTTACATTCCAAGTGGCAATAATTTTCTTTTGTGTTGCTTGAATTTTATGAGCAGTAGCTTGATGACGGTTGGGGATGCCCTGCTGACCAGAATCAACCCTACCGAGTGAAGCATCTTCAGAATTGTCTTGAAGATCCTCTTGACGCTGTTATTGTGTGATACATTTTGTGAGTTTGATCATGGTTTTCTTAGCAAATAGATTCTAAGAAACCTAGTATCTAGCAACGGTGGTTTGCTATTGCCTACCGTTGGGCGAACTAAAGAAATCGCCATTTCTCTTCCCAAATGTTCATCTACCTGTACTATAGCCGTGGACATTTGAGGTCCCAGCTCATCCACCTTCTCCGTCATAAGTTCAGTTACTGAACCTGCCGGATCTGCCATTGGCCTTTGCTCATACCCTGAGCAGGAACCCTTGCAGGTGCTACCGTTCTGGGTCAGAGTGGCCCTGGGAGCAATGAATGACTAAGAGGTAACTCCACTTTCCCCAAAGCTCTGAAAGTCCCCAATCAGAACCTCACCACTGGTTGCAGTTTAGAGTTATACCCAGGACAAGGAAATATGAAAGGCATGTAAAAAGGCCAAAGTTACAATAGTCATGGAGGATTTCAATGCTGCACTTACACTTAATGTCAGTAGGACCAAAAAACTGATTGTGGACTTCAGATAAGGTAGGACAAAGCAACATGAACCAATCCTCAGAGAGAAGGATCAGAAGTGGAGAGAGTTAGCAATTTCAGATTCCTGGGTGTCAAAATCTCTTAGGATCTAACCTGGGTCCGAACATATCGATGCAGCTATAAGGAAGGCAAGACAGCGGCTACATTTCATTTGGAGTTTGAGGAGATTTGGTTCGTCAACTAGAACACTTGAAAACTTCTGTAGATGTACTATACAGAGCTCAGTGTAGTTTCTATGGTCAATTATCAGACCCCCCCCCACCCCACATCTTCTGATGATCCTTTGATCTCAGTATCTGAAGGTGACTTGTAGGCTGCCTTCAGGAGGGTGAATCCAAGGAGAGCATCTGAACTTAACGGGGTACCTGGCTATGTATCAAAGACATGTGGTAACCAAATGGCTGGTGTGTTCACTGATATCTTTAACCTCTCACATACATCGGGATGCTCTTTACTGAATATAGTTCAGCATTCAATACCATCACCCTCTTAAAACTAATCAATAAGATCCAACGCTTTGGGCTCAATACCTCCTTGTGCAATTGGATCCTAAATTTATTCACTTGTAGACTCCAATCAGTTTAGATCGGCAATCACACCTCCTCCACAATCTCCATCAACACAGGTGCACCACAGGGCAGTGTGCTTAGCCCCCTGCTGTACTTGTTTTACACCTATGACTGTGTGGCTAAGCACAGCTCCAACACCATATACACGTTTGCTGCCAACTTCACTGTTGTGGGCTGTATCAAAGAGGGTGATGAATCAGCATACAGGAGGAAGACTGAAAATCTTGCTGAGTGGTGTAACAACAGCAACCTCAATAAGACCAAAGAACTGTTTGTAGCCTTCAGGAGAGGGAGATCAGAGGTCCATGAATTAGTCCTCATCGAATGATCAGAGATTATTAAGACATTATTACGACATTAGCAGTATGCCAGAAATTAGACAATATCAAGGGGCAGATGTGAATGAGGTTGCTTTTACTATGAAGGAGGTGCCTGGGAAGCTGAAAGGTCTGAATGTAGGCAAGTCACGTGGACCAGATCCACTACACCCCAGGGTTCTGAAAGAGGAATCTGAAGAGAGTTTGAAAGCATTAGTAATGATTGTTCAAGAATAACAAGATTCTGAAATGGTTTCGGGGGACTGGAAAATTGCAAATGCCACTCCATTCTTTAAAAAAAGAGCTAGGCAGAAGAAGGGAAATTATAGGCCAGTTGGCCTGACTTCAGTGGTTGAGAAGATGTCGGAGTCCATTATTAAAGAAAATGTTTCTGGATGCCTGGAGGCCCATGATAAAATAGGCTAAAGTAGGCATGGTTTCCTTAAGGTGAAATCTTGCCTAACAAATCAGTTGGAATTCTTTGAGGAAATAATTGACAAGATAGACAAAGGAGAGTCAGTGGGTGTTGTTTACTTGGATTTGCAGAAGGCCTTTGACAAGGTGCCACACATGAGGCTTCTAAAGAAGTAAGTGCCCATGGTATTATAGGAAACCTACTGGGTTGGATAGAAGATTGGCTGACTGGCAGGAAGCAAAGGCTGGGAATAAAGGTGGCTTTTCCTCGTTGACTGCTGGTGACTAGTAGTGTTCCACAGGGGGTCATGTCAGGGCAACTTATTTTCAACTTGTATGATTTGGAGATGATGGAATTGATGGCTTTGTGGCCATGTTCAGGGACAACACGAAGATAGGTGGAGTGTCAGGTTGTGTTGAAGAAGCAGGGAGTCTGCAGAAGGTCATAGATTAGGAGAGTGGGCAAAGAAGTGGCAGATGGCACATATTGTGGCAAATGTATGGTCATGCGATTTGGTTGATGGAATAAAGGTATTGATTATTTTGTAAACAGGAAGAATATTCAGAAATCAGAGGTACAAAAGGACTTAGGAGTTAACTTGCAGGTTGAGTTAGTGGTAAGAAGGCAAATGCAATATCAGCATTATTTTTTAGAATATAAAAGCAAGGATATAATTCTAAGGCTTTATAAGGGATAGGTCAGACCACACTTGGAGTATTGTGAACAGTTCTGGGCCCCTTATCTAAGAAAAGATGTGCTAGCATTTGAGAGGGCCCAGAGGATGTTCTCAAAATGGTTCCAGGAATGAAAGGGTTAATGCATGAGGATAGTGTGATGGCTCTGGAGTTTAGAGGAATGAGGGGGGAATCTAATTGAAACCTATCAAAAGTTGAAAGGCCCAGATAGAGTGGATGTGGAAAGGATGTTTCCTATTGCAGTGGAGTCTAGGATCAGAGGGCACAGCATTAGAATATAGGGGTGTCCATTTAGAATGAAGATGAGGCAGAACTTCTTCAGCCAGAGGGTAGTGAATCTGCCAGTTTCATTGCAACAGGCAGCTGTGCAGGCCAAGACACTGCTATATTTAAAGCAGAGGTTGATAGGTTCTTCATTAGTCAAAGTGTCAAAGATTATTTGGAGAAGGCAGGAGATTGGGTTGAGAGGGTTAATAAATCAGCCATGATGGAATGGCAGAACAGACTTGATGGGCCATATGGCCAATTTCTGCTCCTATATCTAATGGTTTCATGGTCTTATGGTCTTAACACCTTTGCAACTACAGATTCTCCTGTCTGACCCCTAACTAATGAGTCACCTATCATTACTGTTCCACCTGATTTTTACCCTGGCTCGCTGAGTCTCAGGATCAGCCTTATGCCTGGTTGCTGCTGCAGTTCCCTGATAGGTCATCCCCACAGCAGTATCGAAAGGGACATACCTGTTGCTGAAGAGAAAGACCATACGGGAACCCTGCATTGACTGCCTACCTCTCCTAACAGGTGGTCATCCATTTATCTGAAGCCCTTCTTTTCCTAACGGCACCTCTTGACCTTGAACTGCCACAGTCCATGTGATGAACCTATTGATAGAGTATCTCAGGATGGATATTCAATGACTTTGACTCGATAATAATGAAAGGTTTGCAATGTATTCCAAATGTTAGATTGGTGTACAAATTGACATAGTGGTGCTCCTGTTTGCCTGCCTCTCTACATGTTGGAAGGCATGTATTTAGGAAATGCTATCAAAGAACTTGTTGACCATTTGTATTTTAAAGACAACATTATAACCATGTGCTGGAGAAGTGAATAATTAGTTATTTTTTGGAATGCTAACCAAGTGAACAGCTTTATCGTGGATTGTGGCAAACTTTTCATGGGTCAATATAGACCATTCCATGATTTTCTGTTATTATGTCTTATTGCACTAATCTGTAATGAGAGAGTTTCCCTTAAAAGATGCCTGTTTATTATCATCCGCTCCTGCTTGTGGTCAGGTGATGAACCAAAATGAAATGGGTTTGTACAGAGGCACATGGCGAGTACTATGGAATTGTGAGTTTTGTTTTCATCTGATGTTTGGGTACAAGAGGATGAAAGAAGATTATCCAGGATGGTTCCGTGAGTAAATGTCACTTACCTTTCCAAGACTATGCCCTCTAGCAAGTCAAAGGTGGAGAAGTGTGTGTCATAGCCCTGGAGCTTTTGACAAGGTCTGGCATAATGGACTCTGCTAAGCTGAGATCCAAAAGAATATCTGGAAAGCTGCTTAGATGGCTGCAGAGCTACCTTCATGGACGGACCATCAAAGTTGATATCTCTGGTCAGGCTTCGGATTCTTCAACCATCAATGCATCTGTACCATAGGGTTCAATACTTGGGCCACTTGTTTTCCATCTTTATTGATAACTTGGTTGATGCATGCAGTAACGAGCTTTACCTGTATGCTGATGACTCCACACTATTTGCACCAATTAGAGCAGGAGAGAGTAAAACAGTGGCAGCAGGCCTGAATAGTGATCTTGACAGGATGAAAGCCTGGGCAGACATCTGGAATGTCACTTTTGAGCCTACTAAGTGCAAGATGATAGTGATGTCTAGGAAGAGGAACCCATCTAACCCTGACCTGTATTTTGGGAACTGCAAGCTGGATTTAAAGAAGGAGCTAGTAATTCTTGGTGTTAATATTGACAGCAAATTGGTGTGGGATAAACACCTTTCCACTATTTCAAACAAGGCTGGGCAAAGGCTTGGAGCTCTGTGGAAAGTAGCATCCAAACTAGACAAAGAGGGCAGAGCCATGGTTTGCAAAGCCCAGGTACAAAGTATCATGGGGTATGCCTGCTTATCATGGATGAATGTCTCACAGAGTGTCCTCAGCCAGCTTGATTTCATTAAAGAAAGGCTCTCAGGATTATAGGTGTAGATGAAGCCACAGCTCGTGAGAAGCTAGCTATCAGTAGCTTACACCACAGACAACAGGTTGCTGCAGCTACTGTGCTATACAAAATGCACACCAGCCACAGCCCTGAAGACTTCCGCGCCATACTGCCTTCATCTTATGAGAGACAGCGCAGCACACGATCAAGTTTATCTATGCCTGCTCATGAAGTTTCTATGCCTGATGCAAGAACTACACACTGGATAGAAGCTTCCTTCACTGTGCTGTCAGAATTTGGAACAGGCTTCCAGATGCTGTGGTTGGAAACATCTGCGAAAATGGGGTCCAAGCCTTCAAGAGTCAAGTGCACAAACACCTATCATCTCTGGGAGGGAAGTCACATGCTTCTTCATAAGCTGTCATGAAGGGGACCAGGATGGCAATGCTTGGTTGTTGGTAGGCAGGGTTAATACTTGACTTTCAAGAGCACTTGTGAGTTATGTTCAGGCCGGACTTTGTCCTTAAACTGCTGGAGAACAGCGTTGAAAGAACAGGTGCTGTTTTCTCCCGGTAGGGATTAGTTTTTAGTTCCAAGTGCTCCTGCCACGTTTTGTCACCCTGCAACCTTATCCTTCAATCTCTTTGAATTATGAAGGACAGCATGTGTATAAATGTCTCTCTCCAGCAGACCTCATCATGATCATCATGACTCCAGTATTTCTACTATTTTTTAATGTTTCTTAATCGTACATATGATTTTTTTGTGTGTTCTATCGCTGAGCAGCAGTGAACCATCTGACTGACCTATCAGAGTTCTCTTTGGGAACTAGTTGACTTGATCAGCATTTCTGAACTGGCTTTTGTTCGCGATTGCACTTAATACAAAAAAAGTCTCCTAAGATTGCCTCTCTTCCTTCAAAATTTGTACAGACCCAGCTTGGTGAACAATTCTTATTCACCCCCATTGTATCTCCTCCAAAATGCTTTCAATGTTAATATAGACGCAGTGGCTGTGTTTTTCAGTACACCATATGATTAGCCGAATAGATATTTGCATTAATAAGCAGGTTTACAGGTGTCCCTAATATAGCGGCCACTGGATGTATATTTCATAAAGGAAGGACCCAAGGATTTGAGTCGTTCAGAAATCCTTGGTAACAAATTTGCAGTCACAAAGGTTCCTTTATTTTGCTTCCTGTTGTGGAACTGATTTCGGAACAAATTTGCTACCTCCCTTGGACAGCATTGACTTTTCCATTTTTATTTTGATTGCCTTTTAGAACCTTGTCAAAGATATTGCCAAAATGCATTTAGACTACTTCATATGCACTACGGTCATGAAGCCTGGAGGCACACACTCAGCGATTCAGGAACAGCTTATTCCCATCTGCCATCCAATTCCTAAATGGACATTGAACCTGTGAACACCACCTCACTTTTTAAATATACATTATTTCTGGGGTTTTTTGCATGATATTTAATCTATTAAATATACATTTACAGCAATTTATTTATTTATTATCATTTTTTTTCTCCCTTCTTCTTCTATATTATGTATTGCATTGAACTACTGCTGCTAAGTTAACAAATTTCACGACACATGCCGGTGATAATAAATCTGATTCTGATCCTGTAGTTTTCAGTAGTTCCATTTAATGTCAGACAATGTATGCAACCTGAAATTTTTTATTCTTCACTGACATCCATGAGAACAGAAGAGTGACCAAAAAATGAGTGATGGTAAAAACGTTAGAACACAAAGCCTCCTACTCCCCCCTCCCCCTTACTTACTTCAACAAAAGACCATCAGACAATTTGACATACCACAGGCTCTCTGTTCCTAAAAAGGGACAGAGTGGTGTCACACAGGGAGAGGGAAGTCTAACAAGACAAAAGAACACTTATTGATTTAGAGTGTTAAAGTCTACTGCACCGCTTTTTTCAGACAGAGAGATATTCACCGAGTACAGAGTCCTCCGTCAGTTGATATTCTGTTTTCTTCCGCGATGCTGGAGTTGGCAGCACCAGCTTACAATCAGCTCAGCCCCAGGGCCATAAAGCCTCGAAACCCTGAAGGCGCACTTGTCTTCTTGGCCATGTTCTTGGGATATCAAAAAACGGCTGGTCGGTGAGCTCGGGAAATGGGTCCAATCACCACAGAGAACTGAAATTTGAGTGTACCTCTACGTCAGGGTCTTTGACCGAACCCCATCCACCTTGAAAAGGAAAAAGGGACGGAGCCATTAAAAAAGAGAGTTTTGGAAGATCTCTTCAAAGAAGCTGATTCTTGGAACAAATAAATGAGTTCTGGTTTTTATGTACGATACTCAGATGATGAGACTTCATGAGGAATACCTATCTCATTTTATTTTGAAAGCTCAATTCCAGGAGAAGGATGTGCATAATCAGACATATCATCATCACCTGTCACTAAAGCTGATGTATAAGACTGTAAGACCATAAGACATAGGAGCAGAATTAGGCTATCTGGCCCATCGAGTCTGCTCTGCCAGTCAATCATGGCTGATCCTTTTTTTTCTCTCCCCCTCAGTCCCAGATCCTGGCCGTCTCCCCGTAACCTTTGATGCCATGTCCAATGAAGAACCTATTAATCTCTCCCTTAAATACACCCAACACCTGGCCTCCACAGCTGCATGCGGCAACACATTCCACAAATTCACCACCCTTTGGCTAAAGAAATTTCTCTGCATCTCTGTTTTGAAAGGGCACCCCTCTATCCTGATACTGCGCCCTTTTGTCCTAGACTCCCCCATTATGGGAAACATCCTTTCCACATCTACTCTGTCTAGGCCTTTTAACATTCAGAAGGTTTCAATGAGATCCCCCCTCATCCTTCTGAATTCCAGCAAGTACAGACCCAGAGCCATCAAATGTTTCTCATGTGATAACCCTTTCATTCTTGAAATCATATTTGTGAACCCCCTCTGGAACCTCTCCAATGCTCGCACATCTCTTCTAAGATGAGGTATCCAAAACTGTTTGCAATACTCAAGGTGAAGCCTCACCAGTGCCTTATAAAGCCTCAGCATCACATCCTCGCTCTTGTATTCAGGACCTCTTGAAATGAATGCTAACATGGCATTTGCCTTCTCCACCACCGACTCAATTTGCAAGTTCACCTTCAGGGTGTTCTGCACAAAGACTCCCAAGTGCCTCTGCATCTTAGATTCCTGGAGTTTCTCCCCGTTTAGAAAATCATCCACACATTTATTCCTATTGCCAATGTGCATGACCTTGCATTTTCCAACGTTGTATTTCATTTACCACTTTTTTGCCCATTCTCCTAATTTTTTCCAGGTCCTTCTGCATCCTACCTGTTTCTGCAACACTACCTGCCCCTCTAGCAATCTTTGTATCATCTGAAAACTTGGCAACAAAGCCATCTATTCCATCATATAAATCATTTATATACAGTATAAAAAGAAGTGGTCCCAACACCGACCCCTGTGGAACACCACTAGTCACTGGCAGCCAACTGGAAAAGAATCCTTTTATTCCCACTCGCTGCCTCCTACCAATCAGCCAATGCTCTAACCATGCCAGTAACTTTCCTGTAATACCATGGGCTCTTAACTTTGTAAGCAGCCTCATGTGTGGCACCGTGCTAAAGGCCTTATGAAAGTCCAAATATACAACATCCACTGCATCCCCTTTATCCATCCTACTTGTAATCTCCTCAAAGAATTCCAACAGAGTTGTCAGGCAGTATTGTCCCTAAAGAAAACCATGCTGACTTTGTACTATCTTGTCCTACGCCACCATGTCCTCCATCACCTCATCCTTAACAATTGAATCTAACATCTTCCCAACCACTGAGGTCAGACTAACTGGTCTATAACTTCCTATCTGCTGCCTCCTTCCTTTCTTAAAGAGTGGAATAACATGTGCAATTTTTCGGTCCTCTGACACCATGCCAGAATCCAATGATGCCTGAACTATTATTTCTAATGCCATCACAATCTCTAACACTACCTCTTTCATGAAAATGCCCATCACTGGCCTCTCAGGCCTGAGTCAACGTCATCACCATCATCATCACCTCTTTCAAAACCCTAGGATGCAATTCATCTTGTCTAGGTGACTTATGTACCTTTAGGTCTTTCAGCTTTTTGAGGACCTTCTGTCTTGTAATAGGAACAGCACCCATTTTTTTCCTTCACACATTACAACATCAGGCATATTGCTTGTGTCCTCTACAGTGAAGACTGATGCAAAATACTCATTTAGTTCATCAGCCATCCCCTTGTCCCCCATTATTACTTCTCCTGCCTCATTTTTTAGCGGTCCTATATCCACCATCATTTCTCTTTTATTTTTAACATACTTGAAAAAACTTTTACTATCTGCTTTGTTATTATTTGCTAGCTTGCTTTCGTATTTCATTGTTTCCCTTCTAATGACTTTTTTAGTTGCTCTCTGTAGGTTTTTTAAAACTTCCCAATCCTCTTTCTTTGCGCTATTTTTTGCTTTGTTGTATGCCCTTTCTTCTGCTTTTACAATAGCTTTGACTTCCCCTGCCAGCAGCTCCTTCCAATTTACTTTGGTTAAATCCTCTCTCATACAATTGTCATTTCTGTTACTCCACTGAAATACTACTACACCAGACTTTATTTTCTCCTTATCAAATTTCAAGATGAACTCAGTCATATTGTGATCACTCATAAGAGTTGCTGGTGAACGCAGCAGGCCAGGCAGCATCTCTAGGAAGAGGTGCAGTCGACGTTTCAGGCCGAGACCCTTCGTCAGGACTAACTGAAGGAAGAGTGAGTAAGGGATTTGAAAGTTGGATGGGGGAGGGGGAGATCCAAAATGATAGGAGAAGACAGGAGGGGGAGGGATGGAGCCAAGAGCTGGACAGGTGATTGGCAAAAGGGATACGAGAGGATCATGGGACAGGAGGTTCAGGAAGAAAGACAGGGGGGGGGCACCCAGAGGATGGGCAAGGGGTATATTCAGAGGGACAGAGGGAGAAAAAGGAGAGTGAGAGAAAGAATGTGTGTATAAAAATAAGTAACAGATGGGGTACGAGGGGGAAGTGGGGCATTAGCGGAAGGTAGAGAAGTCGACGTTCATGCCATCAGGTTGGAGGCTACCCAGACGGAATATAAGGTGTTGTTCCTCCAACCTGAGTGTGGCTTCATCTTTACGGTAGAGGAGGCCGTGGATAGACATGTCAGAATGGGAATGGGATGTGGAATTAAAATGTGTGGCCACTGGGAAATCCTGCTTTCTCTGGCGGACAGAGCGTAGGTGTTCAGCAAAGCAGTTTCCCAGTCTGTGTCGGGTCTCGCCAATATATAAAAGGCCACATCGGGAGCACCGGACGCAGTATATCACCCCAGCCGACTCACAGGTGAAGTGTTGCCTCACGTGAAAGGACTGTTTGGGACCCTGAATGGTGGTAAGGGAGGAAGTGTAAGGGCATGTGTAGCACTTGTTCCGCTTACACGGATAAGTGCCAGGAGGGAGATCAGTGGGGAGGGATTGGGGGGACGAATGGACAAGGGAGTTGCGTAGGGAGCGATCTCTGTGGAATGCAGAGATGTGGGAAGGGAAAGATGTGCTTAGTGGTGGGATCCCGTTGGAGGTGGCGGAAGTTATGGAGAATAATATGTTGGACCGGAGGCTGGTGGGGTGGTAGGTGAGGACCAGGGGAACCCTATTCCTAGTGGGGTAGTGGGAGGATGGAGTGAGAGCAGATGTACGTGAAATGGGGGAGATGCGTTTAAGAGCAGAGTTGATAGTGGAGGAAGGGAAGCCCCTTTCTTTAAAAAAGGAAGACATCTCCCTCGTTCTAGAATGAAAAGCCTCATCCTGAGAGCAGATGCGGCGGAGACGGAGGAATTGCGAGAAGGGGATGGCGTTTTTGCAAGAGACAGGGTGAGAAGAAGAATAGTCCAGATAGCTGTGAGGGTCAGTAGGCTTATAGTAGACATCAGTGGATAAGCTGTCTCCAGAGACAGAGACAGAAAGATCTAGAAAGGGGGGGGGGAGGTGTCGGAAATGTCCCGGGTAAACTTGAGGGCAGGGTGAAAGTTGGAGGCAAAGTTAATAAAGTCAACGAGCTCTGCATGCGTGCAGGAAGCAGCGCCAATGCAGTCGTCGATGTAGCGAAGGAAAAGTGGGCGACAGATACCAGAATAGGCACGGAACATAGATTGTTCCACAAACCCAACAAAAAGGCAGGCATAGCTAGGACCCATACGCATGCCCATAGCTACACCTTTAGTTTGGAGGAAGTGGGAGGAGCCAAAGGAGAAATTATTGAGAGTAAGGACTAATTCCGCTAGATGGAGCAGAGTGGTGGTAGAGGGGAACTGATTAGGTCTGGAATCCAAAAAGAAGCGTAGAGCTTTGAGACCTTCCTGATGGGGGATGGAAGTATATAGGGACTGGACATCCATGGTGAAAATAAAGTGGTGGGGGCCAGGGAACTTAAAATCATCAAAAAGTTTAAGAGCGTGAGAAGTGTCACGAACATAGGTGGGAAGGGATTGAACAAGGGGAGGGATAAAACCGTGTCGAGGTATGCAGAAACGAGTTCGGTGGGGCAGGAGCAAGCTGAGACAATAGGTCAGCCAGGACAGGCAGGTTTGTGGATCTCGTTTCTGCATACCTCTACACGGTTTTATCCCCCTTGTTCAATCCCTTCCTACCTATGTTCGTGACACTTCTCACGCTCTTAAACTTTTCAATGATTTTAAGTTCCCTGACCCCCACCACTTTATTTTCGCCATGGATGTTCAGTCCCTATACACTTCCATCTCCCATCAGGAAGGTCTCAAAGCTCTACGCTTCTTTTTGGATTCCAGACCTAATCAGTTCCCCTCTACCATCACTCTGCTCCGTCTAGCGGAATTAGTCCTTACTCTCAATAATTTCTCCTTTGGCTCCTCCCACTTCCTCCAAACTAAAGGTGTAGCTATGGGCACCCGTATGGGTCCTAGCTATGCCTGCCTTTTTGTTGGCTTTGTGGAGCAATCTATGCTCCGTGCCTATTCTGGTATCTGTCGCCCACTTTTCCTTCGCTACATCGACGACTGCATTGGCGCTGCTTCCTGCACGCATGCAGAGCTCGTTGACTTTATTAACTTTGCCTCCAACTTTCACCCTGCCCTCAAGTTTACTTGGTCCATTTCCAACACCTCCCTCCCCTTTCTAGATCTTTCTGTCTCTGTCTCTGGAGACAGCTTATCTACTGATCTCTACTATAAGCCTACTGACTCTCACAGCTATCTGGACTATTCCTCTTCTCACTCTGTCTCTTGCAAAAACGCCATCCCCTTCTCGCAATTTCTCCATCTCCGCTGCATCTGCTCTCAGGATGAGGCTTTTCATTCTAGGACGAGGGAGATGTCTTCCTTTTTTAAAGAAAGGGGCTTCCCTTCCTCCACTATCAACTCTGCTCTTAAACGCATCTCCCCCATTTCACGTACATCTGCTCTCACTCCATCCTCCCGCCACCCCACAAGGAATAGGGTTCCCCTGGTCCTCACCTACCACCCCACCAGCCTCCGGGTCCAACGTATTATTCTCCATAACTTCCGCCACCTCCAACGGGATCCCACCATTAAGCACATCTTTCCCTCCCCCCCCTCTCTGCATTCCGCAGGGATCGCTCCCTACACAACTCCCTTGTCCATTCGTCCCCCCCATCCCTCCCCACTGATCTCCCTCCTGGCACTGATCCGTGTAAGCGGAACAAATGCTACACATGCCCTTACACTTCCTCCCTTAGCACCATTCAGGGTCCCAAACAGTCCTTCCAGGTGAGGCAACACTTCACCTGTGAGTTGGTTGGGGTGATATACTGCGTCCGGTGCTCCCGATGTGGCCTTTTATATATTGGCGCGACCCAACGCAGACTGGGAGACCGCTTTGCTGAACACCTACGTTCTGTCCGCCAGAGAAAGCAGGATCTCCCGGTGGCCACACATTTTAATTCCACATCCCATTCCCATTCTGACATGTCTATCCACGGCCTCCTCTACTGTAAAGATGAAGCCACACTCAGGTTGGAGGAACAACACCTTATATTCCGTCTGGGTAGCCTCCAACCTGATGGCATGAACATCGACTTCTCTAACTTCCGCTAATGCCCCACTTCCCCCTCATACCCCATCTGTTACTTATTTTTATACACACATTCTTTCTCTCACTCTCCTTTTTCTCCCTCTGTCCCTCTGAATATACCCCTTGCCCATCCTCTGGGTGCCCCCCCACCCCCCTTGTCTTTCTTCCCGGACCTCCTGTCCCATGATCCTCTCGTATCCCTTTTGCCTATCACCTGTCCAGCTCTTGGCTCCATCCCTCCCCCTCCTGTCTTCTCCTATCATTTTGGATCTCCCCCTCCCCCTCCAACTTTCAAATCCCTTACTCAGTCTTCCTTCAGTTTGTCCTAACGAAGGATCTCGGCCTGAAACGTCGACTGCACCTCTTCCTAGAGATGCTGCCTGGCCTGCTGCGTTCACCAGCAACTGTTATGTGTGTTACTTGAATTTCCGGCATCTGCAGAATTCCTGTTATATTGTAATCACTGTTTCCTAAGGGTTCTTTTACTTTAAGCTCCCTAATCACCACCGGTTCATTACATAACATCCAAGCCAGTATAGCTGATCACCTAGTAGGCTCAACCACAAACTGTTCTAAAAAGTTATCTCTTAGCCATTCAACAAACTCACTCTCTCGAAATATGTTACCAACCTAATTTCCCCAATCGACCAGCATGTTAAATATCCCATGATTACCCTAACATTGCTCTTTTGTCTCGCCTTTTCTATTTCCTGTTGTAATCTGTGGTCCACCTCCCAGCCACTGTTGGGAAGCCTGTATATAACTGCCATCAACATCCTTTTACCCCTGCAGTTTCTTAACTCAATCAACAAGGATTCAAAATCATCCCATCCTATGTCACATCTTTATACTGATTTGATGCCATTCTTTACCAGTAGAGCCGTCCCATGCCCTCTGCCTACCTTCCTATCCCTCCAATATAATGTGTAACCTTGGACATTCAGCTCCCAACCTCCCAACTGCAACCATCCTTCAGCTACGATTCAGTGATGGCCACAACATCATACCTGGCATCCTGTAATATTGCAACAAGATCATCCACCTTATTTCTTATACTACGTGGATTTAGATACAACACCTTGAATGCTGTATTTGCTATCCTTTCTGATTCTGGATCCCGAATGATTTGGTACTCAGCCTGTTGACTGCAACTAAGTCCTTTCACCTGCCTGCCCTTCCTGACAGTCTGACCACACATGTTATCTTTACTTTTTTACCATATTGAGAAAGTAAGGAGGCATGGGATCCAAGGGGACATTGCGTTGTGGATCCAGAACTGGCTTGCCCACAGAAGGCAAAGTGTTTGTAGACGGGTCATATTCTGCATAGAGGTCAGTCACCAGTTGAGTGCCTCAGGGATCTGTTCTGGGACCCTTACTCTTCGTGCTTTTATAAATGACCTGGATGAGGAAGTGGAGGGATGGGTTAGTAAGTTTGCTGATGACACAAAGGTTGAAGGTGTTGTGCACTGTGTGGAGGGCTGTCAGCAGGACATTGATAGGATGCAAAACTGGGCTGAGAAGTGGCAGATGGAGTTCAACCGAGTTCAGTGTAAAGTGGTTCATTTTGGTATGTCAACTATGATGGCAGAATATAGTATTAATGGTAAGACTCTTGACAGTATGAAGAGTCAGAGGAACTTGGTGTCCTAGTCCATAGGAAACTCAAAGCAGCTGCACAGGTTGACCCTATGGTTAAGAAGACGTACCGTGGATTGGCCTTCATCAATCGTGGAATTGAATTTAGGAGCAGAGAGGTAATGTTGCAGCTTTATAGGATCCTGGTCAGACCCCACTTGGAGTACTGTGCTCAGTTCTGGTCGCCTCACTACAGGAAGGATGTGAAGCCATAGAAAGGGTGCAGAGGAGATTTAGAAGGATGTTGCCTGAATTGGGGAGTAAGCCTTATGAGAACAGGTTGAGTGAACTCGGCCTTTTCTCCTTGGAGCGATGGAGGATGAGACGTGACCTGATAGAGGTGTATAAGATGATCAGAGGCATTGATCGTGTGGATAGTCGGAGGCTTTTTCCCAGGGCTGAGATGGTTGCCACAGGAGGACACAGGTTTAAGGTGCTGGGGAGTCGGTACAGAGGAGGCATCAGGGGTAAGTTTTTTACACAGAGAATGGTGAGTACGTGGAATGGGCTGCCAGCAACGGTGGTGGAGGCGGATATGATAGGGTTTTTTAAGAGACTTTTGGATAGGTATATGGAGAAGTAGAAAAATAGAGTGCTATATGTAAGCCACTAAATCGTAATTTCTAAAGTAGGGACATGTTCGGCACAACTGTGGGCTAAAGGGCCTGTATTGTGCTGTAGGTTTTCTATGTTTCTATGTCCTATCCTGAGACCTTTCACTCTGATTCCCACCCCACTGCCAAATTAGTTTAAACCCTCCCCAACAGCTCTAAGGAACCTGCCTGCGAGATTATTGGACCCCCTTGGGTTCAGGTGCAACCTGTCACACTTGAACAGGTCATACCTCCCCTAGAAGAGATCCCAATGATCCAAGAACCTGGAGCACTGCCCCCTGCACTAGCTTCTCAGCCACGCATTTATCTGCCAAATCATCCTCTTTCTACTCTTACTGGCGCATGGCACAGACAACAATCCAGAAATTACTACGCTGGAAGGCCTGCTTCTCAGCTTTCTACCTAGCTTTCTAAATTCTCTTTTCAGGACCTCAGTGCTTTTCCTTCTTATGTCATTGGTACCAATATGTACCAAGGCATATAGCTGCTCCCCCTCCCCCTCCAAAATGTTGTGGACACGATCTGAGACATCCCTGACCCTGGCACCTGGGAGGCAACGTACCATCCGGGTGTCCCGTTCATGTCCACAGAATCTCCTGTCTGTTCCCCTTACTATCGCGTCCCTTGTTACTGCTGCTTCCTTCTTCTCTCTCTTTCCCTTCTGCACTACAGACCCATGCTCAGTGCCTGTTACCCGGTTGCCATGACATTCTCCCAGCAGGTCATCCCCCACGAAAGTATCCAAAGCTGCATACTTGTTTTTGCGGGGAATAGCCTCGGGGTGCTCTGCTCTAACTGCCTATTTACATTTCCATTCCTCCTGACGGTCACCCAACTACTCACCTCCTGCAATTTTGGGGTGATTACTTCCCTGTAACTTTGATCAGTTATGTCCTCACTCTACTGTACAAGGCAAAGGTCATCCAGCTGCTGCTCCAGATCCCTAACACAGTCTTCAAGGAGTTGCAGCTGGATGCTCTTCATGCAGATGTAGTTCCCTGGGAGACTCTGGGTCTCCCAGTTCTCCAACATCCGGCACGAAGAACCCACTGCAACCATTTAAATGGTGCAGTAAGAGAGAGAAAAAAAACAAAAAGGAAACATTAACAGATGCTTTACACAGAGCCGATACCTCTTCTGAGCCGAAGCCTGGTTTGAGCCAAAGCCTGTCGGTTCTACTGTCACCACTGGCCTACTCCCAACAATGGCCGCTCCCCTTTCCCTTCTATACTTCTGTCTAGTTCATAGAACTCTGTTGATGCCGCTGATTGGCCCTGTACAATGGACAATTACCTGTGAAGCGCTCTTTTTAAATAATACAGTAATGAAGAGGGATGTACTCCTGAATAGATAATACAATCATGCACCTGTGCAAACCCATCTGCTTGTTAAATGGAGCTGATCTGCCATTATACTTGCCTTACTGTATTTTATGTACTGTATCTTTATTTTCATCTTTAGGAAACATTCCTTAAAGGAATGCTGTGATTAACTTGCTTCATTTGTCATGCGATTCCACAAAATACAATTACTTCTCCCATAAAGAAACTGATGGGACAAATAACTAAAAATAGTTATTTTCAACTGATGTTATATAAAATTAGTGGCACCATTATGGAAAGTCCATATAGCCATTTCAAATCATTGATCTATATTTTTCTGTTCTCACAGTCTCTCCAGCCAGTGATTTCACGTTCAATACTCTGTTGGTGTACCTTGCATGGGCACCTTCAGTCCCACTAACCCTGTTACTAATTGATGTTTTCTTGCCCCAAGATTTTTACTGGTCATTTCTCTCATAACTCTGGTTTTTGCATGCATATAAGAGTATTAGATTGGGCACTGTTCTGTCAACACATAGACAAAAATGGTTTATAAATATGATAAAGAATAATTAGAATCAAAGAAGTTACTTTTATATTTAGCTGAATGAGATATGTACAGTTTGTAAGCTAATGTATTATTTCCTCAGCTAAACTAAAATCTTTATTTCTTTAATCTCAATTTCAATTGTATTGTCCAATATGGATTGTGCTTTGTTAATTAACTTGCTTTAGATAGAGCAATAGCATGAATAAAAGCTTTTCCAGCTCATTTACTGATGGATTATATTCTGAAATGCATGTTTTTTTTAATATTCAGGACAGTCTTTGTTAATCCTTTCAATCTGTCACACAAGGAAAGCCTACCCTTTATTTTTAACACCAATGTCATGAGCCGTTATTTTGAAATCTTCTGAGTCATGCCACTAGTGGGTTATTTGATTTATGCTCTTTATTTCAGTAAAGTACTTGGCACATATTTTAGATATGTCTTGTCAATTTTTCCTCTATTTCAACAGCTGTGGCTATTGCCAGTTGCATTTACAGATCAAATGTTGATAGAAGCATTGCTGTGATTTGATAATAGAGCCACATAAAACTGGATATATACTTCACAGAGTCATTCAGAAATATGGTCCAGAAACAGATATAGCATCAATGTCAATATCCATTTAACACTAATCAAATCCAAACCCATTATATTCTTCCTTCCTTTCTGTCCACTCCCCTGCAGATCCCCACTCACGTGCACCAAATGAAATTTACAATGGCCAATTAACTTACCTATACAGCAATTTTAGGGATGGAACAGGAAAGTAGAGCATCTCAAGGTCACCTGTGAGGCCACGTGGATGCCATCAACAATGCCAAAGGACAGCATTGAATCTGGATCACTGGGGCTGTGACTCACTCTGGGAGTTATTTATTGGTACCTTGATTGCTTCAGATGCTTGTGATGTTGCTGATAATTATCCTGAAGAGGCATTGTGGCACATGGGAAATGTAAAGCTAGACAAATGTCCAGAAGTTTAGATTACTGCTTCTTATCTGAAAAGGGAAATCATAGAAACTTACTAAAAAAATTCAAAGAATTCATGCTTGCAGTTTTGCTCTGTTTGAATATCTCCTTCTTTTCTCACTTAAAATCAGCAGAGTAAATTTCTGCTTCCCTCTCCCTCAAATGTGCAGCTTGTTCACTCTCCCCCTTACCACTCCCAGAGGTAATAAGTTATATATTCCCATTGGAGTTTTATGGTTAAATAATGACTCTTTGTAGGAATAGTTGTTCTTTATACCATGTGGTACGACCATCAATTTTATTCATTATCCCTTTACTGCAAACATCAGCAAAACCTGCTTTTTAATATATTTTTTTTTAGAAATGGCTTATACTGGTATTGCAGATACTGACAACTCCCAAAATGGAAAATGAAATTACTCCCCTCTCAACCGAATCTGCTTCTGATGATTTGAAGTCGAGAACTTCTGGTTAGTGAGCTGATCACCAATATAAATCATTTTAACTAAAGCCATTACTTCTTCCACAAATCTTAAATTTTCCATCCTCTCCTACTTTCACAAAATGGAAAAGGATGTTTTGGCTTTGTGCATTAAACAAGTGTGATATAGCACCAGTTGAAACTGAGTTCCACTGAAGTCTATAGAACCAAATTTTAGAAACAAAATGGAAAGGACTTGTTAAAACTATAGCAGCAGTTTAGTGCAGTCAAGGATAAGCTTCAGCTTCCCAGAAGTTCCTTTTCCTTTTCATGTGATTAAAGCTTGTTTCTAAATTATCTAATTAATGCCTTTCAAATGTAATTCAGAAACAAATGAGAGCAAGGCTATTTAGTACATTTCGCCTTTCCAGAATAATTTTATTTAGATTTTGTAATGGTTCACAAGTGGATACCACTGGTATTACTATCATATATTACCCATTTCTAGTTAGGATTTATGAAGCAGGATTTCTTCAAGTCAGAAGCAATTAAGAGTCAACCTATTGCTGGTCTGGAGTTTTATATGAGGCAGATTGGATAGGAATGGCAGAATTCCCTTCCCTGAGAGAAATTGGTGAACTAAATGGGCTTATGTACACCATTATTGATAGTCACCTTTTCCTCCAGGTTTCTGGATGTCACGAAGCTGGGCGGCAGTGTTAGCTGTGAGGAGGATGCTAAGAGGATGCAGGGTGACTTGGATAGGTTAGGTGAGTGGGCAAATTCATGGCAGATGCAATTTAATGTGGATAAATGTGAGGTTATCCACTTTGGTGGCAAGGACAGGAAAACAGATTATTATCTGAATGGTGGCCGATTAGGAAAAGGGGAGGTGCAATGAGACCTGGGTGTCATTGTACACCAGTCATTGAAAGTGGGCATGCAGGTAGAGCAGGCGGTGAAAAAGGCGAATGGTATTCTGGCATTTATAGCAAGAGGATTCGAGTACAGGAGCAGGGAGGTACTACTGCAGTTGAACAAGCCCTTGGTGAGACCACACCTGGAGTATTGTGTGCAGTTTTGGTCCCCTAATCTGAGGAAAGGCATTCTTGCCACAGAGGGAGTACAAAGAAGGTTCATCAGATTGATTCCTGGGATGGCAGGACTTTCATATGATGAAAGACTGGATCAACTAGGCGTATACTCTCTGGAATTTAGAAGATTGAGGGGGGATCTTATTGAAATGTATAAAATTCTAAAGGGATTGGACTGGCTAGATGCAGGAAGATTGTTCCCGATGTTGGGGAAGTCCAGAACGAGGGGTCACAGTTTAAGGATAAAGGAGAAGCCTTTTAGGACCGAAATGAGGAAAAACTTCTTCACACAGAGAGTGGTAAATCTGTGGTATTCTCTGCCACAGGAAACAATTGAGGCCAGTTCATTGTCTATATTTAAGAGGGAGTTAGATATGGCCCTTGTGGCTAAAGGGATCAGGGTGTATGGAGAGAAGGCAGGTACAGGGTTCTGAGTTGGATGATCAGCCATGATCATACTGAATGGCAGTGCAAGCTCGAAGGGCCGAATGGCCTACTCCTGCATCTATTTTCTATGTTTCTATGTTTCATTCATGAATTTCATTTGCCCAACATTTGAAGTAGGGTTTGAATTTACGTTACTGGAATAATGGTAAAATGTAGATACTTACCAAACAAGTTATCCATCATTTAGCCAACTGCACTTGAGGTGAATTGTCCTTAATCCTGAACTCCTCCAAGAGGACCACAACCTTGTTGTGGTTTGGAGGCTTGTACACCTCAATGACTCTGAGAGTTATGTTGGCTGGAGTCAAGGCTTTATACTTTGGCTCTTGGTAGAGTCACCCATGCCAAACAGGTCAAATGTCGATGCCAGACTAAGAGTGGTCCACCAGTCCTCCATTTTTGGGGGTTCAGCTCAGGTCTAACAACTCTGACTTGTAAAACAAAATTGTTACAGAAACAGCAATGAAGAATCCTGCTACATCTGAGTGTGATGGTATTCCTGAGTCTCCACTCAGGACCTGTATGACTGACAGAGGAAGCTACTAACATGATGAAGGAAGCTGTCAGTACTACTAGAGATGGAGGACCTTGTTGCCTTTAAACACCAGTGCCATAAAGGACAGTAAGTAAGTAAGTCATCCTGCTGTTACCAGGTTTGGATATGGCCCAAGTGCGGAGTGAGAGACACTGAAGCAGGTCGATAGTTCACAGACTTTAGTACGAAAACTGTTAAAGGGAAAGTAAAACAATAAATGCTAGGCCAAACAGGGCCGTTAACTAAAACTCTCAAAAGGAACACGGAGCCTACATTGAGGCTAAAAAGAACATCTAAACATTAAACGAATACCGCTAGTCTTCAGCCAGTTGAATTGAAGTCCACTATCTCAGGGAAGGCTGAATGCAAAACAACAGCGAAGCATTGCTATGCTCTGTCCGAGTCTTGACAAGCACTATGACAACAAGTATGGAGTTAATATTATCACAGTTAAATAATAATTAGCTGACACGTTCAAATTCACAAGCACAATTGACGTATCTACTGCGCTGCCGAATCCGCAGTTGTGACACCTGCACTGTGAAGCAAAAACTCATCAGTGCTTTAGTTAAAAAAAGTTTCAAAGTGCAAGAAATAAAAGTCAATTATTCAAAAGTGTCACTGCAGTCTCTTTTGGAGATACAGTAGCAGGATGGCATCAGTAGAAGTGATTAGATTAGTAGCCAGATTTGTGTACGATTAATCCTATGACATGAGTTTGATTCCCAGTAGAGCAACTTGGGTATTTAAACTGAAGTAAATCAATGCCATCTGGAAGTTAAAGAAGAAGCTAAACTCAATAACTGCAACAAACTGATTTTTGTAAAAACCTACTAGGTTCACAAATGTCTTTTGGGAAAGGTAATCTGTCATTCTTGCCTGGACTGGCCTACAGGTAACTCCAGACTCACCACTGTGGCTGAACCTTCACAGCTTAGTTGCATTCAGAGACAATAAACGTCAGTATTACATTGCCAACAACATCTACCTGTACATCTCGGGAATAAAGAGAGAAACTGTCAATGATCCATGCCATGTCCTTTCATCTAGAAATTTAGATATACAGTAAGTCAAAGTTTACATTGCAAAGTAAGTGAAATAGAAAACTAGCAAGAAGAAAGTTTGTGACTGGATCAAAGGTGTGAGTGATTAAATATCAAAAGGGATGATGGTATAAGGTAAAAAGGAAGGTAATGAGGGTAAAGGTGCAAAAGACAGTTTTAGTAAAGGTGTAAATGGAAATAGCAGAATTCTGATCTATGATTATTGAGTCTTTCAGGGGTGGCTAGCAAGATGCTATTGTACAGCTAAAGTAGAGCAGTGTAGTAGATTAAAAACTGAAAGATCCCAGCTGAGGAAGACATAACAGTAAGAACCTGCTGGTCACCTTCAGAGGTTTGAGTGAAAGTACTCTACAGAGTATTATCCTATTCTGCATTTTGATGCATGCATAGAGGAGTTGTTGCTCCTCTGCCAAAGAGAATGGCTTCACTCGGCTTCACTTCTCCATCGTTGACTTTGCCGTGTTCCCGCAACCTATCGACTTACTTTCTGGGACTCTTCATCTCAGGTTATCAATGTTTATTGCTTATTTATTTATTATTATTTTTATTTATTTCTGTTTTTATTTGCACAATTTGTTGTCTTTTGCATACTAGTTGAATGCCTATGTTGGTGCGGTCTTTCATTGATTTTTTTATAGTTATTACTGTATTCTATTATGGGTTTAATGAGTATGCCTACAAGAAAATGAATCTCAGGGTTATATATGGTGCCATATGTACACTTGATAATAAATTAGTTTGAACTTTGAGATTACATCAAGAACAGCGAACAATATAGACAATTTGGGAAAAAAAGAGCTAATATATTACTCTTTCACCAGAACTGTTTTGCAGTTTCTAGTCGTGTTCACATGACTTAATCCTCCCTCTCTTCCCTCATAGAGGCTGTCATGTTTTGGCTAATTGGCTGTGAGAATTTCCAGTTTAAACCTTATAAAACCTTATAGGTTAAGGTATAACAAACATAAAACACCTTGTAAATGCTGTTTCTATTAACTCGTGGAGAAATGTCGAAATTATTTCACATTTGTTTAACAATGCATCTAATTTCATAGCAACATTGAGCTAGATAGTACAATCATGCAATTATTCTATTATTAGACAATTCCAAAAAGCATTGAAATATAGCAAATAGAATGTGTACCTTGTCATTACTTCTAACCTGACGAAAGCTTCATGCTTATAACTGCATTTAATCTCTATTTGCAGCCATTTCAGCCATGTTTACTTTACTTAATCTTCACTCCTGAATTGGAAGAAGAGAAACTTGTATGTTCTTTGATAAGGATCATAGAATCTCTATTGCTCTTTAGAATAGCGATACAATCAAGATATTGCTACCCATTTTGAAGAATTGTGGTGCATTACTTAGAGAGCAGTCTGTTTGCTGGAATCTAAATTATTTTAGAAATTCCAGTCAGCCAGTTGCCTGAACTTGCACTTTAGTATTGTAACATTTTGCTCAAAGACTAGCATGACATTTTTCTTTGTGATCTATTACAGATGTTATACTGTGGTTTTCTTTTAATATAAATTTAGTTAACTAAAAATATCTGAACAAACAATGTACCTCAGAATAACTCCTGTGCAAATGTTTTCACCTTTGAGGTTTTCAGAGCTCAAGAGTCAGCATTTGTGAGGTTGTTGGAGACCTTCCAAACAAAGAGTTGGGAATTTCTTTCACAAAATTCATACAGTAATAATTTAATACTCTTCCTTAAAATGTTAACTTACATTATGCCCAGACAACAAAAATAGTCTGACTGAGGTAGTAACAAATTTTGATGCTATCTGCATGGATTTGTGTACCGTTTACAACCGGGTCCTACATGGATCAAATATTAAAAATTCTTTGGATCTAAGGGAGAGTGGCAAATTAGATCCAAAGTTGGATCAATGTCAGGAAACTGAAGGGAATGGCTGGTAGGTATATTTGTGATTTGAAGACATTTACTATTAATATTCCAGGGTGTTCAATCCTTGCATTTTGCAATACATATCAATAATCCTTTGGAGGCACCCTGCTTCATGGACTGGTTATGAAACTGAAGATTCAAGGTGTTGACAGCAATGGGCATTAGGTTGGATTAAACACAATCCATTTCAATATGTAACAATCACTTGGCTGTGGAAGAACATCATTTACAAAACTGCAGGCGCCACAAAGTATGAAAGCATAGTGAATCAGAGCAGGGATGAAATAGACCTGTAAGTGATACATGGCAAGCCAGATTTAAGGTAATAAAAGCAAAAGGCCACAATTCTAGAAGTTGTACTGAATCAGAAAGGTAGAATAAGATCAGAAATTGCTGAAGGTAGCAAGGCAGGTTGAGAAAGTGGCTGAAAAGATGCTTACATGTTCTAGGTCCATTATGAGTAGAAGTTTGAATACAAAAGCAAGTAATTCATGATGAACATTTATAAAACACTAGTTTAGCCACAAACAAGCGCATTGTGTTCAATTCTAGGCACCATAATTTCGGACAGATGAGAAATCACCAGAGAAAGTGCAAATGAGGTTTTTTCAAATGGTTCCAAAGATGAAAGAGTTTAGATATATGGATGGATAAGAAAATCTGGGGTTCAGGACCAGAGTGTTTATTTAAAATGAAAAAGGCTGTAGACCAGGAGTTCCTTACCTTCTTAATACCATGAACCCTTACTGTTAACCAAGGGGTCCATGAATCCCTGCACTGAACAGAGAAACTGTTTTTTCATTGACAGAGGATCCAGAAGCAGACAACATAGAATGAAAGTGACTGTCAAAGAAGCAAAGGTAATATGAGGAGAAATTGTGTCGGCACAGCAAATTGTGAGGATTAGGGATGCACTGATTGTGGGGAATGAATGCCACGGTAAATCTGTCAGGAACAGGATAAGTACTTGGAAGAAGAAACGTGCAGCAACCTGAGCAGGAGGGGTATGGATGACACTAGCTGGATCCTGTTGCTGTCCACTGAAACGTTTATTGCAATTCTGCAACATTATTCTCCAGTAGTTGCCTAACAGATATAACACCCCAGGGTTTTGCAATCAGAAAGCACTGCTAGCTGTGAATTAATTTAAGCTTAGTTCAGAACAGTTCTTCCTCTGCACTCTTTCCCCCCTCCATCCACCCGCATCCAAGCTCCCAACTCTCAGAATCAGGAGAATTGGGTTTAATGTCACTGGCGTATGTCATGAAATTTGTTGTTTCGCAGAAGCAGTACTTGGCAATACATAATAAGAAAAAATTAATTACTATAAGAAATATATATAACAATTAAATTAAATAAGTAGTCGATTTCAACATCACGTCTCTCACACAGTGCTCATCCTCGATTCAAGCAATGAACTGCCAACATCCCTGCTATGTGCCCCACATGCAGCTGTTAGAGTGTCTTTTTCTCCTCCTTCACACTTCAGTTTCCACTAACAGTTACCATTATCCCTTCCACGGAACACATGATGGACACAAAAATCAGTGTTTCATAAAATCTGAAAAATTTCCCAAATTTTCTGACTTGGAAATTGGTTTAGCATTATTAATTTGGTGGTAAATTATATAACTTGGCAATAATTGTGATAGTATTAAACTAACTCATAACAGTTATTGTCATATATCTCAATAACAAGCCCTACTTTTTTTGGCTAAATGTGCCCTCTTGCATAAAATATCCACATATTCTCTAATTTTTAAAATTCTCTCTACATATGAAGGAAGCAATCTTTCAAAGAAGACCTTGAGAGAACTACTCTTTGTTTTACCTATTTCCCCTGCCCCCCCCCCAACTTCTCAGCTATCCTGGTCCCGATGAAGGAACCCGAGCTGATTCATTGGTAGCTTCTCCATCCAGGAGTGTTATCTCAAAATCAGAATCAGGTTTATTATCACCAGCAGGTGTCGTGAACTTTGTTAACTTAGCAGCAGCAGTTCAATGCAATACAGAATACAGAAAAATAAATAAATTACAGTATATGCATATTGAATAGATTAAAAATCATGCAAAAAACGGAAATAATAGATATTAAAAAAGTGAGACAGTGTTCACAGATTCAATGTTCATTAAGGAATCAGGTGGTAGAGGGGAAGAAGCTGTTCCTGAATCACTGAGTGTGTGCCTTCAGGCTTCTGTACCTCCTTCCTGATGGTAACAGTGAGAAATTGGCATGCCCTGGGTGCTGGGGTCCTGAAAAATGGATGCTGCCTTTCTGAGACAGCACTCCTTGAAGATATACTGAGTACTTTGTAGGTTAGTGCCCAACATGGAACCAATTAAATTTATGACCCACTGCAGATTCTTTCGGTCCTGTTCAGTAGCTCCCCCTGACCACCCCCCCGCACCCCCCCCGCCATTCCAGACAGTGATGCTGCCTGTTAGAATGCTCTCCACGGTACATCCATAGAAGTTTTTGAGTATATTTGTTGACATACCAAAACTCTTCAAACTCCTAATGAAGTATAGTCACTGTCTTGCTTTCTTTATAACTGCATCAATATGTTGGGACCAGGTTAGGGCGTCAGAAATCTTGACACCTAAGAAGAAAAAACTGCTCACTCTCTACACTTCTGATCCCTCTTTGAGAATTGGTATGTGTTCCCTGTCTTACCCTTCCGAAAGTCCACAATCAGCTCTTTCATCTTGCTGACGTTGAGAGCAAAGTTGTTGCCGCGACTGCACTCCACTAGCTCCTTTATCTCACTCCTGTACGCCCTGTCATCTCCATCTGAGATTCTACCAACAATGGTTGTATCATTAGCAAATTTATAGATGGTATTTGAGCAATACCTAGCCACACAGTTATGGGTATAGAAAGAGTAGAGCAGTGGGCTAAGCACACACCCCTGAGGTGCATCAATGTTGATTGTCAGTAAGGAGGAGATACAGTATTATCACCAATCACACAGACTGTGGTTTTCTGATTATGAAGTCATGGATCCAATTGCAGAGGGAGGTACAGAGGCCCAGGTTCTGTAACTTATCAGTTAGGATTGTGGGAATGATGGAGTTAAATGCTGAGCTATAGTCGATGAACATCCTGACATAGGTGCTTATGTTATCCACGTGGTCTAAAGCCGTATGGAGAGCTATTGAGATTGCATCTACCATTGACCTATTGTGGCGATAGGCAAATTGCGATGGGTCCAAGTCTTTGCTGAGGTAGCAGTTCATGACCAATCTCTCAAAGCATTTCATCACTGTAGATGTGAGTGCTACTGGGTGATAGTCATTAAGGCAGCTCACATTATTCTTCATAGGCACTAGTATAATTGTTGATTTTTTGAAGCAAGTGGGAACTTCTGCCTGTGGCAGTGAGAGGTTGAAAATGCGATTGAATATCTGACTACATTTTGGTATTTTGAATTTAGTTCAGTCCTTGCAAGGTTCTCTTCTTTGTCTGCCATTCATTGTTTATTTCATAACTTATTTCTGCAGAACATTTTGTAAAACAAAAAGCATTGCAAAGTTTGAAGTGCATTTTACCTTAGGCATGAAAGTAATTCATTAGATGCTGTACACCTTTCTTCAAATCAGGAGAGGACGCTTACATCCTTGACTGTGTAGTGTGAATGCCAACAATCAGAGCTGTCAAATGCTGACCCTTAAGAACTGATGCCTTACTTTATACACGAGGCCCCTAAACATTAACTTTTTCCTTGGGAGAAAAGGAAATATACTGGTGACTGATTTTGTGTGGGTAGCTGTTATTGTCTGTTTTGAACAATCTCCTCTCAATACTTGTTCCCATTTATAGTTCTGAATGGGTAGTCATCTATCCCGTTGGTTTGAACTCTTGCAGAAAGATTTGCAGCTCCAAGCAGAGTGGATGATTTCAGACATTAGCTTCCTGATGAATAATCAGCTATGGTCTCATGTTTCTCTTTTGGGTATGTAATTGAATTTTAATTAGAGAGAAAAAATATATTTTTAGTTATATTGCTTTTTCCACTTCCTCAGAACATCATAATTTGCTAGACAGTCAATAAAGTCATAATGTTAAGTGCAGACACTGCTACTCTTCAGGCAAACATGTTAAGCAATTTGTAAATTGTTTTGAAATAATAAGACAGGTGACTGGCTGGTTTTTCATTTATGTATTTCAGTGTTCCTAGTTGAGAAGGTTGAGTCACTTCCTTGAACCACTGCACATCATGCAATGCAGTTGGGGGAAAACTTTCAGGCTTTTCAATCTGGGAATTAAGCATGGTGGTGCTGATTGTGAGAAAATGTTGTGTTTAACAGCAGTACAGTTATATTCCTTTTTAAATATAGACATTTGATGTGGTGACCTGAACATCTGATTTAATATTTCATCGGAAAGGCAATACCTCACACAGAACCTCACTTGCTCAGTTCTGTACTGAAGTGGCAGCATGGATTACATATGCATTTCTCTGACTCTCAACCATCAATATTTATTTTCATCTGTGTATTTTAATCATCATCATTATTATGTGCCGTGTTGTACGATATGGGCAATCATGGTCTTATGACCATGGTGGTTCTTGGCAAATTTTTCTACAAAAATGGTTTGCCATTGCCTTCTTCTGGGCAGTGTTTTTACAAGACAGGTGACCCAAGCCATTATCAGTATTCTTCAGAGATTGGCTGCCTGGTGTCAGTGGTCACATAACCAGGACTTATGATATGCACCAGCTGCTCATATGACTATCCACCTCCTGCTCCCATGGCTTCATGTAACCCTGATCGGGGTGCTATGCAGGTGTTACTTTGCCCAAGAGTGACCTGCAGGCTAGCGGAGAGAAGGGATGCCTTACACCTCCTTTGATAGAGGCGTATCTTCACCTGGTGACCCATATTAATTTTAATATATATTTCATACCCTCAAAATACTAAAATTTTCAGGGATGATATAAATCTTATGACTTCTCACCTCTCACTAATTCAGCATTGATTAGTTTATATTTAATAAGCATTTGTAAAGAGTTTATATTTTACACTTACCTTAACATGGTGAACAGGGTACTGGGGAATAGAAGACCATATATGCCCCCACCCATACTATTCCCCACCCCCCTACGAAAACATGAAGTAGGAGGAAGTAGCAGGTCATTTGACCTTTCAAACCTGCTTTACCATTTGATGTCATTGCTGATCTGAATATAACTTCAACTCTGCATTTTATCACATCTTTACCTTAAAAAGTATTTAAGTTGGCTTCTTTCAGTACCCTTCATGAATGAGGGTTCCAGAGGCTAACAAACTCATGAGAGAAGAGTTTCACCTTATCGGTCCTAAATCAGCAGCATATTATTTTTAAAATTGTGACTACTATGAAGAAATACACTCTCCACACTCACCCTTCAGAATCATTTTTTCCAATTAGTAGCCTTCTCACTAAGTGCAGCTTATCCTGTCCAATTTTAACTGAAAACACAGACCAACCTTTCCAGCTATCAGTCTCATAAATCTTTTCTGAATCGCTTGCCTTGCAGCCACATCTTTTCTTAAGTAAAGCGAAAATACACCATATTTCAATGCCCTATGTAACTGGAATATGAGCTCCTTACTTTTGTATTCAGTTCCCTTTGCAATAAAAGGCAGAATTCTCTCAGCTTTCCTAATTATTTTCTGTAGCAGCATCCTAGCCTTTTTCAAAAAGATGCACTATGACACACAGACACACAATGACATCTCTGGATTATACAGAACCTCACCATTTTGTTAATGTGCATTGTAATAATTTCTACTGCCAAAACAGGCAATTTCACTTTTTCTCTATTTATTATTGTATATTTGCCAGGTCCTTACTGATCACATAATCTTTCAACATCTTTATGTCCTCCTCACCTATCTTTGCTTAATCAACAAATTTAGTAATCTTATCTTTGCTGCCTTCATCCAAATCATTTGAAATTATTAAAATATGAGGCCCCGCAGTGATCCATAAAGCTAGTTATGTTGTGGCAACTAGAATAAATATATATGCAGTTATTCTCCATTTCCTGTCAACCAGCCAATCTGCTCTTCGTGCTATCATGTTACCTCACACACCATGAGCATTTATTTTCCACAACAATCTGTGATGCAGCATCTTATTAAAGGTTGTCTGATAATCTAAGTGCAGCACATTCACATACTTTATCTTTTACAAAACCCTATTGACATTGTCTGATTACCTTGAATTTTTTTAACGTGTCCTGGTATAACATCTTCAATGACAGCTTTTAATATTTTCTCAACTACTGATGTTGATCAAACCAATCTGAAGTTACCTTTGCTATATACTAGTCTTCAGTTCTGGAAAGCTGTCACATAAGCACATGAATGTTGGTATTTATTTATTTCTGGAAGTAAATGTTTCAGCTCACCAAATACAAGTCTGACAACAATGTAGCTTGAGAAATAATGAGGCACAATGTATTAGGATATAAGTCTACATACAGCATTGAAAAAGAAATCCTGCCTAACAACTCAGGATTTGTTTGTAAATGGTCTGTCCTGTGTTATTTTTGTGATAATGTCATTGCTGGTAGTGAAAAAGGCCACACTCATGGAATTAAATAAATACTGCTACCAGGTGTTTTGCTGTTAATTTATGGGAAAAAAGAGGGAAAATGGCAGTTTATTGTGGTTGGGAAGGTTACAGTAAGCCACCATATCTTTGTGGTAAGTGTGTCATCGCAGTGCTGTTAAGTTGTGTGTCCCATAGTCTGATCCAATGAGGACAAAGGAAGAGTAAGCTATTTCCAACTCAGTATCTTGGGGGAACTGGCATGTGGTAGTTCTTGTGCACCTGCTACACTTGCTACTCTGACAGATTCATAGGCCTGTAAGAAGTGACGTGAATATTTAAAGTGTTTAATGTGATGCCATTCACCTTGGCTGCTGCTCTTTAGTAGGAAATGTCAAATAGCTGCTCTTCCGTATTCCACTTCATTCGTAACTTGTGATCTGTAAGAAAAGCTTCAGAGAGTCATGGTGTGAATTACCCATTATCACTTTACATACCTCAAGGAGATCTTGTGACTTTCTTGTGAGAATGATGTAATGGTCTTTTGGAGGTCACCTGATGTAATTTTCCCGCCGATGTGAGGGCACGTGATGACATGTTCACCACGGGTATAAAAGGGAAGACCCCGGTGATGCAGTTAGTTTTCCAGCTAGAACGTTATTCAGTATCTCCGTTCCGTTGCGTATTTGCTTTATGACGCAGTTTCATTTTTAAACTGGAGTGTTACGTTCTATTGTAAGGTACAATAGTGCTGGATTGGCAGTTCATCCATTTCTGCCAGATTTGTTGATGTACCTTTTCAGTAGTATTGGAGAGTGAAGACTTTATCGAAGTACAGGACCTGAAGGATTAAGAGAAGTTGGTATCGTTCGGCAGTTTAACAAAGGATCGACTTTATTGAGTCTTCGTTGAAGAAGTAGCGACCTGCATCGTAGATAACTCCTGCTAAAAAAGCAAGGTAGTTCATGCAGGATTTACTTGCCAGAAGAAAGGTCAGTTTGTCACAATGGCGGGGGCATTGGGAGCAAGGGTGGACCCAAATGCAAGACACATCTTGTGAGGTTACTTAAATTTAGTTTATTGTTCGATATAGGAGAAGTAGGCAGGAGCAGGAGTAGCGAACTGGACAAGGACTGAGGACTATGACTAGGCTGGGACCAAGGGTCTGGGCTAGGAGTTGGAATCAGCGCCCAGAACTAGAGGAGACATGAAGAGGCTAGGGTATGGACTCCGAGCCCGAGACTGGGCAAGGACCCAGTACCTGGGTCTTGCCTCGGGCTCGGACCCCAGAACCAGGCATGGACATGACATGGGCTAGGGAGAGGAGGAACATGGGAACACAGAGCCTCGGTCTCGGGAGAGCAGATACATGGAACCATGGACACAGACACAGAACACAGAGTCGGGACCACTCCTTGGGTACAGGACATAGGGCCGGGACTCACACACAGAACAGAGAGCTGGGACCCCTCCTTGGGGACAGGACATAGGGCCGGGACTCATGACCCTCCGCGGGGCTACAACAAGACGGCCTGACTTACCCCACGGAGGCGAGGACAAGACAAGACAGAACATGACTCCCCGCGGGGCAATGGCAAGATGGCCAGTCTTACCCCACGAAGGCGAGGACCAGACAAGACATGACTCTCCGCAGGGCAATGGCAAGACGGCCAGACTTACCCCACGGAGGTGAGGACAAGACATGACCAACACGAATGAACACTAGACAGTACCTATCTAGCTCTGGTGATGGAACTAGACCGAAGTGCAGGTGGGGGCTGCAGACGAGGGCTATTGGTGAGAGGGGTAGAGAAGGGATTCAGACAAGGGGGTAGGACAGAAATCACAGACGCCAGGGCCAGGACTAGACTCAGAACTGGGAAGCTGCCAGGGCCAGGACTTGACTAGGTACTCGGATGCCACCAGGGCAAGGACTTGGACTTGGACGTGGTACTTGGATGCCGCCGGAGCCAGAATGTGGTACTTGGATGTCGCCGGAGCCAGGACATGGTACCCGGTTGCCGCCGGAGCCAGGACGTGGTACTCGGATGCCGCTGGAGTGGTACTCGGATGTCGCCGGAGCCAGGATGTGGTACTCGGATGCCGCCAGAGCCAGGATGTGGTACTCGGATGCCGCCAGAGCCAGGATGTGGTACTCGGATGTCGCCGGAGCCAGGACGTGGTACTTGGAGCCTCCAGGTAGTGGCGAGCTCTAGACTCGGCCCAAGAACAGTAGACAGCAGCTCCTGATTCCCTCCGGCGGGTTAACTGACGGACCCACCTCGGTAAGGAAACTTCGCAGGCTCGCTTTGGCGAGGTAACTTGACAAGGTTGCTCCGGTGAGGAAAGGCGAATTACTGGCACTCGCTTCGGGTGGAGACTAGGCTTGTTCCAGCCTGATGACATCTGCACACCGTACCTTGGTGACTTTGCAAACGCTCCCACACCGAACAGCTGAACACCGGAGGCTATAAACTACCGGTTCAGCCGAGTGTTAATTGCCTCTAATCACCAAAGTCGAGGGACACGGGAAAACAGGGAATCAACGGTCCGGATGGTAACATAAACAAGCTAAATTTAAAGGGACTCTGATCCGGACCATGACACAGTTGTTTTAAGCCGTTTATTTCCTTCATCGTGAATCCTTTTGGACAGAACCAGCAGGAAAGTTGCGTCTATGAAGAATTCCTTCTCCAGAGAAGTCCCTCCCAATTGAATGTATAAATCTGTTGGACTTCAAATTTACAATTTATGAACTGTATTTGACTTTATTGCTTTAACAACTGTTTTCCCATTTATTGCTTTAAGAACCAGTACCGAGTGGCGATTTGTTGAATGGCCGCATAGCGCTTAATTTCCAGTTAAGTTTTTCGTTTGTTATTTTTATTGTTTATCCATGTTTAATAAATATTTGGTTGTTTTTATATAACCTGACTCAATTGATATTCATTGTTGCCGGTTACATAACGTACTATGCTCAACTTCTGTCCTGCTTCAGTTGCCATGAAATATATGATTTTTTTTCAAGTTTTTGGTAAATGCAGATGCTTAAGATGTTGATAATGGAGTTGTAGTTACTATAGCAGTGTTGAGTATCATGGGGATTTAGTTATATCATCTCTTTTTCGGGATAGTTATTGCCATCCTCAAATGTGGTTTAAATATTATTTACTATCGATATTCCAAGCCAAAACATCGTCCAGCTCTTGACGCAAGAAGCATAGAATTGCCTATGGGATGGAACAATGGGTTGAATCATGCTTTGCCTGACCCACTGTCCATAGTCCACACCTGTCCAATCTCTGTATGTCTTTCTGGATCCTTGACACACATGCTGAAGACACACTGGTTCTCAGAGATATAAAGGAGGAAAGGAATTGCTACTGTCCGTAGACACTGAGGTTTGAGCCAGGTTTGAGGTCCTGATCTTCAATTCGCCTAAGGCCCTCTTAACAGTAGTGAACTTCATTATTAATTCTGCTTTTACTGAGCAATTGTTACTGAGATAAGGGGACTGGCCCATGTTTACTGTGAGTTACTATTGTTAGAGGACAGGGTGGTCCACAGGAAAAGGTTGCTGTGGGATTTTTGTCTTATAGATCCTCCCACATGCTTTTTTGAATGAGATAACAATGGCTTGGGGCTTAGCCTTTGAGCATGTGCAAAACGGACCACATCCTCACATCAATGTGATGGATTCCCATTTATGAATAATCATACTTTGTTCTTAATTTTCATCATATAGGTATCTGTGGGGTCATTTTAATTTATTGTAAATGACTTGCAGCAGTTCTAACCAGCAATCATCATCACATAGATCTTCCTCATATGCAATAGCATAATTACTTTACATAACTTTACATACTTTTTAAATGAGCTCAAATTCAGTCCATTATCTTATCCCTGTACGAAGGATTTGTGACCAGAAGTCAATCAAAACCAGTGGCTTTACAAGCAAAACAATTTTCAGGTTCAAATTATTTTAAATTAGTAATTTTGAATTTCCGTAACTTCTTTCTTGAAAGCAAGAAGTGGGTTAGGTATGTCTGTGGATGCCACTGATTGTATTCATGTCACATTGTGAATTCTGATTAGAGCCATAGCTTGAAGAGATTGCACTCCCTAAAACCATGCACGATGCTTCATTATGTTCACTGCCCGGTATCAGCTAAGCGATTGTGATGTATTCATCCTGCAGCAGTCTGCTGTTCTGTTTGTACTTCAGCAATCATGCCAAATCTGAAAAGGCACAATAGATTGCAGTTACTGGAAAGTGGAACAAAAAAAACAAAGTGCTGGAAGAACCCAGTGGGCCAAGCAGCATCTGATTCACTACTTCTGATTCAGGGTTTTATTCTAAAATATTGACCATCCTCAGAGAGGACAGAATGGAGGGGAATGCTGGCGGATTGTGATTGGTTGATCTTCCACTTAAGGAAGAATCAAGGAGATTATGAGAATCGGGTGGAGATGTAAAAGGACTGGAATGCCAGTGGTGAAAATGAAAGAAAATGGTAGTTTTGGGGAAGCTGAAGCAGTTAAGGTGTCAAGGAATGTTCTAATAACTGTGAATAGAAAGAGGCTTGGCAAAGGGAAAGAAAATAATGTTGAGATGTCATGAAACTATTTTTCTTGGGGTCTGGGGGGAACAAGCTGAGGTAAGGAGGCAACCCAAACCAGACCTGTTGTGGATCCAGCAAAGGAACCAATTGAATAATAGTTTGAGGGAGGCAGCTGGGAATTTAATTTTATGATTTGTTCTATAAACATTTTCTTTAAACCAATTAGCGAATTTAATAAAGATCACGTGGATTTCCTGAGCTTCCCGAAACTCACCAACTGGGGAATTTAAGAACATAGAACATACAACATTCCAACACAGTACCAGCCCTTCGGCCCATGATGTCCTGCCGACTTTGTACACTACCCTAAAATCCTAGTAACTCTTCCCTTCTATTTGCTCAAAGTTTCGTCATTGTTTCTGATGTATCTGCTATACCGCCACCCCTGGCGGGGTGTTCTATGCACTCACCACTCTCTGTGTAAAAAGAAAACATAGCTCTGGCATCCCAAACTTTCCTCCAATCACCATAAGGTTAGGTCCCTTGAATTAGCCATTTCCACCTGGGGAAAAGTCTCTGGCTATCCATTTGATCTGTACCTCTTATCATCTTGTACACCTCTATCATGTCACCTTTCATCCTCCTTCACACCAAAGAGAAAATCCCTAGCTTGCTCAGCCTATCCTGATATGACATACATATTAGGTTGACAGTGAGGTGAAGGTCAAGAAATCTGTTAGGTCGGTGATGACCTGGAAAATGATTATTTAAACTGGAGAGACTAAGGTCGTGGTCTGGAATAAAGGTTGGAGAAAGAAATCTACAATGTGGCAATTTATTTGCTAAAGGTATATTAGATAGACAGCGTCAAATCATGTGAAATGTAGGAGGAATTGTTGGGAATATTGTTGTGGAGGCAAATCACTTGAGAAGAAGAAACAGTGGTGTATAGAGAAAACATAACAATATAAGAATTCTAGTCTTTGTGAGTGGGTAGGCTTTATTCTGGGCATCAATTACATTTTCAAAGAAAGACAACATGTAAGATGCTACATACACCTCTAACAATCTCCTGGAAGGATCAGGAGGTGGCAATTGAGTAATAATTTGAGAGAGGCAGCTGAGAATTTAATTTTATGAATTGTTCTATAAGCATTTTCTTTAAAGTAATTTGTAAATTTAATAAAGATAACGTGGATTTCCTGAGCTTCCCGAAACTCACCAATAAAACCACAGTGAGAGCATAGTCAGATTGACAGGGGCTGAGAAGTTGACAATGTAATTAGACATTAAATACTGCAGTCTCACAGCTGCTGTCCCGAGTGACTTCACCAACTGCTTTCTCTACAAGAGTTGTAAAGGTGGGTTTTTTTTATTAGGAAAGTTAGGAAAAAGTTTTGATGGAAATTTCACCGACTTGTTAAATCATTTGTTGTACTGGGGCTCCTTTGGACATGCTTTCTTATTGAAATAACTACTTTTCTTAGAGGGAATATAACAGCTGCCTTTTACTTACCTGTAATTGCGAAGAGATGGTGTTGCAGTAAAGGTGCAGCTGGCAACAGTGTGCAGAGTACAGAGTATCAGTTTTCTAGACATAGTGAGACATCAGGGCAATCCAGTGGTAGTGGCAGAGCATTGCACATTGTAAAAAGCTGCACTTGCTGCCTGCTGGAGTTGCTAGGTACTCTGCAAACAGCCATGAAAATGGCCATTGCCCTCAGATAATACATTTTCTGATCCTTCCAGGAGACTGCTAGAGACCTCACAGCAAGAGATCTCTTTTCTCAGGGCAGCCAATTATATCAATTTCACCAACGGTACCAGTGAGGGGCAGTGGCTGCCTGCATTTGTAGTTCTGATTGGCTTTCCATACCTGCAGGATGTCATAGGTGAGTTTGTGTGGTTGACAAAAAACAACTGATAACTCAGAAGTATTCATTAATCAGAGAGGCTCCTATCTCATTAATATTCAGGTAGACTGTAAGCACAGGAAAATTGATTTCATGGTGCTCACAAGAGATGTGGGCAGCTGCTGCAATTTGATCATCCTGTGCAGACCAGTCTTCAATGTGCTATCACATTAAGCAAGCTAGCTGCCAGGGGATAAAGGAAAATTGTAGTGCAAAGGAGCACTGGACAACCAGAGCTAACACTAGAACTATTATTGAACATGTCATCAGCTACTGACTATGCTGACTATGGGGATCTCACTGAAACCTATCGAATGTTGAAAGGCCTCGACAGAGTGGATGTGAAGAGGATGTTTCCTATAGTGTTGGAGTCTAAGACCAGAGGACACAGCTTCAGAATAGAGGGGCGTCCACTTAACATGGAGATGATGAGGAAATTACTTAGCCAGAGGGTGGTAAATCTGTAGAATACGTTGCCACAGCCAGCTGTGGAAGCCAAATTATTGGGTATCCTTCAGGCTGACATTGAAAAATTCTTGATTAGCCAAGGCATGAAGAAAAATGGGGAGAAGGCAAGAGATTGGCTCTGAGAGGGAAATGGTACAGAAATAATGAAATGGTAAAGCAGACACGATGGGCCAGATGGCCTAATTCTGCTCCTATATCTAATAGTCTTGTGGTCTTACACATTTCACAATGTCTTGACCAATTTGTATGATTAGGTTTTTAGGGGCAGTATCCATGTGCAACAGCATTGCTCAGCTACATGGATTGGAAACGCAACATTATGAGATGGATTGTTGGGGAAGGTGGAGGAAGCAGATGGATACCAGGTCGAAAGGACACTGCAAATTACTACATGGGATGTCGGCAAACACCTTTATTGTTGCCTGGTCTGTTCAAATGTCTGGAATGCTTTTTCCTAATTTTATCTGTTTACTCTTACCCAACATAATATTCTCAAATGAGAAGACACCATTGTTTCTGCAGAAATCAAAATGGGTTGCTAACATCTGTGTTGGGGTGTTTGGGATGACCCTGAACAATGTGTTTTGAAATAGGTATAGACATCTTGAAGTTTGCTTCCGCTGTGACTGTGGCTGTTGGAATCACAGCGGTGTTTGAATTCATGGGAAATACTGTAGGTGAGGTTGCTGGGTGAGAAGAAGAAATCCTTTGATTAAAGACACCATTTACACACACTCTTTATTCCCTTCCTTGCTCTTCACATCTTGCCAGCAATGAGCTGCTGCAGGAAAATGGGGCACTGAATGCCTAAAGTTGGATTATTTACTAATCTAATAAAGATCATTTTTGGAGAATGCATTCCTTTGGTGAGGGCCTGTATGCACTCCTGTGGTTGCAAAATTTCATGGTCTATGGTGGAGTCTAATTTGTACTGTAGTCACCTGGTACACTTACTGGACGTACCAAAGTTTCTGAAAGGGAAACAAAAATACTGTGTCACTTCAGTGGTCTATCATCAGGCCATTATGCTTAACTTCAAATGTCTTTTTTTATCCACAGATGCTGTCCAACCTTCTGAGTATTTTTCATTTTTTCTGCTTCACTTTAAATTTCCAACATCTGCAGTTTTTGTTTTTGCATCAGGAATCACTAGTAGTTCTGAGAAATATTGGTCCAGTATCCACAGCAGTGTTTGAACTCTGCCCTTAGAGAGGGAGGAGCCTCCTGGAGTAAATTGATAACAATCACTTGCCCGAATGGGCTGATGTGGATTTTATGAAACCAGAGTTTCTCAATAAATATTTGTCGTGGAAATACTATGTGTTTGTTTATTTCTTATGACATATTTTATTTTATATGTTTTCTAAGTATAACTTATTTCCTCAGAGTACTGCCTAAGCAAGGTAATTAATCTTTTCTATAGCTTTAGCTGGCTAGTCTTGTTAGCTTTCAAGACATCCATGTTACAACAACAAGTCTATTTTCACTTGAATCCTTTTACCTACACAATTTGCTCATTTCTCAAAGCACTATAATCATATTCTTTCTGGAGCCCATTACTCACAAAGGCAGCTCATATGATGGGATCTTATTTTTTTCATTTTGAAACATATTTTGCATTATTATTCAATAAACAGTTTGATTTCTGCATAATACCTTCGGAGAATATGACCTATTCTTTCAGCCTCTTTTCAAAATCTTGATTAAAAATGGTTCATCTTTGATTCACCAAATGTTCTTGGTAGCTGTTATTTTACTGATACAACTAACTTTTAAGTCTTTTCATTGGCATCTATATACATCATTTTGATAAATGCATTTATCATTCACAAAATCCAAGCTGGTTGTGCTGACACAAAATGTCCAGTAGGTCAATAATCATTTTACTAGGCAGTTAGAATTATATTTGTCATCTTGCAGCTTAAGGAAAGGCAGCTTTTTCAGATCACCTTAAATACTGTTACGTATTTTCTCTAAGTCTATATAACTATGACCATTCTTTTTAAGAAACAAAATTTGTCAATCTTGTCGCTTCTGCTCCTAGACAGATGGATTCCTTGTCAATGCACGCTTCTGCTAAACTAAAAAAGAACAAATTGCTGGAGGAACTCAGTTAGTCAGGCAGTATCTGGGGAGGGAAAGGGATGGTTGAAGCTTTGAGTCAAGAGCCTGTCTCTACCTATCATCTACACATTCTACCCACTCCATCACCTCTCCTTCCCGCATGGGGTTGTGGGGTTGATATTCTTGTTGCCATCTGTGCGATTTGTTTTTTGTGCGTGAAGGGTTGATTTTTTTTCTTTGAATGGCCTCCATGGTCTTTCTTTGTTTCATGGCTGTCTGGAAAAGACAAATCTCAGAGATGTACACTGCACACATATGTTGATAATAAATGTACCTTGAATCTTGAATCTTCAGTCTTTGTCATCTACATCAATCACTTCCCATCCTCTATTTTTTTTCTTCACAATCTCCAACCCACCTCTCCCCACCCAGTTTTATCTACCTATCAACCACTCCTTTGGTTCCTTAAGGTTGTTACAGCTGGGAGTGACAGACTCCCACTACTTATTAAATGCTCCCAAGGACGTGCAACTCAAATAGCCTCTGACAACCAAGTCCAGCTCCTGGCCTTCACATGTAGCTTAGGTACTAAGCCCAGCAAAACAGTTATGCTGACAGGAGAAAGGGCAAAGGTAGGCTACTGGTGGCTTAAAACTAGTTGCCTTGGGCAGATGAACATCGTCAGCCTCGGTTGCCTGCTCATCTAGGAGAAGGAGGCTTTGATCTCAAACCTCCGCTGCCTTTTGGCTATACTTACTCATGGGGAAGTATTTGAGAGTAAACCCTGAGGGGAATATCTGGGCTGTCTTACATTGAGTTTAACACTGACTGGCAACTCCAGCGACGCTGTTGATTCCAAACTGTATCAGTCTCTGCCAGTTGTTTGGGTTCATGGAGAGGGAGATCTTGCTACATGGGCAAAAGTTTGCTCTCCATATCGTACTGCCCTGGTGTGCTTGCATACCTGGACAGCTAGGATGCAAGATCCATGGTCGACCCTGACCAACAGAGGCCTCATCATCAACATCCACTCCTCAATTGAATCTACCTAGTGCCTTCCAGCTCCTGCCTAATCCTTCCCTTTCACCATTTTAAACAGGCTTTCCTTTCTTTACACTCCGTTCTGATGCAGAATCTTGACCCAAAAGTCACCCATTCATTTGTTCTGTCTTTTGCTCTAGATTACAGCATTTGCAGTCTCTTCTGTCTACATTTCAGTTAGTCTCATTTGCGATTTGCTCTCTCCTACTTTATTCAGTGGCTATTCATTGACATTGAGCCTTGACAATGAGTGTAGCAGGTCTATTTTACTGTTTGTGACTCATCACAAGTTCTTGTGTGGAGCTTGCATGGGTAAGAGAAGTAAGGAATTGGAATTGGTTTATTTATTGTCACATGTACTGAGGGATAGTGAAAAGCTTGTCTTGAATTCTGTTTTTAGAGGTGTTTAGAACAGTACAAGTCAGTACTGTTCACTACCCAAGGTCGTGTATTCCAAGCACTTACCTATCTCTGACCTCCCTCCCTCCATACTTCCCTCCAATCACCTTAAAATTATCCCCTCTCACATTAGTCACTTCCACTCTGAGAAAATGTCTCTGGCTATGCACTCTATCCCTGCTTCATTTCATCTTATACACCTCTGTCAAGTTACCTCTCATCCTCATTTATTCCAGAGACAAAGGCCTTAGCTCATTCAACCTTTCCACACAAGATGTGCTCTTTAATCCAGGCAGTATCCTGGTAAATCTCCCCTGCACCTTCTCTAAAGTTTCCACATCCTTCTTAATATGAGGTGGCTAGCACTGAGCAAAATACTCCAAGAGTAGTCTAATCAGAGTTTTATAGAGCTGCAACATTTGCTCATGGGTCTTGAAATCAGTTCCCTGACTAAGGAAGGCCAACACACCATACACCTCCCTGACCATCCAATCAACTAACACATCATCTTTGAGGGATTTTTGGATGAGGACTCCAAGTTGACCTTCCAAAGTGTATTACTTCACACTTGTCTGGACGAAACCCAATCTTCCACTTCTCTGTCCAGCTCTGTATCCTATCACTGTCCCATTGTAACCTTCTACACTTTCCACAATACTACCAACCTTTGGGTCTTCTGAAAACTTACAAACTACACCCTTCCACATCCTCATTGAAGTTACTGTATTTATAAAAATCATATAAAGTGCAAGGGTCCCAGAACAAATCTCTGCAAAACGCTGTTCATTCTGGTCAATTTATTACACCGTGCATCAAGGTAGTACAAGATAAAATAATAACAGGATGCAGAATGAATTGCAACAGCTGCAGAGAAAGTGCAGTGCAGGTAAACAATAAGTTTCAGGACCCTGTTTAGTTATTTTTCTGTTCACCATTTCAAGATGCTGAGACTAATTAGAGTATGTTTACTACCATTCCAACTATTGGTACCATTGTTCAACTGTTTTCACGATAAATTTGATGGAGCATTTGGTATTTGCCATGAGTTCCATGCATTTCTCCCTTGGAAATATTAACAGAACAGGAATAAAAAAGAAATGATTTAACTCAAAAAATCTCCATGAGACATAAATGCCAACAATTAGACTTTCATGCTGAGATTCAGTGTTTAAATGGTTGTGTCAACATTTGAAGACTGAAGTAGGTAGTTTTCACATTGCCCCGGTTCCTCTTCTGAGTTCTTCTCAACTACCTGTAAACACAAATGTGATCACATGCACTCTGGACTGGTGTGTGATCAGAACTCAACAATACCCAAAAGCCATTCTTACAACAATCAGAGTCAGTGATAATATAGCCAAGCAGTGGGAAAATATCTGGAAAATGTTTATATGCTAAAACACCATCTGCAGTTCCTTAACATTTTGTACAGGCAATTTTCAACTGTATTAAATGCAAAGGATTAATCATCAGAAAATTATTGCCTTATCTCCTCGTTGCTGGAATTGATTTGTGACTGGAATTTGTCTAGTGTGGAAATGGGAAACCAAAAGAAAAATGGTACAGTGAGACTTATCTTCTTATTTTTATCTTCTTACACTTACTTTAACTTTCCCCCTCCTGTCTTCTCCTATCATTTTGGATCTCCCCCTCCCCCTCCAACTTTCAAATCCCTTACTCACTCTTCCTTCAGTTAGTCCTGACGAAGGGTCTCGGCCTGAAACGTCGACTGCACCTCTTCCTACAGATGCTGCCTGGCCTGCTGCGTTCACCAGCCACTTTGATGTGTGTTGCTTGAATTTCCAGCATCTGCAGAATTCCTGTTGTTTACTTTAACTTGAGTATTTTAAGAAAGGCAATACAAAGAGGGAGAGTAATGGAGAATTTTGTCTTAAGTTTAGAGTAGTAGATATTAATTTGCACAAACACATTTGCAGCAAATTTCTTCAATTTAGGTTATTTGAATTGATGACCTCAATGAGGAAGAAACCCACAGTAATTTGACAAGTTAGGAACAGGTTTATAAAGCTGTAATTTCAAAGTCTATTCACCTCACCTACAAACAAAGAGCCAGCAAATGTTAAAGGAAGGAACAATGGCCCTCACACATCAGAAGAGGAACGGTGATTGGCTGGAGAATAAACCTGAACATATTTCAGCCCAGGGTTTTCTGTGAGGTGGTAGATAGCCTTCAAATACATTTCAATAGCAATTAAGGATGTAACTCAATGAGGACAGAAGAGCGTTGGTGGGAAGATTACTGAGTTGGTTAGAAAAGCAGGAGAAATGGGAACAAGATTCATTCAGATTGGTGGTGTCTCCCTTCAGCCTAACTCACCTCTGCTGATCAGGTTGCCTTACTGAGCTAGTCACATTTGCCTACATTAGGCCAATTCACCTCAAAAAAGGTTCTTGTTCATTTACCTGCCCAAATGTCATTTAAATATTCTAATCATTCCTGCCTCCACCACTTCCATACCACTACTTTGTTCCTTGTTCTCACTACCCTCAGTGTGAAAAAAAATCTCACACATCCCCATTAAATGTTCCCTTCCTCATATGAAGCCTATTCCCTTTAGATTTAGACTCCTCTACCCTGGTTAAAAAGACTGTTAGAATATACATTATCTTATGTAAGCCATTCATGATTTTAAAAACTTTGTGGGCATAGGATGATGCATGCTAACATTTTGTTGCCATGCAGCATGTAGTGCCACCCCTCGACTCTTTAAACCCCACCTGTAATAAAAAAGAGACAAAATGGTGGAGCAAAAAATTTGACATGTTTAAAACGGGTGATGAACTAGGTACCCTAGGTTCTGAAATGGTGTCGTACAGGAGTTCCTCTGTAAAGCAGCATTATAAATCTGATCATAAGTGGCTATGAGATAAAAGTGAGCAAGAACAAAAAGAACGCATTTCAGCAAAATCAGCAAAAAAATTCAGTTAAATATTTCAATGATATTTATTTCATGTCGTTCCAACTCAGTTGCTTCTAGTGTTGAAGTTTTAAATATTTTTAGTCAACATGGAAAACCGCTCAGTGGAGGGGAATATGTTAAATAATTATGGCTGGAGTGTGCTCCTTTCCTTTTCGATAGTTTTCCAGAAAAATAAAAAAAAATGTAGTGTATTAGGGATTTGCCAGTGAGCAAAAACACTGTAAACATAGAATATTAATGATGGAAAAAACGTAGCTGAACTACTAACAAAACATACTGGTTTATATAAATTTATTTTGCTTCATTTTGATGAGGGCACAGATATTACATTATCAGCTAGATCTACTATCATTGCTCAGGTTAGTAGAGGTGATGGATTATGTGAAAAACCCGTTAACTTGGTAATATTACCTGAACGCACCACATGGTTGAAATATGTATAGTAAAAGAATTGTCTCGTCAACAAATTAACATTTCAAAACTAGTTTTCATGCAAATGATACTCAGCACGATTGGTAGAGGCAAGTTTAGTCAATCTCTTTGCAAAGTATGTTGAACATCCACTGATAGGCTTTTCATTGTATGGTGTATGAGGAGGCTTTATGTGTAAAAATTGGCCTTAAGGAAATTGAAGAAGTGATGAAAACTGTAACAAATGTAACTAATTAAATGTCTGTGTATGCTTTGAAAAAAAGACAATTTATTTTGACAATATTTGTCATCATTAATGCAGCAAGAAAAGTCTCACTGGGAGCAAAACGTATCCTTAAAATGTTGACATTCTGTTTCAGAATGCAACCATCTGGATTGATTTTGTGTGTGACACACTGGCTTTGAATGTCAGTAGATAGTCCTGGCTTCATTTTTATTTATAATAGAGTAATCATTTTCCTGAAAATACTGGTATTGTTAGAACCAGAATGATGCTCCATAGGTGGACTGTGTGATGAAGGCTATTGCTAATGATTACTTTAAACTTCTGGAAACACTGAAATAGACTGAGAGCAACTGATGTTGCTGGATCCTTAACCAGTGCAACTTACCAGCAAGATTTGAGGAAATTTAGTGTTTTGCATAAATGTAGCAAGCCATGGACTCCCCCCCCCCAACCCACTGAATAATCTTCATTCCTGTTTTCAAGAGGATGATGAGCAGATGGAGACAGAAGAAGAAAAAACAGACACGCATGATCACCAATGGAATTGTCACCAGGGCAAATAAACCAGAGATTGTTAAAGCAGCTTCTAAATCCTAAACTGTAGGAAATTAAAATGTACTACATGAAAAGTGTAGAGCAAAGTAAAATTATTTTGTATTTTCAATACAATACAATCAAATTGCTATCTGAGTAGAAATTTTAATAGTCATATGTCATTAGAAACATCAATCTTTCTAGTGATAAATCTTCCGCCAGAAATGTAACTATTTCTATTTTCACAACTGCTGCCTAATATGTTGCATATTTTCATCTTCTTACTTATTCTGTTATGTGCTAAACATTCTGTGCATTCCTATCCAGTTTTTAAAAAATTTATTTTAGAGATTTTGATAGCTTGCACAGTTTAATCAGTGTCCTCCACTCAGTGCCAGAGAACTTGCAAGGATCTTCGATTTGGCTGCAGTTCACTGTGATGTGAATGTGACTTTATATGATCCTAGTCTTAGAAAAAATAATCATTAAAACACAGACATTCCAATAGTTATGAAATTAATGAGTAATATTTTTATCAGCAATTTTCCTCTGTTCTGATTGAGGATCTTTACTGAAAATTCTTCTAATGGCAATGGCAGCTACTTTCACTAGTTATCTGGAAGAATTGAACTAGAATTATCAGTGATTTGTCTGGTGTTAATGGAAAAATAATATTAAGAGAAAAAGAAAACTCATTATCCCCTCATTGTTCAATACCATTATCCCTTCAAAACTGATCAATATGCTCTAAGACCTTGGTCTTAATACCTCCTTTTGCTTCCTTGTGCAACTGGATCCTCACCTCAACTCCTTCTCTTGCAGACCCCAGTCAGTTTGGATCAGTGACAACATTTCCTCCACAATCTCCTTCATCACAAGGCTGTGTGTTTAGCCCCCTGCTCTACTCACATTACACTTATGACTGTATGGCTAAGCACAGCTTCAATGTCATATTCAAATTTTCATGACGACTCCACTGTCATAGGCCAAATCAAAGTTGGTGACGAATTAGCATATAGGAGAGAGTTTGAAAGCCTGGCTGCGTGATGCCATACCACCAACTCCTTACTCCATGTCAGCAAGACCAAGAAGCTGATTGTTAACTTCAGGAGAAGGAAGCCAGAGATCCAAGAGACAGTCCTCATCAGAGGATCAGAGGTGGAGAGGATCAGCAACTTTAAATTCCTTGGTGTTATTATTTCGGTGGACCTGTTTTTGGCCCAGCATGTAAGTACAATTACAATGAAAGCACAGCAGCACCTTCACTTCCTTCAAAATTTACAAAGATTCGGTATGACATCTAAAAATTTGACAAACTTCTATAGATGTGTGGTGAAGAGTATGTTGATTGACTGAATCACATTCTAATTTGGAAACACCAATCCCTGTGAATGGAAAATCCTACCGCCTGATCCTTCATGGGTAAAACCCTCCCTCCTCTTTACTGAGCACTGTCACAGTATCCATCATCAAAGACTCCCACCACCTAGGACATGCCCTCCTCTCACTGCTGGCATCAGGTTTAAAGTACAGGAGTCTGAGGACTCCTGCTACCAGGTGCAGGAACAGTTATTACCTCTTACCTATCAGGCTCTTGAACAATAGGGGATAACTTCACTGGCCTTCACTTTTCCCCTCATTGAAATGTTCCCACAACCTATGGACTCACTTTCAAGAACTCTTCATCTCATGTTCTCAATATTTATTGCTTATTTATTTATTATTATTATTTCTTTCTTTTTGTATTTGCACAGTTTGTGGCAGGTCCTTGCATAAATAACGTGGAATGACTTAACATATATCGGCTTAGTAAGGCACATAAATTCACTGTGTATTTTCCGTCTGAATTTACATTAATTGTCCAGGAAATTGAACTGAAGTTTTCCACTGATACGTTGTTAATTTCCTGGGACACCTACTCTACTAAAGAGCAGAAAATAAGGTACAAATTCTGTCCCTATATTCCATATTTTCAAAAAGAAACATTTACAATTATAGGCAGAAAACATGGAATATTTCCATCTTGATGTCCACATATTCAAGTTCACATTTCCAATTCATTTTGCTAGAGCACCAGGTATTGTAGGATAGGGAAGAAAACCTCTGACTGAATGGTACTCTTTTGAAAAGGGTGGACACTACCCATGGACATCACCTCACTTTTTTCTCTCTTTTTGCACTACTTATTTATTTTATATTTCTTATTGTAATGTTTAGCAAAGTTTATTTTATGTATTTCACTGTACTCCTCTTTCGAGAAGAAAGAGTTTGAAAAATTTATTTTTTAAACCCTGTTTCAGGTTGTCACAGCAGGTGAATAATGCTGCTGAGGGTTTAGACTTGGGCTTGGTATCCTGGTACAGTTCCTCATAGCCTACGTATGTTAGGACACTGGAGCAGGATCCAATTGCAGATGCAGTGCTGTGCACACAGTGATATTAATTGAGTAACGAATCCTGAGGTGCAAACAAAGTCAGCGTCATAGTTCAGGCAGAGATCAAAACATCCAGAGAAATCCAAAAACCAGAATCAGGAAACAGGCAGAGTCGATATTCAGACGGACAGAGTACAGATATGAATGCTGGAAAGGCTCCGGAAAATTCACTGGCACAATCTGACAACAAACAGGTGAACACACAGGACTGAAATAAACTGAGCAATAAACAGAGAGGCAGATGATAGGTGGAGCACAATGAGACACAGGTGGCAGCAATACAGGTAATAATGAGAGATAGATGAGAGACGGAGTACTCAGTAATACAGGAGCCAGAGTGGAGCAGGAGCGGGGACAGGAGCACATGGCCATACAAAACCACAGACTGATGGCTAGTTGGAAAACACACAGAAAGATAGAGTTCAACTGGAGGTACTGACAACATAGTGGTAATTGTAAAATCCTCTCACCATATTGGATTGGCAGCATAAAATAGTTACTGTTATGGAAGAAGCATTCATGTCATCATCTGTTTGACAGTTAATAATCCTGTGAATCCTTCCTGATATCTTCCGGTCAAGAGGGCACTGAACTGTAATCTCTTTCGAGGTCATGACTCAGACTTAGTTTTTTTTTAGTTTTGTAGAGTTAGTTTTGGGCACAGCATGGAGCGTTAGGAGTCAAGTTGGGGTTTAGGGACTGGGATGAGGGGAGTTAAAGGTCATGGGTAGTAAATGAAGAGTCAGGGCCAGAGTCCAGGTTGGAACACTCATAGCAGGAAGCCATGGATCCACTTCAGCGATTGTTGTGTTGGCAGGTGCTGAGATGAAGAACAGTGATCCTGCAGTTAATGACACAGACCACAATCAGTGCCGATTGGAAGTAATACCTCCTCCTCTCTGGTGCATCTCAGATATGTCTGCTTAGCCCACTGCTCTACTTTCTCTACACTCACCACTGTATGGCCAGGAGCAGCTCAAGTGCCATTTATAGATTTGCTGATGACACAATTATTGTTGGCAGAATTTCAAGGTGATGAGGAGACATACAGGTGTGGGATAGATCAACTAGTTGAGTGGTGTTGTAACAACAACATTGCACTCAACATTGGTAAAATCAAGGAATGATTGTGGACTTCAGGAAGGGAAAGTCAAGGGAACACATATCATTTCACATCAAGAGATCAACAGTGGTGAGCAGTTTCAAGTCTCTAGATATCAATATCTCTGAAGACCTATCTTGGGTCCAACATACTTATGTATTTCCAAAGAAGGCATGATAGTGTCTATATTTCATTAGGAGTTTGATGAGACTTAGTATGTCACCAGAAACTGTAGCAAATTTCTATAGATGTACCATTAAGAGCATTCTAACTTGTTGCATCTTGTATGAAGGGGCCACTACACAGGATTGAAAAACGCTGCAGCAAGTTGCAAAACTTAGCCAGCTCTGTCACGAGCACTAGCCTCCATGGCATCGAGGACATCTTCCAGAGACATTGTCTCAGAAAGGTGACATTCATCATTAAGGGCCCCTATCATGCAAGACATGTCCTCCTCTCATTACTGCCATAAAGGAGGAGGGAAAGCAGCCTAAAGACAACATTTTGGGAACTTCTTCTCTACTACCATCAGACTTCTGAATGGACAAAAAACCATGTACTCTAACTCACCATCTTACACTCTCTTCTTGCACTACTGATTTAATTGAATGTAGACAAGAGACCGGTTACTCCCCAGGTTGGTGAGTCACAGGGTTGAAAGCCCGTATGATACTAAAAGTTAAGTTCAAGTTCCATCATTGGTGAGTCCTGGAGTCGGAGCCTGAAGGTCATAGATTGAAGTCAGTGAGTCTGGAAGTCAAGGCCCAATGCTCAAAGCACTGGGTTGGCGTGTCGGGAAGTCAGAGGCTCAGGTCTGTGAGACTGTGATTCTAGGCTGGGGACAACCCCCCAGGTCAGAGAGTCAAAGGTTCAGAGCCCCTTGCAAGTCTGGAGTTCAAGTTCCAGTGAGCCTGGGGGTCAATACTAAAGGTCGAAGCCCAAAAGGTGATAACAGAAGTCGATGAATCTGGATGTTGAGGCTCAATGATCGGCAGCCCAGGAAGTCAGAAGCCTGATGTCTGTGGGTTTCCGAGTCTGGCCCAGAGGTTGTAGGTTGGAGACTGGTCTGTGTGTGGGAGGGAAAACAGAGGTTTATTTTACTGTTGTTGTTTTAATGATGTTGCCGTGTTGTTGTTTCTGCTGCTAGAGTATTCTGTTGTACATTGTGGGCATGCTATATTAATGCTGGAATGTTTGGTGACACTTGCAGGCTTCCACCAGCACATCCTTGAGTGCGTTAGTTGTTAACACAGGTGTAATTTTTCACTCTACATGTGATAAATAAATGAATCTAAATTTCCAGAAAGGAAAGAAATGGTGAATAATATCTGTCTGTCTGTCTAGGTACCATATCCAATGCGGACTTTGGTGACCATGGTTTTCCATATAGATCTATCCTTCGTTTTTCAGATGACTTCCATTTCCTCGATGTGGAGACACCTGGCTATTTTTTTGATGTACATAAGCAGAGGTATTTCTCTAGGTTTACTCCCCTCAATCTTTCCAGAAAGTAGGTGTTTTTCTAGTTCATCTTTCCACATGATGTGTCGGAGGAATCTGAATTGTCTTTCTCTTATTGTTGGTATGAGTGATCGAACTGCTTGGACTTTTCTGAAAACTTCTTCATTTGAAGTGTGTGTGATCCATGATATTTTTAACATTCTCCTGTAGAGCCATAATACAGCTGCTTCTTGTCTCTTTTCCATTGCTAGAGAAATGGTCCAGCATTCACTTCCATAAGTCAGGATAGAATAAATGTAGCACTGCAGTATTCTGTTTTTAGTGTGCGTGCTCATCTTTCTGTCTGTTAATAGGGTCTTCATTTTTTGGAAAGCTTCTTTCGCCATTGCTATTCTGTATTTGATATCTGTGTCGCACCTGCCATTACCTTGTTATTAGGCTGCCAGAATTTGTTGACTTGTTTAATGTTTGTATTTCCGACCTTGATCACACATTGTGGGATGTTTGTCTTTCTGGAGATGACCATGCTTTCTGTCTTCTTGGTGTTGATTGAGAGGCCTCTGCGATTACTTTTTGCTGCCACTATAGTGAGTAGCTCTTGAAGTGAATAATATAAATCCAAAAAATATAGTCATGCATTTCCGATATTCCGTGTTATCTTGCTAATGTCAGGAAGTAATTAAAATTAAACTGACTGTCCCACTCTATTTCAGAGCAATATTCAGGTTAAGATTGTTTTTAGTATTTAATTATTTGAGCCAATCCTGGAGTCGATGGCATTCTGTGATAAATACCAAATGTCATCATAACCATTTCCAATTTGGAGACTCTGCAACGCAAATAGAAATTCTATTATGATATCAGATTTTTGTGATTGACAAATTGGCTGTGTATTAATTTAAATTCTAATATTGTAATTTTGCAAAATTAGTTCTTTATCTGAAATAGTGTATCTTAAAATCAACTTCTAAAGTGCTTGCACTAGCCTAAGAGCCCTTCTCCACTCTCCAGACATCATTTCTGATTTTGGGAGGGCAAGCCCTAAACACTTCATAATCTAACTCCTGCATTTCCACACACTTCCAAACCTTTAACTTTAATCCTGTTCCTCGATGAAGATACCCAATACCCATCTACCTCATCCAACCCGGAAACTTATATCACTTGCTGCTCTACCCTCATTTTCTGGTTGTCTCCAACCCACCAATCTCCACTTGCCCTCTCAGAACCTGGCATTAGCTCTGAGAAACATGCTTTGACTTGTGAAAAAATGATATTCCCATTCAGTAACATCCAAAGCTTCAGGCCTTGGCAAAGAAACTCAAGTGGAATGGTCATTGGTGTCCATTGTCCCATTTAGAATTTCAATGTCTCTCTCATTTAATCTGCTTCATTGTAATTGGCTATAAAGGCACAAATCCAAAGCCATTATATTGTAGCTATTGGGTGCTTCTGTCTGGCTGCATCTCAAATACTGACAACAATTCTGATTACAAAAATATTCAATCCCTTGGAAGTTCTGCAAGGGTGATCCTCATGGCCACTAATGTGTGCTGCGAAGTAAGATTAGCAAAGTATGGAATCGGTACAGTAAGATGCTGCCTGGCCTGCTGCGTTCACCAGCAACTTTGATGTGTGTTGCTTGAATTTCCAGCATCTGCAGAATTCCTGTTGTTAAAGTATGGAATCTTTAGTTTTGAAAGGAGATGAATAAGCTAGATCATCAGGCCTTTATGAAAATGGATAAGTCACTTAATGAAAGAAAAATAACTTCTTAATTGACTTTGTGTTAAACCATAACAGCTCCCATTTAGACAAAAGACAAGTTCAGAACTAATGTTAAAAAGAATAATTCAGTACAAGGTGTAATCAGAAAATTTTTGTTAAGCATTATGGTTGAAAACCAGATTCATTTAAAAGGGGCCATTAGCTTGTGTAATGGGAAGAACTGTAGATGCAGTGAAATAATTAAGCAGCAAGATATACAAGTAGAAATAGGAATTCAACAATTGAGCATGCTCCACCATGTAATACGGTCTGTTCATTGATCTCAAACCCATTTTCCCGCCTGACCTCTGTTATCTTTATTCCCCTGCAGTCCATGTACACTAAGGTGATCTTTTACTGTGCTCATATAATGGAGTTAATTGAGTTCCAGCTGGTTAAAATTTAGTGAGGACCAAAGGCTGGTAAAGAGAACTTTCGAGAAGGGAATAGCTATGAACAATGATAAAAAATAAATCTTGCTTCACATTGGAGTTGAAACTCATCTGACTTGAAACTCAGCTTAGAGTCACATAGAAACAGAAACTGTGCATGGCCTTGCTCTGGCTAGAGAAATATATGTGATCAGTAATTAATCAGGATATATTGGGGGTGGCAAGTCAAACAGATGGCTTCAATCTTTGTAATGGTAGGTGTAGAAAGTTATTTTCATCCATGACTTGATATTTGTTAAATTAGACAGTATGGCAATTGTCATCTAGTCATGAGTAGTGGTGGAAATTTTGCTTCCTTTGTACCTTAAGGAAAACTAGTTAAGTATTAGTCATTATTTCTGTAAAGATAGGTTCATGACATTAGTTCTGAGATTGCTCTTTACTGGATTGTCTTCCAGTCTTAGCTCTACATTGCAATAATTATCTGGATGAATCAGTTCTGTTCCACTCAGTACATGATAAACCACTGTAAAATCTTGTCTGGTTCCCCACTTTACAAGTCTTTGTACTGTTAGTGCTGTCAGATTTATAGATATTGGGGGCAGTTTTAACATCCTTCACAACAGGCTGGAAATAGTTCATGTTTTCATCAGCAAGATACCAGGCGGAGGTTGCACAGTTAAATGTAGAAACATTTTTAAATGCACTGTTCAGTTCACGAGAACAAGCCTGACTCTATTTCTGGTGCAGGTAAGGTTGTGTGCTAAAATATACTGCACCAAGACATTAGCATAACTAAACCTAGATTGGGGTCATCAATTAAATTTAGCACCAGATGGTCATGTTTCCCAGGGCTTGAGAAATCCAGCCCTAGAGGAAGGCAGGATCATTTGGATCAAGTGGATACGTGTTCCATTTATCCATCTCTAATATTCCTTTGTGATTCAGGAGCCCAGGCGTACTCTCCAAGCCCATCAGTTAAATGTTCAGTTACGATTGGTAAATGCCTCATCAATTCCATATCCCCACCCTCCAAAAAATCTGTAATGCAGATCCTGAGATCCATTTCCTTCTGACTATTGGTCCAACAGTAGACTATAGTCTTTGCTACAACCTCATATCTGCCTCACTTGGTTGTGACCACTTGCAAAGGGCTCCATTTGTTCCTTTCTGTTGGTATCTTTCTCCACAAGCTTTGGAACTTGTTTGATTCAAAAGATCCTGCCTTCCTTTAGGGGCTGGATTTGTCAAGCCCTGGGAAATATGTCCAGCTGGTGCTAAATTTAATTGATAACTCAACCTAGGTTTAATTATGATAATGCGTTGGAGCAGTACACAGTCACTTTGTCTAATTACTGGTGGGAAATATGCAGTTAAAACAATACAAATGATATCTTGTTGGCAAATATGATGAGGACTCACTTCTTCAGGATTCTGGATTCTCTTCAAACTCGCAACTCCTATAAAGATCAAGCATGGCATTTTCAACAGGAAGCATGTGATTCTCAGGATTCACCAAAATATGGACTGAAGTAGGGAGAGATCAGCATAGTTGTTAAAGCAGGTGCATTGGATTCATTTGATGATCTGAGATATGGATGTTTACTCATAACCATTAATGTTGGTATTTGTCTGCAAAGGAAATGTTACTCTGCAGGGTAGAACATCTAGCTTTCTGAACAGTCCCTGAACGATGAACACTATCTCATTACTCTTTTTTTGCACTTTATATTTATTTTTGAAATTTAAAATAAATTCATGTCTTTGCATTGAACTGCTACTAGAAAGCAACAATTTTCATGTCGGATTGAGTCAGATTCTGTTTCTGATGTCATCTGCCCTTTTCTGAACAATTCATTCTACAGAGGACACAGCACCCAATAGGAGTAGCTAAGATCAAGTGATGATCAAAAGAGAAGCTAAATGTGTCCTAATTGTCCGCTTATACAGGTACCTTACTGATGAAAAACTAGAAGTAAAAGTACAAGTCAGGAAAATTGAATTTCAGCAGTTAGTCAAAGCCATTCAATTAATGTCTATTTATTAATCAAGTGGGATACAATGTGTGTTTCCTGGAGGTAATTTCATTGCTAGGTTTTTGTCTGGTAGCAACAGAAATAGGAATTCCCCAGAGGTAACATAAAATATTGAGAGTTCAGTAGCAAGTGTTTTAGCAGATAATAGCCTCACCATCAGCAGCAGCATAGAGATAAAGGTCCTAAAAATCTGTACTCTTGCTCTGTCAGCTTAACAATGTTGGAATGGACTGTCGGCTCTCTAATGTTATGCAGCTGACTTCATAGAGGTTCCCGGGGTCAGTCAACATACATCCAGCAATGAATTTTTAAGCTCTGTGCCCTTTCCAACTGTCATAGCTGGTGAAATTCACACGGGTGAGCTGATGCATCCAAAATATTACTGAGGTAGTGGTGACACATGATGTGAGTAATGAGCTATAGCCGAAGAGATTTGAGCCTGGGCTTGTTTGATAATGACAGTTTTTCAAGAGCAAATGAAAATCAAAATATTGGATACCTGAAATAAAATGCTGGAATTACCTTAACAAAGAACCTTTGCTCAGAAAAAGTTTCTCTTTTCACAGGTACTATCTGACTTGCTGAATGCTGCCAGCATTTTTAGCTTCCATTTTTCAAGAGCAATTGTTTTGGACGTCTCTGGGCTCACTGGGCCAAGTGAAATTAAAAATAGTGTTTCTCAGTGTGCAGCTAGTCGAATCAGTTTCATACTTTGATGGTCCAAATGAAGATCAGCATTTTGGGAACATAAATCGCAAAATTGTGTCACTCCATCTCATTCCCATACAACCTCCATCCTGTGGGAGAGCATATCACAATATTTGCTCTCCACCACTACATCCACATCAACCATTCCTCTCCACAGCCTCAAAGCATTCTTCATTCCCCAAGCACTGCCAGTTTACGCTCACACTCCACACTGACACAGTCACTGTCCTACTGTGTTTTTATGTGCCCTGCTGTAACCTAGAAGAGTTCTTTTTGCCATGAGTCACGTTGTCACTTCTTCATTTTCTGTCAGGGTAACCTGCCTAAAGGGCTGTCAACCAGTGGCATTAACATCAACCATTTCCTCCTGTACGCCCGGAACGTTGCCTCCACACCCCGCTGCCCACGGGAGGACTGCAGTGAGGAGTCTGTGACCCACCTCTTCACACACTGTCAGGTCGCAGAGAGGGTGTGGAGGAGGATGGACGGGCTAGTGTTACATTTCATCCCCAGCAGCTGTGTAACAGAGGACTCTCTGATCTACGGGCTGTTCCCGGGGACACACAGAGAGACCAACATCCGGTGCTGCTGGCAGATCATCAACTCGGTGAAAGACACTCTTTGTTCGGCCCGAAACTTGATGATCTTCCGGCACATGGAGATGTCCATGGCAGAATGCTGCCAACTGGCACATTGTCGGCTGCAGGAGTACGTTGCTGAGGGATGCACTGAAACTTGGTGCAGCCACCACAAGGGCCCGGTGGGGAAGGACCACAATTTAGACAATAGGTGCAGAAGTAGACCATTCGGCCCTTCGAGCCTGCACCGCCATTCTGAGATCATGGCTGATCATCTACTATCAATACCCAGTTCCTGCCTTGTCCCCATAACCCTTGATTCCCCTATCCATAAGATACCTATCTAGCTCCTTCTTGAAAGCATCCAGGGAATTGGCCTCCACTGCCTTCTGAGGCAGCGCGTTCCACACCTCCACAACTCTCTAGGAGAAGAAGTTCCTCCTCAACTCTGTCCTAAATGATCTACCCCTTATTCTTAAACCATGCCCTCTGGTACTGGACTCTCCCAGCATCTGGAACATATTTCCTGCCTCTATCTTGTCCAATCCCTTAATAATCTTATATGTCTCAATCAGATCCCCCCTCAATCTCCTTAATTCCACCAGGTACAAGCCCAGTCTCTCTAACCTCTCTGCGTAAGACAGTCCGGACATCCCAGGAATTAATCTAGTGAACCTATGCTGCACCTCCTCCACAGCCAGGATGTCCTTCCTTAACCCTGGAGACCAAAACTGCACACAATACTCCAGGTGTGGTCTCACCAGGGCCCTGTACAAATGCAAAAGGATTTCCTTGCTCTTGTACTCAATTCCCTTTGTAATAAAGGCCAACATTCCATTAGCCTTCTTCACTGCCTGCTGCACTTGCTCATTCACCTTCAGAGACTGATGAACAAGTACTCCTAGATCTCTTTGTATTTCTCCCTTACCTAACTCCACACCGTTCAGATAATAATCTGCCTTCCTGTTCTTGCTCCCAAGATGAATAACCTCACACTTATTCACATTAAACGCCATCTGCCAAGTTTCTGCCCACTCACCCAGCCTATCCAAGTCACCTTGAATTCTCCTAACATCCTCATCACATGTCACACTGCCACCCAGCTTAGTATCATCAGCAAACTTGCTGATGTTATTCACAATGCCTTCCTCTAAATCATTGACGTAAATCGTAAACTGCTGTGGTCACAATACCGAGCCCTGTGGCACCCCACTAGTCACCACCTGCCATTCCGAGAAACACCCATTCACTGCTACCCTTTGCTTTCTATCTGCCAACCAGTTTTCTATCCATGTCAATATCCTCCCTGCAATGCCATGAGCTCTGATTTTACCCACCAATCTCCTATGTGGTATCTTATCAAATGCCTTCTGAAAGTCAAGGTACACCACATCCACTGGCTCTCCCGCGTCTATCTTCCTGGTTACATCCTCGAAAGACTCCAATAGATTAGTCAAGCATGATTTGCTCTTGGTAAATCCATGCTGGCTCGGCCCAATCCTGTCATTGCTATCAAGACATGCCGCTATTTCATCTTTAATAGTGGACTCTAGCATCTTCCCCACTACTGATGTTAGGCTAACAGAGCGATAGTTCTCTGTTTTCTCCCTCCCTCCTTTCTTAAAAAGTGGAATAACATTAGCCATTCGCCAATCCTGAGGAACTGATCCTGAACCTAAGGAAATTTGGAAAATGATCACCAATGCATCCGCAATTTCCAGAGCCACCTCCTTTAGTACCCTCGGATGCAGACCATCTGGACCTGGGGATTTGTTAGCCTTCAGTCCCATCAGTGTACTCATCATTGTTTCCTTCCTAATGTCAATCTGTTTCAGTTCCTCTGTTACCCTATGTCCTTGGCCCATCCATATATCTGGGAGATTGCTTGTGTCTTCCCTAGTGAAGACAGATCCAAAGTACTTATTAAATTCATCTGCCATTTCTCTGTTTCCCATAACAATTTCTCCCAATTCATTCTTCAAGGGTCCAGCATTGTTCTGAACTATCTTCCTTCTCTTACCTAAAAAAACATACCTAAAAAAACTTTTGCTATCCTCCTTTATATTCCTAGCTAGCTTGCGTTCATACCTCATTTTTTCTCCCCTTATTGCCTTTTTAGTTAAGTTCTGTTGCTCCTTAAAAATTTCCCAATTATCTGTCTTCCCACTCACCTTAGCTCTGTTATACTTCTTTTTTAATGCTATGCTATCTCTGATTTCCTTTGTCAACCACTGTGGGCACTTTCTCCCCTTTGAATCCTTCCTTCTCCGGGGGATGAACTGATTTTGCACCTTGTGCATTATTCCCAAGAATACCTGCCATTGCTGTTCCACTGTCTTTTCTGCTAGGATATCCGACCAGTCAACTTTGGCCAGCTCCTCCCTCATGGCCCATAGTCTCCTTTGTTCAACTGCAATACTGACACTTCTGATCTGCCCTTATCCCTCTCAACTTGCAGATAAAAACTTATCATATTATGGTCACTACCTCCTAATGGCTCCTTTACTTCAAGATCTCTTATCAAATCCTGTTCATTGCACAACACTAAATCCAGAATAGCCTTATCCCTGGTCGGCTCTCGTACAAGCTGCTCCAAAAATGCATCCCGTAGGCGCTCTACAAACTCCCTATCCTGGGGTCCAGTACCAACCTGATTTTCTCAGTTCACCTGCATGTTGAAATCCCCCATAACTACTGCGATATTTCCTTTGCCACATGCCATTGTTAACTCCCTATTCAACTTGCACCCAATATCCATGCTACTGTTTGGGGGCCTGTAGATAACACCTATTAGGGTCTTTTTGCCCTTACTCTTCCTCAGTTCTATTCACACTGACTCTACTTCTCCTGATTCTATGTCTCCCCTTGCAAGGGACTGAATCTCATTCCTCACCAACAGGGCCACCCCACCCCCTCTGCCCACCTTTCTGTCCCTTTGATAGCACGTATACCCTTGTACATTCAATTCCCAGGTCTGATCCCCCTGCAGCCATGTCTTCGTTATCCCAACAACATCATAGTTACCCATTCGCACCTGAGCTTCAAGCTCATCCGCCTTATTTCTGACACTTCGTGCATTCAGATATAGAATTTTTAACCCATTTCTCCTCTCTCTGTTTAAATCACTGCCTATTGTGCATAACCCAGCTCCCTGAACTCTCACCGGGCTATACGCCCCTTGAATTTTGTTGTCCTTCTTAAATTTACTTACTCTTTCTGCACACTTAACTCCATGCACCGTCAGACCATCCCTCTGCACATGTATCCTCCTTATCACTCGTTCCGCCTCACCTTTCTGTACTTCACACTTAATATTCCAGAACTGTGTAGTCCCCACCAGTCCTTCATACTTCATCTTGCTATCCTCTCTCACATTCTGGATCCCCGCCTCCAGCAAATTTAGTTTAAACCCCCCCAAGCAGCACTAGCAAACTGTCCTTCAAGAATGTTAGTACCCCTTCAGTTCAGGTCTAAACTGTCCCTTTGGAACAGATCCCACCTTCCCTGGAACAAAGCCCAATTATCTAAAAACCTGAAGCCCTCCCTCCTGCACCATCCTCTCAGCCACGTATTGATCTGTATAATCCTTCTGTTCCTCGCCTCACTCGCACGTGGCACAGGTAGCAATCCTGAGATTGCTACCCTGGAGGTCCTGCCCTTCAGCTTCGCACCTAACTCCATGAACTCACTAAGCAGGACCCCCTCACTCTTCCTACCCACGTCGTTGGTCCCTACATGGACCACAATATCTAGATTCTTGCCTTCCCTCTCGAGAATAACCTGCACCTGATCTGAGATGTCCCGGACCCTGGCACCAGGGAGGCAACATACCATCCGAGACTCCCGATCTCCCCCACAAAATCTCCTATCTGCCCCCCTGACTATAGGATCTCCTATCACTACTGCTGTCCTCTCTTCCCTCCTCCCCTTCTGAGTCCAGGGTCCAACCTCAGTGCCAGAGACAGGACCACTGCAACTTGTTCCTGGTAGGTTATCCCCATCAACAGTATCTAAAACGGTATACTTATTGTTGATTGAAATGGCCACAGGGGTGCTCTGCACGCTCTACCTGCTCCCCCTCCATCTCCTGACAGTCACCCAGTTGCCTACCTCCTGTCTTTTCAGTGTGACTACCTCCTGATAACTCTTATCTATCTCTGTCTCTGCCTCCCGAATGATCCGTAGTTCATCCAGCTCCAGCTCCAATTCCCTAACTCGCTCTGATAGGAGCTGCAGCTGGATGCACCTTTAGGGTTCTTCTCCTGCGGGATTGGGAGGGGTTGGGTGGTGGGGAGAATACCCCTCATCAGCGGTGTGTAAGATGAAACAACAGAGTGCCACATGAGTGGCTAAAAGTGTGGAAATGTATAGAATAAAGTGGAAACATCTGTAAAGGATTGAAAGTCATTGAATGGTTTATTGTACATTATTTTTGAATGAAGTATATTTTGTCAATAAAAAAAATTAACATCAACCATTATGAAATGTTTGAGCGAATGGTCATGGAGTACATTAAAGCCTTTCTTCCCGCTACATTGGGCCCTTTCCAGTTCACTTTTCACTCATATCGATCCACTAATGATGCAATAGCCTCTGCCCTCCACTCCTGACCCACCAGGAAACTGGGGACTCATATGCCAGGCTGCTGTTTATAGACTTCAATTCAGTGTTTAGCACCATCATACCTCAGAAAATGGTGGAAACTGTCCTCGCTAGGTCTCAAAACCTCCCTCTGTAACTGGATCCTGGACTTCTTAACAGAAAGTCTACAGTCTATCCATGTGGATTTTATTCTTACTTTCCTAAGTTATTGTGTTATGTGCAGTACTGAGCTTCTCACCTGGTGTGGAGAAATGTTGTCTCATTTGATGGTGTACATGTATATAGTTAAATGACAATAAGCTTGACTTGAACAAGAGAAAATCTGTAGATGCTGGGAATCCAAGAAAGAGCAGGATCTTCCAGTGGCCATCCATTTTAATTCCACTTCCCATTCCCATTCCCATTCTGATATGTCTATCCATGTCCTCCTCTACTGTTGCAATGAGGCCACACTCGGGTTGGAGGAACAACATCTTGTATTCTGTCTGGGTAGCCTCCAACCTGATGGCATGAACATCGATTTCTCGAACTTCTGGCAATGGTCCCATCCCCTTTTCCCTCTCTCACCTTATTTTCTTGCCTACCCATCACCTCCCTCTGGTGCTCCATCCCCTTTTCCTTTCTTTCATGGCCATTGTTTTCTCCAATCGACTCTCCCTTCACCAGCCCTGTATCTCTTTCACCAATCCACTTCCCAGCTCTTTACCTCAGCCCTCCTCCTCCCAGTTTCACGTATCACCTTGAGTTTCTCTCTCCTCTCCCCTCCACCTTTTAACTCTCCTCCTCATCTTTTTTTCTCCAGTCTTGCTGAAGGGTCTCAGCTCAAAAAGTCGACTGTATTCTTTTCCATAGGTGTTGACTAGCCTGCTAAGTTCCTCCAGCATTTTGTGTATGTTGCTTGACTTGACTTGACTTGTATTTAGATACTTTATGTATCAGTCTTTTTACATAAGCTAACCTTATAGGCCACACTCAATAACTACTTGTACATTGTGTTTTATAGAATTGCTTTTATATTTAGATACTGTGTTTTTTATGTTTATTCAGACCTGGAGTAGAATCAGTTTGTTCTCCTTTACACATGTATATTGAAGAATGAAAATAGACAAGCTTGAATTTTGAATATGAAATTAACTTGAGTATGCTTCAAATTAATATGGTATTTTGAGAGCCCCCAAAGCTCTTGCATTCCTTCATTGCATGAGGGAGCATTACTTTTTTTAAATTTTCTGGTTGTTTAAAACAAACCAGTTATTTTTTGATTTCTGAAGCTGTTGATTGAGCAGAAGGTGACCAGATGGGACCTCTTACCTCACCCCATAACATCCGATAATGACATGAAAGGGCATGTCCCTGAGATCTGCCTGCGGTGTAGTTGGACCCATTCCACATCTTCTGCACCATGAAGTTTCCTTCATAAAGATCTCTGTTAGGAAAACTCCTTACAACATATAAACCTGGAATGCCATTGTTGTTCTTTGCAAAGATGCAGCTGTGCAAATTAGTTTCTCAGACTTGGATCTTTAGAGAATAGAAACAGGCCCTTCAGTCCTTGAGTCACACAGACCATGAAACACCCACCAACAAACAGACTGTTCTATTCTGCCCTCATTCCCACCAACTTCTGCCAGATTTTAGCATTCACCTACACACCAGAAACAATTTATCGTGGCAATGAAGGAGTGCAAGAGCTTTGCGTGCTCTCAAAATACCACTTTAATTTGAAGCATACTCAAGTTAGATGAAATCTCAAGGAGAATATACAATGCTTACACAAACAGCAGCAGATGTCCAGGATTGAGCTGGGCCAATAGCGCTGTGCTGTTGCACCACTGTGCCACCCAAATATCCACAGGATCCTATGTTACTGCAACCTTACCAGTTCACAAACAGTAGCTCAATCTAATACATATTCAAGAGCCAAGTGTGGTCTACAGAGCCAAATAATCTTCAACCCTATCACCATGATCATCTTCTTCTATTTTGAAGGATCTTCACAAATAGTTTTAAATTTATCTATTACTCACTTTCTATCTCTCTACAGATTTTGTCTGACCTGCTGAATACTTAAAATATGGTCTTCTTTTTACTACAGGTTGAAATGCAGGGCAGATTGTTAGGATACTTTCTTTGCAAAGTTTAATAGACACAAAAGGTTATCGACACAAAACCTCTTCACAAAGACAACATCTTGGCAGGACAGTCTAGCCACAACCAATGGTCCTGACGAAGGGTCCTAGAGATGCTGCCTGGCCTGCTGCATTCACCAGCAACCGTTATGTATGTTGCTTGAATTTCCAGCATCTGCAGAATTCCTGTTGTTTGTAATTTTTTTCTGCAGCTTTTCTTAGAGAATGAGTATCTAAAAAGTAGATTCCAGTAAATCTATTATCATTTTATCTGTAGTATCTGAATGAATGAGTTGCAACATCTCTAGCTCCTTGAGGAATATTTTTCTTGCATGTGATTAAACTTAAAAATCTAGAAATTATAATGCACATTATTTCATAAGTATTTAATTTTTTGTATGAAATTATTCTGTCTTTAATTTTAATAAAAACATTGATCTGTATTCTGTCTAGGGATTTAACTTGTCTATTTTAAGTTGATAAATATCCTATTTGGAAGTAATGAATAAATCAAGTTCATGCAAATATATTAATCCTTTACACAATAATATCAGCCCCTAGCACATCTTTAAGCAAAGACATCTCTACTCTGAAGAGAACAGGTTTATTTGTTTTTGAATTTGCTTGTACACAATTTTTGAAACAGTTTTAAATACAGAACAACTCATTAGTCCTGCTGAAGGGTCTCAGCCTGAAATATCAGCTGCACTCTTTTCCATAGATGCTGCCTGACCTGCTGAGTTCCTCCAGCATGTTGTGTGTGTTGCAACTCATAATTAATTTGTCTTACCTTAACTCAACTAAGAGGAAGTAAGATTTGTATCTGATGAGGATTCTAATGTCATTATAATAATAAATATTACTAATCATCTGAGCTTGATTAAATACTGTATATTTGTATATAATGTTTAAATCATATCAATTATTTCTCATTCTTCTATTAAAGTTCATGGAACAATTTACTGTTTATTAAATAGAGGATCCAGAATGAAAAAGCTACAAGAAAGAAAAGCAAAATGTTATAAAATGTGTGTTATCCAAAGCAATGAAATTTGAAATGTGTAATGGTATCTTCAAGAGTTTGTTGAAAGTATTGAATGCAATTTTTCCTTTTATCCAAGCAAAATGTATTGTAGTATTACCAAATAGTGAAGGACTTGAGGGCACACATGTACTGAAGGGCTGATGGAATATTGTATGAGAAGGAAGAAAAAAACAATAGTGTCTAGGACTCTAAAGCAATTATCTAGGCCACATGAAGTTTCAGGCAATATTTCACAGAAGGAAGAATTGTAGCCATAATTGATCATAATACCCTGAAGTGGTTCTGCAAAGATGCAATATTATAAATTGCAGTGTAGCAGAAGGTAAACTTTTCATGTTGAAATATTGCAGATATGCTTCGAATCAAATAGGCAACAAAAAAGAGCAAGGAAAAGGAAAATTAATTTGCACAGCCAGTAAGCGTACAGCTGCAAGTTAAAGAATTCAGTATTTCTTTTTGGAAAATATTGCAACGCCTGGCTTGATCCTGGTGAAAGTTCAATCAATGAGTGATGAGAGTTACTTTGGCCTCGGCCTACCAATGATTAAAAGAATGAGAGTTCTTCTTATTGGAGTAAAATATTTTGTGAGTGGGTGACAACATGGATGCTGGAAGACTGTTACCTTGATTGAAAAGTCCATTTGTAATCACAAAAGTATCTGCTGTTGGTTGAGAGAATTTTTTTTCAGTCAGAGGGTCTTCTGAAAGACCGTCAAGCTATCGGAGTCACTTCTGATACTCTCTATCCCGGAGTACTGACAATGCTTTGTCACTGACTACTAAAATCAAGGCTAGAACTGATGGATATTTGGACACCAAGGAAAGCTTGAAGTTATCTTACCAAATAGCAAAATGGATTGAAGGCCCATCTGGCTTCCTGCTTGTTATATTGCTTATTTTCTTCATTTCAAGCATATATCTCAGGACAAAAAATAAAATTTAGGAGGTTAATTCCAAAATGCATTAGATATTGGCAGTTCCATGTAGCCATCAGCTGTTTCCTACGTAAATGCCAGCAATTATTATCTATGGCTACGCCGGCATTAAAGTCTGGAAATTGATTGTTTTGAATGTGCAGTGAGACTGCACTGCCATATCGTGGCAGAGTATGAAACTTTGACAATTTACTACTACCCTGAGTAATGCAAGTGTGGAACTTGTCCCTAGATAGATCTTATGAAAGCCAGCTAAATTCATAGGCTCATATAGTGTCACTGTACAGAAACAGGCCCTTTAACCCTTGGAGTCCATGCCTCCCTAATCTTCTGCCTAATACCATCTACTTATACCCAGACCATATCCTTCCAGCCCCTTCCCATCCATATACTTCTGGTAGTCAGGATGCACAACTGCTCCTCCCTCTTTATTATCCTCAGTATAGGTGACCAGCAGGGCTGTGTGCTGAGCACGTTGCTGTACACTCTGCTCACAAATGACTGCATGGCCAGTCACCCAAGTAATCTCATTTTCAAGATCGTCGATAACATGACTATGGGGGGGGGGAAGGGGGCTCATCACCAATAACAATGAGAGGAGAGGAGGCGGAAGATCCCGAGGTCTGGTGTCAGGCAAATAACCTTTTCCTCAGTGTTAACAAGGCAAAGGAGAAGGATATCAACTTCAGGAGAACCCATACCCCTCTATATTGACAGCACAGCAGTGGTAACTGCGAGCAGTTTCAAATTCTTAGAAGTGCACATCTTGCACAACCTCTCATGATCCCAGAATACATTCCACAAAATCAGGAAAGCTCGCCAATGCTTCTAATTTCTGGGGAGGCTGAAGAGAGCTGGACTATACACATTTATACTCAGGTCCATCTACAGGTGCACAGTAGAGAACTTCCTAACTTGCTGCATCACTGCAGGGTATGGAAACTGCACAACGGCCCATAGGAGGGCTCTATAACGGGCAGTCAAAATGCCCAATGCATCACTGACACCAGCCTAACCACCATCAAGGACACATATACAGAAAGGAGCCAGAAATGGGCCAGTAACTTCATGAAGGATTCCACCCACGCTGCTCATGGACTCATGTAGCATCCACACCCGAACCAGCTGACTCAGTACAGTTAATTTCCTCGAGTAGTGAGGCTGATCAACTCCTCCACCCACTAACTCACCCATCCACACCCCTCATCACCACTGCTTTACCATTTCCTGTCAAAGTCACCTTATGGACAGACACTTTCATACCTAGATAAACTTATGTATTTACCTTCATTGCATGTTTTACTGTTGTGTTGGTTATCTTACTGTGTTTTTACTTCTGCTGCACTGGATCTGGAGTAGCAGATATTTCAATCTCCTTTACACTTATGGACTGGAAGTGACTTAAACAATCTTGAATCTTGATCTTCATTCTTATTTGGTGAGAGACTTACCATAATATCACAGAGCAGGCCAACAAGCCCTTGAGTTTAACAGGTTCATGCCAAACATCAACCATCCATTATACTAATCCGTGATTCCCATTTTTATTGCCCCTCATTCTCATTAACTCTTATGCAATCTACCACTAATTTACACATCAATAGCCAGGTGAACATGGATCATTCCAACCTAGTCCCCTTCTACTTCAGCATGATCTCTGGAAACAACGGTTTTTTGCTTTATAAAGGAAAGTTGTTTTTGAAGATGTCATTGGAGCCTGTTTGTCATTTGAAGTCAAGTCAAGTAAAGTTTATTGTCATCTGCGCAAGTACAGTGAAATTCTGCAGTAGCATCACAGGCACATAGGCGCACACAGCATATAAATTATACATAGATCACATGTAAATTCTTCAAAACAGTGAAGAAAAGTCCTGCAAAACAAGATGTTAGGGCAACACAACACAGCTAGGGTCAAATCTATGGCAGCATAGGAGGTCAATAGTGTACCATAGTTGAGGTAGGATTAGGGTTGTACACGTCGGTTTAAGATCTCACTGACATAGGAAAGCAGCTAATCCCGAAACATGTGGTTTGAGATTTCAGGCTTTTGTATTCACTGCCTGATGGTACCATGAGAACAGTCCATGGATAAAATCGGGTTTCTAGCCTGGCCCGAGCTGCACCATAGTTCTATTATGAGACGTTCCCAAACCTCTTCTGCATAATTGAACTGAGTGCAGTGAGTTAAGCTCCATTGTTGACATAAACACAAGATCTTCTACAGATGCTGAAAATCCAACATACAGGATACTGGATGAACTCAGCAGCTAAGGTAGCACTTACGGATAGGAATAAACAGTCGATGTTTTGTGTTGACAAGGAAGGGGGAAGAAGCCAGAATGAGAAGATGGGAGGAAATGAAGTAGTACAATCTAGAGGGAGATAGGTGAAGTCAGATGTGGGCGAAGGTAAGTGGATGAAGGGGTGGTGAAGTGAGAACCTGGGAGGTGATAGGTGTAAAAGATAAAGGACTGAAGAAGAAAGGATCTATAGGAGACCATGGACCATGGGAAAAGGGGAAGGAGGAGGGGTACCAAAGGGAGGAGAAGGGAAGGGGTAACCTGGGGAGCCAGAATGGGGACTGGAAAAAGGGAGAAGTGTGAGAAGGGAGAAATTATTGTTAGTTAGAGATTTCAAGGTTCATACTGTCAGGTTGGAAGCTACCCAGATGGAACATGAGATGATGTTCCTCCAACTTGAGAACGACCTCATCATGGCAATAGAGGAGGCCATGGACTATCATGTGGGAATGGGAATAGGAAGTAGTATTAAAATTGGTGGTCATCAGGAAATCGCTCGATGAAGCAGTCACCCAATCTACATCTCGTCTCACCAATGTAGATTTTACGATATTAACAACAGCATCGGTTACTCATGTACATATTATGAGGTTAGTCTTAACTGTCCATTTATGGCTGCATTTTCAGCCTATCACAGAAATTTCTTTCATTCCACCCATTTCCCTTCCCTATTTTCTCTGTTACCCTGAATAACTATTTTTCTCTCTTTCTCAGATCTGATGAAGTGTTTTCAACCAGAAATATTTTTCTCCGTCCATAGAGGCTGCTTGATATGTTGAATTTTTCCAGCATTTTGTCTAGTTATTTAGATAGATAGACAGGTAGATAGATACTTTATTGATCCCAAAGGAAATTAGTGTCACAGTAGCATTACAAGTGCACAGATATACAATATACAAATATTAGAAGAGAAGCAAGAAAGAATAAACAATAATTTATCTCAACAATCTAACAGGAGGACATCATCACTTCCCGGGCAAAAGGTTAACTCATTATAGAGGCTAATGTTCAAGTATAATAATGACCTCATCTCGTGCTCTTTGGAGCAGCACAGTTGTCCTTGTCTATCACTAAAAATGCTCCCCTGTGCAGCGAACGTGGCCTGCAGAGGGTGAGAAGCATTCCTGATTTAAAGCTTTTGCATTTTTTAAAAATTTTCATTCTGCTCACAATCATATAGTATATATTTCAATAAAATCACCTTTCATTATTCATACTCCAGTGAGCACAGGCAGAACCTTTTATCATAAGACGTCATACCTGGGATCATTCTAGTGAACTTTCTTTCACTGGCCCCCAATGACAATCTATCTTTCCTCCAATAAGTGGACCAAACTATACACAGCACTCCAGATTATTATTTATTTACTGATTGAGATATGGAATGGAATAGGCCCTTCTGGTCCTTTGAGCCGTGCCACCCATCAAGCCCCGATTTAATTCTAGCCCAATCATGGGATAATGTGCGATGCCCAATTAACCTACCAACTGGTAAAACATTGGTCTGTGGGAGGAAACCAGAGCACCCGGAGGAAATTCACACCGTAACAGGATGAATGTGCAAACTCCTTACAGGCAAAGGCAGGAAATGAACCCCAATTACTGATACTATAAAGTGTTGTTCTAACCATTATGTTACCCTGCCGTCCCAGTGAACCTTCTTTGAATTGTCTCCAATGCCAATAAGTCTTTCCTTAAGTGAGCAGACCAAATTATAGACAGCTCTCAAAATGTAGTCTCACAAATGCCTTGTACAAATATTGTAAGCCTTCATTACTTTTATACTGCAACACCCTTGAAATAAAAATAAATATTCCATTACCCTTTCCAATCAGCTGCTGCACCTAGATGTTAGTTTTTAGTGTTTCATGTACGAAGACACCTAAATCCTTTTGTACTGCAGCTTTCTGCAGGTTTTCTTCATTAAGTAATAATCAGTTCTATCATTCTTCCTTCTGAAATGGCAACTTCAAATTTCCCTGCACTCTACTCAATTTGCCAACTTGAGCCTGCATAATTAATATATCAATATCTCTCTCCATGTTCTGTTTGCATCCTTCACAGAGCTTGGCTTCGCACCTACTTTTTAAAGCTCTGCTTTTCAATTTATCTTCTGATACTCAGCTTCAAAGACTTCATCCTTGAAGTTACCCATGTCTTTTAGCACTGAACACATTTTCTATTTGCAAATGAAATAAAGACAATTTATGTAAAATTAAGAATGAAATTATTAATGTATCACCAAAGCATGAGACCGTAAGACATAGGAGGAAAATTAAGCTATTTGGCCCATTGAATCTGCTCTGCCATTCAATCATGGATGATTTATTATCCCTCTCGACCCCATGCTCCTGACTTTTCTCCAAAACTTTTGACACACTGATTGATGAGGAACCTATCAACCTCTGCCTTAAATATACACAATGAACTACACAGCAGTCTGTGGCAATGAACAGATTCACCAAACTCTAGCTAAAGAAATCTTTCCTAACCTCTGTTCTAAATGGAGGTCCCTCTATTCTGAGGCTGTGTCCTGCGGTCCTAGACACTCACGCTATAGGAAACATCCTCTCCATATCCACTCTATCTAGGCCTTTCAATATTCAATAAGTTTCAATTAGATTACCCCTCATTCTTCTAAACTCCAACAAGTACAGTCCCAGAGCCATCTAATGCTCCTCATACGTTAACCCTTTCATTTTTGTGATCATTCCTGTGAACATCCTCTGGATCCTCTGCAATATATTTTCTTAGATAAGGGGCCCACAACTAATCTCAATACTCCAAGTGTAGTCTTATGATGGGTACAGATATATGATTATGATGGGTATCGATATATGTGATGGGTATCGATATATGATTATGATGGGTACAGATATATGATTATGATGGGTATAGATAGAGTGAATGCAAGCAGGCTTTTTCCACTGAGGCAAGGGGAGAAAAATACCAGAGGACATGGGTTAAGGGTGAAGGGGGAAAAGTTTAAAGGGACATACATTTTTAGGACATACATGGTAAATGGTAGGGCATTGAAGAATGCTGTAGAACAGAGGGATCTAGGAATAATGGTGCATAGTTCCCTGAAGGTGGAATCTCATGTGGATAGGGTGGTGAAGAAAGCTTTTGGTATGCTGGCCTTTATTAATCAGAGCATTGAGTATAGGAGTTGGGATGTAATGTTGAAATTGTACAAGGCATTGGTAAGGCCAAATTTGGAGTATTGTGTACAGTTCTGGTCACTGAATTATAGGAAAGAAGTCAATAAAATTGAGAGAGTACAGAGGAGGTTTCCTAAAATGTTGCCTGGGTTTCATCTCCTAAGTTACAGAGAAAGGTTGAACAAATTAGGTCTTTATTCTTTGGAGCGTAGAAGGTTGAGAGGGGACTTGATAGAGGTGTTTAAAATTATGAGGGGGATTGATAGAGTTGACGTGGATAGGCTTTTTCCATTGAGAGTGAGGGAGATTCAAACAAGAGGACATGAGTTGAGAGTTAAAGGGCAAAAGTTTAGTGGTAACATGAGGGGGAACTTCTTTACTCAGAGAGTGGTAGCTGTGTGGAACGAGCATTCCAGCAGAAGTGGTTTAGGCAAGTTCAATGTTGTCGTTTAAAGTTAAATTGGATAGATACATGGACAGGAAGGGAATGGAGAGTTATGGACTGAGTGCAGGTCGGTGGGACTAGATGAGAGTAGGAGTTCGGCATGGACTAGAAGGGCCAAGATGGCCTGTTTCCATGCTGTAATTGTTATATGGTTATATGGAACATTAAGGGATGCTTCTTCACACAGGGAGTGGTGGGAGTGTGGAATGAGCTGCCATATGAGGTGGTAAATGCAAGTTCTTTTTTAACATTTAAGAATAAATTGGACAGATACATGGATGGGAGGTGTATGGAGGGATATGGTCCGTGTGCAGGTCAGTGGGACTAGGCAGAAAATGGTTCGGCACAGCCAAGAAGAGCCAAAAGGCCTGTTTCTGCGCTGTAATTTTTCTATGGTTTCTATAGTCTGACAAGACCTTATAAAGACTCGGAATTACTTCCTTGCTTTTGTCTAATAGTCCTCTCGAAATGATTACTAACATTACATTTCCCTTCCTTACCACTAACTCAAGCTGCAAGTAAACCTTTAGGGAATTCTGCACAAGGTTCCTTTGCATCTCTGACTTTTGTATTCTTTTCCCCATTACAAAAAGAGTCCATGCTGTTATTCCTTATGCTGAAGTGCATGACCAAGCATATCCCTACACTATTGCTCATTTGCCACTTCTTTACCAATTTCTCCCAATCTGTCTTGGAGCTTCTGCAGGCACACTACTTCCTTAGCACTACCTGCCCCTCCACCTATCTCTATATTGTCCACCTTTGAGCACCACCTGGCACTCAGCTCTCACCTGTGGCTCCACGTAGCTGTTTGCATGTGAGAGCGGCCACACCCTGGGTAACGGCTTCGACAAGCCGACTAAACCAGGTGAGCGTAGCCAATGGATCTCAAACCCTCAGTGAGATAGGGAGATGTCTATCCCAGCATGTGAAGACAAACTCCGGCGGATTGAGCGGACACGACCAATGGAAGGTCCAACAGTCAAGAAGGCGGTCTCTGCAAGCGTCATGGAATGAGTAGAGCAGGACAAGACACAGAAGACGTCCTGGTCATCCACTGCACCTAGTCCCATCTCCAGCCATCTCGACTCTGTCTTGCCACTGGATCCAGATGGGAATTGGGAAGAGAGAGTGAAGGTGACGCTGCGCAACTCTCCCTCACCTAAATCCAAATTAAGCGCTAGTCTCAGCACCATCAGATGGCTGGTGGCGCAGTGACATCAGTGCTGGACTCCAGGAGCGAAGGTTCCCGAGTTCGAATCCAGTCAGGTTGCTCCCGGGCACACTTACCATCTGTGCTGGGTTGAGTGTCGAGCTAGCAACTCGACCTCGTAAAAAGTACTAATGGTGTCAAGGTCTTCATTGATGACGATGGATGAACCTTATATTGTCCACAAACATGGCCACAAAGCCATCAATTCCTTCATCCAAATCAATGACATATAACGTGAAGAGTATCAGTTCCAACACTGACCCCTGCAGCACACCACTAGTCATAGCCAGGTAACCAGAAACAACTTCCTTTATTCCCACACTTTGCTTCCTGCCAGTCAGCAAACTTTCTATCCATGCTAGTACATCTCCTGTAATACCATGGGGTCCTATCTTGCTGAGCAGCCTTATGAGCAGCACCTTGTCAAACGTCTTCTGAAAATACAATGAACAACATCCATTGACTCTCCTTTGTCTATCCTGGCTGCTATTTCCTCAAAGAACTCCTACAGATTTGATAGGCAAGATTTCTCCTTGAGAAAACTGTGCTGGATTTGTCGTTTTTTTATCTTGTACCTCCAAGTACCCCGAAATCTCATCCCTAATAATAGACTCCAGTATTGTCCCAACCTCTGAGGTCAGGCTAACTGGCCTATAATTTTATTTTGTCTGCCTCCCTTCCTTCTTAAACAGTGGAGTGACATTTGCAATGCCCCAGTCCTTTGGAACCATTCCGGCGTCTAGTGATTCTTCAAGGATCATTATTAAAGCCACCACACTCTCTTCAACTACCTCTTTCAGAACACTGGGGTGCAGTTCATCTGGTCCAGGTGACTCATCTATTTTCAGACTTTTCAGCCTTCTCAAGCACCTTCTCCTTAATAAAAACAATAATACTCACTTTTCCCCCCTGACACACTCACATTTCTAGCATTCTGCCAGTGTCTTCTACAATGAAGACTGACGCAAACTACTCATTAATTTCATCTGTCATTCCTTTGTCCCGCACCTCCAGCATCACTTTCCAGTGGTCTGATATCCACTCTTGTCTCTGTCACTCTTTTTATATTTGATTTTAAAAAAACTTTTCATATCCTCTTTTATATTATTGGCATGATTACTTTCACATTTAATTCCTTCTCTCGTTATGGCTTTTCCGTTGCCTCTGTTCGTTTTTTTAAAGCTGCCCAATCCTTTATCTTTCCACTAATTTTTGCAGTATTATATGCTGTCTCTTTTGCCTTTATGCCGCCTTTGACTTCCCTTGTCAGCTACAGCTGCATCATCCTCCCTTTATAATCCTTTCTTCATCTCTGAGGTATATTTTTCCTGCACCATCCGAATTTCCCCAGAAACATCAACCATTTCTGTCCTGCCATCATCCCTGCTAGTATCCCCTTCCAAACAACTTTGACAAGCTCCTCTCTCAAGCTTCTGTAATCTCTTTTACTCCACTGTAATACTGATTCATCTGATTTTTGCTTCTCTTTCTCAAACTGCAGGGTGGATTCGATCATTTTATGATCACCGTCTCATAACTGTTCTTTTACCTTAACCACCTTAATCAAATTTGGGTCATTACATACCCCCCAATTCAAAATTGCCATTCCCTTAGTGGGCTCAACCACAAGCTGCTCTACAAAGCCAACTCATAGGCGTTCTACAAATTCCCTCTCTTGGGACCCAGTTCCAAAATGTTTTTCCCAATCTACCTGCATATTGAAGTCCCCATGATTATTGCAACATTACCTTTTTAAGAGCCTTTTCTATCACCCATTGTAATTTGTACCCTACATCCTAGCTACTGCTTGGAGGCCTGTATATAACTCCCATCAGGGTCTTTTTATCCTTTTAGTTTCTTAAATCTACCCATAAGAATTTTATGTTTTCTGATCTTATATCACCTCTTTCTAAAGATTTGATATTATTTTTTACCAACAGTCCAACTCTACCCTTTCTGACTACCTGCCTGTCGTTTCAATACAATGTGTATCCTTGGACGTTAAGCTCTCTACTATTTTTTCAGCCAAGACTCAGTGATGCCAATAATGTCCCACCTGCCAATCTCTAACTGTGCTGCTAGATAATTTACCTTATTCTGTAAACTGCATGCATCTTCAGTCCTGTATTTATCACCCTCTTTAATTTTGGCTCCCTATTACACTTCAACTCATCCAACTGACTGCAATTTTGCCTCATCATAAGACCTTAAGATATAGGAGCAGAACTCGGCTATTTGGCCCCCATCGAGTCTGCTCCACCATTTCATCATAGCTGATCCTGTTTTTCTCTCAGCCCCAATATCTGGCCGTCTCCTCAGATCCCTTCATGCCCTGACCAGTCAAGAATCTATCAACCTCTGTCTTAAATATACATAAAGACTTGGCCTCCACAACAGCCTGTGGCAAAGAATTCCACAGATTCATCACTCTCTGCTGATAGAAATTCCTCCTCATCTCCATTCCAAAAGAACACCCCTCTATTCTGAGGCTCTCCCCTCTGATCTTATACTCTCCCACTACAAGGAAACATCCTCTCCACATCTGCTCTATCAAGGCCTTTATTCATGCAGTAGGTTTCAATGAGATCACCCTTCATTCTTCTGAAGTCTAGTGAATACTGGCCCAGAGCCATCAAACACTCTTCTTATGACAAGCCCTCACAGTCCTTCCTCATAGGCTCACTACACAATGCATCTAGTGTATACAAACTATCCCATCCTCAGTCCTATTCTTCTGGTTCCCATTCCACTGGCAAAGTAACTAAAAACCCTCCCCAACAGCTCTGGCAAACCTGCCCACAAAGATATTGGTCCCCCTCGGGTTCAGGTGTAACCTGTCCTTATTGTATGGGTCTTACCTTCCCCAGAAGTAAACCTAATGATCCAGAAATCTGAACACCTGCCCCTGCATCAACTCTTCAGCCATGCATTCATCATTTTATTCCTACCCTCACTGGCATGTGGCACAGACATCAATCTAGAGGTTACTTCTCTGGAAGTCCTGATTTTCAGCTTTCTGCTGAACTCCCTATGCCTCTTTTCAGAACATCCTCCTTTTTACTACCTATGCCATTGGTACAATATGTATCACAACATCTGGCTGTTCACCATCCCCCTTTAGAAGCTGTGGACATCTTGGACCCTCGCACCTGGGAGGCATCACCCGTGTGTGTCTCATTTAAGTCCACAGAATCTGCTTTCTGCTTCTCTAGCTCTGGAATTCCCTATCACTGCTGAGCTCCTCTTCTCACCCCTTCCCTTCTGAGCCACAGAGCCAGAATCAGTGCCAGAAATCTGGTCGTTGCAGCTTCTCCCTGGCAGGACATTCACTCCAACAGTATCCAAAGCCGTAAACTTATTATTGAGGGGAATGACCACTGGAGTACTCTGCACGGTCTGCCTATTCCCCTTCCCTCTCCTGACGGTCACCCCGGTACCTTCCTCCTGCAACTTTGAAGTGACTACATCCTTGCAGCTCCTATCTATCAGCCCATAAGGTAAGTTATCGAACTACAGCTCTATTTCCTTAACACAATCCCAAAGGAGCTGCAGCTCGATACACTTTGTGTAGATGTAGTTATCAGGGAAACTGGAGGTCTGCCAGAGTTCCCACATCTCACACAAAGAACATACTATTGAATCCATTCTCAGTGCACTGTCTATGTACGAACAAACAACACTTACTGGAAACTTCCTTACTTACTTAGAACTTCTGCCTGTACTTGCTCAAGATGTTCTCACCCAGGCCTTTGAAGCCAAAACCTGACCACTCTAACATGGCCCCACTCCAACAATGGCTGCTCCACTTACATCTCCCTTATTTTTATTGGCCCTGAACTGATTGCAGCCTACCAAAAAGAGCCAAAAGCACTGGAGCTCTTTTTAAACCTCGTACTTCATCACCAATGAACAACTTTTCATGCTGATTGCAGCACAATGAAGAGTCATATGCAGCGGAGCTCTTTTTAAACCTCGTTATGTATGATTTATATGAGCAAGAATGATTAATATTAGCTTTGTGGACTGACAATATACAATATGTTTTCCTTGAAATTAGTTGGTCTACTGCCAATATATTCAGAGTATTTCAGCATTGTCCAGATGCTGGGTATCAGGGCTATTTTGTTTCAAGTTTTATTTTGATTAAGAATATCTTACTGTCTAAGTTTATAACAAACATTACTTTTTTTCTTCTATGAAATAGAAAATGAAGCAAATTCCACAAAATGAACATCATTTGTGTGTTTGGTAATAACTTCCAATAATTTCTAACAAGGACAAGATATTCTGCAAGTTTCAAATTGTCATGTTGCTAAATGATTTCTATTATTCTGTTATTATCTTTATAAAAAGGGGAACTTGCTACAGTTATCTCAACGAGATTCAAGATATTACAGGATTTGCATCTTAGTCATGTATTGTGCTTGCCACAAAATGTTAAGGCTGCTAGTTCACGGCTGAGGACCTTATTAAAGGGCACAGCTAGGAAGTTTTGAAGTGAGGCAACAAAGTAAAATTGCAATCTCCAGTAAGAACGAACCTGTTGTTCAAATACAACCTGTAATGTCAGATTCACATTTGTGTTGGAGATGCAAATCTTACAGAATGCATTTACTTGGGGTTTACTCCAAACTCTCTGGAGTTCCAGTAACATTCACTACTCCATACAAAGAGTTATGTGAGATTATTCACAGACCTGACATGATACCATGTCTTGGAAATCCAGAAGGGAATATCTGAAACTGTATTCTTGCTGTCATTGAATTATTCTGCAAGGTTTATTCGATTTAAATTTAATGTTTTCTTCTTATTTTTCTGACTGTCGTTTCTCTTTAATCCATCTATATTTTCACATTATTGATTCTATTCCATCCTATTTACTTGTCTTTTCCCTGTTTTCTTCTTCTTTCTTAAATGCCATTGCTCCAGGTAATAGTGTATTTTCTTTGGTCCACTTGATCTCATGTAATTCATTGATATTTTATTACTTATCTCTTTCAATTGAAGCACAAAAGTTGTAGTAGAAGAAAAACAGGAAGAATAATTAACTTCATAGCACAATCATTGAATGAACTGTTTAAACTGGATCTGGGGCAATCCTTCAGATCATGATGTAAACTAACTTAGAACTTAATTTCAAGATTGGCAATGGCTTAGGCTTATGCTACAGTGTTGCTTTGTATTTTTTTTACCTTTAAAAGAACACCTTTCTAACAGAACACTTTTAAAAGGTGGAATAAGTTTCCATTCAGTTACTTCTGTGTTAAAAGAACAACTCCATGGTTTGAGACTATAAGAGTGTGATACCATAATAGTGAATATGAAATATTGAATTATGTGTATTGTCATCTTTTAGATGAAATATTAAACTGAAGGAACCACTGTAGAAAGTTAAATTAGTTCAGCTTTTTGGGATAGTTAATGCTTTGATAAAGAACTGCAGCAATTTTTTATTTTTATTTTTTGCAATGTGCCAACAGTTCTGAGTGGAACTGCCAGCATTTCGTTCTGCAGCTTAGCACTCCATCCAAGTGTGTGTACATGATAAAGTCAGAGATAATATCAAAGGTCACTATGACTGATTTACATACTGGATGAATCCACTAGCAAAGTAGAAACCTTCCTTTCAGTTACAACCGGAAATCTCACAAAATGCTGGAGGAACTAGGCAGCCCAGGTAACACCTATGCAAGGAGCAAATAGTTGACGTTACAGGCCAAGACCCCTCATCTGTTGAGTTCTTTTAGCATTTTGTTTGTGGATTTCCAGCATCTGCAGATTTTCTTGTGACAATAGGAAATCTGCCTACTGAAGCTTTGCCAGATCTGACCCAGAGCAAGGTTTACATTTCCATTCATTTCAATGAAGAGGAATGGCAGATAACTTTCATCCTATATACATTTGTTTGAACTAATTATGTTACCTTAAATCATCTTATTTCTTTTTTTAGCTGTTTATTTAATATATAACTGTTTAGATTTGAGAGCCAAAGCTCTGCCTGTGGTTGTGCATTAAGCTCACCAAAAGCAGTTTGGTGGCTAGAGGCTTTTTAGACTTCGCTCTTTCGCACTATACATACTGAGTGGACTGTACCACAGTAAGAATAATGACAATGATGGAGCTAGTGCATTTATTATGGATTATTTTATATTTGTTTCTTTAAACTTCATTCAATTGTGAATATAAGTAGCAGCGGTTACAAATATCAACACAGTGATATTACACTCAATCAGAATATTCTTTAGTCTTAGTGTGCATTTGGTGATGAAGGGTGGTGGATCCCATATCACTCATGCCAAATCTTAGAATTTTCCCTATTGCTGTTCTCAGTAGACTGCTCAAGTGTACCTGTGGCTTTACTCTTATTCTACTTCTTTTCATATTTCATATTTTCCTTTTTATTAGGAGTTTCAATTCATTCAGAATTATCCTGTCCACTTCCCATCCCACATGTTCCTTCCGCAGTTGCATTTTTCTGCATTATCCCACTTCTCAATTGGTTAAAAATTTTAAACTCTTATCCTGGTCTTTAATTCTTTGATGGTTTCAAGTTTCATTATCTGTAACCATGTAATTTCCATGCCCCACTCATGTCAGTTGAACCATAGGATATCTCAATGCAGTATGAATACTTTAGAATTCCCTTCAAAATTTCCTTGTCCTTGCTTGTTACCATTCTTCCTATAATTCATCAGTTAGGTATACTGACAGTTAATTCTTTTAATATTTCCCTCCTCTCACCTGTGAAAATTCACTAATATTTGTAGTTGACTGAATCAAAGTGGGAAAGAAGCAGGAAGCACTCAAGATTATTTCAAAGCTCAAAGTAGACTTATTATCAAAATATTTATACATTATACAGCCTTGAGATTCATCTTCTTATAAATAGCCACAACACAAGAAAAACATTTTAAAAAATGTGCAGAGAGAGAGCGAAAAAAAACAAATTGTGCAAGCAATCGAAGTAAGCAAATAGCATTTAGAATTAAAGTGTCGCCTCAGACACGAAGCCCAGAGCAGCTGGAGCAGGCGCGCAGCCTCAGTCTCCATGCAGCAAAGAGCAGAGTAAACGTCATGGAGCAGCAAGCAGAACTGGTCTGATGTTGGCCTTTTGTCCCAACACTCTGCTTTCTCAATCCATCTGGCCTGGCATTTTTATCAACCAAACATTGGGTCGCTTCTCATTCTAAGACCTGAGCCCCATTGCATCGATACACACCGGGCCTAGACCCTGCCGCTATGTTTCCACCAGTACCCAACTCTTCCAAATAGATAAATCAAACCTCACTCACAGTTCAGGTGGATAGACCCGAAATTTCCGTTCCGACTTTTCTCAGCTCTGCTCGCCCTGACTTTGTCTCAAACATGCTTTGATCTTGCCTCAACTTCTCCTTGAATATGCCTCGACTTGTGGAGAATTATGTGCTGGACGCAGCGGCTGGTGGGGTGGTAGGTGAGGACAAGAGGAACCTTATCTCTGGTAGGGAGACAGAAGGATGGGGTGAGAGTAGACGTGCATGAAATGCATATGATACAGTTGAGGGCAGCATTGATGAAGAAGGATTATTTGAAAAAAGAGGACATCTCCTTTGTTCTGGATTGAAAAGCCTTACTCTGACAGCAGATGCAGTGGAAACAGAGGAATTGTTTGCAGTAATCATTTATCACAATTATATACAGAAAAAGTGTTATTAATATAGTTTTTTTCCTGTTTTGTTAACCACCAGTAAGTTGTCACCCTCAGCAGCACCATTTAAACCGGAGATTACTTTCTGGAACCCCACAATTTTTGACGAGAGGAAAGTGCTTCCAGAAAAGGGGCTGCTGAAGTTAACAGCAGTCATTGGGTTTTAAGTTCCTTTAAATTATTCAAGAGGAAATTGAAACAGCAGGTAAACTCACAAAGGACTGCAAATGCAGGAGTCTGGAGCAATAAACAATCTGATGGTGTTCCTTCAGCAGATTACTTGCTGTTCGAGATAGCAGATGTTGGATCTTAAGGAGATAAAGTGATGAAAGTAAAAGGTGAGATGAAGCAAAACTCTCACATACGGTGCAATTAAGGTCAAGTCTGAGGCAGGCATGCTGAAAGGGTTATATTGGAATTTATGGCAGCAGGTAGATTGACTCAGTACTGAAGTAAAGAAATCGATACATTCAACTCAATCATCATTATAGGTCAATTGGAGTAGAAGAAAGAAGAAGCTTGAGAATAAAATAGGTCTAGGGTTATCCTTATCTACCATGGCAATTTTTTGGTATGAAAATAAATTTTCTGCAGACAAGATGAAACAGCGTTATTCAGGAGATCAAATGAAATTAAACAGTATGCAAAATACTGAAAAGCGCAATTCATAAAGGTGATTCACATACTGAGCATAATAAACAGAGATTTAATATGGCAAAAATTTAATTATCACCTCTCTTCTTTAATTACTAATATTAATTGTGCTATTACCTGTTAATATCCATTTAGTAAGAGTAAAAATCAAATCGATCTTAAGTAAATGAACATGTTAAAATAGATGCTGTTTCCAGTTAATTTTACATGGATTTATTTTGGGTGACCTTCAGAACTCCACCTAACATAAAATAGGAAGTGTTAACAGAGGGAAGAAACCTAAGGATTTGAAAAAGGGGACAAATTAACAAGGTTGTGTTGAAGAAACAGAAGCTCTGTTTCCACTTAGAACATTCTATTATATTGTGCTTTGAAAAGTGTAGAAAAATCTCATTTTGTATGCAATTCCAAATGAAAAACCAACACTAAATGTAATTTCAAAATTGCTTCGGCAGTAACAGTACATCATTTATTCATAGACATTTCAACAACAGATCTAACGGTTGGGTGAACATTTTTGGTTCAGTACTTTTGACATTTGAGATAAAAAATAGCTAGGTCCACTTAGATATAGAGATTGTGGGTGAGGGGGCTGGTTGATTTTAACCCCTGAAGTGATGTATGCTTTGGAGTTAATGGACAGGGTGACTGGGAAAATTCAATACACTATTTTATATGTGATATTATGTTTGAAACCCAGCTCTAACTCACTGGCTAATGTATTTGAAGACGTCTAGTTGTAACCAAGAAATACTCACAGGCAGGTTGGCAATCTCAATATGCTAACTTCAAGGTCACCAGTAATTTGCCCTTCAGCTCTACATTATCCCAAGCTCTCTGCAACTTGCCATTAAAGATTAATTCACTGGTTAACAGCGACTTGAAAAGTACATATTATTATCAACAAATGCTGATCTAATACAGGATCATGGTTATATTTCAAAGAATCCATCATAATTATTGCATCCATTGCTGAATGCTGGGGATATCAGCTTTGTTACTATGGTGGATAAAAATCAGCAGTTATATTTTAAAAGTCTACCCTCGAATATAAATCAGTTAACTGGATTCAGAAAAATGAAATAATAAAAAAGATGAATTATTCTGTTGTCCTGAAGGCCCATGAGTTATTTAGCCACCATGATTTTCTATTTTGAACCACAAGGAGTGTTGCACTGGACTGCAACTTGTTGCTTATTTGCTTTTTAAAGTGACTGAAATGCTGTGTTTGTTACTTGAAGCCTGTTTTCTCACAATTTCCTCATATGATGTTTTTGATTTACTGGTGACCGTGAATCAGTCTGTGACCAGAATCACCCATTAAAAACTGTTGATTGTGCATGGGATTGCTTGCACTTTCCTAAATAAAGATCTAGGGCAAAATACCAAACTGGTTCAGCTGATTGCTAATCCCACTACAAGCTTGAGTGCCTTGTGGAAGTTTGGGTTTATGTATTTGTTGTTCCCTTTCAGCAATATTTGCTCCTTATATGCTCCAAAGTAACTGACATTAGTATCTGATTTTTATCCCAATTCATTATAGCCAGGTAATAGCACGTGTATCAGTTTATTAAAATTACTACAGGTCAATTCAAGGAATTAATTATACAATGCCAATAAATCAACATAATTTATTACTTGAATTAAAAGTCCAGTCCCAGTTGAATGTTATCACTAATACCCTACTTAGGAAACTAATTATAATATGTCATAAATTAATTAAGTTTACAACTCATTGCAATGTAGTGAAATCCAGCTACTGCTCAATCAACACAAATTAGTGGAAACCTTTATTTCCTTTAAAATAGGTTCTAATTCAATTCCCAAATTTAATATGGTGTAATTTTAATTTATATTTAATTTTATTTACATTTATGTTTACTTTTAAATTTACAGTTATATGCTAATTTTTATTACAATCTTTACTCTTATGCTCCATGCAGTCCATTTAATGTAATGAAATCAATAATTATTAAATTTTATTTGAATAAGTAATTTGATATTAACTGACATTTTAGTTGTCACACCACCTTCTGAAGCACAAATAAACACAAATTAATATAAGTAATTTAATCAAAAGATCCATCAAATTTCAAATAACCTATTAAATTTATAATTCCATTCTCTTAAACAGTAATTTCAATAGGATGAATGATGGGTGCCTAATTGTTAGCTATTAAAATAAAATCAATATGTGGAAAACATGATTAATCTAAATACTAAGGCCTGAATTTATAATTATCCTTTATTTTGTTCTGTCTTCTCTTTCAATTGGCCTGTCCTCCATTATGATAACATTGATTTATCCCCTGTTACATGCTCAAGGAGATCTGTTTTTTTTGTGAGAATGATGTAATGGTCTTTTGGAGGTCACCTGATGTGATTTTCCCGCCGATGTGAGGTCACGTGATGACATGTGCCCCATGACTATATAAGGGTTGACTCAGGTGACGCAGTAGGCTTTTGAGTTTGTAGATTTCCAGGTAGAACGTGTTGTACCTCCGTTTCTCTTGCGTGTTTGTTTTTGTGACGCAGTTTCATCTTTAAAACGGAAGGTGCGTTCTCTTACAAGGTATTGTATTTGGACTGGAAATTTGTGGCTGGAAGTGCCAATTTACTCAATTCTGACAGTTTTGAAGGGAGAGGGAAGAATTCATCGAAGTGAAGGATCGAGAGAAGTTGGCATTGTTTGGCAGTTTAATAAAGAATCGACCTTATTGAGTCTTCGTTGGAGAGAACCTGCATTGAGATAACTCTTGCAAAAGCGCAATGAGTTCATGCAAAACGATGCTTTCTCTCTAAAAGGAATTTAAGGTCAGTCGATTTAAACTGTTTATTTTCGGCATCGGGAATCCTGTGGACAGAACCAGCAGTAAAGGTTCGTCTGTGAATAAATCGTTCTCCAGAGAAGTCTCTCCCAATTGAATGTGTAAAACTGTTGGACTTTCAAAGTTATCGCTTTAAGAACGATATCTGACTGTATCGCTTTAAGAACTGTTTTTGCATTTAACACTTTCAGAACCAGAGCCGAGTGGAGTTGGTGAACGGCTGCGTATCTGTTTAACCTCCGGTTAAAGTTTTCCTTTGTTTTTTTTTCCTTAACGTTTATACGTGTTTAAAAAACGTTTGGTTGTTTTTATAAAACCCATTTCGATTAATATTCATTGTTGCCGGTTACGTAACACCCCTAAATCCAGTGCCCTATAATTAGTCCTTAAAAAGAGAACCCTATTATTAGCACATTTTAAAATTTACCAAGGGTCATGACCTTCTTTTGTTTTGTGGAAATACATATGTTAATTGTATTTAAATATATACAGTGCTGAAACCAACAGAACCTAGATCAGGCTTAGTTATTAAGCTGCTGTGCTTCTTCCTACTCTCAAGTACAATCATGTTCTTTAGCCATTGCAGAATATGATGCTATCTTAGTTCAATATTAATTAGGGATATCAACCATAGCAGACAAAACAGTTAACTGTACTAAAATGTTTTTTTAAGTGAACATGGCACTTGATGGTGAGGGTGTAGAAATATGTCATTAGACATGATGGGCTGAAATGGCAACTTTATTAACTGTAAATTTTCTGTGATAAAAATAGGATAGCACAGAAGGAGGTTGTTTACCAAGTGTGTGTGTGCGGGGGGATGGTGTTGAATAATATTCAGTTCTGTCTCATGTTTGCTAAGCTTGCTTTCTAAACACAGCAGCTGCCACTTGTAAGATCACAACAGATATAAGTAAACTTCCAGCTAATATTTCTTTATTTAGTTTCTGGTCATAAATGGAAGTCGGTCATATCTCTTAAAGTGTAAATGGAAAGCAGTAATCAGCTTGAAATTAAGAACACAATTTTCCACACATTCTGCATATAGTTAATTAACTGCACTTTCTTTATTGCTGCTTAAAGTGTAGTGGATCAGGGGTCCCAACCTTTTTTGCACCGTGGACCAGTTTACTATTGACAATATTCTTGCGGACCAGCCGACCGAGGGGGGTGGGGGGGGTGTTCAAGTAGGGTTAAACTCACCTCAACATGTCTTTTACAATTAAGGTGCCAACTTTCTCAACCCCAAATAAGGGACAAAAGTAATAGTCAAATACAGGAGGTGCAACGAGACCTGGGTGTCATTGTACACCAGTCATTGAAAGTGGGCATGCAGGTACAGCAGGCGGTGAAAAAGGCGAATGGTATGCTGGCATTTATAGCGAGAGGATTCGAGTACAGGAGCAGGGAGGTACTACTGCAGTTGTACAAGGCCTTGGTGAGACCACACCTGGAGTATTGTGTGCAGTTTTGGTCCCCTAATCTGAGGAAAGACATCTTTGCCATAGAGGGAGTACAAAGAAGGTTCACCAGATTGATTCCTGGGATGGCAGGACTTTCATATGAAGAAAGACTGGATGAACTGGGCTTGTACTCGTTGGAATTTAGAAGATTGAGGGGGGATCTGATTGAAACGTATAAGATCCTAAAGGGATTGGACAGGCTAGATGCAGGAAGATTGTTCCCGATGTTGGGGAAGTCCAGAACGAGGGGTCACAGTTTGAGGATGGAGGGGAAGCCTTTTAGGAACGAGATTAGGAAAAACTTCTTCACACAGAGAGTGGTGAATCTGTGGAATTCTCTGCCACAGGAAACAGTTGAGGCCAGTTCATTGGCTATGTTTAAGAGGGAGTTAGATATGGCCCTTGTGGCTACAGGGGTCAGGGGATATGGAGGGAAGGCTGGGGCGCGGTTCTGAGTTGGATGATCAGCCATGATCATAATAAATGGCGGTACAGGCCTGAAGGGTTGAATGGCCTACTCCTGCACCTATTTTCTATGTTTCTATGTTTCTATTTACACTTACTCTGAGAAAGACTACCCTGACCATGAAGCCTTGCACGGGCTCCTGTGTGTGCATGCGTGACGTGCATGCACATGTGTGTACATGCCGATTTTTTCCACAAACCGGTTCGGCTTAATCTTCCCGACTATACTGTACATACATTATTTCTACTTTATATAGGCTGTGTATTTATCATATCATTCCTGCTTTTACTATATGTTAGTGTTATTTTAGGTTTTAAGTGTTATTTGGTATGATTTGGTAGTGTGGCGACCCACTTTCTGGCAGCCACGAACCGGCTCACGAAACAGCGCGCGCAGGCAGAGGGCCGGCAGCAAAAAGGGCGCCAGGCCATCTTCACCAGCAGGGGGAAAATCCCGCGCGCGGAAAGGGTCTGGGAATATGCATTCCCCACAGTAGTCCCGCCCAGGGAGGGCGGGAACGGGAAGGCTTTAAAGTGGGCCGCGAAGTTTGAATAAATCTCTTTCATCGCAACACTAACTCACCGACTCCGTGTAGTTATTCTAGCGCTGTGTGTAGCACATCGCTACAATTGGTGACCCCGACGGCCCAAACGATATTTGGACCAGAGATGACCGACGCCGCATCTGTTCACGCAGTTTCGTTAAAACTGCCAAGCTTCTGGACGCTGCGACCCCATTTATGGTTCAAACAAGCAGAAGCACAATTCCACATTCGGCAGATAACCTTGGAGTCCACTCGCTACTACTACGTGCTGAGCTCCCTCGACCAGGAGACTGCTGCACAAGTTGAGGAGTTTATACAGTCGCCCCCGGAGGACAGCAAATACACAGCATTCAAAGCCCTGCTCATAAGGACTTTCGGACTGTCACAGCGCGAACGAGCACGCCACTTAATGCACCTGGATGGTTTGGGAGACAGGCCGCCGTCAGCATTAATAAACGAGATGCTGTCCCTGGCTGAAGGACACAAACCCTGCCTCATGTTTGAGCAGGCGTTCCTAGAGCAACTGCCCGAGGACATATGCCTGCTGCTGTCCGACGCAGATTTCAGCAACCCCTGGGAGGTGGCGGCCCGAGCAGATGTGCTGTGGAATGCCAGGAAAGAGAGAGGGGCATCCGTCGCACAGATCACCAAGCGGCGTGCCCAACGACAGACCAGACCGGGCCTGGCAGCAGAGCCTACAAAACCCGGCGATGGAAGTGAGGAGCCCAACGAACAATGGTGTTTCTACCACCAGCGGTGGGGCACGGAGGCCCGCCACTGCAGACCGCCCTGCAAATTCCCGGGAAACACCAAGGCCCAGCCGCCGCTAATGGCTACGGCGGCTGGCCATCAGGACAGCCTCCTGTACGTCTGGGACAAGCAGTCGGGACGCCGCTTTTTGGTCGACACCGGAGCGGAGATCAGCGTCTTACCTCCAACGAGTTACGACACCCGCAACAGAGAACCGGGACCCACCCTGAGGACCGCTAATGGCAGCACAATACGAACCTACGGCACCCGCACGGTGCGGCTACAGTTCAGCTCCAGCCGGTTCACGTGGGACTTCACACTGGCTGCCGTGGCCCAACCACTGCTGGGGGCAGATTTTTTACGAGCCCACAGCCTGCTGGTCGACTTGCAAGGGAAGCGATTAGTCCACGCCAAGACTTTTCAAACGTTCTCCCTGGGTGAAGCACAGTTGCCAGCCCCACACCTGGACTCCATCACGCTGTCCGACGATGAATTCACCAGGGTCCTGGCGGATTTCCCATCAGTACTGACACCGCAGTTCACGGCAGCCATGCCCAGACACGGAGTACAGCACCACATCCCGACCCAGGGACCACCCCTCCATGCCCGTGCTCGAAGGCTTCCCCCGGACAAGCTCCGACTGGCGAAGGAGGAGTTCAAGAAGATGGAGGAATTAGGGATCATACGACGGTCCGACAGCCCATGGGCCTCCCCCCCTCACATGGTGCCCAAGGCAACGGGGGGATGGAGACCATGCGGTGACTACCACAGACTGAACGAGGCTACAACACCAGACCGCTACCCTGTGCCGCACATTCAAGACTTCGCAGCAAACCTACATGGCGCAAGGATCTTTTCCAAGGTAGACCTCGTCCGGGGATACCATCAAATCCCTGTACATCCAGACGACATCCCCAAAACAGCACTTATCACCCCGTTCGGACTTTTCGAATTCCTCCGAATGCCGTTTGGTCTAAAGAATGCCGCAGAGACTTTCCAGCGGCTAATGGACGCGGTGGGACGCGACCTGGACTTTGCATTCATCTATTTGGACGACATCCTCATAACCAGCAGTAGTCGGCAGGAGCAACTGTCCCACCTCCGCCAGCTCTACTCCCGCCTGAGTGAATTCGGCCTTACAATCAATCCAGCCAAATGCCAGTTCGGACTCGACACCATCGACTTCCTGGGCCACAGGATTACTAAAGACGGGGCAACCCCGCTGCCCGCCAAGGTAGACGCGGTCCGCCACTTCTCCTGACCCAACACAATCAAAGGCTTGCAGGAATTCGTGGGTATGGTGAATTTCTACCACCGTTTCCTCCCCTCAGCAGCCCGAACCATGCGCCCCTTGTTCACTCTAATGTCGGGTAAGGGCAAGGACATTACCTGGAACGAAGAGGCCGCAACCGCTTTCGTTAAAACCAAAGAAGCCTTGGCAAACGCCGCGATGCTAGTGCACCCCAGAACGGACGTTCCTACTGCCCTCACGGTGGACGCATCCAACACAGCAGTCGGTGGAGTGCTGGAACAACTCATCGAGGGTCGCTGGCAACCCCTGGCGTTCTTCAGCAAACACCTACGACCACCCGAACTCAAATACAGTGCTTTCGACCGGGAGCTATTGGCACTATACCTGGCAATCCGGCATTTCAGGTACTTCTTAGAAGGTAGGCCCTTCACCGCGTTCACCGACCACAAACCGCTTACCTTTGCGTTCACTAAGGTGTCCGACCCCTGGTCGTCCCGCCAGCAGCGACATCTGTCCTACATCTCCGAGTACATGACGGACATCCGGCATGTCTCTGGAAAGAACAATGTCGTGGCAGACGCACTTTCCAGACCTACCATACAGGCCCTGTCCCAGGGGGTGGACTATGCAGCGCTGGCAGAGGCACAGCAGGCAGACGCTGAGATCCCCAGTTACAGGACTGCAGTCTCCGGTTTGCAGCTCCAAGACCTCCCCGTAGGCCCAGGTGAGAGGACCCTACTATGTGATGTAGCTACTGGCCAACCCCGCCCCGTCGTCCCAGCAGCCTGGCGCCGGCGGGTGTTCGAATCCATTCACAACTTAGCGCACCCCTCCATCAGGACAACCGTCCGGCTGGTCTCCAACAGGTTCGTGTGGCATGGACTTCGTAAACAGGTCAGTGAATGGGCCAAAACGTGCAGGCAGTGCCAAACGGCCAAGGTGCAGTGGCACACCAAGGCTCCACCGCAGCGGTTCGAACCCACCCGCCGGAGGTTCGACCACATCCATGTGGATATTGTGGGGCCCCTGCCAGTGCCGCGAGGAGCGCGGTACCTCCTAACGATGATAGACCGCTTCACCAGATGGCCAGAGGCAGTCCCGCTCAGCGACACCACCTCCAAATCCTGTGCCCGAGCACTGATTGCAACCTGGGTAGCACGCTTCGGGGTACCGGCCCACATTACCTCCGACAGGGGAGCCCAGTTCACCTCCAGCCTGTGGTCAGCTATGGCCAGACTTTTAGGATCGCAGCTACACCACACAACTGCCTACCACCCACAGTCGAACGGACTAGTGGAGCGCTTCCACCGTCACCTGAAATCGGCTCTCATGGCCCGCCTGGAGGGGCCTAACTGGGTGGACGAACTTCCCTGAGTCCTGCTCGGAATCCGCACGGCGCCCAAAGAGGATCTACACACCTCGTCGGCCGAGTTGGTGTACGGCGCGCCCCTGGTCGTCCCAGGAGAGTTCATACCAGCCCCAAGGGGGCAAGAGGAAGAACCCACAGCAGTTCTGGACAGACTACGGGAGAGGCTCGGTAACCTGGCCCCCATACCCACTTCACAGCACAGACAGAGCCCGACCTGCATACCCAAAGACCTGCAGAACTGTAAGTTTCTTTTTGTACGACGGGGCAGACACTGGGCACCGCTACAGCGGCCCTACGAGGGGCCGTTTAAGGTGATCAGGAACAACGGGTCCACATTCGTGCTGGACATTGGGGGGAGAGAGGAGGTTTTCACGGTGGACCGACTCAAACCGGCCCATGTGGACTTGGCGCAACCGGTCCAGGCTCAGGCACCGCGGCGCAGGGGCAGACCTCCCAAACAGAGGCCGATCCAGACTGTGGACATTGGGTGAGGTATCGCCGGTTCTGGGGGGGCGGATTATGTGGCGACCCACTTTCTGGCACCCACGAACCGGCTCACGAAACAGCATGCGCAGGCAGAGGGCCGGCAGCAAAAAGGGTGCCAGGCCATCTTCACCAGCAGGGGGAAAATCCCGCGCGCAGAAAGGGTCTGGGAATATGCATTCCCCACAGTAGTCCCGCCCAGGGAGGGCGGGAATGGGAAGGCTTTAAAGCGGGCCGCGAAGTTTGAATAAATCTCTTTCATCGCAACTCTTAACTCACCGACTCCGTGTGGTTATTCTAGCGCTGTGTGTAGCGCATCACTACAGTAGGTTAATTTTTGGGTCTGGGAACACTCAAAAATTTTTCCCATATAAATTAATGGTAATTGCTTCTTTGCTTTATGCCATTTCAGCACGAACGGTTTTATTGGAACGCTCTACCTTAGCGGGGGAAATACAGGACAAGAGTGGTCCCGTATGGGACAAATCAATTTAGCCCAATATACGGGATATCCCGGAAAATACGGGACAGTTGGAAACCCTATGTTCAAGTTCAACAGTGCGTGACAGGGAATGAGGAAAGGTGCAGTGACTCATATCATTTCCTCATTCTTTGGTTGGGGACCACTGTGGTAGAAGACATTGGGTTGTTTAATTTGGCTTGGTTCAAAACAGTCATGTTGATTCTAAGTTGCTCAGTTTAAGGAAATTTGCAGACCAGATGGATAATATCACTTAGTATATCAAATAACCGATATGTTTATGATGGAAGTTTTATGTACTTAAGGAAGTTAGCTTCACAGCTGTGGAGACACAACTGTGTCTCCAAGATGCTTTTTGACTCTTTGTTTTAAAGTGATATCTAAGGAAATATATACATGTGAAGCAACTCAAGAGGAAAAAGAGAGTATAGATGCAGAGAGCAATTCAGGCTTATTTAAAGAATGGAGTTAAGAACATCAAGAAACATGAAGGAAATGCAGGTGAACAGGAAACTATTTCTCTGATTTTGGTTTCTGCGATGGATAATTTATTCATTTGCATTTTTGGTATGTCATTTTAGTTTACAGGAATTGTACGTGTGCTTTGGAAATCCTTTTAGTCATAGTCATAGTCATACTTTATTGATCCCGAGTGAAACTGGTTATCATTACAGTTGCACCATCAATAATTACATTGTAATAAAACCATAAATAATTATAGTAACATGTAAATTATTTAATTATTTATGGTTTTATTACTATTTATTACTGTTCTTTGTGCTTGATGCTTTGAACATGTGTAATTTGGAAATATTTAAAACTGTGAGTTTTAAATACGTTTTAATAATGTGTGGATTTAAAGTGTATCGTTGAAAATAAATAAACTACTTTGTAGTTCTAGGAAGTATCTTCTCCTTAGTAGGAAAAGGGGACCCACCACTTGAATAGTGGGCATTGGGAGCTAAACTTACTGTGGAGAATAAACAGGGAAGTGAACTAATCTTTGAAGATTGGGTAGTCACAGTATAATCTCCCTGTAGTGAGTGTGCTCAGGGTTATTTATATCTGATAAGACTTAAAGTCTTTGAGTTTAGAGCTTTGTGATCAGAAAAAACTCAAGACAGTCACATTTGATGCTCAGTGTGGTCACGTCATACCAAAAGATTTATTTTAGAAAAAATTATTATTTAGCAGTAGTCCAACTCAGAGAGTTCTTGACAAGTGCTACAGCACTCCACCTAGTACTATAAAATGGTGGACACGCTGGTATCCAGCAGTTGCGCAGGCAATTACAGACAAATTCTGAATGTGTTAATAATATATCAGAAATATAGGATAATACTCCAACTGCTGCTCAGGTTGAACATGATCAATATTTTATAGTTTAAGTCGAGACTGGAATGATGAAGGGGTAAAACATAGGGTAAGATACAAATTAGACAGACCAAACCCCTGCTGGACTCAGATCATCAGACTTTGTACTAGATCCCAATGTTGTAGCAATAATTCCTGCCTGGGGACAACAAATTAACCTCTTTTGAGATGGAAACCAAGCAACCTGGGTGGGGACCACATGCTCAAAGTCTGTGATAGAACTTGGTGACCCTTATTTTAATTTGATGCATGGGGATGTCGTGTATTCCCTATAGGCACACATGAGATAGCGTCCACACCTGTAAACCCTCGAAGTACTATTGAAGCTTGGGAACAGATGCTTGAGAACATACACTCGAATTACTATATAGATTTACTATAACCAGTGAAAGAATAACATGGCAACAGGTTCCTATATAAGGAGCTGCTGCAGCTTCCCATCAAGATTTTGGACCTTTGACTATTCAGAGTTTGCAGGAAGTATGCACCACACCGCTAGCTGTAGCTGAAATTATTCTATAGTGTCTACTTCAGAATGCTGGGAGGTTAAAGGCCTTCTAAGCCAGCCAATCATACTCCCCAGTATATTCAGCAATTCTTATCAGTGTTATTTCCCACAGCCTTGCTGCTACTTCCACCTGAGTGTGGATATCCACATCAGACATACGCATGGATTTATAAACAAATAAATGGTGGAGATGGGCGGGGAGAGTTTAGTACGGTGTTGAGTAAAATAGTCAAATTTGACCAGGGCTTAATAAAGGTACGAGGACAAGTGGCAAGGGCAGACTGGGATCTGGCTCAGTCTATACGTCCCGAGTTCAAATCCAGCTGGCACCCCTGCACGCTTTCCATCTGTGCTGGGTTATGAGCTGGTGATCTCTTTGGAAGCTCACCCGGCAGAAGGCAATGGCAAACCACTGCTGTAACTTGCCTCGTACGCGGTTTCCCACTACGTCAGAGAGGCATGAGGGGAAATCGTCCGCTAACCGGAGAAACTCCAGATGCGACATACCTTTCCTGTCCTAGAGAAAGCTGCTGCACCACGTGTAGAATAACCCTTAATCAATATCTGATACATGATTGATTTCATGTTATTGAAGAGATCCTACACACTCATGTGGTGGTAGCAGGATTACCGCTCATTCCCACATAGGGCAATGAGGTACTGGCACAGGGTCCTCCCCTTTTCCCTCTGAAGGGAATATCAGGTCAGTAACAAAGTCATCAACTTATGTAATTCTCAGGTAGATAGCATTCACAGCATTCTCCCACCCCAGTCCTTCAGCAGGGAAGACAAAATCAACAAATCAAACAAACTCCCTGGAGACCACCTGCCTAATGAAGAAACATTCTCCCAGAACCTAGATGGCTAAACACTAGGTATAGGCCATGACATTTAACTCCACTCACTTTCTTTGCGGAAGAAGATCTCAGACTAAGAGATTCATTCTGGACACAGGGACTGTGTCAATATTATGGAGAAGAGTATGAAACTGAGCACATGCCAGGAAGCCTGCCTCGTCCATCACCCTTTAAATATATGAAAGAACTGGTCCCAAACACCAACTCCCTCCCCTGCAACTCAGGAAAAAAATGTAAAGAAGAAGAAGGCTAATGATAATGTAAAAGAATCTGCACAGGAGAATTTTATCAACAACTATACTCAAAATGATGAATAGGATAGAGGCATACGTAGTTTTACTTTTCCATATGTCAAAGCTTGAATTTTTGGCAAAATTTGACCAGGCCGTTTTGATACAGCAACAGACGTTACAACAAATGCTGTGAAGATTAACTCATAAAAATGTATAAATCTTATACACATCTGGTTAATGGCTTCAGGTCACACCCACATCTTTAAAGTGACAGACAGAACCATGTAATATATCATTAAAAAATCTCAACTTGATTGTACGAAAGTAGATTCCTTTGGTATGACAATTACCAATCAGAAACATAATTTAACCCATGAATTTCAACAAAAAAACATTTAAGTAGGATATCCAAAGACCCTAAAAGCCTTACAATCATTCCTCGACCTATTGAATTAGGCTAAAGGTTTCATAACTGACTATGCTCAATTGTTAAAACCATTATGTGACAGATGTAAATAAAAAATGAAAAGTCTTTTGTTTCACCCAGAAGATTTTTTTTCTCTAGATTAGAAATAAAGAAACTGATGAGTACATTTCAACAAGTGTTTGACCTCCAGGCAAGAAACCTAACAAAATCTTTTGTTCTGCAAATTTGCTGCTTCTCCAAAAACCGCTGTAACCATCTGCTATATTGAGGGAGAAGAACCACAAGGTCACATACACTACCCCTCATAAAACTTCACCCTAATAGAACAGAAATTAGCTTTCAGCAATGTCTTACTGTGGTATTCTATACACATATCGCAGTAAGGGGACAACCAATTATTGTGCAAACCGAGTTTGTGGTTTTGAAAAATAATAGCGAATTACCAACAAATGAATGGGGAGCTACCATAATTGGATACAGGAAATGGCAAAAATCTTTACAAAATGACACCTTAAAGTGGGAATATATTCCTAAGAGCCATTACTTACAATCCTTACTTGTCATGGAAGATGCAGAACCATCTGTTCCACAAACTAATGGAACACAACATCCTTTAGAGTATTATTCTCAAATATGATACTGTGATGGATCAGCAATGAAAATCCAGAAAGATGGATCCACTCAATTATAATCCCTGCTCTTGATTATTAATGGATTTCTTTTAAATCAGAAACTGAATTTGAACCACATGAGTTGCAGACTCATCCTTTAGGAATCATACAGATCAATTTGCAGAGGATTCAGACATAGAATTATGTCTAAAACAAGTCCCCCATCTCTCTTCCTCTATTCCCCATTCAGGCCTTTTACATCTTCTCACCTGCCTCTCACTTCCCCCGGTTACCCTCTCCCTTTCCTTTCTCCTATGGTCGACTCTTTTTTCCTATCAGATTACTTCTTCTTCTCCAGCCTTTGAACTTTCCCAAGCACCTGGTTTCACTTATCACCTTCCAGCTAGCCTTCTTCCCCTCCCCCCACCTTTCTATTCTGGTTTCTTCCTTCTTCATCGCTGGTCCTGAAGAAGGGTCTCAGTCCAGAAACATCGATTGTTTATTCAATTCCATAAATGCTGCCTAACCCGCTGAGTTCCTCCAGCATTTTGTGTGTATTGCTTTGGATTTCTAGCATCTGCGGACTTTCTCATGTCTATGACAATTATTACTGTTGGAGGCCAATTCTGGGTTACTCTGATAACACTACTTCCCAAATAGATGATGTTGCATATAGACAAGTCTTCAATTATTACTGTGCATTGAGTCACATGATGTTATTCTCAGCAGGCAGAAAAAAATTGATTTGGCCCTAAACAATTTTCATGAATTTTTAGATATGTACATATATATTAGTGTAAAACTGACTGTACAGCCTTGCCTTGACAGCACTCGCTCTCATAGTAGCTCTCAGAAGGTGGGAGTTTCTGATGACAAAGGTTGCTCAAACATACTGCTATGATTTTTTAAAGATTTTAGAGACAATGGTTCCTGGAGTAATTTGATGATTTAATCTAGTACCTCAAGACACACAAGTCCAGTTTTAAGGAACATTTTATGATGGATGCAAAAAAGAATGTTCAAAAATGACGATAATTTGTTAACAAATGCTATAAGAAACTCGGTCAAATCGGAAGAATATTTCTCTATACAGTGAATGTAATTAAACTGACTCAATTGGAATAGTGAGGCACCTTCTTCCATAATTTTCCTTTGCAGGCTCGTACTTGGTCCCCGATTGGCTTAACATTCTGGCTGAAGCAACAGCTAGAACCTTTCCAGCTATTGTAAATTTAGCTACTGCAGCAGCAAATACAGCTTCTGGGTGGATTGGCACTATGTTAAATTGAGATGAAGATATTTGGCAGTTCTCTAATGGACAATTCCACTCCCCGTGGGAATTATTGTTTCATAGTTTTCATTTTGTTGAGACATTGAAGCCTGCAAGGACCTAGGTTCTGCTTTTTGTATTATATCTCCACTGTTAGAGACTCCGTTAACTTCCGTACCTAATTTGTTCTATGATGGGTTATCTCTTGTATGTCTGCTTTGCTATACACTGCCTCAAACTCACCTCTTTACATATTACTCTGGTGCATCCTCATTTTGAAGAGGGATTTGGAATGTGCCTGTCATGAAAATTGGTCTACTAATACACTCCAACAGAAGATGAAATGTATTTATTTTTGATCTTGTGCATAAGGTACAGGGTTAGTGGGATTCTAATGTTGTTTGTATCTTTTTTAGAATATAAACCATATTGCCACTACCATATTGGTTTTGTTTTATTTATTTTCATACTGCACACATAACAAGTTGATACACAAACATGTGGTCCAAAATTTGCTGAGATTGTAACAGCAGGAACTGTGTTTTTTTTAACTCATTTTGCTGTTTTTATTTTGATATCCTATTTCCACATTAAAACATCTAAAACTGATAAAGGAATTAAAGACCCAAAAAATTATTTGTTGTCCTGAGTGTGTATTTTTTTCCAGGCTACAAAATATATAATGTATTTTGTAGCCTGGAAAAAAATACAAAATATATAATGTATTTTGTAAATGTGTTCTTCATTTTTAATAATGGCATTATTGTATCATGGTTTATATTTTTGAATTTTAAAAGCATCTGTCTTACTATATTTTGTGTCTTTTGTATACAATGGTAAAAGAGTTACCAGGAGGAGAATGGTATCTACCCCTGAGTAATATTATGCTCCTAATAAACTTTTTTGCCTATTCTGTTGTGATTTCTTCAGACACGGCAATGTAGTCCAGAGCCCCCTAGGTTTACAAAGTGCTAGATAGTCACAAGCAACTGTTTGAATGTGTGTTGCTTACTACTTGGGTATAAGCATATATTGTGTATGTGGTACTCCTACAATGCAACAAGTAGGACAATTAGGCCTATAATACTGTTCTTCGTGTAATATTTAATTTTACTAGAGGTACGGAACCACGAGGACAAAAGGCAGTGGAATTGGGGTCACAGGGCGCCTGGACAGAATGGGATCTTCCCAAGCACAAGACCACTTGGGCAGAGCTTTGGAGACTGGTGCCCTTCTGCTATTTCTTTCCACCTGAGGTCCACGTATGTCACTCTCCCTACACCTGTCACAACCACGGATTCGGCAGCACAGTAGTACAGCAATTGCACTTGTGAATTTGCATGTGTCAGGTAATTATTATTTAATTGTGTTAGTATTTAACTCCATTCTTGTCGTTATAGAGCTTGTCAAGACTTGGACAGAGCATAGCAAAGCTTCACTGCTGTTTTGCATTCAGCCTTCCCTGAGATATTGGACTTTCAAAATCAACTGACTCTGAAGACTAGTGGTATTCCTTTAATGTTTCGATGTTCTTTTCAGCCGCAGGTAGGCTTCATTTTCCTTTCCAGAGTTTTAGTTAACGGCCATGTTTGGCCTAGCATTTATTGTTTTATTTTCCCTTTTTTGAATTGAAGTCTGTGGACTATCGACCTGCTTCAGTGTCTTTCACTCCGCACTTGGGCCATATCCGAACCTGGTAACTGCAAGTCTTGACCGCAAAGATGGGCCCAGCAGAGAGAGAGTAGCTGAACCTGGCCGTGAGATTCATTGGTCAGGTAGGAGATAAGCTACAGGAAATGGAATCTGTCCTCAGTGAAGTTACAGAGGCAATGAGGCAGATAACCTCGTACCGACAAGTCCAGTCTCACTTGGAGGAACAGGTATCGTCCCTAGCCGCAACTGTTCAATAGCTCACCACAGACAATCGGACTCCGGTGTCTGCGATTTCTGCACTCACGGTCGTTGTCCGTGAACTTACTGTGAACAGCCAGCATCAGCTGACAGCCATTAACGTTCTTGCCAGCTCAATTCAGCAGCTTCAGGCTGCCTCAGTCCCACTCCCAGCATCTCACAAGTCCTCCTTTTCTGCTGCCTGGACAATCTCTGCTACTAATGCCCCCGCTCCCGTTCCCGGACCAGATCCGACTCCCAATACCGTTCAGGAACCGAGTGTTCCACCACCAGGCAGATATTCTGGTGATCCCGATGGTTGCAGGAATTTTTTTACCCAAAGCGAGCTATCATTCCAAGCCCAGCCTGGTTGTTTTGGTGATGATGCATGAAAATTGGTGTACATGGTCAATCTTCATGACGTAGTTAATTCAGAAACAAAGGTTCTGAACTTAAAGAGGGGTAACTTTGAAGGTATGAGTCGTGAATTAGCTAAGATAGACTGGCAAATGACACTTAAAGGATTGACGGTGGATATGCAATGGCAGGCATTTAAAGGTTGCATGGATGAACTACAACAATTGTTCATCCCAGTTTGGCAAAAGAATAAATCAAGGAAGGTAGTGCACCCGTGGCTGACAAGAGAAATTAGGGATAGTATCAATTCCAAAGAAGAAGCATACAAATTAGCCAGAGAAAGTGGCTCACCTGAGGACTGGGAGAAATTCAGAGTTCAGCAGAGGAGGACAAAGGGCTTAATTAGGAAGGGGAAAAAAGATTATGAGAGAAAACTGGCAGAGAACATAAAAACGGACTGTAAAAGCTTTTATAGATATGTAAAAAGGAAAAGACTGATAAAGACAAATGTAGGTCCCCTGCAAACAGAAACAGGTGAATTGATTATGGGGAGCAAGGACATGGCAGACCAATTGAATAATTACTTTGGTTCTGTCTTCACTAAGGAGGACATAAATAATCTTCCAGAAATAGTAAGGGACAGAGGGTCCAGTGAGATGGAGGAACTGAGCGAAATACATGTTAGTAGGGAAGTGGTGTTAGGTAAATTGAAGGGATTGAAGGCAGATAAATCCCCAGGGCCAGATGGTCTGCATCCCAGAGTGCTTAAGGAAGTAGCCCAAGAAATAGTGGATGCATTAGTGATAATTTTTCAAAACTCGTTAGATTCTGGACTAGTTCCTGAGGATTGGAGGGTGGCTAATGTAACCCCACTTTTTAAAAAAGGAGGGAGAGAGAAACCGGGGAATTATAGGCCGGTTAGCCTAACGTTGGTGGTGGGGAAACTGCTGGAGTCAGTTATCAAGGATGTGATAACAGCACATTTGGAAAGCGGTGAAATGATCGGACAAAGTCAGCATGGATTTGTGAAAGGAAAATCATGTCTGACGAATCTCATAGAATTTTTTGAGGATGTAACTAGTAGAGTGGATAGGGGAGAACCAGTGGATGTGGTATATTTGGATTTTCAAAAGGCTTTTGACAAGGTCCCACACAGGAGATTAGTGTGCAAACTTAAAGCACACGGTATTGGGGGTAAGGTATTGGTGTGGGTGGAGAATTGGTTAGCAGACAGGAAGCAAAGAGTGGGAATAAACGGGACCTTTTCAGAATGGCAGGCAGTGACTAGTGGGGTACCGCAAGGCTCAGTGCTGGGACCCCAGTTGTTTACAATATATATTAATGACTTGGATGAGGGAATTAAATGCAGCATCTCCAAGTTTGCGGATGACACGAAGCTGGGTGGCAGTGTTAGCAGTGAGGAGGATGCTAAGAGGATGCAGGGTGACTTGGATAGGTTGGGTGAGTGGGCAAACTCGTGGCAGATGCAATTTAATGTGGATAAATGTGAAGTTATCCACTTTGGTGGCAAAAATAGGAAAACAGATTATTATCTGAATGGTGGCCGATTAGGAAAAGGGGAGGTGCAACGAGACCTGGGTGTCATTATACACCAGTCATTGAAAGTGGGCATGCAGGTACAGCAGGCGGTGAAAAAGGCGAATGGTATGCTGGCATTTATAGCGAGAGGATTCGAGTACAGGAGCAGGGAGGTACTACTGCAGTTGTACAAGGCCTTGGTGAGACCACACCTGGAGTATTGTGTGCAGTTTTGGTCCCCTAATCTGAGGAAAGACATCTTTGCCATAGAGGGAGTACAAAGAAGGTTCACCAGATTGATTCCTGGGATGGCAGGTCTTTCATATGAAGAAAGACTGGATGAACTGGGCTTGTACTCGTTGGAATTTAGAAGATTGAGGGGGGATCTGATTGAAACGTATAAGATCCTAAAGGGATTGGACAGGCTAGATGCGGGAAGATTGTTCCCGATGTTGGGGAGGTCCAGAACGAGGGGTCACAGTTTGAGGATAGAGGGGAAGCCTTTTAGGACCGAGATTAGGAAAAACTTCTTCACACAGAGAGTGGTGAATCTGTGGAATTCTCTGCCATAGCAAACTGTTGAGGCCAGTTCATTAGCTATGTTTAAAAGGAAGTTAGATATGGCCCTTGTGGCTGCAGGGGTCAGGGGGTATGGAGGGAAGGCTGGGTTCTGAGTTGGATGATCAGCCATGATCATAATAAATGGCGGTGCAGGCTCGAAGGGCCGAATGGCCTACTCCTGCACCTATTTTCTTATGTTTGTATGTTTTCCTGATGGACCTCCACTCAGCCTGTTCAACACTTTAGGGAAGCAAGGATACCCCGCAGTCCAGTTGTTCTGACATTTATTGGTGGAGTTAAGGAGGGTTTTTGATCTTCCAGTACGGGGTCAGGGGGTCGCCCACCGACTCTTGGATCTGTGCCAAGGCAGAGGAAAGGTGAGAGCCTAAGCAGTCAAATTCTGTACCCTTGCAGTAGAGACGGAATGGAATGAGAAATCCCTCATCACTGCCTTCCAGTGCGGACTGAATGCAGGGATCTGGCATGAAGTTGCAGTCCAGGATGAGCAGGATAGTATGGATGACTTGATTAATCTGGCTATTCGAGTTGACGACTGGGTAACTGAGTGGTGCAGGGAAAGAATGTTTCAATCTTCTTACATGCCGCCAGATGACTGTCTTTCCTTGTTCTCTTCCCCTCCTTCACCTGATCACCGTCTTTCCTCGCCCTCTCCCCCTCCCTCAGCACCCAGCACCCAGCCCACGGAGGAGCCTATGCAAGTGGGGCGCATGCGCCTGTCTCCTCAGGAGGAACGAGAGTGGCGCCGGAGAACAGGTTCCTGCCTCTATTGTGGTGATCCAGGACACTTCCGGGCGGCACGTTCCAAGTGTCCAGTGAAAGAGAAAACCCGTCAGCAGGGAGGGGAATCCTGACGGGTGGGTTCTCTCTTCAGTCAGCTTCCCCTGATTCTGTAATGCTCGCAGCTTCCTTGTCGTGGGGGTCTCAGACCCGTGAACTTGAACCGTTTATTGACTCCGGTGCAGCTGGGAATATTATGGACAAATCTCGCTCAAAGATGGGGAGTTCTAACTCAGGAATTAAGAGAAAAGATTAATTTCAAGGTGCTGGACAGTCGAACTCTGGGAACCGACCAGATCCACCTTTCCACCCAATCCCTCCAGCTGGTGCTCGAAGGCAACCATCATGAAGAAATATCTTTCTATCTGGTTAATTCACCTGAACCGCCACTGGTACTTGGCATACACAGGTTATCCCGACATAACCCACGGATCCATTGGTCTCTGAAGGTGCTCCAAGAATTGGGGACTGGCATGCCTGTCTACCTGTCTGGGTCCAGCTCAAGCTCCATCCCATGAATCCCCCCCTGTGCCAGCTAAGGATGTGGACCTGTCTGGGATTCCGGCTGAATATGCGGATCTCCTTGATGTTTACATTAAAAGAAAGGCCACCACTCTGCCCCCACACCAGCCATATGACTGTGCCATAGACCTCCTACCTGGAATTAGTCCACCCTGGGGCCGCCTCTTTTCACTCTCTTGTCCTGAAACGGTGATCATGGAGGATACATTAGGGAGGCATTGAGCATGGGGTTTAATCTGTCCGTCAATCTCGCCGGTAGGAGCGGGCTTCTTTCTCGTGAGCAAGAAAGATGGCAAGCTCCATCCCTGCATCGAATATCGGCCCCTGAACAATATCACTGTGAAGAACCGCTACCCTCTTCCCTTGCGGGCATCTGCATTTAAACATCTCCAGGGAGCAACAACATTTTCCAAAATTGATCTGCGCAATGCTTACAATCTGATTCGCATAAGAGAAGGGGATGAGTGGAAAACAGCATTCAGCACCTCTAATGGCCACTATGAATACCCAGTGTTGCCTTTTGGTCTGGCCAGCACCCCCGCTGTATTCCAGGACTTGGTTAACGATGTGCTCAGGGACAAGTTGAACCAGTTTGTGTTTGTGTATTTAGATGACATCCTTATCTATTCCCGCTCTCATCAGGAGCACGTCCAGCATGTCCGGAGAGTACTCAGACGTCTTCCTGAAAATAACCTGCACGCCAAGCCCGAGAAATGTGATTTCCATAAGGACCAGGTGTTGTTTTTTGGCCATATACTTACCTCATCCAGTGTTCAAATGGACCCTAGAAAAGTTCAGGCAGTTGCAGAGTGGCCCAAACCATCTACCGTCAAACAGATATGGCACTTCATCAGGTTCGTGAACTTTTATCACCACTTCATCCAGAATTTCGGCTCCATCGCGGCTCCAATTAATGCACTCACCAAGAAGACCTCGGTAGGATTCCATTGGACGGACGATGCCGACCAAGTATTTTCAGAGCTAAAGTGACATTTCACCACCGCCCCGCTACTGCAACACCCAGACTCATCTCAGCCATTCATTGTCGAGGTGGGTGCGTCCGATGTAGTCATTGAAGCTGCCCTCTCTCAGTACTTGTCTGCGGATAGCCAGCTGCACCCCTGTGCCTTTCTTTCCAATCACTTAACTCCGGCCGAGAAGAATTACCACATTGGGAACCGGGAAATTCTGGCTGTTAAGGAGGCCCTGGAGGAATAGCGATACTGTCTGGAGGGAGCAGAGCATCCATTCTTGGTCTGAACAGATCACAAGAACCTCTCTTATATTCAGGATGCTAAAAAATTCAACTCTCATCAAGCCCAGTGGGCTCTCTTCTTCACACGGTTCAATTTCGTTCTCACTTATCGTCCGGCAGCAAGAATACAAAGGCCGATGCTCTCTCCCGGCAATTCGATGGATCTGAGTACAATGCTGATCCATAGCCCATTCTTCCTCGCTCGTGAATCGCTGCTTCGGTGATCTGGGGAATAGAGGCAGAGCTGAGGGCGGCCCAACAATCATACCCAGGCTCGGATGGGGTTCCTCCAGCTGTCCCTGCTGTGGTGCGTTCCAAAGTGTTGGATTGGGGTCACCCATCCCTTCTGGCTGGACTTCCGTGAATTCAACAGACTCAGCAGTTTATAAAGAGACAATTTTGGTGGCCATCTATGTCCCAGGATGTCCACGACTTTGTATCTGTCTGTCTCCCCCGTGCTTGGATCAAGACATCACAGCAGCATCCTGTGGGTTTGTTATGTTCACTGCCTGTGCCCCACCACCCCTGGTCCCACCTCTCAGTAGATTTCATCACTGGTCTGCCCCCGTCTAATGGAAACACCACCATTTTGGTAGTTGCGGATCGATTTTCCAAGGCTGCCTAATTCATTGTCTCCCCAAGCTTCCATTGGCTCGTGACACTGCCACACTCATGGTTCAATATGTGTTCAGGTTCCATGGCTTTCCTCAAGACATAGTGTCTGGTCGTGGACCACAGTTCACTACCCACTTTTGGAAGGTTTTCTGCTGTTTTGTAGGAGCTGGGGCCAGCCTCTCACCAAGCTTCCACCCGCAATCTAATGGCCAGACTGAGAGAGTGAACCAGGAGTTAGAGACAACCCTGCACTATCTTGTCTTTTCCAACCCCACGTCCTGGAGCTCCCAATTGGTTTGGGCAGAGATCGCCCACAATAACCTCCAGTCGTCCTCCATCGGTATGTCTCCCTTTGAATGCCAGAAGGGATTCCAGCCCCCGCTCTTCCCTGATCAGGAGATTGATGTGGGAGTTCCTGATGCTGAGCAGCTGATCCAGCGCTACAAGCGCACCTGGAGATGAGCCAGGGCTTCTCTGCTGCGCGCCCAGAAACAACATTTCTAGCAGGCTGCACACATCAAAGTTGCTGGTGAACGCAGCAGGCCAGGCAGCATCTCTAGGAAGAGGTACAGTCGACGTTTCGGGCCGAGACCCTTCGTCAGGACTCTGATTGGGTCCGTCAACAGGTAAGGCCATTCAAGCCAGGAGAGGAGGTCCAGTTGGCATCAAGGGATCTTCCCCTGAAAGTCAAGAACCAGAAATTGGCACTGCACTTCGTGGGACCGTTTGTAGTGGAAAAGGCTGTCAACAGGGTATCCCATAGATTGCGTCTGCCAGCATCACTGAAGATCCATCCAGTATTCCATGTTTCCCAGCTCAAGCTGGTTACTACCTCTCCCCTGGCCCCAGTCTCCCCACATCCCCCTCCTCCCTGCCTGGTAGTTGGTTCCCGTGTCTATACTGTGCAGCACCTACTGGCATCTCGCTGGCTATGTGGTAAGGTCCAGTACCTTGTGGACTGGGAAGGGTATGGCCCAGAAGAACATACTTGGATCCCAGTGAAGGACATCTTGGACAAGTCGCTGATCCGGGACTTTCAGCAGACACAGGTCTGTGGTGCCTCAGGGGGGGTCTGTGCCTAGAGAGGGGGGCCCTGCATAACCACGGATTCGGCAGCGCAGTAGATAAGGCAATTGCGCTTGTGAATTTGCATGTGTCAGGTAATTATTATTTAATCGTGATAATATTTAACTCCATTCTTGTCGTCGTAGCGCTTGTCGAGACTTGGACAGAGCATAGCAAAGCTTCGCTATTGTTTTGCATTCAGCCTTCCCTGAGATATTGGACTTTCAAAATCAACTGACTCTGAAGACTAGCGGTATTCCTTTAACGTTTCGATGTTCTTTTCAGCAGCAGTGTAGGCTTCATTTTCCTTTTGAGAGTTTTAGTTAACGGCCCTGTTTGGCCTAGTGTTTATTGTTTTATTTTCCCTTTTTCGAATTATAGTCTGTGAACTACCGACCTGCTTCGGTGTCTCTCACTCCGCACTTGGGCCATATCCGAACCGTGGTGACAACACCATCACAGCTGCATGCATGGGGCTGAGGGAGGACCCTAACTGCAAGCTTTGTGGTCAGTGGGGTTTATGGGCACACATACTGTCAGGATGCAAAACAGATTTAATACAAGGAGGATACAGGTGGTGCCACGACAAAGTCCTGCTGTCCCTTGCTGACACACTGGAGCAGCAGAGGTGTAAAGGGGGACCAAATGGCTGAGAGACAAACACGGCAGTCATTTTCATCAAGGAGATGGCAACGCCTGTCATATCAAAGAGGTCTAAATCCGATCTGCTGCAAACTGCCAAATCATGGGAGATGAGAGTCGATGTGAGGAGGAACCTGCATTTCCCGGAGGTGGTGCAAACCACACTTTGTCCAAACATCATACTGTGGGCCCCCAGTGGAGCTCACAGTACCATGGGAGGAAGGATGCGAGGAGGCTCACGAGAGGAAGGCCCTGAAGTACCAGTACTTACTCCAGGAGTGCAGGGACAAAGGATGTCAGACGTAGCTATTCCCCGTGGAGTCTGGCTGTAGAGGTTTCCTGGCAAGGTTGGCAGGGAGGTTGCTGTCTGTGCTGGGCCTTGATGAAAAGAGCAAGAACCAAGCAGCTGGCAGGATGGGGGAGGAAGCAGAAAGAGCCTCTTGCTGGATATGGAGCAGGTGAGAGGAGTTGAGCTGGAGGTCAGAGGCAGATGGACAGTGACTTGGCCACCACCACTGACCCACCAGCTGAAGAACGTAGTGGTTAAGGGTTGAAACACACTATGAAAGTTGGGCACCATCAGACACCATCTGCCCCGGCCAAAGGCTATGGTTACCGCATCAGGTAACAGAAGAGAGCACCCTGGTAGATGATGCAAATATATTTGGTCTGACAGAACAGACAAAGAACCCTTGCTTAGTTAACGTTTTCTGGGGGGAAGAAAGTTAGGAAGATGTGTCAATTCTTCTCATTTTGGTCCAAGCTTTAACAAAGTAAAGGGGAAGAGCTGGACAATTACACCCAGAGTCCATAATCATGCGCATGGCAAGAAACTTATGCAGATGGTATAGTTGGTATCAGAATGCTGATACCAACACCAATGGGTGTTTGCTCCCATGGGAGGGACATAACCAACCATTATGTTGTGGCAGCTTTTTCTCTGGGATCTTAGAATTAAGGGGATAGACAGAATTCTCAACAGAGGAACTGTACTCTTCCTTACTTTTGCAAATGTTTCAATTATATGTCTATTATTACATTGTGACATCATGTAGCTTATACAGCTCAGGCCATCAGAGTTAGGAATTCAATTCTGATGTTATTGTAAGAAGTCTATATGTCCTCCACATGGAATGTATCGATTTTCTTTGGGTCCCCTGGTTTCCTCTCAGTCCACAAACATATCAGTCAGTAGATTAATTGGTTTATCGTAAATTGGCTAGGGCTAAATCAGGGGTTGCTGGGTGGTGTGACTCAGAGGGCTAGAAAGGCTATTGCTTGCCGTATCTCTAAATAAAAATAAGATAAAATAAAAATAATTTTCTATAATCAAAATGTGAGATTACTAATCCTTGGGCCAGAAGGACTGCAATACATGGTCAGAAACATGTTTACAAGACTTATTTTCAGGAAACCTGAGTAAAGTGTGCACAACGTCAAAAACAATGCAAACACGCCTGTGAAAGAAATGAACTATTGTCTGCTTATTGAGGGACATTGCCAGCTGGCCTGCTGAACCAATGGTGGGAGAGACAGTGATTCAGTCAGGGAAATGGCAAGAAATGTTTATGAGGAAAAAGATCTTAAAGATGGACTAACATAGACTTATAATACGGACGTTGATGCATCGTTATCGTGTGTTTATGGAAAATATGATGTTGACATTCCTTTGAGGTTTGGAAATGAGTGCAGCTGAGATTAAGAAAGTCAATACTCTAACGAGAAAAATCACACAGAAACCCCTACATGAGGAAGTGATCAATAAGTTCTTTGAATATCAAAATCAAGAAGGCCTTTCTAGCATTGGTAACCTACCGGAATGATTGATGGAGTGATAGGCTGCTCCCAAGAGGAGGCTTGGCAAGAATCTTTATCTTGAAGATGACGTCCTTAGGAAGAAGCTGTGTTAAAAATCATCACTTAGTGGGGGAGGTGGGTGTGAATGGTATTCGCTTCACTCCCGTGATTTGTAAGCTTGCTTTCTAAATGTAGCAATTGCTACTTGTAAGATCACAAACAGATATAAGTAAACTTCCAACTAATATTACATTGTTTAGTTTCTGGTCCTAAATGGAGGCTAGTCTTCAGTTCTTAAAATTGAAACAGAAAACAGCAATTGGCTTGTGTTATATTAAATTTTGTTAAACATTGGATGAATTTTACAAACATTACTGAATAGCAGACATACAGATGCTGTCCAAACAAAGGTTTGTCTCGTTATTGGTGAGGAGCCTCCATGGTCTGACCCAACCTCATCTACCAGGTATCTGAAAGCATTTTGAGAATTGATTTGTTCATGAAAAATGTTAATGACACCCTTTGGCAAACTCGCTTTTGGTATTAGGAAGGTGCCTTTTCCGGCTGGAAAGGCAAAATGGGAACATCTTCATACCCTTGCCAACACAAATAGTGGTTGCCAAGCAATATCATCTCCTGGGAGGGCATAAAGAAATTGATGGGGCATTTGAGACCCTCCTTAACACTGGGGGTTCTTCACCCTGCCTCATCCTCTTATAATAGCCCTGTTTGACCAGCTCGGAAACTTGAAGGTTCATAGTGCATGACCATTGATTATCGTCAGTTAAATCGGTTTGCCCCTCAGCTGGCCACAGCAGTTCCAGACATTGTGAACATGACTGAGGACTGTTCTAGCGAGACTGACAGTTATTATGGGCTTATTGAATTGGCTAATGCTTTCTTCTCCACCCCTGTTGCTGAGCAGTCCCAAGATTAGTTTGCTTTTACATGGAACAGCCCGCGTATACCTTTACATGGCTTCCACAGAGATGTGTCCATAATCCTACGATTTGCCATAGAGTGGTGGGATAGGATTTGTGTGACTGTGTCCTATCCCCCAGCATTAAAGTAGCTCACTATATAGATGATGTGCTCTTCTGGGGATCCTCTGAAGAAGAATTTTTTCCAAATCCAATAATACTTTAATTGATCACAAGCAATCGAGGGGATCAGGACAGGACTGCGCAAGTGCATGCAAGTCAGTCCGTGAGTCAGCGTGAGTATTTAAAGGGGAGCAGTTTGTGGAAGTTGGCCATTTTTCTCGGCGGTTAATCGGGACAGGACTGCGCAAACGTGTGCAAGTCAGTCCATGAAGCAGCAGGAGTATTTAAAAGAGAGCAGTTTGACGGAGCGGGCGATGGAGTAGAGGGAAACAGAGTAGGAAGGCTTTGGCTCGAGAGGCTTCGGCGAGCAGAGGCTGAGGACGAGCTCCACTCCAAGTGAGGTAAGGCCGGGTAAGCTCTTTAAAAGGAGAACGGTCTGCAGCGGTATTTTCTTTGAAGCAAGGAAGGGTGCGAGGCTGTAGCGTATTGGGTAGGACATGACAGCTGAGATCGGCCCCGTGGTTTGTTCCTCCTGCAGCATGTGGGAAATCAGGGATACTTCCAGTGTCCCTGACGAATACGTGTGCAGGAAATGTGTCCAGCTGCAGCTTCTGGCAGACCGCATTGAACAGCTGGAGCTGTGACTTGATTCATACTGGAGCATCCGCGTTGCTAAGAAAGTCGCGAATAGCACGTTCAGTGAGTTGGCCACACCGCAGGTAAAGGCTACACAGGCAGAAAGGGAATGGGTGGCCACTAAGCAGCGTAGCAGTAGGCAGGTAGTGCAGGAGTCCCCTGAGGTCATCTCCCTCCTAAACAGATATACTGTTTTGAATACTGTTGGGGGAGATGTCTCATCAGGGGAAGGCAGCAGCAGCCGAGTTCATGGCATCATGTGTGGCTCTGCGGCACAGGAGGGAAGGAAAAGGAGTGGGAGAGCTATAATGATAGGGGATTCGATTGTAAGGGGAATAGATGGGTGTTTCTGCGGCCGCAAACGAGACTCCAGGAGGGTATGTTGCCTCCCTGGTACAAGGGTCAAAGATGTCTCTGAGCGGCTGCAGGACATTCTGGAGTGGGAGGGTGAACAGCCAGTGGTCGTGGTGCACATAGGTACCAATGAAGTAGGTAAAAAACGGGATGAGGTCCTACAAGGTGAATTTAGGGAGTTAGGAGATAAACTAAAAAGTAGGACCACAAAGGTAATAATCTCTGGATTACTACCAGTGCCATGTTCTAGTCAGAGTAGAAATAGGAGGATATTTCAGGTGAATACGTGGCTTGAAAAATGGTGCAAGGGGGAGGGATTCAAATTTCTGGGGCACTGGAACCAGTTCTGGAGGAGGTGGGACCGGTAAAAAACAGAACAGTCTACACCTGGGCTGGACTGGAACCAATGTCCTAGGGGGAGCGTTCGCTACTGTTGTTCAGGAGGATTTAAACTAATGTGGCAGGGGGATGGGAACAAGTGCAGAGAGACAGAGGAGTGTAAAATGAGGGTAGAAGCAAAAAGTAGGAAGGCGAAAAGTAAAAGTGGCAGGCCGGCAAATCCAGGGCAAAAATCAAAAAGGGCCACTTTTCAACATAATTGTATAAGGGCTAAGAGTATTGTAAAAGCAAGCCTGAAGGCTTTGTGTGTCAATGCAAGGAGCATTCGTAACAAGGTGGATGAATTGAATGTGCAGATAGTTATTAATGAATATGATATAGTTGGGATCACAGAGACATGGCTCCAGGGTGACCAAGGATGGACGCTCCACATCAAGGATATTCAATATTCAGGAGGGATAGACATGAAAGAAAAGGAGGTGGGGTGTCATTGCTGGTTAGAGAGGAGATTAATGCAATAGAAAGGAAGGACATTAGCCAGGAGGATGTGGAATCGATTGGGTAGAGCTGCATAACACTATGGGGCAGAAAATGCTTGTGGGAGTTGTGTACAGGCCACCTAACAGTAGTAGTGATGTTGGGGATGGCATTAAACAAGAAATTAGAAATGCGTGCAATAAAGGAACAGCAGTTATAATGGGTGACTTCAATTTACATATAGATTGGGTGAACCAGATTGGTAAGGGTGCTGAGGAAGAGGATTTCTGGGAATGTATGTGGGATAGTTTTTTGAACCAACATGTCGAGGAACCAACTAGGGAGCAGGCCATTCTGGACTGGGTATTGAGCATTGAGGAAGGGTTAGTTAGCAATCTTGTCGTGCGAGGCCCCTTGGGTAAGATTGACCATAATACAGTGGAATTCTTCATTAAAGTGGAGAGTGATATAGTTAATTCAGAAACAAAGATTTTGAATTTAAAAAAGGATAACTTTGAAGGTATGAGACGTGAATTAGCTAAGATAGACTGGCAAATGACACTTAAAGGGTTGACGGTGGATATGCAATGGCAAGCATTTAAAGATCGCATGGATAAACTACAACTGTTGTTCATCCCAGTTTGGCAAAAGAATAAACCAGGGAAGGTAGTGCACCCGTGGCTGACAAGGGAAATTTGGGATAGTATCAATTCCAAAGAAGAAACATACAAATTAGCCAGAAAAAGCGGCACACCTGAGGACCGGGAGAAATTCAGAGTCCAGCAGAGGAGGACAAAAGGCTTAATTAGGAAATGGAAAAGAGATTATGAGGGAAAGCTGGCAGAAAACATAAAAGCTGACTGTAAAAGCTTTTATAGATATGTGAAAAGAAAAAGATTGGTTAAGGCAAATGTAGGTCCCTTACAATCAGAAACAGGTGAATTGATCATGGGGAACAAGGACATGGCAGAACAATTGAATAACTACTTTGGTTCTGTCTTCACTAAGACATAAATAATCTTTCAGAAATAATAGGGGATCGCGGATCTAGTGAGATGGAGGAACTAAGGGAAATACATGTTAGTATGGAAGTGGTATTAGGTAAATTGAAGGGATTGAAGGCAGATAAATCCCCAGGGCCAGATGGTCTGCATCCCACAGTGCTTAAGGAAGTAGCCCAAGAAATAGTGGATGCATTAGTGATAATTTTTCAAAACTCTTTAGATTCTGGATTAGTTCCTGAGGATTGGAAGGTGGCTAACGTAACCCCGCTTTTTAAAAAAGGAGGGAGAGAAAAACCGGGGAATTATAGACCGGTAAGCCTGACATCGGTGGTGGGGAAAATGCTAGAGTCAGTTATCAAAGAAGTGATAACAGCACATTTGAAAAGCGGTGAAATCATCGGACAAAGTCAGCATGGATTTGTGAAAGGAAAATCACGTCTGACGAATTTGATAGAATTTTTTGAGGATGTAACTAGTAGAGTGGATAGGGGAGAACCAGTGGATGTGGTATATCTGGATTTTCAAAAGGCTTTTGACAAGGTCCCACACAGGAGATTAGTGTGCAAACTTAAAGCATACGGTATTGGGGGTAAGGTATTGATGTGGATAGAGGATTGGTTGGCAGACAGGAAGCAAAGAGTGGGAATAAACGGGACCTTTTCAGAATGGCAGGCAGTGACTAGTGGGGTACCGCAAGGCTCAGTGCTGGAACCCTAGTTGTTTACAATATATATTAATGACTTAGGCGAGGGAATTAAATGTAGCATCTCCAAGTTTGCAGATGACACGAAGCTGGGTGGCAGTGTTAGCTGTGAGGAGGATGCTAAGAGGATGCAGGGTGACTTGGATAGGTTAGGTGAGTGGGCAAATTCATGGCAGATGCAATTTAATGAGGATAAATGTGAGGTTATCCACTTTGGTGGCAAGAACAGGAAAACAGATTATTATCTGAATGGTGGCCGATTAGGAAAAGGGGAGGTGCAACGAGACCTGGGTGTCATTGTACACCAGTCATTGAAAGTGGGCATGCAGGTACAGCAGGCGGTGAAAAAGGCGAATGGTATGCTGGCATTCATAGCAAGAGGATTCGAGTACAGGAGCAGGGAGGTACTACTGCAGTTGTACAAGGCCTTGGTGAGACCACACCTAGAGTGTTGTGTGCAGTTTTGGTTCCCTAATCTGAGGAAAGACATTCTTGCCATAGAGGGAGTACAAAGAAGGTTCACCAGATTGATTCCTGGGATGGCAGGACTTTCATATGATGAAAGACTGGATCGACTAGGCTTATACTCTCTGGAATTTAGAAGATTGAGGGGGGATCTGATTGAAACGTATACAATTCTAAAGGGATTGTACAGGCTAGATGCAGGAAGATTGTTCCCGATGTTGGGGAAGTCCAGAATGAGGGGTCACAGTCTGAGGATAAAGGGGAAGCCTTTTAGGACCGAGATGAGGAAAAACTTCTTCACACAGAGAGTGGTGAATCTGTGGAATTCTCTGCCACAGAAAACAGTTGAGGCCAGTTCATTGGCTATATTTAAGAGGGAGTTTGATATGGCCCTTGTGGCTGAAGGGATCAGGGGGTATGGAGGGAAGGTAGGTATAGGGTTCTGAGTTAGATGATCAGCCCTGATCGTACTGAGTGGCAGTGCAGGCTTGAGGGCCAAATGGCCTACTCCTGCACCTATTTTCTATGTTTCTATGTTTCTATCTTTAACCATGGAATACAATGGACTAAGGATGATAGGATAATTCCCAATAAGTCAGAAATAAAATCCTAGACATAGCACCTCCTATGATAAAGCAAGAAGCAAAACGCTTTGGGATATTGGCAGTACCACATGCCCAGATGACTATGCTCCTCTGACCCTTGTATGCTGTGGCCAGAAAGAAACTTAGTTTTGTATGGGGTCCTGAGCAACAATCAACATTTGAGCCTGCAAAGGAGGTCATTACCATGGCTTATCACTGTCTCCTCATTGAGAAGTCCTCCCCTTCGAACTGCAATATTCTGGTAAAGATGGTGTGACTGTCTGGAGCCTGAGGTATGGAGGAAGAAATATGCATCTAGGTTTCTGATCCCAAAAGCTTCCTGATGCTGCTACAAAATATGTTGCGTTTGAGAAACAACTTCTTGCCTTCTACTGGGCTTTGGTAGAGACTGAAAAACAGACAGGAGATTCTCTCATGTCTCTCTCCACTGACATTCCCATTATGGGATGGATATTCTCTGACACACTCACCCATAAGGCAGGATGTGCGCAACAGACTTCATTTGTCAAGTGGAAGTGGTATATTTCTGAACGAGTGTCAAAGAGACCTGATAGAATTAATAAAATGCATGAACTGGTTGCTGAATCCCTTCAGGCTACGTCACTCATGCCTGAACCTACCTCAATCAAAACCTCACCCGTTGTGTGGGGTGTTTCCTTTGACCTTCTGACACCTGATCAGCAGCAGCACACCCGGTTCACCAATGCCACTGTGATATAGAAGAATGTGATATTTGTTGGAAGGCTGCTGCCTTTAACCCTCTCACACATCAAGTTCTGAAGAAGAAAGGCCCTGCTGGGTCAAGTCAATATGCAGATCTTGCAGCAGTGCGTACCGTCATTGTGCATGAAACCGAAGAAGACCATATTTATATCAAATCTTGGGCTGTTGCTAATGGACTTGTTGTCTGGATGTCCCGATGGAACTGGCAGTGTTAAACTGTTATGGAACGTCCATTATGGGGTGCGGAGTGATGGAAGGACATTTGGAACCAATCATTGCATGTTAAAATTGCAGTTTACCATGCCAACACCCAAATGAAAGATGATTCACCGATGACAAGATTTAACAACATTGCTGACAAACTCGCTAGTGATGATATGGTGATATCTGGACCTCAGCCTCAAATATCATTATTACCACTTGCTCAGTTGTCCATGACTCTTCTGATTATTTGGGGTAAGCTACCATGGAGTGGTCTAGGTAGCGCAAATTATTTCTTCCTGTTGATATGGTTCATACAGTGGCAAGGAATTGTGGGCTAAGTTTAGAAATTAAGGACTAACGGCTTTTAAAATGACCCTTGATTTGCCATGGGCAGGCCTCTGCTCAGGTTTGGCAAATAGATTTTGTTGGTCCTATTCCTTTATAGAAATGACTCCAGCACCTCCTCACTATGATGGACACTTATGCTGGTCCTTTGCTGGCAATCCCTATTGTCAAATCTAATCAGGATGGTACCCTTCAGAGATCAGAACATCTTGCTTCTGCATGCAGCAATACCCTTAAAATTCTATCTGATGATGGTTTGCACATTTCAAGTCCTAGGATACAAGAGTGGGCTGTCTCTAATAGTGTACAGTGGGTCTTCCATGTCTCCAATTATCTTCAGCCCAATGGTCTGATTGAACAAATGAATGGCCTATTAAAACAGCAAATTTGTTTACTTACTCCTGCCCATACCTTATCTGGATGACTACCTGTCCTTCCTTCTGCTTTGTATAATTTGAACATCCACCCCTTAAAAGGAGGTGCCCTCTTTTCATTATTGAGAGGACAATCTCTTCCTTTTGTTCCTGATGGCACAACTGAACATGCTGATAATGAGCTGATTTGGTTCTGCAAGGGGTTAGGGAGTTAAAATTTGTGACATAGCTGTCTTCCCCTCCAGTGAAGTGAAATTACTGTCAACAGACAATGAAATCCATATTGAGTGATTGTACAAAGACAGACCCATCCTGTGTATGTCGAATAGGGTAAACTGACTAAGAGAGAATGAATACAGGGGGATGGGAACCAGTGCAGAGAGACAGAGGGGTGTAAAGTGAGGGTAGAAGCAAAAAGTACAAAGGAGAAAAGTAAAAGTGGCAGGCCGACAAATCCAGGGCAAGCATTAAAAAGGGCCACTTTTCAGCATAATTGTATAAGGGCTAAGAGAGTTGTAAAAGACCGCCTGAAGGCTTTGTGTGTCAATGCAAGGAGCATTCGTAATAAGGTGGATGAATTGAAAGTGCAGATTGTTATTAATGATTGTGATATAGTTGGGATCACAGAGACATGGCTCCAGGGTGACCAGGGATGGGAGCTCAACGTTCAGGGATATTCAATATTCAGGAGGGATAGACATGAAGGAAGGGGAGGTGGGGTGGCGTTGCTGGTTAAAGGAGAGATTAACGCAATAGAAAGGAAGGACATAAGCTGGGAAGATGTGGAATCGATATGGGTAGAGCTGCGTAACACTAAGGGGCAGAAGACGCTGGTGGGAGTTGTGTACAGGCCACCTAACAGTAGTAGTGAGGTCGGAGATGGTATTAAACAGGAAATTAGAAATGTGTGCAATAAAGGAACAGCGGTTATAATAGGTGACTTCAATCTACATGTAGATTGGGTGAACCAAATTGGTAAAGGTGCTGAGGAAGAGGATTTCTTGGAATGTATGCGGGATGGTTCTTTGAACCAACATGTCGAGGAACCAACTAAAGAGCAGGTTATTCTGGACTGGGTTTTGAGCAATGAGGAAGGATTAATTAGCGATCTTGTCGTGAGAGGCCCCTTGGGTAAGAGTGACCATAATATGGTGGAATTCTTCATTAAGATGGAGAGTGACATAGTTAATTCAGAAACAAAGGTTCTGAACTTAAAGAGGGGTAACTTTGAAGGTATGAGACGTGAATTAGCTAAGATAGACAGGCAAATGACACTTAAAGGATTGACGGTGGATATGCAATGGCAAGCATTTAAAGGTTGCATGGATGAACTAAAACAATTGTTCATCCCAGTTTGGCAAAAGAATAAATCAAGGAAGGTAGTGCACCCGTGGCTGACAAGAGAAATTAGGGATAGTATCAATTCCAAAGAAGAAGCATACAAATTAGCCAGAGAAAGTGGCTCACCTGAGGACTGGGAGAAATTCAGAGTTCAGCAGAGGAGGACAAAGGGCTTATTTAGGAAGGGGAAAAAAGATTATGAGAGAAAACTGGCAGGGAACATAAAAATGGACTGTAAAAGCTTTTATAGATATGTAAAAAGGAAAAGACTGGTAAAGACAAATGTAGGTCCCCTGCAGACAGAAACAGGTGAATTGATTATGGGGAGCAAGGACATGGCAGACCAATTGAATAATTACTTTGGTTCTGTCTTCACTAAGGAGGACATAAATAATCTTCCAGAAATAGTAGGGGACAGAGGGTCCAGTGAGATGGAGGAACTGAGCGAAATACATGTTAGTAGGGAAGTGGTGTTAGGTAAATTGAAGGGATTGAAGGCAGATAAATCCCCAGGGCCAGATGGTCTGCATCCTAGAGTGCTTAAGGAAATAGCCCAAGAAATAGTGGATGCATTATTGATAATTTTTCAAAACTCATTAGATTCTGGACTAGTTCCTGAGGATTGGAGGGTGGCTAATGTAACTCCACTTTTTAAAAAAGGAGGGAGAGAGAAACCGGGGAATTATAGACCGGTTAGCCTAACGTCAGTGGTGGGGAAACTGCTGGAGTCAGTTTTCAAGGATGTGATAACAGCACATTTGGAAAGCGGTGAAATGATCGGGCAAAGTCAGCATGGATTTGTGAAAGGAAAATCATGTCTGATGAATCTCATAGAATTTTTTGAGGATGTAACTAGTAGAGTGGATAGGGGAGAACCAGTGGATGTGGTATATTTGGATTTTCAAAAGGCTTTTGACAAGGTCCCATACAGGAGATTAGTGTGCAAACTTAAGGCACACGGTATTGGGGGTAAGGTATTGGTGTGGGTGGAGAATTGGTTAGCAGACAGGAAGCAAAGAGTGGGAATAAACGGGACCTTTTCAGAATGGCAGGCGGTGACTAGTGGGGTACCGCAAGGCTCAGTGCTGGGACCCCAGTTGTTTACAATATATATTAGTGACTTGGATGAGGGAATTAAATGCAGCATCTCCAAGTTTGCGGATGACACGAAGCTGGGTGGCAGTGTTAGCTGTGAGGAGGATGCTAAGAGGATGCAGGGTGACTTGGATAGGTTGGGTGAGTAGGCAAATTCAAGGCAGATGCAATTTACTGTGGATAAATGTGAAGTTATCCACTTTGGTGGCAAAAATAGGAAAACAGATTATTATCTGAATGGTGGCCGATTAGGAAAAGGGGAGGTGCAACGAGACCTGGGTGTCATTATACACCAGTCATTGAAAGTGGGCCTGCAGGTACAGCAGGCGGTGTAAAAGGCGAATGGTATGCTGGCATTTATAGCGAGAGGATTCGAGTACAGGAGCAGGGAGGTACTACTGCAGTTGTACAAGGCCTTGGTGAGACCACACCTGGAGTATTGTGTACAGTTTTGGTCCCCTAATCTGAGGAAAGACATCCTTGCCATAGAGGGAGTACAAAGAAGGTTCACCAGATTGATTCCTGGGATGGCAGGACTTCCATATGAAGAAAGACTGGATGAACTGGGCTTGTACTCGTTGGAATTTAGAAGATTGAAGGGGGATCTGATTGAAACGTATAAGATCCTAAAGGGATTGGACAGGCTAGATGCAGGAAGGTTGTTCCCGATGTTGGGGAAGTCCAGAACGAGGGGCCACAGTTTGAGGATAGAGGGGAAGCCTTTTAGGACCGAGATTAGGAAAAACTTCTTCACACAGAGAGTGGTGAATCTGTGGAATTCTCTCCCACAGGAAACAGTTGAGGCCAGTTCATTAGCTATATTTAAGAGGGAGTTAGATATGGCCCTTGTGGCTACGGGGGTCAGTGGGTATGGAGGGAAGGCTGGGGCGGGGTTGTGAGTTGGATGATCAACCATGATCATAATAAATGGCGGTGCAGGCTCGAAGGGCCGAATGGCCTACTCCTGCACCTATTTTCTATGTTTCTATGTTTCTAAAACAGTTCTAATTATCTCTCTACTTTTGTGATTAAAGGTTCCTGCTGGAATTTTGCATTGTTCTGTTTTAATGCTTGTCTTCTATTTTGTTGGATTTGCCTTCAGTTGAGACCTGAAAAGCCTCATAAGACCTCATAAATTTGTGATTAGTGAAGTGATATTACTGTTTCGGGAAAAGATGTACACTATAAGTGTAAGGAAGTATTGTAAACCTAGAGTAACTGCCCTCAAACAACTTTTTTCTATGAAACAAGTAGAGTTCCAAATTGATTGTAATTTGACTCTTGCATCCCTGATCTCAATGTATTGTTTGTAAATCTTACTTAGTCAGTTCATCCACCATTTCTTAGTCCCCGTTACTACCTCTCCAGCATCACTTTCCAGTGGTCTGATATCTACACTCGCTTCTCTTTTCCACTTTATGTATCTAAATGAACTTTGGGTATTAACTTGTGATAGGTTTGCCTCAGAACATTGTGGAACCGTGTCTCCAAGATACTTTTAGATTGTTTGTGTTTAAAAGGTATCTGAGGAAATATCATATATGTGTAAAGTTACCTGAGGGAAAGAAGAGTGTATAAACGAATAAGCTTATTACAAATGGAGCAAGGAACATCAAAAACATGAAAGAAGCACGGGATGAACTAAAATCCATTCCTCTTGTTCTGGTTTCTGCAATGCCTCAATTGTTCATCTGAATCTTTGGTATACCTTTCAAGTTTATAGGAACTATACCTGTGTTTTGGAATTCCTTTATCCGTTGTGTTTTATGCTTTGTGTTTCAGAAATGGCTTGCCATTTGGAAATGTTTAAAATGGAAATCCTCTGGAATTTAAATGTGTTTTAAAAATCTGTGGATTTAAACATCTATCACTGAAAACAAATTGTGTTTTACACTACTTTGTTAGATGGAAGTATCTTCTCCTTGGTAAGGAGAGGAGAACCACCACTCAAAGAGTGAGCATTGGCAGCTTAACTTGCCATGGAGGATAAACAGGAAAGTAAATTAGTATTTGAAGATTATGTAGTTACAGTATAATCTCCATTTAGTGAGGCTTAATGTCTTCATTTAAGTTTAGAACTTTGTGGTCAGCAAACCCAAAACCATCAGACTACTAACTCTTTCGAAAAGATCATTTTCCAACTCTCCGCAATGTATTTGTTTCAATACTTGTGCAATTTGATTTTCAAAGCTACTTTTGAATCAGGTCCTACTAATCTATTAGGCAACAAACGTCAAATCATAATTTCATATGCTTTATTTCCTTTCTTGTCACCACTAGCATCCTTTGACAATTAAGTTTTTTTTTCTGTTTCTAAGCATGATCTTAATCTATAGGTTGAGTGAACTCGGCCTTTTCTCCTTGGAGCGATGGAGGATGAGAGGTGACCTGATAGAGGTGTATAAGATGATGAGAGGCATTGATTGTGTGGATAGTCAGAGGCTTTTTCCCAGGGCTGAAATGGTTGCCACAAGAGGACACAGGTTTAAGGTGCTGGGGAGCAGGTACAGAGGGGGTGTCAGGGGTAAGTGCTTTACTCAGAGTGGTGAGTGCATGCAATGGGCTGCTGGCAACGGTGGTGGAAGCAGATACGATAGGGTCTTTTAAGAGCCTTTTAGACAGGTACGTGGAGCTTAGTAAAATAGAGGGCTATAGGTAAGCCTAGTAATTTCTAAGATGGGGACATGTTTGGCACAACTCTGTGGGCCGAAGGGCCTGTATTGTGCTGTTTCTATGTTTCTATGTATATTTCACCCACCATGTCCATGCCTACCAGTGATATGTATCTAAGTGAATGCCATCTTCCAGTACTTGGCCTAAATCACATCCTCTCTTAATTGTCTCCACTCTATTAAATTTATCCCTGTTGTTAATTCTCTCTCTCTGTACCGTGCATCTCCAGGGCAAAACTCCCAGCCTCTTCCTCTCTGACTCTATTTCACATAGCCAGTTTTATGCTATGGTCTAATAGTACAGCAGTCAGTGCAATGTTTTACAGCAGCCAGCTTTAAAATCGAGGTTCAATTCCCATTGCTGCCTTTAAAGAGTTTGTATGTTCTCCCCATGACCACAGATGTACGGTTTAGTGTTAGCGAGTTGTGGGCATACTATGTTGGTGCTGGAAGAGTGGCGACACTGGCAGATTGCATCCAACGCAATTCTTGCTGATTTGATTTGATGCAAACAGTGCAATTTTCTGTATGTTTCAATGTACATGTAACAAATAATGATAATTGCTCTTAATATTAATGGCATAACTGAAATGTAAGGTTATTTCAGATGGCATTTGAGAACACAATCAGGTAGGGTGGCTCAGCAGTCACAATCAGGTACAGATGGCAGATTTCCTCTACTGAAGGGCTTTAATGAAACAAATGGAACCAAATGTTTCTCTGGATGAGGAGAAAGAAAACTAAGAGATAATTCTCCCAATTTATGTCACTGATTAGTAAGTAGTATATAGCTGAAAAAGTTGAAATGGCTTTTACAATTTTCAGATTGGATGACATTTTGGTAAAATTGCAGCAATATTATTCATATCAGAGTCTGCAGATACTGGAAACCTTTAGCATCACAGACCAAGTGCTGGAGAAACTCAGCAAGTCAGGCAGCATCAATGAAGAGGAATGAATATTTTGAGCTGAGAAACTTCCCGAGTCCTTATGTTGTATGAAGGAAATAAGACTCCAGTGCTACAGTACAACAGGCTCTTTTAGCCTCCAAATGAAATAGCCAATTTAGCTGCTCAGGTTATAACCAACACATGGAAACAATTAAAAAAATATCAAAGTGGATAGATCACTCATAGTTGGAGGTATAGTGGTATATAGATGGAAAGGAATAGCCTGGGAGTTATGTCCTGAAAATGCAGTGCAATAAGTCAAACATGGACTGCTGATTTTCACTTACCTCCCTTCCTCAGCAGCTGAGCCAATATTCCGTGCTGAATATTTTTTAGAAGAGGCACTGGGTGTAATGAGCACACAAAATGTACAGTTAGTGGGGACTTCACACCCATCTTCAAAAATGACTTTATAGAACCTGTTTCCAAGAAAATTGATTAAGTTCTTAAAAAATCATTTTCCTGACGAAGCTAGCAACAGTCAGGCACAAACCCACGTTTTGTATAACGTACCTAAACTCATCCTCACCAGTTTACCTGCTGTTGATTCATCAGGCCATAACAGAATTTGACAATTCTTCTGGAGCTCAAGTGCTGTCTTCACACTTAATCTATGATAATGTCTAGTTGTCATAGCCACTATGTTAAATGCAACAGACTGAAAACTGATTCAGCATGCACAAGATGGTCTAGGCCAATGGCAGAAGCAGAATTGTACTTTATACCACATCCATAATCTCATGTCCTTACAAGTACCTCATCTACCATTGTGAAACAAGATAATCAATTTTAGTTTAATGCAGACTGGAACTGAGCAGCACATGGTTCCATTTCTAGCCTGATATGGATGCAATAATGTGGTACATCCTGGTGAAGGTAAAGCATAATGGATCGTAATTATTCCTATTTGCACAGCTTGTTTCTTTTGCTCATCAGTTTTTGTCAATCTTTGTCTGCTTATGTGCAGTTTTTCATAAAATTCTATTGTATTTCTTTCTTCCTGTAATTGTCTGCAAGAAAATGAATCTCAAGTTTGTATATGGCAGCATATATTAGATATACTATGATAATAAATTTACTTTGAACTTAACTATGTTTTATTACTTTTTTTACTATTTCAGATGCTCAAATTAATAAACGGCTTGGTTTTTGAAGTCTTGCACCAATTTTATTTTTGTGATGAATATTCACTTTCCAGGGACTGAGGCTTATTGTTAGCCTCAGACTGAGCCCTGGATTAATTGAGAGATCTGCAACCTGCTGAGGGCTAGATCAGGTGACCAAGGAAGGTACAAGAGGTCCAGTTATTACCTCCGAAAAGCCATTTCACATATGAAATGTCAATTCCGATCCTTACTTGAATCACAGAATGATGTTCAACTGCTTTGTCTGTCTTAGTTTATTTGTGTGTAGTTTTTCCTTGTTTCCATTGTGTTTCTTTATAAATACTATGAGTGCCCACAAGAAAATGAATCTCAGTGTAGTATATGGTTAATTATACATACTTCGATAATAAATTTACTTTGAACTTGATCTTTGAACAGTGGCATGACCTTTCCAAAGGGTCATAGCTATTGGTGATAAAGTTGAACATCTATCAAATATTCTTTGCTCAGCTTTTTGTTGTAAACAAGAACCAGTCTCTAGTTTTTAATGTAGGTCACAAGTTTAAAGTTAAAGCTTAGGATGCTAGCCCACTGTAGGTGACTGGCTGCTAAGAGGTCTGGTTTTCAAAATTAAGTGACCAGGAGACTTTTTGTCTGTTTTAGCCAAATACAAGACAATGAAGTTATGTCACTTAGGATACCAAACATGGTTACTAGTTGGGATGTTTGTGTACTCGGAGGGTCAGTCCCTTACAGCATTAATTGTGGATGTTTGGGATCTCTGTTGCTGGAAGCTTTCAAGACCATCTGTGTGAGTTACTTTGTACCAGCAAAACATCACGTGCAGATGATGTTACCTAGTAGAAAATAGTATAAACATTTGAAGCATTAGAAATGATAAGGAGAATGATAGAAAGTCAGAGAGACATAGTCAAGTAGTCCTTAACATTCACTTTCTGTGATGTATCTGTGATTCATTCATCTACAACTCATTGGTATGTTCTATTAGAATTACACCTGTGTTTGGAAAGCCTCTGTAGTTAGTAAATCTTTTGTAATTTGGAAATCTTTTAAATTTAAACATGTATCATTTGAAAAAAAAATGTGTTTAAACTAATTTATTTGTGGGAAATATGTCCTCTGTGGGAAGGAGTATGGACCCACCAAACAAGCAGTGGGTATTGGCAACTAAACTTTACTGTAGAGGCTAGACAGGGAAGTAAACTAGTCATTGAAGAGTAGGTGGATACAGTATAACCTCTCTATAGTGAGGGTACTATAATACAGTGGCATGCAAAAGTCTGGGCACCCCTGGTCAAAATTTCTGTTACTGTGAATAGCTAAGTGAGTAAAAAATGAACTGATTTCCAAAAGGCATAACGTTAAAGATGACACATTTCTTTAACATTTTAAGCAATAAAACTTTTTTATTTCCATCTTTTACAGTTTCAAAATAACAAAAAAGGAAAAGGGCCCGAAGCAGAAGTTTGGGCACCGTGCATGGCAGTACTTAGCAACACCCACTGTGGCAAGTATCACAGCTTGTAAACGCTTTCTGTAGCCAGCTAAGAGTCTTTCAATTCTTGTTTGGCGTTTTTCACCTATTCTTCCTTGCAAAAGGCTTCTAGTTCTGTGAGATTCTTGGGCCATCTTGCATGCACTGCTCTTTTGAGTTCTATCCACAGATTTTCGATGATGTTTAGGTCAGGGGACTGTGAGGGCCATGGCAAAACCTTCAGCTTGCACCTCTTGAGGTAGTCCATTGTGGATTTTGAGATGTTTTTAGGATTATTATCTTGTTATAGAAGCCATCCTCTTTTCATCTTCGGCTTTTTGACAAACGGTGTGATGTTTGCTTCCAGAATTTGCTGGTATTTAATTGAATTCATTCTTCCCTCTACCAGTAAATGTTCCCCATGCCACTGGCTGCAATACAAACCCAAAGCATGATCGATCCACCCTCATGTTTAACAGTTGGAGAGGTGTTCTTTTCATGAAATTCTGCACCCTTTTTTCTCCAAACGTACCTTTGCTCATTACGGCCAAAAAGTTCTATTCAAAAGGCTCAAAGGAACATCTAAACAAGCCTGATGCATTTCGGAAACAAGTCCTGTGGACTGATGAAATTAAAATAGAACTTTTTGGCCGCAATGAGCAAAGGTAAAGTAAAGGCATCCGTTAGTCTTGCGAGACCATGGATCTGCGCCTGGAAACTCTTCACTCTCTAGGGCGCAGGCCTGGGTAGGTTGTATGGAAGACTGGCAGTTGCCCATGCTGCAAGTCTCCCCTCTCCACGACACCGATGTTGTCCAAGGGAAGGGCATCAGGATCCATACAGCTTGGCAACAGTGTCATCGCAGAGCACTGCGTGATTAAGTGCCTTGCTCAAGGACACAACACGCTGCCTCGGCTTGGGCTCGAACTCATGACCTTCAGATCACTAGTCGAATGCCTTAACCACTTGGCCATGTGCCCACACATGAGCAGAAGTATGTTTGGAGAAAAAGCTGCAATACTTGCCAAAGGGGGTGTTGCTAAGTACTGCCATGCAGGGTGCCCAAACTTTTGCTTCGGGCCCTTTTCCTTTTTTGTTATTTTAAAACCGTAAAAGACAGAAATAAAAAAGTTTTCTTGCTTAAAATATTAAAGAAATGTTAGAACCTCTTGCAATTGCTATTCGAGAATCTTCAAATATTACTGGGATAACTCGGGGATTAAAGTCCCATAAATTATCACTCTATGCTGATGATTTACTTTTATATATTTCTAATCCTGAGAAATCCATTCCTGCTGTTTTAGAGTTATTAGCACAATTTGGTTTTTTCTCAGGTTATAAATTAAATCTTAGTAAGAGTGAACTTTTTCCGATTAATAAACATCTTCCCTTATATTATAAATTTCCATTTAAATTGATTAATAATTATTTTTCATATCTTGGGATTAAAATTACTTGTAAATACAAAGATTTATTTAAGACTAACTTCTTACCATTAATAGACCATATTACTCAACTTTCATCTAAATGGTTTCCCTTATATTTAACTTTGATTGGTCGTATTAATGCAGTTAAGATGTTTTTTTTGCCAAAATTTTTATATGTGTTTCAGGCATTACCAATTTTCGTTCCAAAATCTTTCTTTGATAAAGTTGACTCTAAAATTTCTTCATTTATTTGGCAGAATAAGAATCCGAGACTGGGTAAAATACATTTACAGAAAGCTAAGAGAGATGGAGGTTTAGCATTACCTAACTTTAGATTCTATTATTGGGCTATTAATATTCGACATATGAAATTTTGGTTACTTGACCAGGATATACTATCTATTCCTAAATGGGTAGCATTGGAATTACAATCTGTTCAGGGTTATACACTTGGCTCTATTTTAGGTTCCTCTCTCCCTTATGATTCGAAACGCCTTAAGCAGGTCTCTAACCCGATAGTTAAATATGCTTTGCGCATTTGGTTTCAATTCAGAAAATTTTTTGATCTTAATCAATAGCGATTCCTATTTTAGGTAACATATTTTTTCCTCCCTCTTTTATGGATCGCGCTTTTCAAACTTGGAAGACTAAGGGTATTTTACGGTTTTTGGATTTATTTTTAGATGGTTCCCTTATGTCTTTTGAACAATTATCTAATAAATATAACTTATCAAGAATACATTTTTTTAGATATTTACAAGTTAGAAATTTCCTAAGTACTATACTTTCTTCCTTTCCAATGCTTCCTCCTACATATATTTTAGATTCGATAATTAACCTTAATCCATGTCAGAAAGGTGCATCGGCTATGATTTATAATATTATTATGAAACTTAGGAAAGCTCCATTTGATAAGATTAGGGTAGATTGGGAACAGGAATTGGGGCTTACCATTTCTGTGGATGATTGGGGGCAGATTTTACAATTAGTTAATACTTCCTCTATTTGTGCTAAACATTCCCTAATTCAATTTAAAGTGGTTCATAGAGTACATATGTCCAAAGATAAGTTAGCGCGTTTTTACTCGCATATTAATCCTTTCTGTGATAGATGTTCGGGGCAGATAGCCTCTTTAACTCATATGTTTTGGTCTTGCCCTACTTTGGAAACTTTTTGGAGAGATATTTTCAATATTATTTCTAAGGTATTAAATATAGATATCTCTCCTCACCCTATTACTGCTATCTTTGGACTACCTAAAATTTCTAGTAATCTTTCCCCTTCAGCCCGTAGAATGATTGCATTTCTTACGTTAATGGCGAAAAGATGTATTTTACAACATTGGAAAGAGCTTAATGCTCCAACTACCTTTTTTTGGTTTTCTCAGACGATTTTATGTTTGAATTTGGAGAAAATTAGAAGTAACCTTTATGATTCTTCATTTAAATTTGAACAGATTTGGGGACCTTTTATTCGATATTTTCATTTAATGTAATATTTACCCTTCTTGTTTTTTTTTCACTGTTTTTAATGGAGGTCGGGATTGAGGACGTGATTTTAACTTTGACTCTGTTTGGTTTCAAGTTAGCCCATTGCTTTGCTTTGCTTTTAGTTAGTTGCACGGTGGGTTTTTTTTGGGGGGGGGGGGGGTTTCTTTTTTTTCCATTGATATATATAAAATTTAGTATACTATTATGTTATCTTGGTTTCTTATGTTTAAATTACATTGTTTGTAGTATTTTTTTTGGTATTGATACCTTTTGGAATTTTATTATACTTTAACATTGTATTAATGTTTATATGGCTTACCTTTTTTGTATACTTACTCAATAAAAAGATTTAAAAAGAAAGTAAAATATTAAAGAAATGTGTCATCTTTAACTTTATGCCTTTTGGAAATCAGTTCATCTTTTACTCGCTTAGCTATCCACAGTAACAGAAATTTTGACCAGGGGTGCCCAAACTTTTGCATGCCACTGTATCTATACAGGATAGGGCTTAAAATCTTCTTTTGAGTGAAGAGGTTTGTGGATAGGGCACCCAATACCATCACATTTTCAGAGAAGCTATATTCCTATCATCTCCCTGAAAAATAAAGATGTCCTGTCCAGGAAAACAAACAAAAATACTGTCCAATCCAGTCACTCACTGTTCCAACAGTCAATTTCCAAGTAAGTGATGATAACTGGTGTTACCTTTGCTTACCATAATCTGTGCACTGATGTTCAATTTGGGTTCTGTAAGGACCTCTTGGCTCATGAACAAATAAGCTGAATTACACATCAAAGCAGCATTTGATCAAAAGGAGATCAAACAGACTGAGTGAACTTAGAATTTCCCAGACCCTGCACAATGGATGATGGTTGTAGTCTATCATCTTAGCCCAGAAGCATCACTACTGGAATGTATTAGTGTGTCCCTTTGGACCCAGAAGCTTCAAATACTTCATTTATGGCTTTTGTTCCAACATAAGGGCAGAATTCATGATGATCACTGAAAAAAGTAAAGTATTTAGTAACTGTTGAAGTAAAGAGACAGACTGTGTCCATCTATGGCAAGACCTAGACTTCATTCAGGGATACACTTATGCATTATGAATGCTAGCTGACACCTACAAGTCCCTCACAAAAGGTGTAGAATAATTATGATGTTAATTGTGTTATGTTTTAAAACTCCAAAACATAAAACTAATAGAGAGAACAACACGGGAGCCGGGGTTAACTTGATTAGATTTACTTTGGTGAGGCATACATATATGATATGGTGGCATAATGATATACCCTGCTGTACAAAAGTCTTAGCCACACATATATATAGAAAGGGTGCCTAAGACTTATGCCCAGTACTGTAGTTGTCAATGTGTAGAGTAAGTTTGTGAAACTGCTGGGAGCAAAGGATGTTGGGAATGGTGAGGGTGGAGCGCCACAGGAGGGTTGTGGGACAGGTGGGAGAGAAGGAATGACGGGGTGGGAGGTAGCACAGGTACAGACACACCTAGCCCTGAGACAGCAAGCAAGTTGATTTGATTCCAAACAATTGGTTTATTGACCATTACAGAGTGTCTCTCTGGTGCGTCCCACACCCTGCTCGCTTCCTTCCCCTTTTCCCATGATTCCCTCCTCCCTGCCCTCTTCCCACTCTCAGTCCACAATAGAAACCCCTATCAGAATCAAGTTTATTATCACTCACAGATGTCATGAAATATTTGCTTTTTTGAGGTATCAGTGCAGTCTAATGCATAAAATTACTACAGTACTGTGCAAAAGTCTAAAGCATTGTAGCTATATATATATATACACACCTAAGACTTTTGCATACTAGGGTATGTCATTCATGTGCTTTTACATATAACCTAAAATGAATTATGTAAACAATAATGTTTAATCAAACAATGTATTTACAATATTACTCAAATATTAATGAAATATTAAATATACAACAAATGGCTCTGATTTCCCAAATATTTCCCTCATCAACAAGGCTTGAGCTTAAAGGAATAGACCTGTAAATATCATCCGCCTCTGTTTTGTCTAAATAATATACAAGCCTGGCTCGATTTGCTGTTCTTCCATCACCACGGGGCCAAAGTCTCAAATTACCTCCAACATTGTGCTGTGACTCAAGATGCCAGCTCACCAGTCCCATCTCAAGGGCAACCGTGGGTCGTTTATAAATGTGGACATTGCCAATAACACCCACATCCTAATTATAAATTATAGGAAAAAAAAGCAGGCACCAACTGTCTTTATAGTTTTGTTTTGAGTGGCTGAGATGCCTTAACAAGAAAGGAGCAAGATGCCACATTTTAATGGCAATTACTATGGGTTTTGATCAAAATCACCAATGTTATGTTTTGTAACTTCAAAACACCAAATTAATTTCAAGAAAGACACAGGAGTCCGTGAATGCGGGTCTGGCTTTGAGTTTACTTTAGGTGAGGCGCGCTCATATTATGTGGTAGTGTGATAGCGTATGTAATTAATGCATTTCACATAAAACCCATGATGAATTATTTTAAATGAACAAGAATATTTAATCATCAATACATTTACAAGCTTACTCAAATGTTATTGAAATATTAAGTACACAACACCTCCCTGTTTAGCTGTAAACTCCAACTCAATAGAGAATGCATCTCAACTATATACGTAGTATATTATATAATACAACTACTATATACGGACATCTACAGCATAGTAAATTTAAAATTTTCCCATTCAGCCAAAACACTTAACTGGTGTGGAAGATTTCTTACTCTAGTCGGATAACATCTTTCCTGACAAGGGCTATCACTCTGCTTGGCAGGTGAGACTAGTGGCTGCGAAACAATCTGGAGATCTGGGGCCTCCGCTGAGGTAATTGTAGGAATTGACTCTCAGACTGCAGGTAGTGGCTGTGCTCCCCTTAACTGATTGACATGTTGTGCCCAGATGATATCGGACTCATTCTCTACTGTGGAGGAGAGTAATCCAGTTCTGTCCAAAACCTTTCCAAGTATCCGCATTTGATCAATTTTGTAGTTCCTCGCCAGGACTACTTGTCCAGAAGTGAAATATCAAACCTTCTTGTTTGATGGGCCTTCAATTTCTCTCAGCTGTTTGGCCTGCATCCTCCTTCTGAGGTTTGAGGAGATCCAAGGTGAACGCAAAGGACAACTCAGCTGGTGAGTTGTTTGTTGTGGAGTGTGTTGCGTTGTGATATGCAAGGAGGAAATTGGTGAGCTTCTGATTCAGTGTCAGTGTAGTACGTTCTGCTGCCATTGCTTGCAGTCCATTCTTTAAACTCTGGATAAACCTTTCCACCAAGCCGCTTGTAGCTCGGTGGCATGGTGCAGATGTAATATGTCTGATTCCATTTATTTTTAGGAATGATTGAAACTGTTGTAACACAGACTGTAGTCCATTGTCACTGACTTAGTGTTCTGAAACATGGTCCTTGTGAAAAGGCTTCTCAATAGATCAACAATGTGGAGGCTGTAGTTGAGAATTTAGGGAACACTTCTGGCCCCTTTTTAGCTGTTTCCACTATTACCAAGAAATCTGTGCACATGAACAATCCAGCAAAAGCCACAAGAATCCTCTGTCAGGGTATTGCAGGCCATTCCCATGGATGGAGGGGTCATTGCTCTTGTCATCTTCTGGAAATGTTGGCTTCCCATACAGTGAATGGTAAGCTTCTCAATTGGCTGATCCATCCCAAGCCACCAGACAAAGCTTCGAGACAACATTTTCATTTTAATCACCCCTGGATGATTGGCAAGTAGCTCCTCCAATACTTTAACTCTCAGCTTGGATGGTACAACAACTCACAATCCTCACATAAGGCAACCTCTGTCAAGGGCAAGTTCATCCTAGAGTTGGTAAAACTGGAGAAAGTGGGATTTCTGTTGCACAGTCCAGCCATTTTAGGTGACCATGTAGTGTAGGGTCTTTTCTGGTTTCCCTTTACATTATCTCTGCCGTAATAGGGAGACTTCCGATTTGCGTCAGACAGAATACACATGGTGCAAGGCATAATTGCAGAACATGGGTGCAGGAACCAGTCCAAAAATAAGCTGATTATACGGATAAAGCCAGTGTCTGCATATGAGCCCTTTCCACAACAGTGCCACAATTTGTTTTTAAACAGAAATGCCACAATTTTATTCATGCTCACTTACATTCCTGACTGCCATTCAATTGCATCCCTGTCTGCTGTTTCCATTGATACAGCAATTTCAACTGCTCTTTTAAATGTAAGTTGTGCTTCAGTTAGGAACCACTTTTGAATGCTTTTTTTTAAAGATTCCACAAACTAAGTGATCTTTCAGTGTATCAGTAAGACCATTACCAAACTGACAATGTTCAGACAATCATTTCAATTCAGCCACATACGCCGAAATGGACTCCCCTTCTTTTTGATTCCGCTTATGAGACCTAATGTGTTCTGCAATTAACAATGGCTTTGGTTTGAAGTGTTCCTGCATCAATTTTACAATAGTAGCAAAACTCATTTCTGATGGTTTGGTTGAGGCAGTCAAAGGTTGAAGCAAACCATATGCCTTTAACCCGAATGCACTTAACAAAATTGACACTCATTTCTCATTAGTTGCTTCAATTGTTTCAAAATACTGTTCCAATAGAGCAGTGTATGTGAGCAAATTATCCACTGTGTAATCAAACTTGTCTATCTTTCCGATGTATCCAGCCGTTTCTGATATTTTTATGATTATTATCACCAAGTATTCACAAATTATGAACACTGAATTATTCTGTGTACAGCCTTTTCACTCTGTCTCTCTATGGCCTGAGCTGTTTCTTTTAGGCTTGACTGTTCCTCTCACAGCATTTTTTATTTTAGTTCAAACATCTCTCTCCACTTTAACAGGTTGGTAGCCATCTTGGGTTCATTCCAAAAATACCTCACCATCAATGTCATGTTTTGTAATTTCAAAGCCTTAAAGAAAGTCACAGGAGTTCAAGAATGTAGGCCTGGCTTTGAGTTTATTTTAAGTGAGGCGCGCAGATGTCAAGTAGTAGCGCGATGATGTAAGAAATTAATGTATTTTATTATTTTAAATGAACAAGAATGGTCAATTTTCAAAATATTTACAATGTTACTCAAATGCTACTGAAATATTAAATGCACAACAACCAACATCCAGCTCTTGAAGCTATGGTGCATGCATGGAAGGCACTGCCGAGAGTGGTGGTAAGTCTGATACAATACAGTCACTTAAGAGACTCTTAGATAGGCACACGGATGTGAGAAAAAAACAGAAGGTTATGTGCTGTGTAGGAAGAAAGGGTTAGATTGACCATTAAGTATGTTTATATAGTTCGACACAATAGTGAAGGCCTAAGGGCCTGTATTGTGCTGGTTTGCTCTGAGCTTTCTGTTCAAGTGTGACAGTGGAAAAGTGTGTATGGAACTGGAGGAAATAGCGGAGGTACTTAATGAATACTTTGCTTCAGTATTCACTACGGAAAAGGATGGTGGCGATTGTAGGGATGACTGGCAGTGGACTGAAAACCTTCAGAATTTAGATATTAAGGAAGGGGATCTGCTGGAGCTTTTGGAAAGCATCAAGTTGGATAAGTCACCGGGATGGATGGGATGTACCCCAGGCTACTGTGAGAGGTGAGGGAGGCGATTGATGAGCCTCTGGCAATGATCTTTGCATCATCAATGGGGACAGGAGAGGTTCCGGAGGATTGGAGGGTTGCAGATGTTGCTCCTTTATTCAAGAAAGGGAGTAGAGATAGCCCAGGAAATTATAGACCAGTGAGTCTTACCTCAGTGGTTGGTAAGTTGATGGAGAAGATCCTGAGAGGCAGGACTTATGAACATTTGGAGAGGTATAATATGATTAGGAATAGTCAGTATGGCTTTGTTAAAGGCAGGTCGTGCCTTACGAGCCTGATTGAATTTTTTGAGGATGTGACTAAACACATTGATTAAGGTAGAGCCGTAAATGTAGTGTATATGGATTTTAGCAAGGCATTTGATAAGGTTCCCCATGCATGGCTTATTGAGAAAGTAAGGAGGCATGGGATCCAAGGGGACATTGCTTTGTGGATCCAGAACTGACTTGCCCACAGAAGGCAAAGAGTGGTTGTAGATGGGTCATAATCTGCATGGAGGCCGGTGACCAGTGGTGTGCCTCAGGGATCTGTTCTGGGACCTCTACTCTTTGTGATTTTTATAAATGACCTGGATGAGGAAGTGGAGGGATGAGTTAGTAAATTTGCTGATGGCACAAAGGTCGTGGGTGTTGTGGATAGTGTGGAGGGCTGTCAGAGGTTACAACGGGACATTGATAGGATGCAAAATTGGGCTGAGAAGTGGCAGATGGAGTTCAACCCAGATAAGTGTGAAGTGGTTCATTTTGGTAGGTCAAATATGATGGCAGAATATAGCATGAATGGTAAGAATCTTGGCAGTGTGGAGGATCAGAGGGATCTTGAGGTCCAAGTCCATAGGACACTCAAAGCTGCTATGCAGGTTGACTCTGTGATTAAGAAGGCATACAATGCGTTGGCCTTCGTCAATTGTGGGATTGAGTTTAAGAGCCGAGAGCTAAATTATTGGAGCTAAATAGGACTGGTCAGACCCCACTAGGAGTACTGTGCTCAATTCTGGTTGCCTCACTAGAGGAAGGATGTGAAAACCATAGAAAGGGTGCAGAGGAGATTTACAAGGACATTGCCTGGATTGGGGAGCATGCCTTATGAGATTAGGTTGAGTGAACTTGGCTTTTTCTCCTTGGAGCAACGGAGGATGAGAGGTGACCTGATAGAGGTGTACAAGATAATGAGAGGAATTGATTGTGTGGATAGTCAGAGGCTTTTCCCCAGGGCTGAAATGGCTAGCATGAGAGAGCATAGTTTTAAGATGCTTGGAAGTAGGTACAGTGGAGATGTCAGGGGTAAGTTTTATACGCGGGGACTGGTGAATGCATGGAATGGGCTGCCGGCAGCGGTGGTGGATGTGGAAACGATAGGGTCTTTTAAGAGACTCCTGGATGGCTACATGGAGCTTAGAAAAATAGAGGGCTATGGGTAAAGCCTAGGTAGTTCTAAGTTAGGGACATGTTCAGCACAGCTTTGTGGGCTGAAGGGCCTGTATTGTGCTGTATGTTTTCTTTGTTTCTATGTTTCTATATTCCGAGGCTCCCATGCCTGAGACACAGAATTCTGGCCCCCCTCATTGACTTGGAAGATTTGAGAGTCTTAGTTTTTTTCCCCCTTTCCTCTCCACATAGAATCTAATCTTACTCATGTTCCCTGATGTGATTATTGGGATTTGCTGCTTGGATCCTGCTAAATCACACCTATGTAACACTAAAACTTCATTGATTCCACCAGGGAACTAGGGCAAAAGCTTAGGAAGCAAAGAGTTGGAAGGCATATTGATTATAAAACTATCTTTTTACCTTTTTTTGTGTTTTTAGTTAAACTTTTTTCCTTTAAAAAATATAGAGTTCTTTAAAACTAATTGAAATCAATGATTATTACAGTTGGGAAAGCCCACTGCTCCATCTTAAGGGTGCTTCTACACAGACTCTCTTTACTGCTCTTACCAAGCCTCTGTTAATTTTGATAATAAGCCATTGGAGTTTGGGATGTGAACAAGCCCCTCTGCGCTGGTCTGGGCATGTCAGCTGTGGGATAATTGTGAGTGATAGGAGGACCTGGTCAAACTTATAAGTGAAATGAAACCACTCACGAACACTGTTCTTCATGAATTTGTTTTTATACATTTTTCTTGATATTGTCTGTATGATAGAAAATGAAATTTGGAAAATAATATTGAGAAGGATGGCTTAAAAAAATCTGAGATGTTACTCAGCCAGTATAGTAGCTGAGGAATGCAAACAAAGAATGCCCTCAGAAGGTCAAATAACATCAATGGATAAAGAATGAGTTAATGTTTCAGACTGATGACTCCATCAAAACTGGTAAAGAAAAATGTATATTTTCAGTTACGGAGATTGAGAGCTGGAGAGAGCAAAGCTGATTGGATGCATATTATTTTTTTCAAGGCGACAATTATTTTCAAAAATGTTGGTTAAAATAAAGTGATACTAATTCATAATGAATTGAAACAAGGTATATCTATGTCAGTAAAATACAAGTAGTTGGATTTACCTGGAATTATTAAATTCAACATTAAGTCTTGAGGGTTGCAATGAGCGCAGTCAGATGAAGAGATGCTGGGCCTTCAGCTGGTGCTGGCCATTCTTAGAGCAATTCAGGAAGGTGAAAACAGAGGGGTCAATGTGGGAATGGGACAGATATGTAAAGTAACAAGTGATTGCAAGCTCAAAGTCACAAATACCAAGCAAGGAGCGATGATTTGAAAGAAGTCACTACATCTATGTTTGGTTTCTCCACTATAAAGGAAACCACATTGTGTGGACAAAATGCAATATGCTAAACTGGAAGAACTGAAAGTGAATCATTTCTTCACTGGTATTACTATTCAGAGTTTCCATGCGAAGTGCATTAGTGGGAAAGGATGAGATGAAAGTGTATCTTTCTTCCCTTCAGAAAGGGAAAGGTTAATTCTAATATGCTTGAATGGGCATTTGTTTGGTGTGGACAAGGGGCACCCTTTACTTATTTATATGGGGGACTGTGTGAAACTGGGGTGAGAGTGTAAATATGGGAGGTAGAGGAGATATGGTTGGGAGCCCTGTTGTTGAAAGGAAACCACAGATAAACAGGACATGTGAAGTTATTGTTATCAGAACAGAAATGAAAGATGGAGAAAATGGAAGAATGGAACAGAGTCCTTACAAGAAGCAGGCTGAGAGGAAGTGGAGGAGAACCACCTGTGGGAGACAATGGACTTGCAATGTATACTGGCAGCTCACCTGTCCCCTGAGATGTCAAGTAACGGACAGGAAAGGTAGAGTCGGTAATCAACCATATGAATGCAGGGTGGAACATGGAATCAATTTAATGAAATACTTGATTTCTGAAGGAATGGAGGAAACAGTCCCAAAGCAGTAATCAATGTAACAGAAGTATTGTGGAAAGTGTCTATACAGAAATGGACCAAGAGTTCTTCCATGTATCTTCCATCTCAGCTCTTTAACTAAAACAGCTACAACCTTCGTATATATGCTTCCAGAGTGTCCAGAGTTTGGAGCTGAAATATGTTAAAATAGATTAGCTTCAAATTTTTTCTGGTGTAATATGGAAACAAGTCTGGCCCAAATTAGTGAATATTGGAAATTAATGGTTAGTCCCAGGGATTCTGGAGCACAAAGTGATCCATACCCTCAGAGGGACCTTTATGTTGTCAGAAGAAAATAAGAACATTTTTAAAAGAAGATCAGGGAGAAAAATTAATCACAGAAAACCACCTTCGTAGTCCCTTGGAAAATATTCAAGGATTGCCCTTTAGGGTGATTTATAATCATAGCATTACAAAAGCCAATTAAGTTTAATGTAAAATCTCCCTTATTGGGTGCTTCACACTTAATCTGAAAGCAAGACCCCGAGGCAAAAAAATTACATTTACTGCCATGACTGGGAATACTTCGCTGAATCACAGACAAGAAAATCTGCCAATATCTAGTATTTAACTCCACATGAAAGGAATTACATGACAGCAGATACCAGCAGCAGAAGCAATGTACTTGAATGAAATGTCTCATATCTGGTAACATGTGCGAGCATACAGCAGCCTCTACCCTAGGTTGTTGCTATCTGACATCCCTCATTATTGCCATCGATTCTACAAAACACGCTCTATTATGACTGCAGGTTCTAAAAATGCTGCAACCAATTAACTTTATGCTGTTCTCCTGCAGGAGTGAGATGGAATTTGGCAGGGAATGCCAGACATCCTGGAGACTAATGTACCAATATTAGACACTCAAGTTGAAGAAGTGGAAATGGCAGTAATTGTCTTCTTGTGCAGCCTGATACTGGTGATGTGTAAATCATTATGAGACAATGGGCACACATACCTTTTTCTCTTAAATGATCAATCCTTTTATTGGCTATAGTTTCTCACATTCACACTGTTTGCAACAGCAACCTCTCACTCAGCATCAGTAACATCAAGGAATTGACTCTGAACTTCAAGAAAGGGAAGTCAGGAGAACGCACACTAGTCCTCATCGAGGGGTCAGGAATGGAAAGGGTGAGCAGCTTCTACTTCCTGGGCATCAACATCTCAAAGGATCTATCATGGGCCCAATGTATTGATGTAATCATGAAGGGTCAGCAATAGCTGTATTTCATTAGGAGTTTGAACAAACCTAGTATGTCTGCAAAGACTCCGGCAAATTTCTATAGATGCATCACGGAGAGCATTCTGAGTGGTTACATCAACATCTGGTATGGAGGCTCCAATGCACAGGATTGCAGAGGGGTATAGATTCAGCCAGTTCTATCATGGGCACCACCTCCCCACCATCAAGCACATCTTCAGAAGGAGGTGCCTCCAGAAAGCAGTATTTAAAATTAAGGATCTTCACCATCCAGGAACATGCCCTTTTCTCATTACTACTATCAGGAAGGATGTACAGGCACCTGAAGATATACACTCAACATTATAGCAACAGTTCTTCTCCTCTGCCATCAGATTTCTGAGCAGTTCATGAAGCTATGACCTATCTGCTGCCCATTACCCCCTTGGTGTTTAAAGTCCGTCATCTCAGGGTTTCCTTCATTGTGTCAGCAGCTCGACTTTCACTACTGTCAGTCATGCAAGTTCTAGGTGGAGACTCAGGAATGCCATTGCACTCAGATGCAGAAGGATTCTTGATTGCTGTGTCCGTAACAGTTTTGTTTTTACCAGCCAGGGTTGTTAGCCCTGAGCTGAACCCCCAGGCCTGGAGGACCATGAAACTATGAACACTACTTCATTATTTTGCTCTCTTTTAGCACAATTTGCTTATTTATTTTGATATTTCTTATTGTAACTTATAGTTAATTTCATATAATGCACTGTACTGCTGCTGCAGAACAACAAATTTCACGACATATGTCAGTGATAATACCTGATTTTGATTCAGATTCTGGGTTTTCTCATTACATAGACTTTTACAGTATGGAAATGTGTCGAGAGATCCATGCTAGTGTTAATGTATTTAATAAGTCCCTTCACTTTGACTATATTTCACCTCAAACTATCAATATATTGTTCTATTCTTTTTTTTCCCTTTTGCACTATCCTGTTAAATGCATCAGTTCATTAGAATCCCATAAAGTAGCTGACTGAGACAAAATATTGTTCAATCAGACCAACATGAACAGAAATACTTTTTCCCTGAGGCTGTAGATTTGAATATAACAGGAACAGCTGCCTAAATCTCTAGAAACCATTCACCCAGCCTGTCATACACCCAGTTCTTTGGATTCAACTGCCCAAACATAGCTACTGAAAAGGATTCACTTCAATACAGGTAAGAATTTACATATGATGAGACACAGACTATAAGAGAGCCAATTGTAATTTGTGGAAGTTGAGTTTAATGGATTTGAAAATAAAAGCCATTAAACACGTTCACTGCAGCCCACTGTGGTGATTATCACAGGAGTACCGCAAGGAAAATATTGTTAGTATATTGTTTCCTACAAAGTGAGTTTCGGTGCAACTCCCCCCAAGATGTACAGAAAATAGTTGAAAGTATTGTAGACTCCATATTCCTATTGTATGCTGATATTTAAGTTGGCTTTTGGTTGGATTTTTCCCCAAATATGAAATAATTTGTTCCTTTCCATAAAGCCTGTTTCACTTGAATCCTATTCCCACATCAACGGAGAATCTGGAGTCAATGACTCAGTGCCTACTTGCCACTGTGTAGGAAACAAGGAGAGCTTTTCATCAACTCCCTGCAGAAGTCTTCATATTGATAGAAATATCAGAGCCCCCAGCCAGTTCTTCCTGAGTCGAACCTGGGGCTTTGAGCAGGAACTGCACATGTGACGGCACTCACCCAACTGTGCTAGCCTCGGGGGCTTAAATGCTATAACTCTCCAGAATATGGAGAGCTGGCACACAATACCTTTAAATATTCAAGCCCACCCTGCTAATCGCTGGCCATGTTGTGGCACACCAGGATTTAATATTTAAAGAGCACCTGAACTGAGGTTTGGTGCTCAATCGTCAGCTCAGTTTTGGATTAGATCATGTTTAGTTTAGAACCCTGTCTTTGTTTCAGTCTTGTGTCTCAATTCTTGTATCAGATACTCCAGCACTTAGCTCCTAACCATCCTTGCCTAGGTCTCCCGTCACAACACCTTACCAAGAACTTCCGGATATTTTGCATCAGTCATCTAGATTTGACTGGTGCAAGATAGCAAGAAGTTCTTGGTAAGGTGGGGCTTGTGCTTTACTGGACACTCAGGATGCATATAGAGGAAATGTTACAATATGATAGAAAAACCTTGCATGGGATGATAGAAACAAACTTGTAAATAGCTGTAATAACTATGTGAAGATTTCAATAAGTGAAATTAGTGCTGGTTTTATAGTGATGCATAGAGTTAATTTTCTTGTATAACAGCAATGAACACATAATGTGATAATATTGAGACTTAGGTTGAGACTGTCAGGGCTTCCAGTAAAGCACAAAAATTCTACTTGGACTATTAAAAGACCAATAAGAGATCTTTGGTCTGAACTTTCATGGAATTACATTGACTTGACCATTTGATGTTCAGCAAGGAAATCATGGTGGAAGTCATCATATCTTGCATGATTCACTGAGATAACAGATGCACCCGCAGAGATCTGGTAGCTAAAGTAGAACTATCTTATGGGATTTTATTAACAATTATATGAAGCACAACAGTAGTGCAATCAGCAGTTTCTGCATATTAGATTAAGACCATAATGAGAAGAAGGAACAGCTACTGCAGTGTGTATGAAGGGTTAGTATTTGGGCCATTCCATTTTCATCTCAAAAAATAAGAAGGATTAAATAAAACGGAAATCCTCACCCTGAACATATCCCCGAACTATGTATCTCTTTTGATAGTAATGTGTCTGTATCTGGCTTTCTTACCAGCTTGAGATTCTTATACTGGATGTCTCTGATATGTTTTGGAGAAGAAAAACACGCCCTTAAAGAAAAGGAATATCTCATTTGACCCTCAGAGTGCAAAAACCAGAAAGGGATAGAATTGGTAAGAAAGGGTACCAGTTATCTGCCCATGGGAGCAGCAATAAAGAAATGTATAAAGACAAGTTTCCAGTTAAAGGTGATCTGGGATAACTCTCGAGGGAAAGGCTTCAATTTGCATTCATCCTGGGCAGAAAATTGTTATGGCATTCCTGGGAAAATAGTTCTCTTAATAGTAATTAGATTTTTTTGTCACTGTTATGAAATTATGTTCTTTTGCTGATTTTTCAATTATATTTGATTTTAATGTGTGCTTATATTCATAATTATTTCTACTATGATGATACTGAACCTGAATTACTTCTTGAGTAATCGTAATTGCGTTCATTGTCTCGGTGTGCCTTTTTAAAGCTGCATCAGATCTGGAGTAACAATTATTTTGTTCTCCTTTACACTTGTGTACTGGAAATGGCACTAAACTGCCTTGAATTTTGAATCTTGAATGCTATTGTTTAACAGTTCTTGTTTTTTGTAGACCAGAACCATAGCAACAGTAGTAACAAGCTGTAGAAGATCAACCACTGAATGCTCCTCAAAGTTATGAAATGCATAATGATTCTATGATGATTCACAAGGCCACAGTGTGCAGATATAGTAAGGTGTTCTGAACATAGATTTTCCTTTGAACACTCCAAGAGTTTGATCAATTTTTACTTTTGCTTTCATGTTCATAATGAGGATGTAATTATTTTGTAACTTTCTGCAGTCTTCAAAGATACTACTTAAGTGCAAATAAAATCTCTTTTCCTTTATTGTAACACTCCTCTGTAGCATGTTGGTCCTGCAAAGAGACACCATCAGCGGAGGGTATGCTAAGCTTGGTTTTGTTTGAAATAAAGGTGAATCACATTATTAATAAAATTATGGCAAAATCATTAACTTTTATTGTGAATGAGATGACTCTTTAATGAACTGGAAGTACTTACAGATGATAGAATGTGGTTTATACATTTTAGCTACATGACGTGACATGGGTACAATCAGGAGAGCTCAAATATTTTGAGCCTAAAGGTTCTGTGATGGCATTCAAAAGTACTGACAAGACATGTGCAAGAGAACACTGATGATGACATCAATTACAACAAATTGCATACTAGTTTCTAAGGAATGGGTCTGCGTTACATCATTTTAGAGCTGGGCATAGTAAAGCACTGTAAGTTCAATGGGTCCTAGTCACAGCTCTGGCTGCTGCCACTCAATACATAACTGCTCAGAAAGATTTCATAAATGTGCCAAATGCTTGCTTCCTGACTGATCAGTCTTGTTGGCATAGTTTGAGTCCACTTCAATCATCTTTCTGATTAAGTCAGCTTTCTTTGCAACTTTCAACTGATCCTCCTTTCATCGTGCCTATGATTCCTGTAAATTTTGGTTCTTGTCACGGAGCTAAGTGCAGACTCCTCAAATCCTGGCTACATCATTATCATGAAGTAAAATAATTCTTCAGGCAATGAAGAATGCATCCTGAGTGGAAGAATAGTTGCAATGCCTCCACTGTTCCAATACCATCACAGAAACTCAGAAATATTTAAATGATCTGGACATCTTTAATATTAACATGACCTGAGAAACTGAACCTTACTAAAGTGGTGGCGGTTAATCTCAAGTTCAGAAGGGAACACATTATAAGACCATAAAGACCATAAGACATAGGAGCAAATTAAGCCATTCAGCACATCGAATCTGCTTCACTATTCCATCATGGTTGATTTATTATCCCTCTCAACTCTATTATCCTGCCTTCTCCCCCTAACCTTTGACGTCCTCACTATCAATCTCATAATGACTTGTCCTCAACAGCTATCTGTGACAACAAATTCCACAGATTCACCAGTCTGGTCCATGAAGTCCGGATTCCAGTTCACGGTTCGATCCATTGTTCCTTATTCCAGGTTTTCTGGTTTTCCCTTTTTCTGTTGGGTGCTCTAAATTGAGGCAGCTGATTTACATTTTGGGCTGGCTACATAAATAGCTCCTTGGTTCAGCTTCAGTTGCTGGATTGTTCCTGTCTGAATCCCTTCCTCCTGAAGTCTTGCACTGCAACCAGTGTCTGAAGCCAAGCCAAGCCTATAACCCTAGCCTGCACTGCTGTTAAGTTCAACTGCTAGAGCAAGATAAGGAAGTGTCTATTGTTGTTTTGAACTGTCTCTGTGTCCACACCCTTACTAGGTAGGTCTGGCTGTTTGCTGCTACCTTTTGTTGAGATCTGTCTCTATGTCCATGCCTTTGCTAGGTAGGTCTGGCTGTTTGCTGCTACCTTGAGTGGAGCTCTGTCTCTCAGTGTGCTGTGTATGAGTCCTGGTCCTATGTCCTGTTTCCAAGGAGGGGTCCTGGCTCTATATTCCATGTTCCTGTCTCCCTCGATTACCAAGGCTCTGCATACCAGTCTCCCTTGACCAAGTCAAGGCTTTGTGTTCTCGCTCAGCCCAGGAGTGCCTTGCCTTGCCCAGCCCAGTGCTGGGGTCCCTTGTCCAGTCCAAGCCACGTCAAAGAACCTTGTCCAGTCCAAGCCACGGCTTCATGTTCCCGTCCTGTCCATGTGCCTTGTCCTTTGCTGGAGTTCCCTTGTCTTGCCCAGGAGTGTCTTGTTCTGTCCTATAGCCTCACCTAGTCCTGTCTCCCAAGACCACGTCATGTCTTTGCCTAGTTCCGGAGTCCGAGCCCGAGTCAAGACCCTGGTTCTGGGTTCTTGTCCAGTCTCAGGCTCTGAGTCTGAACCCAAGCCATGAAGAACCCAAACCATGTCCAGTCCTGTAGCCATGTCATATCCTTGCCTGATTCTAGGGTCTGAGCCTGAGTCAAGATGCAGGTTCTGGGTCCTTGTCCAGTCTCTGGCTCGGAGTCCAAGCCCAGGCTCCTAGTTCCCAGTTCCTTGTCCTGGTCCCGCTTGCCTAGCCAATGTCCTAGCCCAAGTCTGTGTTCTTGTCCCAGCTCTCTAGTCAAGTCCTGTTCCTAGTTCTTCAGTGTCTGTGTCTTGCATTTGGCTCTGCCAACAGTGCGCCCCCCCCCTTATGACACCAGCCTCTCACTAAAGAATGTTTTCCTCATCTGTGTTCTAAAAGGACAACCCTTTTGTCTGAGGCTCTGCCCTCTGTTCCTAGACTCACCCACTATAGGAAATATCCTCTCCACATCACCTCTATCTCGGCCTTTCAATATTCCACAGATTTCAGTGAGATCCACTCTCATTCTTCTAAAGTCCAGAAAATACAGGCCCAGAGCCATCAAATGTTCCTCATACATTAACCCCTTCGTCTCTGGAATCATCCTCATAAACCTTCTCTGGATCCTTTCCAATGCCAGCACATTTTTTTCTTAAATAAGAGGCCCAAATCTGCTCACAGGACTTCCAATGCAGCCCGATGAATGCTTATAAAGCCTCAGAATTAAATTCTTGTTTTTAATATGCTCAATACAAGAGGATATGGCTTTAAGGTAAGGGGTGGGAAGTTCAAGGGGGATATTAGGGGAAAGTTTTTTACTCATTGGTTGGTGCGTGGAATACACTGCCTGAGTCAGTGGTGGAGGCAGATACACTAGTGAAGTTTAAGAGACTGCTAGACAGGTATATGGAGGAATCTAAGGTGGGGGCTTATATGGGAGGCAGGGTTTGAGAGTTGGCACAACATTGTGGGCCAAAGGGCCTGTACTGTGCTGTACTATATTTGAGTCCCCTTGAAATGAATGCTAACATTGCATTTGCCTTCCTGACCACTGGCTCAACCTCCAAGTTAATCTTTAAGTCATTTGCTTGCATCAGGAACTTCTATAAGCTCTGAAACTGACTGGCAATTAAACTGTGCAGTACTCAGCAATAAGTTGTCTTGGTTGGAAATTCCTTTACCAAAACATTTCAAATCTCTGCATTCTTTCACACAATCTAAGAATATAATGTCATTTCTCTGCATGTGATTTGTCAGTTTTTAAAGAGGAATATTATTATTATTATTGGTTTCTAATATTAGTTACTTCCCTACTATCACACGATTCCCTTGTGATTGTTGACACCTCACAAAATTTCCTATTTATCGGCCGTCTTTTTTCAACATAATTTGACTCGTATTTGTAAATTGTGTTAAATAGTTTAAAAAATACCTTATGCACTTTACAGGAATGCTATCAAACTAAAATTGATAGCAGTTACAGGAAGGGCTATTAGGAAAGAACAGGGCATTTTAAGGAGTATGTGAAAGTGTAGATGACAGAAGCATAGGGAGTAGATTACACTTTGGCTGCTGAAGGCAAACTGTCAGTGGTGGATTGATTAAAATCCAGCCAGTGGCAGGATTGGCCTTGAATTATTTGCATTCTTTATGCTTGGCACTTTTATTTAAAGGGTACTACATACATATTTAATGAAATATTGTTAAGCAACCTTGCACTATTTACAATCTGGACAGAAATTACAGTAGTTATTGAAAATTACATTCCATAATGTCATTAATTCACATTAGTTGCATATTTAAAAATGATTGCTTTATACTAATTGATAATCTGTATGAGTTTCAACTTATCTTACCTAAATTGCCGATGGATAAGGTAAAACTAATACTACTTTTACATTTAGTATATGAGATGTTTTGCAACTCCTGCCAGTGGCCTCTGGAATCATGATTATTGAATCAAAAGTGGCTCCTATTCTAGTAGACTGCTATTTGAAATAACAAGGCATACAGATTATTGTGCTGATAAATTGGGTGTTTTCTGGTAGCACATTTTCTGAGGACATGGCTGTGTCGGTAAGTTGAAGTTACTAATTGAAGGAGTTGTAACTTCTCTTGTTCACAGATGCATTTCCTCACCAGTGGTAAGGTCCACTGCCATTTGTTATTGCTACATAGTATGTGAAAACCTGATTTTAGTTTAATTACACTCAAATTATTATCTCTTCATTATGATTCTGAATGCTGTGTGCTGGCACACATAATATTGATTTTTCTGAAGGATTGTATTCCAAATTCAGGTTTATTAGCCAAGGATAATTTTCCTTGGCACTTTGGCAGCAAATTTATTGTAATAATTAAAATGGCCTGATTCCTTATGCTCAGCTTTTTAGCATTTTATCCTCATCCTGACCATTTGAAGGGTCAGCTTATCTAAAAGTGAAATTGGTCTAGTTGGCATTCTTTCAATCTCCATTTTGGAGCTTTCTTATTAATAGTTTGATTCTTCATTTGTTTACATATAATTTAATGGCTCAAAAAGAGTAAAATTCATATTGTACATTTAATTTCAGTACTGATTGACTCCATCAAATTAGTATGTTAGAATATTTCATTACTTGTTGGTCTGTTGTAATGTAAAAATATATTTTTTTAAACCTGTCTGCAATCAAAGAGGAAAATTTGTCTTTTTTTTTCCTTTGGTAATCCCTCAGGATTGAATTGTTTCATTTACAGCTCTGAGGAACTGAAGATGCCTGTGGGTGAAGTTCTTTAAAATGGAATGGGTGTTGCACAACCTGCTGCACAGACTTTGCATCCTCTGGAATAGATAGAATGAATGAGATATGGTGTGGAAGGCAAGGCCATCACTGTTGGATTGAATTGTCTGCCCTTCAGAATCCATCATGATACTTGAATGAGCATTTGTGTTGCAGAACATAGAACATAGAATAGTACAGCACATTACAGGTCCTTCGGCCCACAATGTTGTGCCGACCCTCAAACCCTGCCTCCCATATAACCCCCCCCCCACCTTAAATTCCTCCATATACCTGTCTAGTAGTCTCTTAAACTTCACGAGTGTATCTGCCTCCACCACTGACTCAGGCAGTGCATTCCACACACCAACCACTCTCTGAGTGAAAAACCTTCCTCTAATATCCCCCTTGAACTTCCCACCCCTTACCTTAAAGCCATGTCATCTTGTACTGAGCAGTGGTGCCCTGGGGAAGAGGCGCTGGCTATCCACTCTATCTACTCCTCTTATTATCTTGTACACCTCTATCATGTCTCCTCTCATCCTCCTCCTCTCCAAAGAGTAAAGCCCTAGCTCCCTTAATCTCTGATCATAATGCTGTTACGTACCCCGTAACTGGGTTGCCAAACCAGCAGAAATGGATCACTCAGTTGGAGTCTGGAGTACTAGAACTAAGAAAGTTTTATTAAAGAAACAAGCAACACAGTAATCGAAAGGATAATAAATGCAACAATTCAACAATGATAACCACACATGTGCACAGAATTAAGATAACAGCATCAATCAAGCTCTATCGTTGTCTAGGGGTAAATGACCAATTTCAAAATGACTCAAAGTTCAGTTCGCAGTAATCGTTGCCATGGCGATGGACAAGGTGGGGGAAGAGAGACAGAGAGAACAACTCATCATTCAGCACAGCTTCACTCACAGACCAGCGGGATGGCTCACAACCAGCTTTTGGGCAGGTCCTTGGTGATGTCACCTGAGATCACCGACTGTGACCCCTCCTCCAGATGCGGTCGATCCTCTGCAGTGAACCCGGCACCCAGGCAAGGGCGGACACACACCGGGTTCCCGCTGATCGTACCTTTCCACCCTTGTCGTTGTCTGGGACTTCTCACCCACTCGTGAGAAGCGCACCGCTTCCAGGGTCTCGTTACCTCGGGTGGCGTGTGTGTCTGTCTTAGCGAACCTGTCCCTTTTTATCCCCCTGCTGGGGTATCGCCTGTCCATCACTTCAAACAGTTCAGGGCTCAAAGGGGGGAGCCGCTCCAGACAGCTCTTCCTCCCACATCCCTTCATTACACATCTCCAGACGCTGCTCCATTGTTCCTTATCTCTCCTTCCCCTGAGGGCAGGTGGCAGACCAACTGCTGATGCCACTGATGCTAGCCCAGGCCAGCAAACATCTTAATTTTATGTGTATTCTCGTAACAATGCATACTCTCTAAACCAGGCAGCATCCTGGTAAATCTCCTCTGTACCCTTTCCAATGCTTCCACATCCTTCCTATAGTGAGCTGACCAGAACTGGACACAGTACTCTAAGTGTGGCCAAACCAGAGTCTTATAGAGCTGCACCATTACATCACGACTCTTAAACTCTATCCCTCGACTTATGAAAGCTAACACCCCATAAGCTTAACTATCCTATATACCTGTGAGGCAACTTTCAGGGTTCTGTGGACATGTATCCCCAGATCCCTCTGCTCCTCCACACTACCAAGTATCCTGCCAGTTACTTTGAACTCTGCCTTGGAGTTTGTCCTTCCAAAGTGTAGCACCTCACACTTCTCCGGGTTGAACTTCATCTGCCACTTCTCAGCCCACTTCTGCATCCTATCAATGTCTCTCTGCAATCTTCGACAATCCTCTACACTATCTATAACACCACCAACCTTTGTGTCGTCTGAAAACTTGCCAACCCACCCTTCTACCCCCACATCCAGGTTGGTAATAAAAATCATGTCATGAAAAGTAGAGGTCCCAGAACAGATCCTTATGGGACACCACTAGTAACAATCCTCCAATCTGAATGTACTCCCTCCACCACGACCCTCTGCCTTCTGCAGGCGAGCCAATTCTGAATCCACCTGGCCAAACTTCCCTGGATCCCATGCCTTCTGACTTTCTGAATAAGTCTACCACGTGGAACCTTGTCAAATGTCTTACTAAAATCCATATAGATCATATCCTCTGCACTACCCTCATCTATATGCCTGGTCACTTCCTCAAAGAACTCTATCAGGTTTGTTAGACATGATATGCCCTTCACAAAGCTATGCTGACTATCCCTGATCAGACCATGATTCTCTGAATGCCCATAGATCCTATCTCTAAGTGTTCCATATTCTTCCAAGCTACACACCAGGAGCTGGTTTGGGCACAGTTGAAAAACATGGGCTTGTGGCCAAATGGCCTTTTCCTGCACTGTACGCTTATGTGATTCTATGCTGCACATCAAAGTGACCGATGGAATTGGCTAAAGCCATACTGAATTTAGTAAGGGAGGTTAAAACTAATCAGATTCCCTCTGTTTTCTCCCCTGTTACAATGTGAGCAATTTCCCGTTTGAACTCGAGAACATGATTTTGCAAGTTCACAGGGGTTAGGTTACAGTGAGTAGAGTGGACAGATTGAGATACCTGATGCCATGTCAACAACTTCTGTGACAGATGTCTAAAGAGAATAAAAAAGGTTATAGATATCGAGGTGGAAAGGGAATTTTAAATATGGGGTAATTTCCAAGCCAAAGATACAAGCAGGAAAGAAAAAGCTCCAATATTGTACAATGCCTACCTGAAAACAACTCATTTGTGTGCTCTTGTTTCCTGTTAGTTAACCAGTCCTCTATCTATGCTATTACTTTACTTTCAAATTGAAAGAGCTTACCTCAAGCAATAACGCTGAGGTTATCAAATTACTCTGGAAATACACTTGTTCCCTTTTATCGACCCTGCTCATTACATCCTCAATGTTCTCTAATAAAATTGCTGAATAGAAATTCCTTTTAAAAAAACATATTGACTCTGTTTACTTATGTTATAGTTTTCTAAGTGCTGTACATGATATTATTCCCTTAATAATGAATTACAGTTTCTCCCCAGTGAAAGACATCAAACAAATTGGCCAATAGCTTCTTGCTTTCTGTCGCCGTTGTTTCTTGGAAACAGACAGCAAATTCAAAATTTAGGCATTTTATTTGTCTTGCAGAAATGCCCTATAGCATAGATTGCATTTTTAATAGAAAGTAAAATAAACCTGTAAGAAAGTAGAATAAATATATTGTGAGTCAAATTAGTGAATAAGTTCAATTTTATGTCACTGGTTCCGAATAATTGCCAGTATTCAAAGCTTTCTTCATTGCTTGACACCATTGATTGTTAGTCCTTCATTAGCTCGACTCCTGATCAAAGCTTTAGAAAACCATTAGATCACAGTGTGCTCTTCTGACTCTAGTCCCATCAATCATTCTGAATGAATTGTATTTTCTCTCACCTATTGATGAAAAGCAAACCTTAATTACTGTGCAGGGCTGCTGCAATATCAATTTTTGAAGTTTCCTTTATAGTTATAATCCTAACTTAATCAATAGTCCAAGTGAGATCGGACAATTGCTGTAAATCTTCATGATTGACTGTAGAAGTTAAATTATATTTTCATTAAAAGTTTGTTCAAATTAGATTAAAATAGAACGTTAGCAAATAAAGAGTTGTCATTGACTTTTATCACTTTAGCAACTCAGTTAAGAATTCTTAAGTTTGAAACTTCTTTGCTGTTTCTTTATTTTTCACCTTATTCTTCAATATTGAACAGGTGCTTTTAAAACGAATTATAACCAATTAATGAAGACGTGTAATAATTTGAATGTTTTTTAAAAGTAATTATCTAGTTCAGCATGAGTTCATGCAGGTCAACATAATTTAAAGTGTAAATGTGTTAGTCAGATTGACAGGAACTTTGTTTCTTCTGCTACAAGCAGTGAATCATGTACCAATATTTCTAGTCACGCAACTGATATAATATATTCTGAAAATGGGTTTTGTACATAGAATTTGTTTAATGCAACTCAAGCAATCCTGATAACGTATTAGATGGGCAAATCCAGCATTATTTGGACCTACTGAATCTACCATATGACATGTGACATAATGGCTTGAATCTGGTTTCTCACTGGAAACTTGAGTTGTACAGCCTATTTCTCACTGCGTTGGCTGAGTAAGATTAATGTAACTTCTTCCTACCTTGCTTTTCTCGTCTTTGTGTTGGTGCTGGATTGCTGACTGCAAAATTCTATATTCAAACAAAGACCTTAAGCCCTATCCGACATAGATTGCCATGGGTACCCTCACTAAAGGGAGGTTATACTGTAACTACCGATTCTTAAAAGTATTTCGTTCCCGTGTTTATCCTCTTCAGCAAGTTGAGCAGTGGGTCCCTCCTCCCTACCCAAGTGGAGATGTTTCCAGCTAAGTTAGTGATACATGATTAAATCTAGATAAAATTTTTAAAACCTACTTAAAACAGTGAAGTTTTCTATTTTAAAAAAAGATTTCCAAATTATGAACAATTTTAAAACCGAAACCATTTCCAAAACACATACAATTCATGCATACAAGTAAAAAAGGCAAGCCAACTAGTTGCAGATGAACAAGTAGTCTGTTGCAGAACTTGACGGTAAAGGAATAGATTCTAGTCACCTATATTTCTATCAATCTTGCTGTTGATTCTTTACCATTTTTAGTAAGCCTGACTGCACTCAACATTTATATTATATTTCTGCCACTTGGGTGATCTCACATGTATATAATATTTTTTCAGGTATCTTTTTAAACACACGGTCTAAAAGCTCCTGGAGACAGAGTTCCCTGGTGCCCACAGTTAATGTTGAGAAACTGGCTCTGAGTGCACAAATCTTCCAACTATTAACAGATTAGCTATTTAATGTGCTGATCAATAGTATCAATCTGATCTGTGAGCTTCCTTGAACGACATGACTTAGCCACATTGTCTGGTTTGAAACAAGCACAATTAAATAACCCCATTGTTTTACACTGCAACTCTTAAGAAGTCAGTCCAGGTGCTGTAGGCCAGCATCCTGTGTTCTTTAGATAGTGCTTACTTAAAAGCTGTTCTTTCAACTTCAGACTGATTATTGCTTGCTCCTGTTTATGACAAGAAGCTAAACAACATTAGTTGGAAGTTTATCCTACTCAAACACTTTGATCTCTAGAGGTTTAAGCTGCTATGTTAATAAGTCAAGCTTGGCAGAAAAGGAAGGCCCCTGGCTCCAAACAGCACTTCCCTTACCTGCATTCCATGCTTTTCTTTCTCCATTTTGTTTTCTTCTTCCAGTTGCATGCAAGTGCTGGGTCCATATAATGACCACATGCTGAGGATGCAGCAATTCACCATAACTGAGTGATCCTTGTGGGTGTACTGGAATGTTTCTCCAGAAAACAGAGTCACTTCAGCACAAAGATTGTGTTCTTGATATTATTATGTGTGATTGGATTTGTAACTACAAGCTGAATGTGCTATGTACCGTGAAGCTCTCAGTGGCATCTGGAGTCGGGTGTTCAGTGGAGAAATATATTCCCCAGGTAGCTACCTGTTGTTCTGGAATGCTGATTGAAAGATAAAGGACACAGCTGAGTTTCACAGAATTGATGTGTCATTTGAACTCCTCGGGTGTGTAGGATTTTTTTGTGTGTGGGTGAAGACTGCTTGAATATTTAATGAGTGAAAGCCTGGTGATTTTGATACAAATTTGTCTTCTGAGATGCCGTGCTGAAAGCATTATGGATACTGTCAGTCACTGCCAGAAACATCAGGGGGTCTGCAACGTTTATGAAACCCCAAACAAGGTTTGCTTGCTACTCTGTATTGAAAGAGAAGGCAGTGAATTTAACTTTCAAACAGAGTTAAAGTCATAGAATACTACAGCAAAGAAACAGGCCTTTCAGCCCATCTAATCTGTGCTGGAGCATTAATCTTTCTAGTTCCGTCAGCCTGCAGCCAGACTATAGCCCTCCATACCCTTCTCTTCCATGTACATATCCAAATTTCTCTCAAATGTTGAAATCAACCCCACATCCATCACTTGCACTGGCAGCTCATTCCACACTCTCACCATCCTCTGAATGGAGGTCCCTCTCATGTTCCCCTGAACCATTTCACCTTTCACCCTTAACCCATGACCTCTAGTTAGTCTCAATCAACCTCAGTGGAAAAAGCCTGCTTGCATTTATCATTTGTTTACCCCTCATAATTTTGTGTACCTCTATTAAACTGCCCCTCAATCTTCTATGTTCTAGAAAATAAAGTCCTATCCTATTCAATCATTCTCTGTAACTCAAGTCCTTAAGTCCCAGCAACATCTTTGTAAATTTTCTTTGCCCTATTTCAGTTTTACTACTTTCCTGCAGGCGGGTGACCAAAACTGAATACGATAATCCAAACTAGGTCTCATGAACATCTTATACAATTTCAATGTGATATTCCAAATCCCTACTCAATACATTGATTTATGAAAGCCAATGTGCCAAAAGCTTTCATTATAACCCCATCTAGCTGTGATGCTACTTTCAAAGAATTATGGTTCTGTGCTCCCAGATCCCTCTGCTCTATCACAATCCTCAGTGTCCTACTGCTCACTGTGTAGGACAAACCCCGGGTGATCCCATTGAAGTGCAAAACCTCATTGTGTCATGGTCCCTTTGGCAAACCCCCCCCAACCTTGCTATTTACCTCAGGAATTGGGCCTCAATCCCCTCGTTGAATTTCCAATCATTTTCAGGTTCCACTAACTATATACACCTGCTTTCCATCAGAAAATGCAGGATAAAAACCCTGTGATCACAACAAGGAGCTGCCAGTTTGATGGTTGACTCCGGTGTGAGTAACCTCATTTCATGGTTCTTAGGACTATCAGTTCTAAGTCTAGCATTGCTCCTGGATTCTTTCTGAACCCAAGACTTTGGGTAAAGACTCTCCTGGAAACTGATTCTATGCTTGCTATGGCAATAACACCTCCCAAATCTGTCCATGTTCTGCACTTGGGTTTGTCCACTACCACGCTCGTGTAACATATGACTGTCTCTATTAAGTTCCATCTGCCATTTTTCCAGCTGGTCCTGATCCTGCTGCAAGCTTTCATGGTTTTCCTCACTGTCCACTACATCCCAATCTTGTTGTCATTCACAAATTTGCTGATCTAGTTTACCATATTATCGTTCAGATGGTTGATATAGATGACAAACCATGGAACCAGCACTGATCCCTGCAGGACACTGCTAGTCTCAGGACTCTATTTAGAGAGGCAACTATCTATAACCACTCTCTGGCTTATTCTGTGAGTCTAATGTCTAATCCGATTTACTACCTCATGTTGAATGCCAAATGACTGAAACTTCTTGACCAGCCTCCCATGTGGGACCCTGTTACTGCCTTGCCTTCATTGACTTCCTTGTAATTTCCTCAATCAACTCCATATTAGACACAATTTACCACGCGTAAAACCATATTGACTATCCCTAACCAGTCCCTGTCTATGCAGATACATATACACACATACACCTTAGAGTACCTTCCAATAACTTTCACACTACAGATGTCAAGTTCTCTGGCCTATATTTCCTGATTAATTCTGAGAGGCTTTCTTAAACAATGGATCAACATTAGTTATCCTCCATTCCTCCGGCACCTCACTCATGGCTAAGGATATTTTAAATATCTCAGTAAGGGCCCCTGCTATTTCTGTATTAGCCTCACACAGATTCCGAGGGAACACCTTGTCAGGCCCTGGAGTTCTATTTGCTTCAAGACAGAAGACATCTCCTCAGTGATCTGTATAGGGTCCATGACTTTGCTGCTGCTTTTCCTCACATCTATAGATTCTGTGTTAATCTTTCAAGTAAATACAATGCAAAAAATCCATTTAATATCTCCCCCATCACTTTTGGCTCCAAGCATTGATTATCACTCTGATCTTCCAGGACCAGTTTCGTCCCTTACTGTTGTTTTTGCTCTTAAGATATCGGTAGAAGCCATTAGGACTCTCCTTCAACTAGAGAGATCTCATGCCCTCTTTTAGTCCTTCTGATTTCTTTCTTAAGTGTTCTCTTGCATTTCTTGTACACCTCAAGTACTTCATTTGTTCCTGCTTGCCTATACAAGCTATGCACCTCCTTCATTTTCTGAACCAAGTCCTCAATATCTCTCAAAAATCATGGTTCCCTTTTATTCTTGTCTTTTGTTCTGACAAGAATGTACAACCTCCGTATTCTGAAAGTGACACTTTTGAAAGCCTCCCACGTACTCCCACGTACCAAGTATATCTTTGCAGAAAACAACTGATCCCAGTTCACACTTGCCAGATCCATTCTAATATCATCAAAATTGGCCTTCCTCCAATTTAGAATCTCGACCTAAGGACCAGACCAATCCTTTTCCATAATTACCTTGAAACAAATAGCATTATTAAAATCCAATTTTGCCGGGCGTCTCTAGAGTTGCAGCTTGTTAGTATCTCCCTAACAGTGACAGGACTCAGCAGTGAGAAAACCACCTTTCCAAACTCTGTACGTCTAGGGTCGATATGACTTTTGTCCCACCAAACCCGGGAGGTTGGGATGTCTTGCCCACCGAAAACCAGATCTGTGCAAATCCTGTGTAATAACTGCCCTCATTGGCAAGAAATAACAGACCGTACACTGCATACACCAAACCGTTATTAAAGAAGAAAAAGGAAAAAAAGAAAAAACAACAGGGCCCATCATAATTAAAACAGTCAAATGTACACAGGTTGGAGCTCAAATCTTCCAAAATCTGATGTGTCCGAGGTACCTATGGCGTGAATTCCTATTCACTGATCACCAGTAGGATTTCCCTTCTTGCACTCCGTCGAATTGTGCATTCCCATTGGATTGAATCCTACAGCCGGTTCTCTCAAGCTTCGCTTTCCATCTCCCACCAAAAAGACCTTGACTCACCTAAGTGTCCATCACAAAACCGCTCCACCCAGCATTCTCTAGAATGTCCTCCCAATTCCACCATCCTGATTGGATGACACTACCTTCCTAGGCATGAACATCACAACCCCTTATCTTTAATGGTAGCCCAAACACTACCAGCAGAACACAGTGCTTCTACAGAAAACCAAAAAATGAAGTACCCTACAATATTAGCAGTAAAATTTTAACAAGGAATTAAAATTTCCCACCACCAAAAATAGTCATGTCCTCATGACATTGAAATTTACCAACACTTCATTAATAACATAGTTTTCACAGGCATTTTTTGATGCCATGACCTCCAATCCATTTGTAAATGGTAGTGACGTTTCTCACTGGGGGGATAGACACAACACTCTGTTCCCCCAGTACATCATAGACCAGCCTATCTGGGGGGTTTCCTGACTCTTTGAAACCTGCTTATCCCTCCTTTTACTACAGTTTTAGGCACTCCCTGGGATCTTTCTTGTCTCTTTAGAGATGCCCCCCCACCTTCAAGTACTCATGCCTTCCGGCAATTCAGATCCCCCTGCCACTTGGGGCTCAGCTTCACTTCATTGTCCAGCTGCAAATCTGCCTGTCCTCTGCAAGTTCCCCTCTCTATATCTGAGTCAGCATTGGGAGGTTCGGGAATCCCTTCATCACTTATTGGGGAGTTTTCATAAGGTAAGATATACCATACCCCATTTCCTCATCCGTTGAGACTGTGCAGCATTCAATGGTTAAGGACTCTCCACTGATTGTCTTTCTGTTCTCCCACTTCAGCAAAAACTCCTTCTACTAGGTGTGGAGTCCATGTCAGGCTCTGGGTCAACACATACCTCCTGTCTTAGAGGTAAAAGGTGGCTTCGATGGAGAATTCTGACAGGTCCATTCCTGTCTTCCGGCTTCACCTGAAAAATGGGCACATCTGGCATTTGACTCTCCACTACGTAAGGTATAGCCACCCAGTGGTCAGCCAACTTATGCTTCCCTGTTAGCACCAAATTCCTTATTAGAACTGCACCAAACACTACCAGCTGTACCAGGTGCATCAAGCTGAAACTCCTTAGGGACCAGGTTAGGGAACTGGAGATGTAGCTCGATGATGTTCGGCTGGTCATGGAAAGTGAGGAGGGAATAGATAAGTAGTCACACTGGGGCCTCGGGAGACAGGTAAGTGGGTAACAGTCAGAAGAGGGAAGGGCAAGAGTCAGATACTAGAGAGTACCACTGTGGCTGTCCCCCTTAATAATAAGTACATCTGTTTAAGTACTGTTGGGGGGATGACCTACCAGGCGGAAGCAACAGTGGCCACGCCTCTGGCACAGACTCTCGCCCTGTGGCTCAGAAGGGTAGGGATAGAAGGAGGATGGCAGCAGTGATAGGGGACTCTGTAGTTAGGGGGTCAGACAAGTGATTCTGTGGACACAGGAAAGAAACATAGATGGTAGTTTGCATCCCAGGTGCCAGGGTCTGGGATGTTCCTGATCACATCCATGATATCCTGAAGTGGGAAGGTGAACAGCTAGAGGTCTTGGTACATATTGGTACCAACAACATAGGTAGGAAAAGGAAGGTGGTCCTGAAAACAGGCTACAGGGAGTTAGGAAAGAAGCTGAGAAGCAGGACCACAAGGGTAGTAATCTCGGAATTACTGCTTGTGCCACACCAGCACCAGTAAATATAGGAATAGAGTGAGGTGAAGGATAAATGCGTGGCTGAGAAATTGGAGCAGGGGGCAGGGATTCTGATTTCTGGATCATTGGGACCTCTTTTGGGGCAGGTGTGACCTATACAATAAGGATGGGTTGTACTTGACCCAAGGGGGACCAATATCCTGGCAGCGAGATTTGCTCAGGTCACTGGGGAGAGTTTAAACTAGAGTTACTGGGTGGTGGGAACTAAACTGAGGAGATGGAGGAATGAACAATTAGCTCACAAATAGAGAAAGCTTGTAGGCAGTGTGAGAGGGATATTAGGCAGGTGAGAGAGAAGGGATGTGCTCAGACTGATGGTTTGAGATGTGTCTATTTTAATACAAGGAGTATCAAAAACAAAGTGGATGAGCTTAGAGCGTGGATCAATACTTGGAGCTATGATGTGGGCATTACGGAGACTTCGATGGCTACTTGAAGTGCCAGGCTTTAGATGTTTCAGAAAGGACGGAGGGAGGCAAAAGAGGTTTGGATGTGGCACTGCTGATCAGAGATAGTGTCACAGCTGCAGCAAAGGAGGACGTCATGGAGGGATTGTCTACTGAGTCTCTATGGGTGGAAGTTAGAAACAGAATGGGGTCAATAACTTTATTGGGTGTTTTTTATAGATCACCCAATAGCAACAGGGACATTGAGGAGTAGATAGGAAGACAGATTCTGGAACAGTGCAATAATAACAGGGTTGTCGTGATTTTAATTTCCCCAGTGTTGATTGGCATCTCCCTAGAGCGAGGGGTTTAGATGGAGTGGAGTTCATTAGGTGTGTTCAGGAAGGTTTTCTGACACAATATGTAGATAAGCCTACAAGAGGAAAGGCTGTACTTGATCTGGTATTAGGAAATGAAACTGGTCAGGTGTCAGGTCTCACAGTGGGAGAGTATTTTGGAGACAGTGATCAAAATTCTCTCTCCTTTACCATAGCATTGGAGAGGGATAGAAACAGAAAAGTTGGGGAAATGTTTAATTGGAGTAAGGGGAAATACGAAGCTATCAGGCTGGAACTTGGAATCACAAATTGAAAATAGGTGTTCTCAGGGAAATGTACAGCAGAAATGTGGCAAATGTTTAGGGGATATTTCTGTGGTGTTCTGCATAGGGACATTCCAATGAGAGGGGGAAAGGATGGTAGGGTACAAGAACCGTGGTGTACAAAGGCTGTCATAAATCTAGTCAAGAAGAAAAGAAGAGCTTATGAAAAGTTCAAAAAACTAGGTAATGATAGAGATCTAGAAGACTATAAGGCTAGCAGAAAGGAGCTTAAGAATGAAGTTAGGAGAGCCAGAAGGAGCCATGAGAAAACCTAGGCAGACAGGATTAAGGAAAACCCCAAGGCATTCTACAAGTATGTGAAGAGCAAGAGGATAAGATGTGAGAGAATAGGACCTACCATGTGTGACAGTGGAAAAGTGTGTATGGAACCAGAGGAGGTAGTGAAGGTACTTAATGAATACTTCGGTATTCACTACGGAAAAGGACCTTGGCAATTGTAGTGATGACTTGCAGTGGACTGAAAAGCATAAGCATATAGCTATTAAGAAAGATGATGTGCTTGAGCTTTTGGAAAGCATCTAGTTGGATAAGCCACCGGGACCGGACAGTATATACCCAGGCCACTGGCAATGGAACAGGAGAGGTTTCAGGGGATTTGAGGGTTGCAGACATTGTTCCCTCATTCAAGAAAGGGAGTAGAGATAGCCCAGGAAAGTATAGACCAGTGAGTCTTAATTCAGTGGTTGGTAAGTTCATGGAGAAGATCCTGACAGGCAGGATTTAGGAACATTTGGAGAGGCATAATATGATTAGGAATAGTCAGCATGGATTTGTGAAAGACAGGTTGTGCCTTATGAGCCTGACTGAATTTTTTGAGGATGTGACTAAACACATTGATGAAGGTAGAGCTGTAGATGTAGTCTTTTCTTTCTTTTTCAATCTTTTTATTAATTTCATAGAATGAAAACATAAAGCAAAAATACAAGTAGTAGGAGATACGTTGTTACATTTAAAATGAGTAATTGTAAAACCAAATAGTAAAAATTAACAAGGCTCCCAATCGTGTAGAATAATAGTGAATAATACAAAGCAAAAAAAACTGAAGAAAAATCATGAAAAAGAAAAAAATAAACAAACCCCATCCCCAAAAAAAACTAAATTAAACAGAATTAGTCAACTAAACTAAAAGACTTGGACAATACTAACAACTTGAAAATGGGAAAGAAGAAAACCTTAGTGTCGACCACTCCATTCCTCTCAATCAACAGTACAGAGAAATAAAACAAGTTTGGAAATGGTCAAATTACATCAAATGAAAATGCTGAATGAATGGCCTCCAAGTTTTTTCCAATCTAATGGAAGGGCCATAAACCGCACTTCTAATTTTTTTCCAAATTCAAACACACTATAGTTTGTGAAAACCAATGAAATACCGTAGGAGGGTTAATCTCTTTCCAATTCAGCAAAATTAATCTTCTAGCTATTGGAGTAAGAAATGCAATCCTACGAGCTGAAGAGGTTAGATAATTTGAATCTATCATTGGTAACCAAAGATAGCAGTAATTGGATGAGGTTGTAAGTCTATATTCAAAACCGTTGAAATAATGTGAAAAATGTCTTTCCAATATTTTTCCAACAAAGGACATGACCAAAACATGTGAGTTAAAGAAGCTATCTCGGAATGACATCTATCACATATAGGATTTATATAAGAATAATATTGAGATAGTTTATCTTTAGACATATGAGCCCTATGTACTACTTTAAACTGTATCAACACATGTTTAGCACATATAGAGGATGAATTAACCAACTGAAGAATTCTTTCCCATTTTTCAATCGGTATAATATGTTAAGTTCACTTTCCCAGTCAGCTTTAATTTTATTGGAAACATCAGGACATACATTCATAATTATATTATATATAATTGCTACAACACTTTCCTGAGAGAGATTTAAATCTAAAATTTTTTCCAAAGTGTCCATTGGATATGGGTGTGGAAAATTAGGAGAAACAGTAATTAAAAAGTTTCTAATCTGTAGATATCTAAAAAAGTGAGATCTGGGTAAGTTATGTTTATTAGAAAGTTGATCAAAAGATATGAAACAATTATCCAGAAATAAATCACGAAAACGTATTATACCTTTGGTTTTCTGATCAAAGTAAGCTTGATCCATAGTGGAAGGTTGAAAAAGGAAATTAGGTATAATAGGACTTGCTAAAATAAATTGATTAAACCCAAAAAATCTTTGAAATTGAAACCATATACGTAAAGTATGCTTAACTATTGGATTATTCATTTGTTTATACAATTTGGAAGAAGTAAAAGGAAGCGAAGTTCCTAAAACCGAACCCAAGGAAAACCCTTGTAATGAATTACATTCAAGATTTACCCACTGTGGATTTAAAGATGCATCCAAATCTCATAACCAAAATTTTAAATATTGAATATTAATTGCCCAATAATAAAATCTGAAATTCGGGAGGGCAAGCCCCCCTCTCCTTTTTAGGTTTCTGTAAATACTTTTTACCGAACCTAGGATTTTTATTCTGCCATACATATGAGGAAATTTTTGAGTCTACGTTAACGAAAAAAGATTTTGGGATAAAAATTGGAACTGATTGAAATACATATAAAAATTTGGGCAAAATGATCATCTTAATAGCATTAATCCGACCAATCAAAGACAAAGATTGGCGACCATTTGGTAAACAAAAGTTTAATCTGATCAATTAAAGGTAAAAAAATTAGCTTTAAATAAATCTTTATATTTTTTCGTAACTGTTATCCCTAAATATATAAATGAATTAGTAACCAATTTAAATGGTAAACGTCCATAAATAGGTACCTGCTTATTTAGGGGGAATAATTCACTCTTACTAAGATTCAATTTGTAACCGGAAAAATTACTAAATTGAGCCAACAAACCTAGAATAGCAGGAATTGACCTCCAGATTGGAGATGTATAATAACAAATCATCTGCATATAGTGATAATTTATGTGTTTTGTTTCCACGGGTAATACCAAAAATATTAGGCGAGTCACGGATAGCAATTGCTAAAGGTTCAAGGGCGATATTGAAAAGTAAAGGACTAAGAGAACATCCTTGCCTAGTACCACGAAAAAGACGAAAAAAAGGAGATCTATGATTATCAGTGCAAACCGAGGCTACCGGGGAGTAATATAACAATTTAATCCAAGATATAAATGTCAAACTAAGATTAAATTTCTCAAGAGCACTAAATAAATAAGGCCATTCGACTCTGTCAAAGGCTTTCTCAGCATCTAGTGAGATAATACATTCTGGGGTAGTAAATGAGGGAGTATAAACAATATTCATTAACCTCCTAATATTAAAGGATGAATAACGATTTTTAATAAATCTGGTTTGATCCATAGATATAATTTGAGGTAATACCTTCTCTAACCTAGTTGCTAGAATTTTTGAAAAAATTTTTGAATCTACATTCAAAAGAGATATCGGTCTGTATGATGCACAATCAGTAGGATCTTTATTCTTTTTAAGGATTAAGGAAATAGAGGCTTCGTAAAACGATTGTGGTAATTTAACTAAACTGATTGCTTCTTTGAATATTCTAGACAACCTTGGAGAGAGAATGGAGGAAAAATTTTTTTTAAATTCCACTGTAAACCCGTCCAGACCAGGTGCTTTACCAGAATTCAATGATGAGATTGCAGTTATTATTTCTTCCTCTGTAATAGGAGTTTCTAATGATAAACAATCTTCGGGTGATAATTTCGGGAAATTCAACTTACCTAGAAAATCATGCATGAAATTGGAATCATGAGGAAAATCCGAGTGATATAGAGAGGTATAAAATTCTTGAAAGGTTTTGTTTATCCCAACATGATCAACTGTGAAAGTATCATCGGGTTTACGAATCTTAGTAATTTGACGTTTAACCGAATCAAATTTCAATTGATTAGCCAATAATTTACCTGATTTATCACTATGAATATAAAAATCACTTCTAGTTCTCATTAATTAATTTTCAATCGAGGATGTTAATAATAAGCTATGTTTCAATTGAAGTTCAACTCTGTGTTTGTATAGTTCCTTACTGGGAGAAATAGCATTTTTTATCAATTTCTTTAATTTTATCAACCAACAAAAGTATTTCATTGTTAACACGTCTTTTCAAACCAGCCGAATAGTAAATAATCTGACCACGGATATAAGCTTTAAAAGTGTCCCAAACAGTTCCATTGGAAACTTCTTCCGTAGTATTAGTTGAAAAGAAGAAATCAATCTGCTCCTTTATAAACTTGACAAAGTCCGAGTCTTGAAGTAAAATAGGGTTAAATCGCCATTGTCTATTAGTAGAAGAAGTATCCATTAACTTGATAGAAAGTTTCATTGGAGCATGATCTGAAATGGCGATAATGTCGTAATTACAATCAACTACAGATGGGATTAGTCGAGAGTCAATAAAAAAAAAAGTCAATTCGGGAATAAGAACGATGAACAAGTGGGGAAAAAAAGAGAATTCTTTGTCGTTTGGATGTAGAAATCTCCAAATTTCTGAAATGCCAGAATCAAACATAGAGTTAATAAGAGTAGCCGACTTATTCGGTAAAGCCGGACTACTTATGGATCTGTCTAACATGGGATTCAAACATAAGTTAAAATCACCGCCCATTATCAGCATATACTCGTTTAAGTTAGGAAAGGAAGTGAATAGGTGTTTAAAAAAATTCAGGGTAATCCACATTCGGAGCATAAACATTAACCATAGTAACCTTTTTATTAAGAAGTACCCCAGTGATTAACAAAAATCTGCCATTAGGATCTGAGATAATGTCTTGATGAATAAATGTAATTAAGGGATTTATAAAAATTGAAACACCTTTAATTTTGGCTTGAGCGTTTGAATGGTATTGTTGTTCTTTCCAAAACTTAAAGAAGCGTTGGTTATCCTCTTTCCTTACATGAGTTTCTTGTGCAAAAATAATATGAGCATTCAGTCTTTGGAATACTTTGAAAATCTTTTTCTGTTTAACTGGATGGTTTAAACCATTTGTATTCCAAGAGACAAAATTAATAATGTAAACCATAATTTGAGATTAACCCTTTGGTAAGTAAAGGGTTAACCATAATGTAAACTCATGAAATCGGAAGAGGAATACATGATCAGAGAGGAACCGGAAATCTCAACACTGCGGACATCTTTGTAGTTCTAAATCAGCCCAATAGAAAAAAATAAAAAAGAAAGAGACTACCCCACCCACCAACCCCAAGACCCCCGAACTAAGCCAGAGAAGGCTGAAGAAAGCACTAATTAAAAATAACTCTAACCCCATTTCTGCAGGAGGCAACTCCAAAGATATGTTATATAGATGATCCCCCGGAAACTAATATATATAAAAAAATAAACACTATAGTGAAATAATCTACATAGTATAATTACTAAAATATATAAATAAAAAAAGTTAGTATCAATAAGTGTGATTAGTTAATTATAAATGTGTTAGTAAAATATCGCTTCTAGAAAAGGAAAGGGATTATGGGGAGAAGAAACATAGGAATATGGCATCCCAAAAAGAACAAAGGAGATTATGCAAAACGAAAGACAGATTGCCATTTTAATTATACGGAAACCAAAAATAAAAAACATATAACTAAAAATGATCATCAGATCAAATCATTAGTAATAATAATGAAAAACAAAAAGTTAAGGAAAAAATTAACTAAAGGAAAATCATGTTATTCACAAGAAATAAGTATTCTATATAGGTTATAGAATAATAAGTATAGTAGTAAGCACAAAACACAAATCTTGAGCTTATAAAAAAACCTTCATCGTACGGTGGTAGAAGGTTTGTTTTTAAGAAAAACACCAGGAATAAAAAGCTGGTGCAGAAAGCACCGGGCATTAATTAAAGAACAGTATCTGCGTCAGATGGGTAGTTGTCATCCAAAAAGCTTCGAGCGTCGGTTATGGAATGGAAGACACGACGAGATCCATCAGAAAGAGAAATACTGAGACGTGCAGGATACAAAAGTGCCGGTTTAAGATTTTTTTGATAACATTCCGACATTAGAGGTTTAAAAGTCAGTCGCTCCTTCATCACTTCGGGACTATAATCTTGAACTATCCTGAAGGAAAGCTGGCGATACTTGATCATCCCTTGTCGACAAGCAGTCTGGAGAAGCTGTTCTTTAACATTGACATAATGGAAACGAAGAATAACTGGTCTCGGTTTGGATACAACCGATGCTAACTTTATCCACGGTACACGATCAAGTAATGGAGGGTCGTTGGGAAAAACTGAACGTATCCTTGGTGTTGCAGTTGCTTAGTAGTTGAAGCTAAATTCTTCTCTAAGTTCTCAACTTTTGAATCTGTCTTCTGAGACTTAGTATCCAGTTCAGAAATTTTACCTCCATGTTTTTGAACTTCGCAATCCAGAGATTTCAAAGATTCCGTGATTGATTTTAAGTCTTCATTAAGGCTTTGGCGATGTTGTTCAAGTTGAGCAGATAAACTTTCGGATAATTTTTGCCGATGTTCCTCGAGCTTTCCCTCCAGACACTTCATTATAACCTCGTAAGTTGATTCGGTTTGTTCGGAATCACCTTTCTTTTTTCCTCCGTTCCCATCGGAGTCTTTCCCATTTTTGGCTTTGGATCTCGTACTCATTTCTTTAAACTCCAGAGTTGCAATTTACGAAGAATTCAGTAAAATCAATGAATCAGTAATATAGAATAAATCTTCTGGTGTGGATAAAATTAATTAGATCAAGGAGATCATAGGTTAAAAAGGATAACGGGAATGGAGCAAAGCCAGAGACGACCTCACTCCATGAGCGCTCCCTGCAGAATCCCAGATGTAGTCTATATGGATTTCAGCAAGGCATTTGATAAGGTACCCCATTCGAGGCTTAGTGAGAAAGTAAGGAGGCATGGGATCCAAGGAGACTTTGTTTTGTGGATCCAGAACTCACTTGCCCACAAAAGGTAAAGTGTGGTTGTAGACAAGTCATATTCTGCATGGAGGTTGGTGACCTGTGGTGTGCCTCAGGGATCTGTTCTGAGACCCCTTCTCCATGATTTTTATAAATGACTTGGACGAGGAAGTGGAGGGATGGGTTAGTAAATTTGCTGCTGACAAAAAGGTTGGGTGTGTTGTGGATAGTGTGGAGGGCTGTCAGAGGTTACAGAGGGAAATCGATAGAATGCAAAGTTGGGCTGAGAAGTGGCAGGTGAAGTTCAACCCAGATAAGTGTGAGGTAGTTCATTTTGGTAGGTCAAATATGATGGCAGAACATAATATTAATGGTAAGACTCTTGACAGTCTGGAGGATCAGAGAGATCTTGGGGTCCAAGTCCATGGGACACTCAAAGCTGCTGTACAGGTTGACTGTGAGGTTAAGAAGACATATGGTGTATTGGTCTTCATCAACCCTGGGATTGAGTTCAAGAGCTGAGAGGTAATGTTACAACTATATAGGACCCTGGTCAGACCCCACTTGGAGTACTGTGCTCAGTTCCTGTCACCTCACTGCAGGAAGGATGTGGAAACTATAGAAAGGGTGCAGAGGAGATTTACAAGGATGTTGCCTGGATTGGGGAGCATGCCTTATGAGAATAGGTTGAGTGAACTTAGCTTTTTCTCCTTGGAGTGATGGAGGATGAGAGGTGACCTGATAGAGGTGTATAAGATGATGAGAGGCATTGATCGTGTGGAAAGTCAGAGGCTTTCCCCAGGGCTGAAATGGCTAACACAAAAGGGCACAGTTTTAAGGTGCTTGGAAGTAGGTACAGAGGAGATAGCAGTGTTTATTTTACGCAGAGGGTGGTGAGTATGTGGAATAGGCTGCCAGCGACTCTGGTGGATACAATAGGATCTTTTAAGAGACTCTTGGATTGGTACATGGAGCTTAGAAAAATAGAGGGTAACCCTAGGTACTTTCTAAAGTAAGTACATGTTCGGCCGAAGGGCCTATATTGTACTGTAGGTTTTCTACGTTCTATGTTCTAACTGATTTTCTCCAGGCATCCATTGGGAGAACCTAATCTTTTGATCATATCTCCTCTTGTTTCCTTGATGCTGATTGGCAGCAGAGACCTCTGCTAGTTCATAAGCCTTTTGTAATATCTTCCTCATGTCAGACACATACTTAAGATAGGTCTTCTGTGGCAAGTTTTTCCATTCAGTCCCAAAACAGAGGTTACAGACGATCTTGCTTCACACCCAAAAATCAAATAGTATGGAGATTATCTGAAAGCTTTCTGTGTACAGGCGTAGCAGTGGATCAGATACCCAATATGCTAACTCCATTTGTTCTTCTTACTGAGGTCCAGTGTTCCAAACACGTCTATTAATGTCAAGTAGAACCCCTCAGGCAGGAGGTAGCCCTGAGGGTGATAAAGTGTAGTCCTTGATTTCTCAACTCCAAGCATGTCCAGTAACTTGTGTATGAGCCTACTCTCAAAATCCTTTCCCTGATCAATGTGTATCCATCTTGGAAGGCCATAATAAACAAAATACTTTTCCCATAACACTTTGGCCATGGTGGACACCCTCTAATCCTTTGTAGGTAAGGCTTGAGCATATCTGGTGTAGTGATTAGTAATAACCAGTTTGCCGTGTTGCTGGAATCAGGTTCTTTCTTTCTTTTTAAATCTTTTTATTGAGTAAGTATACAAAAAAGGTAAGCCATATAAACATTAATACAATGTTAAAGTATAATAAAATTCCAAAAGATAACAATACCAAAAAGAAAATACTACAAACAATGTAATTTAAGCATAAGAAACCAAGATAACATAATAGTATACTAAATTTTATATATATCAATGGAAAAAAAAGAAAAAAAACCCCCCAAAAAAAACCCACCGTGCAGCTAACTAAAAGCAAGGCAAAGCAATGGGCTAACTTGAAACCAAACAGAGTTAAACTTAAAATCACGTCCTCAATCCCGACCTCCATTAAAAACAGTGAAAAAAAAACAAGAAGGGTAAATATTACATTAAATGAAAATATCGAATAAAAGGTCCCCAAATCTGTTCAAATTTAAATGAAGAATCATAAAGGTTACTTCTAATTTTCTCCAAATTCAAACATAAAATCGTCTGAGAAAACCAAAAAAAGGTAGTTGGAGCATTAAGCTCTTTCCAATGTTGTAAAATACATCTTTTCACCATTAAAGTAAGAAATGCAATCATTCTACGGGCTGAAGGGGAAAGATTACTAGAAATTTTAGGTAGTCCAAAGATAGCAGTAATAGGGTGAGGAGAGATATCTATATTTAATACCTTAGAAATAATATTAAAAATACCTCTCCAAAAAGTTTCCAAAGTAGGGCAAGACCAAAACATATGAGTTAAAGAGGCTATCTGCCCCGAACATCTATCACAGAAAGGATTAATATGCGAGTAAAAACGCGCTAACTTATCTTTGGACATATGTGCTCTATGAACCACTTTAAATTGAATTAGGGAATGTTTAGCACAAATAGAGGAAGTATTAACTAATTGTAAAATCTGCCCCCAATCATCCACAGAAATGGTAAGCCCCAATTCCTGTTCCCAATCTACCCTAATCTTATCAAATGGAGCTTTCCTAAGTTTCATAATAATATTATAAATCATAGCCGATGCACCTTTCTGACATGGATTAAGGTTAATTATCGAATCTAAAATATATATAGGAGGAAGCATTGGAAAGGAACAAAGTATAGTACTTAGGAAATTTCTAACTTGTAAATATCTAAAAAAATGTATTCTTGATAAGTTATATTTATTAGATAATTGTTCAAAAGACATAAGGGAACCATCTAAAAATAAATCCAAAAACCGTAAAATACCCTTAGTCTTCCAAGTTTGAAAAGCGCGATCCGTAAAAGAGGGAGGAAAAAATATGTTACCTAAAATAGGAATCGCTAACCCGAATTGATTAAGATCAAAAAATTTTCTGAATTGAAACCAAATGCGCAAAGCATATTTAACTATCGGGTTAGAGACCTACTTAAGACGTTTCGAATCAAAAGGAAGAGAGGAACCTAAAATAGAACCAAGTGTATAACCCTGAACAGATTGTAATTCCAATGCTACCCATTTAGGAATAGATATTATGTCCTGGTCAAGTAACCAAAATTTCATATGTCGAATATTAATAGCCCAATAATAAAATCTAAAGTTAGGTAATGCTAAACCTCCATCTCTCTTAGCTTTCTGTAAATGTATTTTACCCAGTCTCGGATTCTTATTCTGCCAAATAAATGAAGAAATTTTAGAGTCAACTTTATCAAAAAAAGATTTTGGAACGAAAATTGGTAATGCCTGAAACACATATAAAAATTTTGGCAAAAAAAACATCTTAACTGCATTAATACGACCAATCAAAGTTAAATATAAGGGAAACCATTTAGATGAAAGTTGAGTAATATGGTCTATTAATGGTAAAAAGTTAGTCTTAAATAAATCTTTATGTTTACAGGTAATTTTAATCCCAAGATATGAAAAGTAATTATTAATCAATTTAAATGGAAATTTATAATATAAGGGAAGATGTTTATTAATCGGAAAAAGTTCACTCTTACTAAGATTTAATTTATAACCTGAGAAAAGACCAAATTGTGCTAATAACTCTAAAACAGCAGGAATGGATCTCTCAGGATTAGAAATATATAAAAGTAAATCATCAGCATAGAGTGATAATTTATGGGACTTTAATCCCCGAGTTATCCCAGTAATATTTGAAGATTCTCGAATAGCAATTGCAAGAGGTTCTAATGCAATATCAAATAATAGGGGACTAAGAGGACAGCCTTGTCGAGTACCACGAAAGAGAGGAAAAAAAGGTGAGTTTAAAGAGTTAGTATGAACCGAGGCTACAGGGGAGTGATATAACAGTTTAATCCAGGATATAAATTTCAAGCTAAAATTAAACATTTCAAGCACCTTAAATAAATAAGGCCATTCTACTCTATCAAAAGCTTTCTCGGCATCTAAAGAAATAACACACTCAGGAACATTTTGTGAGGGAGTATAAACGATATTTAACAATGTACGAATATTATAAAAAGAGTAACGGCCTTTAATAAAACCCGTTTGGTCTTCCGAAATAATAAAAGGAAGTACTTTTTCTAGTCTATTTGCTAATAACTTAGAAAAAACTTTAGAATCAACATTTAATAAAGATATTGGTCTATAAGATGCACATTGAGCAGGGTCTTTATCCTTCTTTAGTATTAGAGAAATTGATGCTCTATTAAAAGATTCCGGAAGTTTACCAAGTTTCAAAGAAGCCTCAAAAACCTTATAGAGCCAAGGAATCAATAAAGAAGCAAAACATTTATAAAATTCAACGGTAAACCCATCAGGGCCAGGAGCTTTCCCCAGATTCATAGAAAAAATAACATTCTTAATCTCATCCATTGTAATGGAAGTATCTAATAAAGAAGACATATCCTGTGAAATCTGAGGGAAGTCTAACTTATCTAAAAAATCATTCATATATTTAGAATCTCGAGGAGACTCTGATTGATATAAAGATGAATAAAAATCACAAAAGGTTTGATTAATCCCCACATGATCCAATATCAATCGATCATTTTGGTTATAAATCTGATTGATTTGAGATTTAACATAATTAGATTTCAATTGATTAGCCAGCAGCTTGCCAATTTTATCACTGTGAACATAAAAGTCACTTCTTGTTTTCTTTAATTGGTTTACAATCGAGGACGAGAGTAGTAAACTGTGTTCCATTTGAAGTTCAGTTCTTTGTTTGTATAACTCCTCAGAAGGAGCCATAACATATTTCTTATCAATTTCTTTAATCTTGTCCACAATTGCCATCTCCTCCTGCTTCTGTTTCTTCCTCAAAGCAACGGAATACGAAATAATCTGACCCCGAATATAGGCTTTAAAAGTGTCCCAAAGAGTGTTAACCGAAATATCTTCTGTATGGTTAATTGTAAAAAAAAGCTCAATCTGTTCATTCATAAAATTAACAAAGTCCGAGTCCTGAAGCAACAGCGAATTAAAACGCCATTGTCTATTGTTTGGTATATTGGCCATAATTTTAATAGAAAGCTTAAGTGGAGCATGATCCGAAATGGTTATAGAATCATAATCACATTTAATCACTGAAGGAATGAGACGAGAATCAATGAAAAAATAATCAATTCTTGAATAGGAATGATGAACATGTGAAAAGAAGGAAAAATCTTTTTCCTGAGGATGCAGAAAACGCCAAATGTCCGTCGACCCAGAATCAGAAAGGAAAAAATTAATCAGATTTGCAGATTTATTAGGTAAAGTCCGTAAAGGAGCCGAACGGTCCAAAGCTGGAGACAAACAGGTATTAAGATCTCCGCCCCAAATCAATGAAAACTCGTTCAAATTCGGAAACTGATCAAACAATGATTTATAAAATTCCGGACAATCCATATTAGGAGCATAAACATTAACCAAAACTACTTTTTTATTAAATAGTAAACCACTAACCAATAAAAATCTACCATTCGGATCAGAGATAATATCCTGTTGTGTAAAAGTAACTGAGGAATCTATAAAAATAGAGACGCCTCGAATCTTAGCATTGGAGTTCGAATGAAATTGTTGTCCCTTCCAGAATTTGAAAAAACGTAGTCTGTCCCCCCTCCGTACATGGGTCTCTTGTAAAAATAAAATTTGTGCTTTAAGTCTCCGGAACACTTTAAAAACTTTTTTCCTTTTAATAGGATGATTAAGACCATTAGTATTCCAGGAGACAAAATTAATAATAGACTCCATAAATCCTAAAGTCAACCCACAACAAGGAGGATTGACGATAGGCGCGACCCACAAACCCGGAGAGGAAACAGAACATACAAAAGATACCGGGGAAAAGGACGCAACCAGTACTTCAATAATGTATATAGCCCAAAGAGAAACAAACTAAAACGTGAAGCCCCTCCCACCCCCCCCGCCCCAAGACCCCAAGGCAAAATCTAAAGCAGACCCGCCAGAAAGAAGCAAGCGCTAAAACTACCCCCATGACTTCCGGTATACGCTCCCTAAAAAAAAGGTATAAATATGAAAAGGATCAGCTAGTTGTAAAACAGTAAAAAAGTAAGAAAAAAAAGTTAGCTCAATTAAAATACACACAGAACAGAACAAAAGCCAGAAAATATATATTAAAAAAAACCACAATAAACCTCAAACTCATGAATAGACACAGCAACAAGAAAAAATAGGATTATTAACATAAAGTGGTTATAAAAAGCAAAACAGAATAAAATTTAAAAAAAAACTACAAAATTTAAGGCCACACAGGAAATACGTAAGATGACAAAAGGGAAGTAACCACCCAGAATCCCCTGGGAAAAGAAAGAAATGACGCAGTTAAAAAGAAAGTTTAGCAGCCATATTAAGAAATCAAAAATAAACTTTTCTGCCCAGATAGGGCACGGAAAAGTTAAAACCAACCAATTCACAGCCTCCGATCAACGGAGATAATTAAAAAAAGGCAATTAAGATGTTGAAGATGAAAGTTGATCCAGATAACTCTGGGCATCCGATGGAGAATCAAAAAAACGAAGGGCTCCATCTAACATGCGAATCCTTAGACGTGCAGGGTACAGCAGCGCTGGTCTTAAATCCATCTTATAGAATTCCGACATCACGGATCTGTAACGAACCCATTGGTCCCAGATTGGTTTACTGAAATCTTCCACGAATCGGAACCTAAGATCCGAAAAATCAATGAAACCTTTAGATCGAGCGAATCGAAACAGTCTCTCCTTGTCTTGAAAATAATGAAAACGTAAAATAACATGCCTAGGTCTATCTGACCTAGACGAGTATGATGGGATTCTGTGAACACGATCCAGTAGCGGTGGTTGGTCAGGAAATACAGTAGGGAATGCATCTTTTAAAAGTTGAGAAAAATATTTCATGGGGTTGTTGGCTTCAACAGCTTCCCTCACCCTGATCATTCGTAAATTCTGCCGTCGCATTCTAGATTCCAAGTCAGAGTTTTTAAAAGTCAAAAAGTCAAGTTTCTTCTTCATTACATTAATTGTTTCTTCGATTTTCCCCATCTTAAGTTCACTTTGTTGCGCGAATTTTTGAAGATCAGATATAGCCGACTGATGTTCCGCAATAAATGTTTGCATCTTATCCATTGAATCGGCAATTTTCTGGAGATTAGTTGAGATTTCCGTATGAATCAGGTCTTTAACAGAGCCTGCAATTTCCGTACGAATCATCTCCCTAACAGAGGTTGAAATTTCCCTCTGAATTAACTCCGATATCGCTTTCAAAGTCACCGGTGATTCAGTCGGGGGGGAAATCCGTAGCTTTCGGTTTAACCGGAGGTTTACCATCCTTGCCGTTTTTCCCGTTCTTAGACATAGCAGATCTAAGTATCATCCAATTGTCGGAGAATTCAGTTTAATTCAAAGTATTGTAAGAATTGATGCCTTAATAGTTAATTAAAGTATAGCTGACCATAGAGAAAAAAAAACTCAGAGGTAATGGAGCGAGTCAAGAACGCGACTTCACTCCATGAGCGCTACCGGAAGTCCCCGGAATCAGGTTCTATGGAGAGGAAATCCATACATACTAGATCAAGTGGCCCTGTACTCTGTAAATGGGATAAGGGAGTGATCCTCATTGGCAGCATCTTTCTCTGAATACATTGAATGCATGATTTACAGTATTTTTCAACCTCGGGCTTCATTTAGACCCAGTAGAACCAATCATCATGTAGTCACTTCCACACAATCCTCCAATGCTTCTCTGGCAAAACCAACTGAGAATGCCGAGGCCTATCAGGAGGAGACGTGACCCTGTCCAGAGCCTGGTCCCTCAACTCCAGTTTGTTCCATTCTCTCAGTGGTAGAGCTGTGGCAGCATGTTTTGTCTTTTTGACTTGGGCCATATACCCTTTCACAACAGCTGACCAAACAGCACCTATTCAAGTGTCATCTCACTGAGTGGGGGCCACTTCCCCAGGACTGAATGCAGGCAATTGCTTTGTATTCAGAGCGGTCAGGTTGTAATAAGCTTGTGGAATGGTGCAACCAGAAGCTCCCAAATGATCCACATCTCTATCCTGCCCTAGCATCACCTCTGATTCCCCTGTGGAAGAAAGCTGGCACATTGTTTTAACTTCAGATGCAGGAACGCTCTCCCACTCTCCATCCATTTCCAGCCCTTCATGCAAACATCAGGACAATGCATCCATGTTAACGTTCTGGCTCCCCTGGCTGGTACATCAGGCTGAAATCATAGGCAGACAACACCGCCAACCAACAATAGCCTGTGGCATCCAATTTTGCTGTGGTCAGGATATAAGTCAATGGATTGCTGTCTGTCCTCACCTTGAACTTGGACTATATAGGTAATCATTTTACTTGTCTAACCAAAGCCCGTTCAATGCCAGAAATACCAATTTCTGCATGGGGTAGTTTTGTTCAGAGGGTGACAGACTGTGGCTGACAAAAGTGACAAGATTCAACTCTGATACAGAACGCCCCCTAAATGTTATCGGCTGGTGTCTGTATGCAATAGCTATGGCAATTTGGGGTTCCCAAAGGCCAACACAGGTGCTTTTGTTAGCAACTCCGACAACTGGAAGGCCTCTTCACATTTTGTATCTCATCTTGCTCCCGGAAGCTCTGAATGGCTAAGATCATTTTTACCATCTTCTCCCTTTCTGCACCAAGAGAGGGAAACTACACAGAATTTGATTCAAAGGGTGGCTTACTTTGGAGTAGTCCTTCATAAACCTCCAGTGGTACCCACAGAATCCAAGGAACAAGCATAGAGCATTTATATTCTTGGGCCTTGGCCATGTGGTCACCGCAACCATCTTGGACAAATCTGTAGCTATTCCATCCTAGAGAGACTATTTGCCCAATGCAACTTGCAGATGTCTTGCAGAACTGGCACACCCAGCGACAATTTTAATCTTGCAGCTTCCAGACGGTCTAACACCTTCATTAACCTCGCCTCATGCTCCTCCAGGGTGGACCTGAACACTATGAGATCGTCCAGGCATACCAGTACCTCAAGCAAGTTCACGTCTCCAACAGTCTTCTCTATGACACATTGGAAAGTAGCTGGGGCTCCTGATATGCCCTGGGGCTTTCTTTCAAACTGAAAGGATCCAAGTGGACATATGAATGCCGTCTTCTCTTTGTCAGCTTCATTCATGGGCATCTGATAATACCCACTCCCTTCTAGCACACTGAACCATTTCACTCTACTCGGGCAGGCCAGCGCATTCTCAATCCGTGGAACTGTATACTGGCAAGGCACTGTACTTCGGTTCAGAGTCCGATAGTCAACACACATTCACACCTTCCCATTCTTCTTCCTCACCAACCATGGGTGATGCATAGGGACCCAGGGATAATCCCAGTTTCCTTCAGTTTCAGTAGATGCTGTCAAACATCCTCCACCCCTGCTGGTACTAATTGCCGACACCTTTCTTTGAACCATGTGTCCTCTGTCACTTGGATGGATGGTGGGTACTCTTGGAACAATCCACATCAAACTCATCGGTAGAAAAGGCATCTTTGAACGTTGACAACTTCTCCATCAGTCTCCTTTACCAGGTACCAGGAAGTCAGCAGAGTTGAATGACATGGCTGTCAACTTTCTTGATCCAGGAGATTGTCTCCCTACTGATTTTCTCACAGGGTAACTAGGCATTACAGTCACTGGAAAAGATGTGCCATCGGCATTCCCCGCTGAGGTGTTCCTGACGGGAAATTTGGAGTTTTCCGTCACTCTAGCTATTTTCCCAGGCCATAACACAATGAGTTTGGCCTGGGTGTACGACACAGTTCCTTGCTTGGGCTCATCATCCGGCCTAGGATGGGTTTGCACTTTCTCAAAAACAGCTCTGAGCACCAGATGAATGAACAAGGTTTTCAGAAAGTTCTCTCCAATTTTCTCCTTGCAGGCTGCCATTAGCCTCCTCACAACAGGAGTACTTGTTCCTACAAGAACTGAAGCTTCGCCCTTCTCGACCGGGTCTAGACAGACCAACACTGATGTATCAAGGGCCTCAGCTACACCAACGTCTGCCTCCGAAAATTCCAGTTTCAACAACTAATCATCATATGGGTAGTCATCAGTACTAAATCCCCAGAGCTCTCGGGCACTGAGTGGCATCAATGGTAAGTGCATCAAATACTGGTTGTAGAAGGGTTTGTACAGCAGAGTAATCTGAGAACCTGTGTCAAGTATGACTAGCATAAATATCTTGATCTGTAGGGATACACTGGTGCTTGGTCCCACTAAGCCTTCAGGAATAGGGTTTTGCAATTTACATTGATTGGAATGTGTTCCCCCGAGACGCTAGTCTGTACCCTTACTGGGTCTCTCCAAGGTTTCCTGACTTCCCTGACTGCGGCTAAGGAGAAGTCCTGTAAAACCCCTGTTTGTGTGACATCAGTGGTTGCTTCAGCAACAGAAGCTACTACCGAGGACTGTGCATTGCTGACGGAGGCCTCCCATACTTTCATTGCATTTTCCTCCTCTCTTACTTCTCTGCTCAGCTCGCCAAAAAAGGGGGGGTGGGTTTTTCATCCTATGAGACATTCAGAGGCTTTTAGCAATCGTGTCACGTGACTGGGCGCCTGTTGCCACTTGGTCTATCCTTAATTGATTCACATCAGCCAGTTGAATAGCCCCTTTAAGCCGCAAGCAAAGCAGCTGGCTCTGTAGGCAGAAAATTTCTCCCCTTTCTCCTGAAACATGGACCTATGTCCCGTCATAAGCTCCATTGGACTTCCTGTCATGCCAAAAACATTTTCTAAAGCTTGCATGTAGCCCATGGAAGTCGCAAAAGGGTTCTCTGTATTTGAGGACATCACCACCTCAGCAGCCAGACCTTTTAGATTCTCTACCAGCTACTGTCTTTTCACATTATCGGAGCACTGCCACGCATCCAGCACCTGTGAGTCTACTCCACTCAAGTCTCATATTCCTCCTCCCCCTCGGAGGGGTGGGCTTCACTCCTGAGAACATTCTCAGCCTACGATAGCTTTGACTCTTTGCCGGTGCACTTCGCATTTATCTTCCAGAGACATAATCGCCAATACCAACTCAGAATTTTCAACCCTCGCTGGAGGACCCATTAGACCTACCACATCATACAACTCCTTCCCCTCACTCCGCAGAAGTGAAAGCAACTCCGCCTTCAGCTATGGGAGACTCCCAATTCGGCACAATGGCCTACACTCTCCTCTTCTCTGAAAGTATGGATGGCCCATGGCACTGCCTCTCCAGATACCCCAAGAGAACCAGGCAGATCCACTCCCATCACATCATTGCTAGTCTGAGCTAAAACAACATCTTTGCCCGCTAATTGGTCAAACTGCTGTTCCATGATTGTAACTTTCTCTAATACTTTAATGGTATTCAGAAACCCTGATCAACCTTCACCTGGGCTGCAGATATCCATCCCGCTCAGAACACAAGCCTTAGTTACAAGTAATCTCTTTGAATCACACCAACAGTAAATCCCTGTGGCATCCATAATCACGTTTCTTAATCAGTTTCTCAGTCAATAGTTTAATACGGGCTTAAGCACACTAACCACTTAATCAATTCTTAGAGCAACTGGACAGTATTCAATGAATCCAATCTCAGATGATAACCCCCACAATGAAACCCCATTTTATCAGGGATCTCTAGACATGTGGCTCATTGGCCCCTCGCTAACTGCAACCAGACTCAGTAGTGTGAAACCCACCTTTCTCTAACTCTGTACATCTAGGGTCGATATGACTTGGGTCCCACCAAACCTGGGAGGTTGGAATGTCTCGTCCACCCACCCCTGAATGTGTGATACTGTGTAATTACTTCCCCAAGCAATCACCTGTCAGCAAGGAATAACAGACCGTACACTGCATACAATTATAAAGAAAGTATATTTATGAATATTAACTTAATATTAAAACATAATTAAAGCAGTCAAATGTGCACAGGTTGGAGCTCAAATCTTCCAAAAGCTGATGTGTCCAAGATACTCACAGCACCAACTTCTATTCACTGATTAATGGTAGGACTTCCCCTCTTGGACCCCATCGAATTGTGCTTTCCCATTAAGTTGAATCCTAAGGCTGATTCCCCCAAGTTTCTTCACTCTCCATTTCTCGCCAAAAAGATCTCGACCCACCTTAGTGTTCATCACAAAACCTCTCCTCCCATCATTCTCTAGAACCTTCCCCCAATTCCACCATCCTGATTGGATGACACTACATTCCTAAGCATGAACATGACAACCCCATATCTTTAATGGTGCCCAAACGTTACCAGCAGGACACACTGCTTTTACAGAAAACCATTAAATGAAGTACCCTATAACATTAGCAGTGAAATCTTAACCAGGGTGTTGCAGTATGATCATTAGATGCAAAGTGTTCCCCTACAAAAATCTGTCACCGACCCTGTTTCTCTCCCTAACAGGAGATCTAGTATCACACTCTCTCTAGTTTGGACTTGTATGTGCTGATTATGGAAACTTTCCAGAACACAATTGACAATCCTTTCCCTTTCAGCCCTTTTACAGTACTGGAATCCCAGTAAATATCTGAAAGATTAGTCACTTACTATCACAGCCTTATGTTTCTTGCAACAGTATGCAATATCTCTCCAAATTTGTTCCTCTAAATCCCACGGAATATTGAGTGGTGTATAATACAATCACATTCCTGTCAGAACAAAAGGCAAGGAGAACAGAGAACCGTCTTGTTCCTTATTTCTGTCCATAAAGCTTCACTAGAGGATTTCTGTAGTCTGTCCTGACAGAGCACTAACATGACATTTTCCCTGACTAGTAATGCCACTCTTTCCCTTTTAATCTCTTCTGCTCTATCATGTCTAATGCAACAGAACCTCGGAGCATTAAGCTGCCAGTCATACTCCTCCTGCTACCAAGTCTCACTAAGGATTACAATGTTATAATTCCATGTGCTGTTCCATGCCCTAAGTTCATCTACCTTTCCTATAATACTCATCGCATTGAAATAGATGCAGCTCAGTCAGTCCATTAGTCCCACCATGCTTTATTGTTGTTTCCTGATCTTGTATGTAGGCTTAACAACATCTTTCTCCACAACCATTCCACTATCTGTTCTGGCACTCTGGTTCCCATCCCCTGTATCTCTATTTTAGACCACACCCTTCCCCCCACAGCATTAGAAAATCACTAGGAAAAGCATCTACCACTTTCTGTGGCAATATTTGACTGTAAATTGAGAAAACTCCTGTAACTGCCAACATCAAATTGGAATGGCACCAGAGCAAATAAACTGTAGACTATGGTAAGCTGTAGACCGACAAGCTAATTGGTCTTGGTACACATTGTAGCTGCAGCTCTTATCTGCTGCATTAATCGATCACAGTCACTGTAAGAAGTCGTCTCCAAAGACATTGTTCCTTAGACTTGCTTAATATTTGCATGATACCCCCTTCAGCAGAGATCTCTGCTTCCTCCTCTTCTGTTTCCTCAAGCAAGGGGATAACAAAGTGTTTATTCACAGATCTCTGAAGTTGCAGATCAATCGAATAATTAAGAGCCAGGCAAGATACTTTCATTTATCAGTGAAGGCATGAAATAAACAGAGACATCATGTTAGACCTGAATGAAACATTAGTCAGTTCTTGTATAGTATAAAGTTCTGGTTTCCATACTGCAGTGAAGATGTGATAGTCACAGAATTGAAATTTCCAATAGAAAGAAGCCAATTATTTAGATACTTTATTTCTGGTTTGTAGATGCTGCCTGACCTATTGAGTATTTTGAGACATTTTGATTTTTATTTCAGATTTCCAGCATCTACAGTTATTTGTCTTTTACAGTTGCAAAGATATTGACAGGGATTGAAAATTCTAGATATGTGGAGAAATTTAAGCTGATATTATTTTCTTGGGAATTCAAAGAGATTTTAATGATGTTTATAAAATTATGACAGCGCAGAGAGAATCTACTTTTCACTTCCAAGAACAGAGTAATAAGGAGATGTAGATTTTAGTAGAATCGAAGGATGTTGAGGAAAGATCTTATTGTATAGAATGGAGGTAGTTCTGGCACTTGCTGAATGAGATATTATTGGAGGCAAATATTTTATACTTGCCAAACAATTGATACTAGAATGTACAATCATCACAGCAATATTTGATTCTGCGCTTCCTGCTCCCTGGAGTACAAATCAATAGTAAATATTAAAAATTTAAATTATAAGTCATAAATAGAAAATGAAAGTTAGGTAGCGCAAAAAAACTGAGAGGCAGATCTGAACATTTGGAGGGTATGGCCCAGATCCAGGTCAGGATCTGTTCAGCAGTCTTATCACAGTTGGAAAGAAGCTGTTCCCAAATCTGGCCATATGAATCTTCAAGCTCCTGAGCCTTCTCCCAGAGCTTTAAATGTGTTCAGCATATTTAAAAGATATTTGAATCTTGATGGGCCATAATCTTACAAGGGTATGGATCAACAATTTGTCCAATATGGTCATTTTAGGCTGATTGACCATCCTTCTATGACATAATTTTTGGTATTAGTATTGGTTTATTATAAGACCATAAGACATAGGAGCAGAATTAGGCTATCTGGCCCATCGAGTCTGCTCCACAATTCAATCATGGCTGATCCTTTTTATTCCTTCTCCTCAACCCCATAACCTTTGATGCCATGTCCAATCAAGAGCCTATCAATCTCTGCCTTAAATATACCGAACGACCTGGCCTCCACAGCTGCACATGGCAACAAATTCCATAAATTCACCACCCTCTGGCTAAAGAAATTTCTCTGCATCTCTGATTTGAATGGACGCCCCTCTATCCTGAGGCTGTGCCCTCTTGTCCTAGATTCTCCCACCATGGGAAACATCCTTTCCACATCTACTCTGTCTAGGGCTTTCAACATTCGAAAGGTTTCAATGAGATCCTGCCTCATCTTTCTGAATTCCAGCGAGTACAGACCCAGAGCCATCAAACATTCCTGTATGAAAACCCTTTCATCCCTGGATCATCCTTGTCAACATCCTCCGGACCCTCTCCAATGCCAGCACATCACTTCTAAGAAGAGGGGCCCAAATACTCAATACTCAAGGTGAGGCCTCACCAGTGCCTTATAAAGCCTCAGCATCACATCCCTGCTCTTGTATTCTAGACCTCTTGAAATGAATGCTAACATTGCATTTGCCTTCCTCACCACTGACCCAACCTGCAAGTTAACCTTTAGGGTGTTCTGCACAAGGACTCCCAAATCCCTTTTTTCTTGTATAAAGAAAATATTTCTTTGAACTTGATATTTTAACTATAGTTGCTGAATTTCAGTAATTCGAACTAAAATTTTCACGAGGCTAAATGAATGATAAAATGCCTTCACGAAGTGAAAAGTGACTAATTTTAGGAAGCATATTGTCCATCTTTTTGCTACTTGAACAACAATGAATATTCTGATGAGAAGCTGACAACTAGATCAATAAAATATTCTGCCTACTATAAAAATCAAGCCATAATGATCAATTTACAGTTTCGATGATGGATGCAAGGCATGTTATTTAGTATAGAATGTACACATGTTGCTACTTGCTCTGATCAAGAATGGTGATGCAGTGAGGCAATTGCTCTTTTGTATATACTATCAATTACATATGTTGATGAATATTTAAGCATTTAATTATCCAACATCATTTATTACACTTTTAATTAAATAATTTAAACAAATCCTGAAACATTTCATCAGCAAAGGTCATAGGAATACCATTTAGTGAAGCCATCAAGTTGAGTTTCTTTCTGTCTCTTTTTGTAGTGTACTTGTTGCATAAAACACATTCTGAGATTCTGGTGAACAATTGACAAAATGCTATATTTTTTTAACAAAATATACTTTATTCAAAAATAAATTTGTGTATAATAAACCATTCAAGGGCTGTCAATCTTTTGCAGATGTTTCCATTATGGTCTATACATTTTCACACTTTTAGCCACCACCGTGGCGCTCTGTTGTTTCATCTTTCCATACCATTGTTGTGGGGTATACTCCCCACCACCTGACCCCTCCCACTCCTGTGGGAGCAGAACCCTAAACTGTGGTCCATGGCTGCCCCAAGTTTCAGTGCATCCCTCAGCACGTACTCCTGCAGCCGAGAATATGCCAGTCAGCAGCATTCTCCCACAGACATCTCCATGCTCTGGTAGAGCATCAAGTTTCGGGCCGACCAAAGAGCCTCTTTCACCGAATTGATGATCTGCCAGCAGCACCAGATGTTGGTCTCCGTGTGCGTCTCCGGGAACAGCCCGTAGATCAGAGAGTCCTCGGTTACCCAGCTGCTGGGGATGAAACGTGATAGTGTCCCTTTCATCCTCCTCCACATCTTCTCCGTGAACTCAGTGTACAAAGAGGTGGGTCACAGACTCCTCCTCCACTGCAGTCCTCCCGTGGGCAGCGGGGTGTGGAGATGATGTCCCGGGCGTACAGGAGGGATCTGACTGGGAAGGCCCCTCTCACCGCCAGCCAGGCGAGGTCCTGGTGCCTGTTGGTGAGGTCTGGCGTTGAAACATTTTGCCAGATGAACTGGACGGTCTGCTCAGGGAACCACCCCACTGTGCCCGTCATGTCCTTCTCCTGCAGTGCCTGCAGGACTTTACGTGCCGACCACTGTCTGATGGCCCTGTGGTCAAAGGCATTGACCTGGAAGAACTTTTCTACGAAGGACAGGTATGGCGGCAACCACCACCTGACAGGGGTGTTGCGCGGGAGTGGGGCCAGACCTCGGATCAGAACAGAACAGAAGACGGTGACATCGTCCATGTACAGGGAGGTTTTGACTTGGGTCCCTCCACTGCCTGGCAGCGTCACCCCTCTTATGCCCTCATCCCTCCTGATGGCTTCCGCAAAGGGTTTTATGCAGCAAACAAAGCCATGTTGACTCTCCCTAATAAGTCCCTGTCTATCCAAATGCTTGTAGATTCTGTCTCTTAGTACTCCCTCCAATAACTTACCTGCCACCGACGTTAAACTTACCGGCCTATAATTTCCCGGATTACTTTTCGATCCTTTTTTAAACAACGGATCAACATGAGCCACTCTCCAATCCTCTGGCACCTCACCTGTAGACAGTGACGTTTTAAATATTTCTGCCAGGGCCCCTGCAATTTCAACACCAGTCTCCTTCAAGGTCCGAGGGAACACCCTGTCAGGTCCCGGGGATTTATCCACTTTAATTTTCCTCAAGACAGCAAGGACCTCCTCCTTTTCAATCTGTACAGTTTCCATAATCTCACTACTTGTTTCCCTTAATTCCATAGACTTCATGCCAGTTTCCTTAGTAAACACAGACGCAAAAAACCTATTTAAGAGCTCCCTCATTTCCTTTGGTTCCGCACATAGGCGACCACTCTGATCTTCAAGAGGACCAATTTTATCCCTTACAATCCTTTTGCTCTTAATATACCTGTAAAAGCTCTTTGGATTATCCTTCACTTTGACTGCTAAGGCAACCTCATGTCTTATTTTAGCACTCCTGATTTCTTAAGTATTTTCTTGCACTTCTTATACTCCTCAAGCACCTTATTTACTCCCTGCTTCCTATACATGTCATACAACTCCCTCTTCTTCTTTATCAGAGTTGCAATATCCCTTGAGAACCAAGGTTCCTTATTCCTATTCACCTTGCCTTTAATCCTGACAGGAACATACAAATTCTGCGCACTCAAAATTTCTCCTTTGAAGGCTTCCCACCTACCGATCACATCCTTGCCAGAGAACAACCTGTCCCAATCCATGCTTTTTAGATCCTTTCTTATTTCTTCAAATTTGGCCTTCTTCCAGTTAAGAACCTCAACCCTAGGACCAGATCTATCCTTGTCCATGATCAAGTTGAAACTAATGGTGTTATGATCACTGGAACGAACGTGCTCCCCTACACAGACTTCCGTCACTTGTCCTAACTCGTTTCCTAACAGGAGATCCAATATTGCATCCCCTCTAGTTGGCCCCTCTATATATTGATTTAGAAAACTTTCCTGAACACATTTTACAAACTCTAAACCATCTAGACCCCTAACGGTATGGGAGTCCCAATCAATATATGGAAAATTAAAATCCCCTACCACCGCAACTTACATACATCAAAGTTGCTGGTGAACGCAGCAGGCCAGGCAGCATCTGTAGGAAGAGGTGCAGTCGACGTTTCAGGCCGAGACCCTTCATCAGGATGAACTGAACGAAGAGTGAGTAAGGGATTTGAAAGTTGGAGGGGGAGGGGGATATCCAAAATGATAGGAGAAGACAGGAGGAGGAGGGATAGAGCCGAGAGCTGGACAGGTGATAGGCAAAAGGGGATATGAGAGGATCATGGGACAGGAGGTCCGGGAAGAAAGACAAGGTGGGGGGTGACCCAGAGGATGGGCAAGAGGTATATTCAGAGGGACATAGGGAGAAAAAGGAGAGTGAGAGAAAGAATGTGTGTATAAAAATGAGTAACAGATGGGGTACGAGGGGGAGGTGGGGCCTTAGCGGAAGTCAGAGAAGTCGATGTTCATGCCATCAGATTGGAGGCTACCCAGATGGAATATAAGGTGTTGTTCCTCCAACCTGAGTGTAGCTTCATCTTTACAGTAGAGGAGGCCGTGGATAGACATGTCAGAATGGGAATGGGATGTGGAATTAAAATGTGTGGCCACTGGGAAGCCTCTCGCCGCTTCTCCCGTCAAGCTCTGAAGGCGACGCTCTCCGCCATGAGGAGGTACTTGGTGTCCCTATCCCAGACCCTTCCACACCTTCGGGACACTTTCTTCGCCGTCTGTAATGGTCCTACCCGTTATTTCATCCTCCGTCGGATTCACGCCTGCAATTGCCCTTTTTTTGACTTTGTCATGTTAGGCAAAGATCGCAAGATCCTACATCTACGGACTCCAGAGCCTGCCGGCCCCGATGCTAGCAGGCATGAACTTCAGATTGCGGCCCCTGCCATTGATCTCGGCGGCTCCAACACCTCAGGGCGTATTCAAAACCCGGACTCCAGCAACGACAATGGACACATTCGAACTGATTGTGCAACCACCAACTGCGACTCCAGCCTTGAACTCCAGGCCTGGTCCTTATGTGCTGCTATTGTGACTCCCGTCTCCCCTTCCCCCACCACCACTCCGCAGCCCCGTCTTCCTCAGATCCCACCGTCAACTCCTGGGCCCTCAGAGGCTCCATCTTCCTCTCACCCCAACCCTCCCCTCTCCACTGACACCACCAGCCTCCCCCCTCCCCCCTCTGATCCCAGCTGTCATCCGTGCCGGGTCTTTACCATCCCCTCCGACCTTCAACTGTCGGAGGCAGAACGCTCTGTTCTCAGTAAGGGCCTCACCTTTGTCCCCCTTCGCCCACACCTCAGAGAGTTCCGTGTTCGCCACGATGCGGAACTTTTCTTCCGCCGTCTCCATCTCCGAGCCTACTTCTTCGGCAAGGACTCTTCCACCCCTACCGATGACCCCTTCTCCCTTCTTCAACACTCCTCTTCTTCATGGACACCCCGCTCTGGTCTTCTGCCTGCTCTGGATCTCTTTATTGCTAACTGCCGACGGGACATCAACCGTCTCGACTTCACTGCACCTTGTCCCCATTCCAACCTCACTCCTTCGGAACGCTCTGCTCTCCACTCCCTCCGCACTATTCCTAACCTTATTATTAAACCCACCGATAAGGGGGGTGCTGTTGTAGTCTGGCGTACTGACCTCTACCTTGCCGAGGCACAGCGACAACTCGCGGATACCTCCTCTTATTTACCCCTCGATCGTGACCCCACTAAGGAGCACCAGGCCATTGTCTCCCACACCATCACCGACTTTATCTGCTCAGGGGATCTCCCATCCACTGCTACCAACCTTATAGTTCCCACACCCTGCACTTTCCGTTTCTACCTCCTACCCAAGATCCACAAACCTGCCTGTCCTGGCCGACCTATTGTCTCAGTTTGCTCCTGCCCCACCGAACTCGTTTCTGCATACCTCGACACTGTTTTATCACCCCTTGTTCAATCCCTTCCGACCTATGTTCGTGACACTTCTCACGCTCTTAAACTTTTCGATGATTTTAAGTTCCCTGGCCCCCACCGCTTTATTTTCACCATGGATGTCCAGTCCTTATATACTTCCACCCCCCATCAGAAAGGTCTCAAAGTTCTACGCTGCTTTTTGGATTCCAGACCTAATCAGTTCCCCTCTACCACCACTCTGCTCCGTCTAGCGGAATTAGTCCTTACTCTTAATAATTTCTCCTTTGGCTCCTCCCACTTCCTCCAAACTAAAGGTGTAGCTATGGGCACCCGTATGGGTCCTAGCTATGCCTGCTTTTTTGTTGGGTTTGTGGAACAATCTATGTTCCGTGCCTATTCTGGTATCTGTCCCCCACTTTTCCTTCGCTACATCGACGACTGCATTGGCGCTGCTTCCTGCACGCATGCAAAACTCGTTGACTTTATTAACTTTGCCTCCAACTTTCACCCTGCCCTCAAGTTTACCTGGTCCATTTCTGACACCTCCCTCCCCTTTCTAGATCTTTCTGTCTCTGTCTCTGGAGACAGCTTATCCACTGATGTCTACTATAAGCCTACTGACTCTCACAGCTATCTGGACTATTCCTCTTCTCACCCTGTCTCTTGCAAAAAACGCCATCCCTTTCTCGCAATTCCTCCGTCTCCGCCGCATCTGCTCTCAGGATGAGGCTTTTCATTCTAGGACGAGGGAGATGTCTTCCTTTTTTAAAGAAAGGGGCTTCCCTTCCTCCACTATCAACTCTGCTCTTAAACGTTTCTCCCCCATTTCACGTACATCTGCTCTCACTCCATCCTCTCACCACCCCACTAGGAATAGGGTTCCCCTGGTCCTCACCTACCACCCCACCAGCCTCCGGGTCCAACATATTATTCTCCGTAACTTCCGCCACCTCCAACGGGATCCCACCACTAAGCACATCTTTCCCTCCCCCCCTCTCTCTGCATTCCGCAGGGATCGCTCCCTACACAACTCCCTTGTCCATTTGTCCCCCCCATCCCTCCCCACTGATCTCCCTTCTGGCACTTATCCGTGTAAGCGGAACAAGTGCTACACATGCCCTTACACTTCCTCCCTTACCATCATTCAGGGCCCCAAACAGTCCTTCCAGGTGAGGCATCACTTCACCTGTGAGTCGACTGGGGTAATATACTGCGTCCGGTGCTCCTGATGTGGCCTTTTATATATTGGCGAGACTCGACGCAGACTGGGAGACCGCTTTGCTGAACATCTACGCTCTGTCCGCCAGAGAAAGCAGGATCTCCCAGTGGCCACACATTTTAATTCCACATCCCATTCCCATTCTGACATGTTTATACACGGCCTCCTCTACTGTAAAGATGAAGCCACACTCAGGTTGGAGGAACAACACCTTATATTTCGTCTGGGTAGCCTCCAACCTGATGGCATGAACATCGACTTCTCTAACTTCCGCTAAGGCCCCACCTCGCCCTCGTACCCCATCTGTTACTCATTTTTATGCTCACATTCTTTCTCTCACTCTCCTTTTTCTCCCTTTGTCCCTCTGAATATACCTCTTGCCCATCCTCTGGGTCACCCCCCCCTTGTCTTTCTTCCCAGACCTCCTGTCCCATGATCCTCTCGTATCCCCTTTTGCCTATCACCTGTCCAGCTCTCGGCTCTATCCCTCCCCCTCCTGTCTTCTCCTATCAGTTTGGATCTCCTCCTCCCCCTCCAACTTTCAAATCCCTTACTCACTCTTCCTTCAGTTAGTCCTGACGAAGGGTCTCGGCCTGAAACGTCGACTGCACCTCTTCCTACAGATGCTGCTTGGCCTGCTGCGTTCACCGGCAACTTTGATGTATGTTGCTTGAATTTCCAGCATCTGCAGAATTCCTGTTGTTTACCACCACAACTTTGTTTCCTGCAGTTGCTTGCTATTTCCCTGCAGATTTGCTCTTCCAATTCTCGTTGACTATTGGGTGGTCTGTAGTACAATCCCACTAATGTAGCCATACCTTTCCTGTTTCTCAGCTCCACCCATAAGGTCTCAGTCGACAAGCCCTCTAATCTGTCCTGCCTGAGCACTGCTGTAATATTTTCCCTAACAAGCAATGCTCCTCCCCCACCTTTCATTCCTCTGCCTCGATCACATCTGAAACATCGGAACCCTGGAATATTAAGCTGCCAGTCCTGCCCCTCCTGTAGCCAAGTTTCACTAATTGCTATAACGTCATAATTCCACATGTCAATCCACACCCTCAACTCATCTGCCTTCCCCGCAATACTCCTAGCATTGAAATATATACACCTCAGAAGATTTTTACCACCACTCACAACCTTTCTATTAGCGGATTTGCTTGAACTTTTAACAACATTTATTTTCACCCCAGCCATACTGTCAGCTCTGGCACTCTGGTTCCCATCCCCCTGCAAATCTAGTTTAAAGCCTCCCTAATAGCATTAACAAACCTCCCTGAAAGGATATTGGTCCCCCTGTAGTTCAAGTGTAACCTGTCTCTCTTGTACAGGTCCCACCTGCCCCAGAAGAGGTCCCAATGATCCTGAAATCTGAAACCCTGCCCCCTACACCAGTTCCTCAGCCACTTGCTCATCCTCCAGAGCATCCTATTCCTACCCTCACTGGCACCTAGCACAGGTAGCAATCCTGAGATTACCACCCTCCAGGTCCTGCTTTTCAACTTCCTACCAAGTTCTCTATACTCACTCTCCAGTTTATGCAGAAAGAAGTAGCAGTGACATTCTATGCTAGATTTTTCTAAAATTTCAGATGAAATTTCACGAGCTAAACTAAGCATATTAAACAAGTATCAATACCTGCCATAATATTTTTATGGTGATTAATTTTTGACTCCTTGAGATCTAATCTTATGAGTAGTTTCCTGTTGGCCTGTTCATGTCCCTACAGTGACTTCAAATCTCCTGTTGTCATTTCACAGATGCAAACTGATCTCTAGCGCATATATTGTTATGAATTAATCAGTTGACCATTTCCCAAGCAGATCTGAGCAACATATCATTTCAGTGAAGAAACATGGTCTGTGCTTGCAGTTTCAGTAATCTACCTAGGATCCGGCTCTAGTATTGCAAGCTTCAGTTTACCTAGGCCTGAAGCGTATCTTACACATAAAGGCTAACGCTAAACCCCTTTCTGGTTTTCTGCATCCTAATACATGACTTACTTATTCATGATGTGAATGCTGTAGAGCAGGGGTGGCCAAACTTTTACATTCCACGCGTCAATTTTTTCATGCACAATTTCAGATGTGCCATATAACTCTTGTACCCCCATTCAATTCTTGTAAAAATATATTAATATAGACATATTTAGCATTTTTACATGATATATTGATTTACTATAAAACAAGATAAACATTACTTACCTTAATGAGACTTCATTTAACAAATATATTTTGTCATCTTTTGATTTCTTCCTTTTCCTTAATCACATGTTCTTACTGTAACTCAGACCCAAGCACTAGCTTCAGTTTTCCTTCTTTCAGTCTGATGTGTTTTATAGTGTCTATTAAGATCGTGTCTTCTATTATGTGAGAAAGTGTTTTCACAAACAATGCACAACGGTTTTCCTGATAGACCCGCTATAAATAAGAACAAATTTTCCCATTGTTCATTGAATTCATGCTTACTATCACTTTCTGCTTTTCTTTTGCACTGTGATGGGTAACTGAATGTAAAAACAAGGCTCAATTTTTGAAGAAGTACAAAACTGCAAAGCAGGACGAACAAAGCACAACTCCGTAGCGCACGAGTGTCAATTGTAAACTGACTGGCAAAAACCTGCGACGCACCGTTGGTGCAGACGCCTGGCACCACAGGATGAAATAAGTATCAAATGTGTATTGAACAGTTATGGAATGACTGCAGAACAAAAGTCCTTCTTTCCTAGTTTGACTCATTGAACATTTTTTAAAATTGAAAACAGATTAGTGTAAAAGAAGACAACATTCGCCAAAAGATGTGCACGAAATAATAAAATCGCTAAAATAATTGCTAAGTTTTAGATTTATTCTCAGTAAAATCCATTTCTAGCTCTAAGCTACTTGAATTCCTATTTTAGATTATTTTTTTCTACAAATCAGTTTTTGGTTAATACTTTTTGCATGAGTAGGCTTACTTTTTTATTATTATCACTTCTAATCATCCAATGTGCCACTTTTGGCACATGCGCCATAGGTTGGCCATCCCTGCTCTAGAGTACCTGAATAGCATCTAGACCAGTGTTATTTCTTGTTACTGATTCTTGGGTCTGACTAAAGTTTTCATCTATATTCAATTCTATTAAGTAATATTTTTATAGATAATTTCAATGGTCTTAATAAATATTTTCATTCCCTATAGAGTGCAAATTCTTAGATGATATTAAAAGTCTGGACTAACGAAGGGTGAACTTTTTTGTTTTTGCTGTAAAGATGGTGGGGAGATCATGGTTCAGCAAATGGTGCAAATATTTGTCCTGTTTTTTTTGTGACCACAAGACCCTGGTGGACATTGGCAATATATAGTACTACAAGTCCAGTTCATTGGTAGGCCTGAGTGCGGGAGAGCTGCAGTTCCCGTGTGGACTAAGCTGGCTTGCTGAGGCACCGCCCAGAGGAGGAGGCTGCGTGGGAGAGAACAGAGGCGCAGTGTGTGCACAAAAATCCATGCTGGCCGAGTGGGGATTCTCCCGTCACTGCTGCTCTCCACGCTACCTCCCTGGAAGACAAGCTCGATTGCCTTTATCTGTGACTGACCCAGTGTGAGATGAGGAGATGATGCATGCTTGTTCTTGCAGAAACGTAGCTCTAGGACAATACATCAATCTTCAGGCCATGCCAATCAGGGACTTGTGCTAATATTATTTTTACATGACTGTATGTGCTCTCATTACCATGTGTACTTTTCACTGTAGGCACTATGTTTTCCACCTTGCCACTAGGAGAATGCTGTTTCGTTTAGTTGTATACATGTTAATGGTTGAAACTTGAATTTGAACTTGAACTTTAACAGCTTACTGCTACATAACTTCAGGACCCATTAAATCTTCTGTTATCACACTCTGGACATTCTTTGTCAAAAGCAACTACATCGTCTATTTGAATGCAGCCTGCATTTGCTAAGAATTTCATAATCAATTAGTTGTTTCTGAGGTGTTGTCTATTATCTAGACATAAAAAGGGATTTGCAGATCAGGGGATGCAGCCACAATATTATTATCCAATAATCTAGAGATGGAAATTCCAAGTTATTGGATGGGCTGATTGGTGGATTTGAACAAATTTGATGCCTTACAGATGGTACAAATATTATCAGTCAGGCTACTGCAAGTGCTGCTGCTTGAACAAGTCCATTCACTGGACAAGTTATAGAAAATTTGTTAACAGTAGAGATAAAAAGACTTCTGTGTTTCTCTTGCTTGTTCAACTTTGTGAGAAGTTTGTTGAAAGCCCTATTTGAACTCATTGGGTAAGTATTCCACTGGAATTCATCATCCAAAAAGAACTCACACAATCCTATTGATAGTTTCTTTTAGTTGGCAGTAACCTTACAAACTAACAACTTCATCGCATTTGAACAAACAATGTATGCCTCTGATGTAAGCCTTTTGCTTACCAAGATCTTCAAATTTTACAATCTTAAAAAAAACTATTAAATAAAAGGAACTTGAGAAAGCTTTTCACAAATATTATGTTGGTCTGCCATTTGATTCTTGTTGCTCCTAATTTTGTGTTGAGCTTTTTCTTGGAAGGTAGTAATTGCTACAGACACATATACTATGCCAGAGAGCTCCATGTATCATGACTTCGGGCTAACTGACTAGCAGCTTCAAAAATTACTTCCCTCATTATGTTCCTTTTAGCTGAGTTATCAATCAAAGATTAAGAAGTATGTCCAGAAGGTTCAGCTACATTGTCAATGACAACAAATGAGGAATTAGGAAACCTGATAATACATTTATTTAATTATGGCGGTTGAGGTTGAAGGTGAGGAGCGGTTGTTAATTGCTGACATAGATGATTTACATTATGAATTCAAAATTGTTTTACAGTATTATAAAACAACATTATGGGTCAGAGTCCGTAGGACACTCAATCCTGCTACGCAGGTTGACTCTGTGGTTAAGAAGGCATATGGTGCATTGGTCTTCATCAATCATGGGATTGAGTTTAAGAGCCGAGAGGTAATGTTGCAGCTATATAGGACCCTGGCCAGACCCCACTTGGAGTACTGTGCTCAATTCTGGTTGACTCACTATAGGAAGAATGTGGAAACCATAGAAAGGGTGCAGAGGACTTTTACAAGGATGTTGCCTGGATTGGGAAGCATGCCTTATGAAAATAGGTTGAATAATCTCAGCCTTTTCTCGTTGGAGTGACGGAGAATGAGAGGTGACCTGTTAGAGGTGTATAAGATGATGAGAGGCATTGATCGTGTGGATAGTCAGAGGCTTTTCCCCAGGGCTGAAATGGCTAGCACGAGAGGGCATAGTTTTAAGGTGCTTGGAAGTAGGTACAGAGGAGATGTCAGGGGTAGGTTTTTTACGCAGGGGGTGGTGTGTGCATGGAATGGGCTGCCGGCGGCGGAGGTGGAGGCGGAAATGATAGGGTCTTTTAAGAGACTCCTGGATGGCTACATGGACCATAGAAAAATAGAAGGCTATGGGTAAAGCCTAAGTAGTTCTAAGGTAGGGACATATTTGGCACAGCTTTGTGGGCTGAAGGTCCTGTATTATGCTGAATGTTTTCTAGGTTTCGAACATTAATCTGCAGACAAAGCACAATAAAAGGGTCCATGAGCTGCTTCCCTCTTGCTATCAGATGCTCTGTGATAATGGATGTTTGTACTCATATTCTGTCATTAGAGATCATTGAACATTTCATCTACTCTTCTGATCAGTGAATATCTGCTTTGACATATCTACTTCCTAACCACTGACTCCTGTCTTCTGTTCTATTCTTCCATTTAGTTTCAGAGAATTGGTTTTTAACTCTCTTCAACAGCTTTATTTGTGAGCACTCCAGAAACATCAGTAAATGCATTTCATGAGAGCACTTATGCAACTAACCATTTCCTCTCTATGTTTAAAAAAAAAACCTGGATTATTACTGTCATATCACATATGGAATATCATCAAAGACAGAATGCTAAGAATACAAATTTGTCCCTGTGAGGCTTCATCTCACAATATAAACTGATACTTGAGTGGTTTACTTCATGGTGGTGTCATCTTTCAGGTGAGATGTTAAGTTAAAGGTCCTTCTGTTCTCTAAAATGGGAGTAGAAAAATCTTAAGGAACTGTTAATTTAGGACAGGGGTATTTACATAGTGTGCAATTCCACTCTACTCTGGAGCAAACAGCACTAAAACAGATTACCTGACTGCTCTATGTTGAGGATTTTGTGCATAAATTTGTTGCTGAATTTTCAAAAAGCACCTCGTCAACTGTAAAGTACTTTGGAATATTCTGAACATAAGGGTGCTATATCAAATGAAATAAATCCCCTTCTTTAACACAGAGAAAGTATGAACAAGTTAATGAACATTGAACTAGAAATTTAGGGTCAAGGTGGTCCTTGAGGCTACAGGTTTTCTATTGGTGGGTCAAGAGGTGCCTGATGGAACAAATGAGTGGTTAGTTTGTGAGGTGGTTTTTCTCTATCCCTGCTTACACAGTGGTTCTTGATGACCTCCATGGATGGACTCAACTTCTCCATCATGTCATGATAGTCTCCTCGGTACTTCAAGCCATCATAGGTCAGAGATTCCCAGGAGGTGGTGAGAATATTGCAGTTCTTCAAGGAAACTTGAATCTATCCCCCTGTCCACTCAATGGTCACTTCTGACAACAGAGTGCCTAATTTGGATGTCTCTTGTTGAGTAGGGGAGCAATGAGATCTACCCAATGTGGTCAACTGAGTGTAAATGCAGATGTTCACCTGTCATAGGACACTGATGTTGGTTTACATCCTTCTAATGAAGATGGAGAGTATTGCAGAGTCATGGAATCATAGTTATACAGCACAGAATTGAGTTCTTTGACCACCACATCCATGCTATCCTTTTGCTATGGAGCCTCAAATGAGCACATCTTTATAGGACAAACAATGTCACCAGATGTAATCATTTTCAGAGGGAAGCAGACAAACTGATTTATGTTTAGTAATCAATAGACGTACACTAAACTCTGCCCTCTCTTTAAAAGGAAGAGGAAATTTAAATGAAGATACCAAAGGCACGGTAGCCAAACATCTTGTTGAAGACAGAGGAAGTAAATTATAAATAGACATTGGGAAGTTATTTAGAGATAGAGATTGGTTACATGAGTAGGCAAAGATCTGACACAGATTTTAATGTGATGAAAATATGAAATTGATCATTTGCTAGCAAAAATGGAGAAGCATTAATATGAATGATGAATGACTTCAGAGCTCTGATATGCAGAGGGATCCGAGTGTTCTAGTTACAAATTGTTAAAAAAAAAGTAATATGTGGGTACAAAAATAATTGAAGAAAACTTACAGGACATTCTTATTTATCTTGACTTGAATATAAGTGGCAAGGTTGTATTTTAGTTATTTTGGACACGATTGACACCACATTCAGAGTACTGTGCAGAGTATTAGTCTACTTATTCAAGAAATAATAGGAAGTAATTTAGCGAAGGTTGTATCAGACTGATACTTCGAATGGACAGACATGCCATGAGAAAAGATTGGACTGGCTCGTGGGAAATTAAAGAGCAATAGGGTGACTTGATTGAAACATAAGATCCTGCGGGGTCTTGACAAAGTGGATGTGGAGAGTATGCTTTCTCTTGTAGGAGAATACCGAACTGAGCTCTATTGTTCAGGAATGAAAGGTTATCCATTTTATACAGAGATGAATCAAAAATTTTTTCTTAGATTTGTGTCTTTGGAACTCTCTTCCCCAAAGGGCAGTGAAAGAAGTGTGTGAATATTTTTAGGGCAGAGTTGGTCAAATGCTTGATAACCAAGGGAAAGAAATATTACCAGGATAAACAAGATGATGGTGAGATTTCTACAACAGTTATGCCTTACTTTGAGAGTTTACGTACTCCTGAAGAATCAACACAGATCAATTATAAGTATGTATCGTTAGTATATATATTTTATGTTATATACACAACAATTTTTTTCAGTTAGTATATTCATTACTTCACAGAAAATATTATGTGAAACCCTTTTACTGTGTTTCTCCATTTTTAGATTGTATCCTTGATTCAAATCACTGATGTATTAGTTATTAGTTTCACAGATATACGTTTCTCTTTGTCCAGCTTTGGGGAACCAGTGCATCCTTCACACATTTCCACTCTTAAGGAACACAGAACAGTATAGCACAGAAATGAGCTCTTTGGCCCACGATCCTCCTGAGTTTAACTAATCCCATCTGTTCTCACATGGTCTACCTCCATCTATTTCCTGCATGTTTATGTGCCTGTCTAAATGCCTCATCAATGTCATTATCTTATCTGCATCCACCACTCCCTGGCAGTGCAACACCACTCTCTGTGTGGAAAAAAAGACTACATTGTAAAGAACCTTGAAAATATACCCTTCTCAACTTACACCTATGTCCTCTAGTATTTGACATTTCCTCTCCAGGTAAAAGACTCTGCCTCTCCAACCAGTTTGTACTTCTCATAATTTTAAATACTTACATCAGGTAGCCTTTCAGCCTATAAATCTTAAGAGAAACAATCCCGATTTGTCCAACTTCTACTTATAGCTAATACTCTTTAATACAAGCAACATCCTGGTAAACCTCTTCTGCACTCTCTCCAAAGCTTCCACATCTTCCCTGCGATGCTATGCCTGCAATTGTACACAATACTCAAATGTAGCTTAGCCAAATATTTTTTTTATAGCTGTTGCATTATTTCTTGACTTCTATTCAATACCTCAAGCAATCAAGGTATGCATGACATGTCTATGGGGTGGTACTTTTTAACATCCTAGCTACTTGTGTTACCACTTTCAGGGAGCTATAGATTTACACTCTCTCTCTCTTTTCTCTTGCATTTGACTACACAAGGTGTAACACCTCACACTTGTTTGGATCAACCACTATCTGTTATTTCTCTATCCACATTTCAACTGTTCTATATATTGCTGAATCATTTGACAAAGCCAATATACCAAGTCATTTTTAGATCCCACGAGCCTTAATCTTCTGCATCAGGCTACCATGAAAGACCTCGTCAAAAGCTTTATCAAGTATACAACTGCCCTTCCCCCACAAATCATATTTACTACCTTCCCAAGAAAACTCCTTCAAATTTTCAAATCTGACTTTTCCTACATAAAGTCATATTGACTTTTCCTTCTAAATCCACACTTTTCCAGATGGGAGTAAATTCTATCCATATGAATTTTCACTAGTAATTTTCCTACCACTGACATAAGGCTCATTGGTGCATAATTTCTTGGTTTGTCTCTATTGCTCTTCCTAAAAAAAAAATTATTGGATATTGCCGAGTCCTCTGGGACCTTGCCTATGACTAAAGAGGGTGCAAAAGTCTCTGTCAAGATGCTAGCAATCTCATGTTTCGATAACCTGCAATGGATCCTAATAGACCATGGGGATTTATCTGCCTTAATGCTCTTCATGAGGTTCAAGGCAGTGTAGAAAAGTTTTGCTAGAGTAAATCTAGGGTGAAGGACTTTTAATTATGTGGATAGACTTGAAACAGACCTGTCCCACCTGGAGATGGTCTCTACTACATCAGATTCCTGTTCATCAACTTCAGTTTGGCAGTCAATTCAACTATTCTTCAGAAGCTGTTGGATAAACTGTCCTTGTAGAGTCTCTACACCTCTCTCTGTAACTGGATCTTGGACTGCTTGAAGGAGAGACTCCAGAGGGTCCATGTTGGCAGCAACATCTCTAGCTCCACCACAATGTTCATCCTGATGCTGTTCATACTGATGATACATGACTGTACTGTAGAGCTAGCTCTAAGCACATCATGAGGTTCACTAATGACACAATGGTGGTTAGCCTCAACAACAGCAACCATGAATCAGCATTCAGTGAGGAGTAGAGCGGCTTGTCAATTGGTGCAAATATAACAACTTGAGTCTCGACGTGAACAAGGCTAACAAGATGTTTGTGGACTTCAGGAAGGCACAGTCTTCCAACAGCAAATCAACGTTCCACCATGGAGTGAGCCAAGTTTCTTGGAATGTACATCACAGAAGATCTCACTTCATCCCTCAATACAACCTCTTTAGTGAAGAAAACACAGCAGTGTTTGCACTTCCTGAAGAGATTGAGGCAAACAAGGCTCCCCACCACCATACTAACTAATTTTACTGGAGCACCACTGAGTATCCTAACCAGCTGTATCACCATTTGTTATGGGAATTGCAAGGCATCTGTCCATAAGACTCTGCAATCGATTGTGAGGACTACTGAGAGAACCACCAGGTTCTCTCCCACCAACCACCCCATCCAGGATATATAACAGGTGTTCAGAAAACCCTCAGCATTGTTCAAGACTCCTCCCATCCATCCACAGCCTCTTTGACCTCCTACCAGTAGGCAGAAAGTACCACAGTATAAGAACAAGGACAGTTAGGCTGTGTAACAGTTTCTTCCCCTAGACTCCAAGACTTCTGAACACCCTGTTATACATACACACACTATTTATGACAGAGCCAATAGCATTATACTGTTGTATATTTAACTATATGTTGTATATGCACTTTATGTCAACTTGTATATCTACAGAAATTTGAAAGTGATTTTCTGTTAGTATTACTGTGATAATACTATTTTAGAATTATCTCCTGTACCTAATAAAGGGGCCATTGAGTGTATGTTCATGGTCTTAAGATATAGGACCAGAATTAGGCTGTTTGGCCCATCAAGTCGGCTTCAGTATTTCATCATGGTTGATCCAATTTTCCTCTCAGCCGCAATCATCTACCACCTTCTTGTATCCCTTCATGTCCTGACCAATCAAGAATCTATCAAACTGTGCCTTAAACATACATAAAGACTTGTCTCCACAGTTTCACACTCTCTGCCTAAATAAATTCCTCATTTCCATTCTAAAATGACACACTTCTATTCTGAAGCTGTGCCTGCTGGCTTTAGCATCCTTGTACATCCACACTATCAAGGCCATTCACCATTTGATAGGTTTCAATGAGGTCACCCCTCATCCTTCTGAATTCTTGTGAATACAGGCCCAGACCCATCAAATGGTCTTCATATGACAAGCCATTCAATCCTAGAATTATTTTCATGAATCCCCTTTGAACCTTCTCCAGTTTCAGCACTTGGTTTCTAAGTTAAGGGGCCCAAATACTCCAAGTGAGGCCTCACCAGTGATTTATAAAGTCTCAACATTACATCCTTGCGTTTATATGCTGGTCCACTTGAAATAAATGCTAACGTTGCATTTGCTTTCTTCACCACAGACTCAACTTGAAAATTAACCTTTAGGGAATTCTGCACAAGGACCCTAAGTCCAATTGCACCTCCGTTTTTTTGTATATGCTCTCTGTTTGGAAAATAGTCAACTCTTTCATTTATTCTCCCTAAGTGCATGTCCATACACTTCTCAGCACTGTATTCCATCTGTCATTCCTTTGCCCATTTTCCTAATCTGTCCACGTCCTCCTGTAGCCTCTTTACTTCCTCAAAAGTTCCTGCCCATCCACTTATCTTCATATTGTCTGAAAACTTTGCAACAAAGCCATTAATTCCATCATCCAAATCATTAACATATAATGTAAAAGAAATCATTCCCAACACAGACCTGTCTAGAACACCACTAGTCACTGGCAGCCAACCAGAAAAGTCTCCCTTTATTCCTACTCTTTGCCTCCTGAAAATCAGCCACTGCTTTATCCAAGATTGTAACTTTCTTGTAATACAATGAGCTTATAGCTTGTTAAGCACCTTCAAGTATAGCACATTGTCAAAGGCCTTCTGAAAATTCAAGTTCAGAACATCAACCGATTCTCCTTTGTCTATCCTGCTTGTTATTTTTTCAGGGAATTCCAACAGATTTGTCAGGCAAAATTTTCCCTTAAGGAAACCATGCTGACTACAGCTTATTTTATCATGTGTTTCCAAGTACCCTGAGAGCTCATCCTTAATAATTGACTTCAACATCTTCACATCCGCTGAGGTCAGACTAACTAGCGTATAGTTTCCTTTCTTCTGTCTCTATCCATTCTTGAACAGAAAACTCACACTTGCAATTTTCCAGTCTTCCAGAACCATTCCAGATTCTAGTGATTTTTGAAAGATCATTACTAATGTCTCCACAATCTCTTCAGCCACATCTTTCAGACCTCTGAGGTATATACCATCTGGCCCAGGTGACTTATCTACATTTAGACCTTTCAGTTTCTCAAGAACAATCTCTTTAGTTATGGTAACTTCACACACTTCAAGACTCCTGACACCTAGAACTTCCTCCATACTGCTAGTGTCTTCCATAGTGAAGACCGATGCAAAATATTTATTCAGTTCATCCATCATTTCCTTGTCCCCCATTACAACATCTCCAGCATCATTTTCCAGCAGTTCGATAGATACTCCTGCCTCTCTTTTACAGTTTATATATCTGAAGAAACTTTTGGTATCCTCTTTAATATTATTGATGAAAAAGCCATCTCGTAGACACATCTGGAAATTCCCTCTCCTGGAATCGTGCACCAATCTAATTTTCCCAATCTACCTGCATGTTGACATCCCCCAGGGCTATTGTAACATTGCTCTTTTGGTATGCATTTTGTACCTCCTGTTGTAATTTGTAGGCCACATTCTTACTACCGTTTGGGGGTTCTGTATACAACTCCCATCAAGGTTTTTTTAACCCTTGTAGTTCCTTAGCTCTATCTACAATGATTCAACACTTTCTGACACTCTTTTACCTGAGTTGAGGTAATGAATTGACTTGATTTTTTTTACCAGCAAAGCAATGCCACCCACTCTGCTTTCCTGCCTGTCCTTTCAATAGAATATGTATTCTTAGACATGAAGCTCACAGCTATAATCTTCTTTCTGCCATGATTCTGTGATGCCTACAACATCATACCTGCTAATCTGCAACTGTGGTGCAAGTTCATCTACCTTACTCTGTATACTGCACTGACTGAAATATAACGCCTTCAGTTCTATACTCATCCTTTTTGATTTTGTCCGCCTTTTACATTGCAGCTACTCCTGATGACCGCCATTTTGCCCTGTCAACAGACTGTCTTCATTGCCTGTGTTTGTAAACCAGCTACCTCATCTTCAGCTCTATTATCTGCCTTTGCTACGATACTTCTTGCATTGAAATATAGGCAGATCAGGACACTCATCTCACAATGCCTAATCTTTTGGTTCCTAACATTGTCTGAGGTCTCACCAACATCTGCCTCCACCACTGCTCCACTAACTGTTCTGGCACACTGGTTCCCATACCACAGCAACTCTAATTTAAACCCCACCATGCAGCATTAACAAACCTTCCTGCGAGGGTATTAATACTGCCCCACTCCCCTCTCCAGTTCAGGTGCAAAGTGTCTCTTCTGCACAGGTCCCACCTTGCCTGGAAGAGAGCCCAGTGATCCAAAAATATGAAGCCAAACCTCTTCTACCAACTCCTTAGCCACTTATTAAGACCATAAGATATAGGAGCAGAAGTAGGCTATTTAGCCCATCGAGTCTGCTCTGCCATTCAATCATGGGCTGATCCAATTCTTCCAGTCATCCCCACTCCCCTGTCTTCTTCCCATACTCTTTGATGCCCTGGCTAATCAAGAACCTATCGATCACTGCATTAAATGCACCCAATGACTTGGCCTCCACAAGCACTCGTGGCAACAAATTCACAGATTTACCACCCTCTGACTAAAGTAATTTCTCCACATCTCAGTTCTAAAAGGACATCCTTCAATCCTAAAGTCATGCCCTCTTGTCCTAGAATCCCCTACCATGGGAAATAACTTTGCCATATCTAATCTGTTCAGGCATTTTAACATTTGGAATGTTTCTATGAGATCCCCCCTCATTCTCCCGAACTCCAGGGAATACAGCCCAAGAGCTGCCAGACATTCTGACATTCTTCATACAGTAATCCTCTCATTCCTGGAATCATTCTCATGAATCTTCTCTGAACCCTCTCCAGTGTCAATATATCCTTTCTAAAATAAGGAGCCCAAAGTTGCACACAATACTCCAAGTGTGGTCTCATGAGTGCCTTATAGAGCCTCCACATCACATCCCGGCTCTTATATTCTATACATCCAGAAATGAATGCCAACATTGCAGTTGCCCTCTTCACAACCGACTCAACCTGCAGCTTAATCTTCAGGGTATCTTGAACAAGGACTCCCAAAGTCCTTTGAATCTCTGCAGTTTGAATTCTCTCCCCATCTAAATAATAGTCTGCCTGTTTATTTCGTCCACTAAAGTGCATGAGCATACACTTTCCAACATTGTATTTCATTTGCCACTTCTTTGCCCATTCCCCTAAGCTATCTAAGTCTCTCTGCAGGCTTTCTGTTTCCTCAACACTACCCACTCCTCCACCTATCCTTGTATTATTAGCAAATTTAGCCACAAATTCCTTAATACTATAGTCCAAATCATTGACATACATCGTAAAATGTAACGGTCCCAACACCGACCCCTGTGGCACTCCACTGGTAACCAGCAGCCAGGCAGAATAGGATCCCTTTATTCCCACTCTCTGTTTTCTGGCGACCAGCCAATGCTCCACCCATGCTAGTAACTTCCCTGTAATTCCATTGGCTCTTATCTTGCTAAGCAGCCTCAAGTGCGGCACCTTGTCAAAGGCCTTCTGAAAATCCAAGGTCACCATATCTACTGCATCTCCTTTGTTGACCCTGCTTGTAAATTCCTCAAAGAATTGCAGTAGGTTTGTCAGGCAGGATCTTCCTTTCAGGAAACCATGCTGGCTTTGGCCTATCTTGTCATGTGCCTTCAGGTTTACCGTAATCTCATCCCTAACAATCGATTCCAACAACTTCCCAAACACTGATGTCAGGTTAACAGGTCTATAGTTTCCTTTCTGCTGCCTCCCACCCTTCTTAAATAGCGGAGTAACATTTGCAATTTTCCAGTCAACCCGTACAATGCCAGAATCTATCAATTCTTGAAAGATCATTGTTAATGCCTCTGCAATCTCTCCAGCTACTTCCTTCAGAACCCGAAAGTGCATTCCATCAGGTCCAGCAGATTTATCCGCCCTTAGACCATTAAGCTTCCTGAGCACCTTCTCAGTCGTAATTTTCACTGCACAAACCTCACTTTGCTGACACTCTTGAATATCCTGTGTACTGCAGGCGTCTTCCACTGTGAAGACTGATTAAACTGTATAATCTCCCTAAATCTGGCTTCACTAGTACGTGGCATGGATAGCATTCCTGAGATCACAACCCTGAAGATTCTGCCCTTTAACTTAGCTCCTAACACTTTGAACTCACCATGCAGAACCTCATCACTTGTCCTACCCATGTCATTGGTATCTACACAGACCATGAATTCTGGCTGTTCACCCTCCCACTTAAAAATGCTGATGACTCGATCTGAGATATCCTGGCACCTAGGGGGCAATATACCCTTCAGGAATATCCTTCTCACCCACAAACCTCCCTGTCTGTTCCCCTAACTAACAAATAAGCTATCACCACAGCATGCCTCTTCTTCCCCCTTCCCTGTAAACAATACTTAGAGTATTGTCTACAGTTTTGGGCCTCTCATCTCAGAAAGGATGTGTTGTCTATTATCTGCCAATGAGTCCAGAGAAGGTTCATGAAGATGATTCTGGGAATGAAGGGGTTAACATATGAGGGGAGTGTTTAGCAGGTTGTACTCACCGGAATTTAGAAGAATGTGGGATCTCATTAAAACCTATCAAATGTTGAAAGGCCTAGATAAAGTGGATATGCAGAGGATTTTCCTTTGGTGGGAGTATCCAGAACTAGAGGGCACATCCTCAAATTTGAGGGGCAACTTTTTAGAACAGAAGTAAGGAGGAATTCTTTTAGCCTAAGAGTGGTGAATCTGTGGAATCCTCTGCCACAGACTGCTGTGGAGGGCAAGTCCGTGAATATATTCAAAGCGGAAGTTGATAGATTTCTGATTGGTCGGGGCATCAAGGGATATTATGAGACGGCAGATGTATGGGGTTGAATCGGATCTGGGATCAGCCATGATGAAATGGAGGAGTGGACTCAATGGACTGAATGGCCTAATTCTGCTCCTATGTCTTATGGTCTCCTCTTCTGAGACACAGAGGCAAGTTCAGTGCCAGAGACCCAACCACTGGGACTCTCCACTTTTAGGTCATCTCTCCTGATGGTATCCAAAGTGATGTACCTGTTGTTGAGCGGGATGGCCACAGGGGTACTCTGGACTGGCTCCTTAACCCCTTTCCCCTTCCATACTATTACCTAGTTTCCTGTGTTGTGCACCTCAGGTGAAACAACCTCTCTATATGTCCTATCTATCATCCTGCCCCCCCACCCCCCATAGCCTCTCATATGATCCGGAGTTCATCCAGTTCCAACTCGAACTCCTTAACATGGACTGTTAGAAGCTGCAGCTGGATGCACTTCTCACATTTGTAGTCGTCAGGGACCCTGGAAGTCTCCCTGCTTTCTCAGCACTCTGCTCTCCTGCCTGGCAGCTCTTCTGTCCTAATTAAGCAGATATAAAGAGGATAAGGGGGAAAAATACCCTTGAGCTTTTCTTTCCTTTGATTCTCTGACTGGTAGCCCATCCACTTCTGGATTTGATGCATTCAATATATGTTCAGAGATGTTCTTCTATACACCACTGTTGTAATGCATGGTTATTTGAGATACTGTTGCCTTCCCGTCAGCTTGAACCAGTCTGACCGTTCTACCCTGACCTCTGTCATCAACAAGGTATTTTCACCCACAGAAATGCCATTCACTGGATTTTTTTTTTTTTTGTTTTTGCTCCTCACACCACTTTCTATAAATTCCAGAAACCATTTTACATGAAAACCCCAGCAGATCAGAGTTCCTGAGATTCACAAATCACCCTATCTGGCACCAACAATCATTCTGCAGTCAAAGTCACTTAGATTCCATTTCATCCCCATTCTGATGTCTGGTGTGAACAACAACTGAACCTCTTGACCATGTCTGCATGCAGTTGCTGCCATCTGATTGGCTGATTCAATATTTGTATTAGTGAGCATGGGTACAGGTGTTCCTAATAAAGTGACCACTGAGTGTATATACTGCATTTTGCACCTTGGGCCCAGAGAAATGTTGTTTCATTTACCTTTATACATCTGTACAGTTGAATGACAATAAACTCAAACTTGAGAAACAAGACTTTTCCTTGGAGCAGAGGAATACAAGAAGAGTTCTATTAGATATATTTAAGGTGCTTTGTAGTCTGGTCAGGGTAGACAGAGAGACATCATTCATATTTGTGAATCAAAACTCAGAGAACACAGAATGGACAGATGGTTGACAAAAGAACTAAAAACAACATGAAGAAAATCTGTTTACATGGTGAGTTTTCAGGATCTGGAATGCATTGTTAGGGGGTACTGAAGGCAGGTTCAACCATAGCCTTATCAGTACCTCCACCCCAAAATACATCAACTCATTTTTTAAATCAGAATTAAAATTCCACTTGTCCCTGTCTGCCCATGTTATCAATTCGTAATCTTCGGAAAAAAAATGCGGTGCCTCCACGATGAGGTGTGGGAATGGGTCATGCTACATTGCCCTTGCACAGAGCTGGCACAGCTAGATGATCTGATCGCCTCCTTTTGTGGTGATTTGTAACAGAGTGACTCATGTGAAAGGAACAAATGTTGGTGTGGGAAGAGCAGCAATAACCTCCGGGGCCGGTGGCTAATCCCAACCAAAAGAGAGTTAAATGTCTGAAAATATTGCTAATCGCCTTGGCCTGTCCCACTTATGAGTTCCAATTTTCCAGTTGATTTCACACAAAACTAATTAATGCAAATTGGGAACAGATGATTGGAAGTTTAAGTGGATACTGTTCCAATGAATCTCTGAACCTTTTGCACCTGATACAGTTTTCCAAAGGCATTTCCTTCTGGCATATGTGAATGATTCTTGCCAGTTTGAAATCTCTAATTGGACCTTAAAAGACTTCCTTACAGATCTGCATTTGTTTTCTTCAGAGTTAAACTTTCACTTACTGGCCTGCATGCAATAAACATTTGTTAGGACTTGAGATCTGCAGTAGTAGAAGAATATTTTGAGAGAATCCTGAATTATATATTTTTTGCTTAATTTTTTCCCACTTGGGCGATTTTTTTTGTAGCTGTTGTAGATCTATCAGTCTTTTATTAAAAGCGGTATTAAGTATTTCCCGTATCAGGGGTCCTCCTATTTTTGGAAGGACTATTAAGGACGGCATTTGGGGCTAAATTGAATAGGCTCCAAAATCAAGCCAAAGATTGGGTTTGATCAATTAATCTGTTCTCATTTCTTCCTCTGTGTGCAACACATTAATTATGAATTGTCCTATAAATTCTGTAATTGCTAAATCCATTCAGCAGCTAGCTTAAAGTTTGAGCTCTAACATACATGCCTTTGCAGTTGCTAATATTTTAATTGACTGGTGCCAAGGAAAGCCAACTGCAATTTATAACAAGGACGTATATTGTGGTTGATATACTGGCTGTACACTGGAATTCATTCTGACCAGAGAATGGTCAAGAATGATACAAATGAGAGAGAAATAGAATGTTTCTGTGTTGAAACTAAAGAAGAGGAGAAAATTGACAATGCACAGCACTCAGTAGGCCCTCCAACAAACTCTCGAAAGATCAGAGAAGCAAACTGCAATTGCAATCCAATTCACAGGGAATGGGATACTATTGTGTTAAGAAGTTCAATGATCTTGTTGTCAGCAAATGCATTTTGAAATGCTACATCCAATCACTTATGTTAATCTCTTCAGACACTGTTCAACACCTTTTACTTAATTAGTAACAAATTTTATCAATCAGGATGGGTTATCAAGTTATACAACACAAAAACAAGCCCTTCAGTCACATTGTCCATGCTGCTGATCTAGTAACTATCTATATTAATCCTATTTTCCAGAATTCAGTCAATAGCCTTACATATATTGACACTTCATGTGCTCATCTATATAATGATTCGAAGAAGGAGTCTGAGAGTCTGAGTGGGAGTGCCGAGAAAGACATTTTTGAAATTTTCGTTATTTTTTTTCTCCAACGGCGTTCTGAGAGGCGGGACTGCGCAGGCGTGTGACGTTGGGCTGTGCAGTGCGGCAGATTTAAAAGGAACAAGGCCTCATAGAGCGGGCAGCGTAGTTTGCAGGCTGCGGAGTGAGCCGGGAGCAGAGTGAAGACTTAAGGGCTTCGGCTCAACGGGCTTAGGCGGAAACGGGCGAGGCGAGGAAGGTTTGGCATTCATTTTCTGTTGTTATTTGAGGAGAGGGGCAGTATGAGTGTGAGGGCAGTTTGCTGTTCTCGGTGTCGGTTGTGGGAGGCCCTGGAGTCTCCAAGCCTCCCGGACGTCTACATCTGCGCCAAGTGCATCGAGATGCAGCTCCTAAGGGACCGCGTTACGGAACTGGAGCTGCAGTTCGATGACCTTCGTCTGGTCAGGGAGAGTGAGGAGGTGATAGAGAGTAGTTGCAGGCAGGTGGTCATGCCGGGGCCATGGGAGGCAGACAAGTGGGTCACGGTTAGGAGGGGGAAGGGGAAAAGTCAGATAATAGGGAGTACCCCGGTGGCTGTGCCCCTTAACAACAGGTACTCCTGTTTGAGTACTGTTGGGGGGGACAGCTTACCCGGGGGAAGTGACAGTGGCCGTGCCTCCGGCACAGAGTCTGGCCCTGTAGCTCAGAAGGGTAGGGCAAGGAAGAGGAGGACAGTTCTGATAGGGGAATAGTAAGGGGGTCAGATAGGCGATTCTGTGGACGCAGTCCAGAGACCCGGATGGTAGTTTGCCTCCCTGGTGCCAGGGTCCGGGATATTTCTGATCATGTCCAAGATATCCTGAAGTGGGAGGGTGAGGAGCCAGAGGTCGTGGTACATATAGGTACCAATGACATAGGTAGGAAAAGGGATGAGGTCCTGAAGGGAGAATATAGGGAGCTAGGAAGGGAGTTGAGACAAAGGACCGCAAAGGTAGTAATCTCGGGATTACTGCCTGTGCCACGTGACAGTGAGAGTAGGAATGCGATGAGGTGGAGGATAAATGCGTGGCTGAGGGCAGGGATTCAAGTTTTTGGATCATTGGGACCTCTTTTGGCGCAGGCGTGACATGTACAAAAAGGATGGGTTACACTTGAATCCTAGGGGGACCAATATCCTGGCAGGGAGATTAGCGGGGGCTACTGAGGTGACTTTAAACTAGAATTGTTGGGGGGTGGGAATCAAATTAAACAGGCTAGGCGTGAGGAGGTTAGTTCACAACAGGGGGATGGGAACCAGTGCAGAGAGACAGAGGGGTGTAAAGTAAGGGTAGAAGCAAAAAGTACTAAGGAGAAGAGTAAAAGTGGCAGGCCGACAAATCCAGGGCAAGCATTAAAAAGGGCCACTTTTCAACATAATTGTATAAGGGCTAAGAGAGTTGTAAAAGAGCGCCTGAAGGCTTTGTGTGTCAATGCAAGGAGCATTCGTAATAAGGTGGATGAATTGAAAGTGCAGATTGTTATTAATGATTATGATATAGTTGGGATCGCAGAGACATGGCTCCAGGGTGACCAGGGATGGGAGCTCATCATTCAAGGATATTCAATATTCAGGAGGGATAGACATGAAGGAAGGGGAGGTGAGGTGGCGTTGCTGGTTAAAGGAGAGATTAACGCAATAGAAAGGAAGGACATAAGCCGGGAAGATGTGGAATCGATATGGGTAGAGCTGCGTAACACTAAGGGGCAGAAGACGCTGGTGGGAGTTGTGTACAGGCCATCTAACAGTAGTAGTGAGGTCGGAGATGGTATTAAACAGGAAATTAGAAATGTGTGCAATAAAGGAACAGCAGTTATAATGGGTGACTTCAATCTACATGTAGATTGGGTGAACCAAACTGGTAAAGGTGCTGAGGAAGAGGATTTCTTGGAATGTATGCGGGATGGTTTTTTGAACTAACATGTCGAGGAACCAACTAGAGAGCAGGCTATTCTGGACTGGGTTTTGAGCAATGAGGAAGGGTTAATTAGCAATCTTGTTGTGAGAGGCCCCTTGGGTAAGAGTGACCATAATATGGTGGAATTCTTCATTAAGATGGAGAGTGACATAGTTAGTTCAGAAACAAAGGTTCTGAACTTAAAGAGGAGTAACTTTGAAAGTATGAGACGTGAATTACCTAAGATAGACTGGCAAATGACACTTAAAGGATTGACGGTGGATATGCAATGGCAAGCATTTAAAGGTTGCATGGATGAACTACAACAATTGTTCATCCCAGTTTGGCAAAAGAATAAATCAAGGAAGGTAGTGCACCCGTGGCTGACAAGAGAAATTAGGGATAGTATCAATTCCAAAGAAGAAGCATACAAACTAGCCAGAGAAGGTGGCTCACCTGAGGACTGGGAGAAATTCAGAGTTCAGCAGAGGAGGACTAAGGGCTTAATTAGGAAGGGGAAAAAAGACTATGAGAGAAAACTGGCAGGGAACATAAAAACGGACTGTAAAAGCTTTTATAGATATGTAAAAAGGAAAAGACTGGTAAAGACAAATGTAGGTCCCCTGCAGACAGAAACAGGTGAATTGATTATGGGGAGCAAGGACATGGCAGACCAATTGAATAATTACTTTGGTTCTGTCTTCACTAAGGAGGACATAAATAATCTTCCAGATATAGTAGGGGACAGAGGGTCCAGTGAGATGGAGGAACTGAGCGAAATACATGTTAGTAGGGAAGTGGTGTTAGGTAAATTGAAGGGATTGAAGGCAGATAAATCCCCAGGGCCAGATGGTCTGCATCCTAGAGTGGTTAAGGAAGTAGCCCAAGAAATAGTGGATGCATTAGTGATAATTTTTCAAAACTCGTTAGATTCTGGACTAGTTCCTGAGGATTGGAGGGTGGCTAATGTAACTCCGCTTTTTAAAAAAGGAGGGAGAGAGAAACCGGGGAATTATAGACCGGTTAGCCTAACGTCGGTGGTGGAGAAACTGCTGGAGTCAGTTATCAACGATGTGATAACAGCACATTTGGAAAGCGGTGAAATGATCGGACAAAGTCAGCATGGAATTGTGAAAGGAAAATCATGTCTGACGAATCTCATAGAATTTTTTGAGGATGTAACTAGTAGAGTGGATAGGGGAGAACCAGTGGATGTGGTATATTTGGAGATTCAAAAGGCTTTTGACAAGGTCCCACACAGGAGATTAGTGTGCAAACTTAAATCACACGGTATTGGGGGTAAGGTATTGGTGTGGGTGGAGAATTGGTTAGCAGACAGGAAGCAAAGAGTGGGAATAAACGGGACCTTTTCAGAATGGCAGGCGGTGACTAGTGGGGTACCGCAAGGCTCAGTGCTGGGACCCAGTTGTTTACAATATATATTAATGACTTGGATGAGGGAATTAAATGCAGCATCTCCAAGTTTGCGGATGACACGAAGCTGGGTGGCAGTGTTAGCTGTGAGGAGGATGCTAAGAGGATGCAGGGTGACTTGGATAGGTTGGGTGAGTGGGCAAATTCATGGCAGATGCAATTTAATGTGGATAAATGTGAAGTTATCCACTTTGGTGGCAAAAATAGGAAAACAGATTATTATCTGAATGGTGGCCGATTAGGAAAAGGGGAGGTGCAACGAGACCTGGGTGTCATTATACACCAGTCATTGAAAGTGGGCATGCAGGTACAGCAGGCGGTGAAAAAGGCGAATGGTATGCTGGCATTTATAGCGAGAGGATTCGAGTACAGGAGCAGGGAGGTACTACTGCAGTTGTACAAGGCCTTGGTGAGACCACACCTGGAGTATTGTGTGCAGTTTTGGTCCCCTAATCTGAGGAAAGACATCCTTGCCATAGAGGGAGTACAAAGAAGGTTCACCAGATTGATTCCTGGGATGGCAGGACTTTCATATGAAGAAAGACTGGATGAACTGGGCTTGTACTCGTTGGAATTTAGAAGATTGAGGGGGGATCTGATTGAAACGTATTAGATCCTAAAGGGATTGGACAGGCTAGATGCAGGAAGATTGTTCCCGATGTTGGGGAAGTCCAGAACGAGGGGCCACAGTTTGAGGATAGAGGGGAAGCCTTTTAGGACCGAGATTAGGAAAAACTTCTTCACACAGAGAGTGGTGAATCTGTGGAATTCTCTGCCACAGGAAACAGTTGAGGCCAGTTCATTGGCTATATTTAAGAGGGAGTTAGATATGGCCCTTGTGGCTACGGGGGTCAGGGGGTATGGAGGGAAGGCTGGGGCGGGGTTGTGAGTTGGATGATCAGCCATGATCATAATAAATGGCGGTGCAGGCTCAAAGGGCCGAATGGCCTACTCCTGCACCTATTTTCTATGTTTCTATGTTTCTATAATGTACTTGTTAAATGTTGTATTAATGCCTGTCTCTGCCACCCCTTCAAACAAGTGACTTTCCCAATTTCAACCACCCCCGGGTAAAAAAAGAAGTCCTCAAAACTCTTCTTAATCTGTAACCCTTTAAATTCAACATATGCCCTCTTGTCATAAACACAACTACAAAGTGAAAGTGTTTCTCCCTATCTGCACTATCTATGTCTGGAGTAATTTTGCATACCCCAGTCAGTCTTCTCTCAGCTTTTTATTGGTCAAAGAAAACAAGTCCAGTAAATTAATTCCATCCTCATAACTGAAATGTTCCATCACAAGTAACATGAATTTCCTCTGCACCCCCTTCCCATAGTGTGGCAAAGCACTGCGCACAAATTGACCTAACTAATATACAAGAACTTTTCTGCTCTTATGTTTGATGCCTGATTAATGGAGGTCTTAACCACTTATCCAGCTGCATTACTACCTTTGGAGATCTTTGCTCTTGAACACCTCTACCCTCAATCATTCCTCAGATCTTACCAGTTATTATGTCTGTTCTAGCCTCACTGGGTCTCCAAAATACATCAACTCAAAATTTTGAGAATTAAATTCCATTTGCCATTTCTCTGCCCATGTAATCAATTGATACATGTTATCAGTCCACCTTACTCTTCCTTTGATTTATTTATTTATTTATTTATTTGTTTGTTTATTTATTTATTTATTGAGATGCAGCACTTCGGCACTTCAAACCGTGCTGATTTAACCGTAGCCTAATCGTAGGACAATTTACAATGTCCAATTACCATAACAACCAGTATGTCTTTGGACTGTAGGATGAAACTGGAGCACCCAGAGGAAATCCACATGGCTATGGGAAGAAGGTACAAGTTCCATACAGGCAGCAGTGGGAATTGAACCCAGGTCACTGAGACAGTGAAGCGTTGTGCTAATCGCTATGCTATCGTGTTATTATGGATCAATTGTAGAGGGTTTATTAATGTCCTAAAACAATGGCGCAATGACTGAAGTCAGTGTACTTGACATTGTGTATCTCAGCTGGACATTGAGCCATTGGAATCTCTTCTACTGAACAGTATCTCTGAGCTGATGCACTATTTAAAGAAATGTGCAAGCATTTGCTATGAACCTGCAGCATGGAGTTCCCTGCACTCTGCATCTTGCCTGATGCTAGCCCTACTTGCTGCTCCCTTTAAGTAGAGAGTATCTTTGACATCCTATACAGAACAGTAGATATCACACTGCTCAGAGTTGCCTATATTTAGAGTCGAGAAGATTGATGTATCAAAGCTGGTGATTATGGTGAACTTGCCATTTACTGGTAGTGCAGTCTAATGCTACACTAACGTTACAATTCTGCCACTTCCAGTAAGATGACACGATTAAGTGCCAACTGTTTTCATGCCACTCCAATAGGAATCACCAAATATTCCTATTTAGAACAACTATTGCTGAAATCCACAGTCACAGCCATGGTACTTCAGTAAGCAGCATTGTTTTAAGATGTTTAAAATATCTATTGATACTCAAAATTGACAAACCTTGGATGGCAGACTCGGGTAGCAAGTACAGTTCCCCTTTAAGTAAACAAAACAGAGATACTGCGCCAGGCTTCAGGTTCAACTGAAATGCAGAGTCCTTAGACTTCCACATCCAACTATCTTCCTGGGAAATGTACAGTCTCTGGAAAATAAAACTGAAGACCTCAGAGTAAGATTGTTATACCAGAGGGACATCAGAGATGGTTGTGTACTTTGCTTCACAGAAGCATGGCTATCACCCATCATTCTGGATACAGCACTGTAGCTCGATGACTTCACCATTCTCTGCAAAGACAGTACAATTCAGTCTTTTAAAAGCAGCTTTGCAACATTATCAGCTATCATAAAACAGTGCACCCTGATGCCTTCCCTTCATTGTGGGAGATTTCAACAAGTCCCACTTGAGGAAGTCTTTGAACAACCACCACCAACATATCTCCTGTGGAACCAGAGGATCCAACACTCCTGACCACTGTTATACAACCATCAAGAATACTTACCAATGCATCCCACGCCCACACTTTGGAATGTCCGAATACCTGGTTGTGCTTCTACTCCCCATATCAAGGCAAACTAAAGACAAGAAGGTATGGTCAAAGGAGGCAGAGAAGTGGTTACAGGACTGCTTTGAGTTAGTAGATTTGGCAATATTCAAGGATTCATTTTTGATTCTGTAGGAATATGCCACAATTATCACCAACTTTATCAAGACCTGTGCGGATGACTGTGTGCCTTTGCAAACATACCAGACATGCCCAAACCAAAAGCTATGGATGAACCTTGAGACTCATAGTCTGCTCAGAGCAAGATCTGTTTGCATTCAAGACCAGTGGTCCAGATCTATAAAAGAAGTCCAGGTACAATCTATGGAAGCTATTCTGATGATGAAAAAAAAATTCTGACTGAGGTTAGAAATGGAATCAAATGCATGTCAGCTCTAGCAAGGTTTGCAGGACATTACTTCCTACAAAGGAAAACTTAACATCATGAATGGCTGTGGTGCTTCACTCCTAGATGAGCTCAATGCCTTTTATGCACATTTTGAAAGGGAGAATAAACCTACACCTGTGCAAATCCCAGCAGCATCTGGTGACCCTGTGATCTCTGACTTGGAGGACGACGTCAGAGCATCTTTCAAGCGAGTGAACCCTTGCAAGATGTCAGGCCTAGTTGGTGAACCTCACTGGGATCTAAAAACCCATGCCAACCAACTGCCATGAGAGTTAAAGGACACCTTCAAACTCATTGCTGCAGTCGGAGGGTTCCCGCCTGCTTCAAAAGGGTGACAATCATAGCAGTGCCCAAGAAGAGCAGGGTGAGCTGCCTCAATGACTATTGCCCACTGGCACACACATACACTGCGTTGAAGTACTTTGAGAGGTTGGTCATGGCTAGAAGCAACACCTTCCTAAGCAAGGACCTGGCCCCACTGCAGTTTGCCTATCACCACAATAGGTCTACAGCAGATGCAATCTCACTGGCTCTCCATACAGCAGTGAATCACCTGGACAATAGCAATGCCTACGTCAGGCTGCTGTTCATTGACTACAGCTCAGTGTTTCTATATTATCAGTTCCAATCAACAATCTCCAAGATCTGGGCCTCTGTACCTCCCTCTGCAATTGGATCCTGACTTTCTTATCAGGAGATCACAGTCTGTGTGGGTCAGAAATAATATCTCCTGCTTGCTGACAATCAACACAGGGGCACTTGAAGGATGCGCGTTTTGCCCATTGCTCTACTCTCTCTACACCCATGATTGTGTGGCTAGGCGCAGCTCAAATACCATCTATAAATTTGCCAACAAAAGAACTATTGTTGTCTGTTTCATATAGTGATGAGTAGGCATACTGGAGAGAGATGGATCAGAGAGAAACAGAGGTTGAGTGGCCCTGAAACAACAGCCTTGCATTCAACATCAATAAGAACAAGGAATTAATTGTGGGCCAAGGAAGGGAAGTTGAGGGAACACATATCAGGTCTCATCAAGGGATTAGATTAGATTATGAAGGCACGCAATCCTCTTTTATTGTCATTTAGTAATGCATGCATTAAGAAATGATACAATGTTCCTCTGGTGTGATATCACAGAAACACAAGATAGACCAAGACTGAAAACTGACAAAAACCACATAATTATAACATATAATTACAACAGTGCAAGCAATACCATAACTTGATGAAGAACTGGCCATGGGCACGGTAAAAAAAAGTTCAAAGTCTCTCGAAAGTCCCATGATCTCATGAAGATGGGAGAAGGAAGAAACTTGCCGATGCAGCAACCTCGAAGCACCCGACCACAGTTCGACTCTGAGTCATCCAGAAACTTCGAGCCTCCGATCAGCCCTCCGACACTGAGCACCGAGCACCATCTCTGCTGAGCGCTTTGACCCTAGACCCGGCCACCAGCAACAGGCAAAGCCAAGGACTTGGGGCCTACCCTCTGGAGATTCTCGATCGCACAGTAGAAGCGGCAGCGAACCGGGCATTTCAGAAATTTCTCCAGATGTTCTTCCGTGCTTCTCACGTCTGTCTCCATCAAGTCAGAATTGTGCATGGCCCCCTATTTAACAAATATGATATCATTTCACTGGAGAGGCTGTGGCGCTGTGTCGCGCCGCCATCTTCTCCTCAACATCTCCTCGGATCAGATATGGAAAGTGTGAGCAGTTTCAAGTTCTTGAATGTTAGCATCTCTGAGGGTCTAACCTGGCCCAACATATTAGTGCAATTATGAAGAAGGTGCGACAGCAATTATATTTCATTAGGAGTTTGAGGAGAGCTGGCATGTTAGCAAAAACACTCGCAAATCTTTACAGATGTACTGTGCAGAATATTGCCATTTGGTATGGAGGGGCTACTGCACAGGATCGGAAGAAGCTGCAGGAAGTTATAAACTCAGCCAGTTCCATCATGGGCACTATCCTCCCCAACATTCAGGACACCCTCTAAAGATGATGGCTCAAAGACACGGCGTCCATCATTAAGGACGTCCACCACCCAGGACATGCTACCATCAAGGAGGGCACTCACTCAGTGTTTCAGGAACAGCTTCTTTCCCTCCGCCATTGGATTTCTGAATAGACGATGAACCCATGAACACTATCTCAGTTTCTTTTCCCTCTCTTTTTGCACCACTTATTTAATTTGATTTTCTTTTCTATATATACTTGCTATAATTTATAATCTTATTATTATGTATTCATGCCTTACGCTGATGTCGGCCCCCTAGGCCTGAGTCGACGTAGTAGTTGTATTATGTATTGCAATGTGATGCTGCCGCAAACCAATAAATGTCACAACATATGCCAGTTGTATTAAACCTGACTCTGATTCTGATTCTGACCCACAATTAATGCCTGTCAAAAGAATATCGAGTAGGCAGCTGCTGCTGATAATTAGTATGCCTCATTGACTTAATCCTAGTCTTGGAGCTGTATATCTCATCAAATGCTTCTCTTAACTTCATATGTTGAGCAAACATTCAGCAGCAAGAACAGATACTCAACCAATGGTACTTAAAGTGATCATTCTCTGCTTTGTGATTCAGTTCTATTGATTGTTGGTATGATTCTTCAGGTTTTTTTGGGGCTTTCAGGATTTTTTACACCCCCTCTGTGTATTTTGGCCATTGCTTTAAAAGTAGTATTACATGCTGGAAAGCAATCAGCAGAAATACTCATCTACAGGCATAGCTCTCCAGCAACTGCGATTACCACAAAAGCTCACAGCTTTTATGCCAATGGATCATTTCAAAATGTCACTAACCATATAAGCTCCATTTGGTAATCTACAGTGTATAGATTTATAAAGCTAGTAATGGATACCTTGTTTACTGAAGCAAATAATTTCATCTCTTGCTCAGTGCAGAAATGGCAGTTAAATGAAAGAGTGGTGTAATTTTAAACTGGCAGGAATTTTTGAAGCCTCAGAGGATTACAGATTGTACTTGTGACCCCACATGCTCCATTACTCAATACCATTACCTGCATGAATCACAAATGGCTCCACTTACTGGGAGCTCAGCTCATCTATTTTAAAATTCATTGAGAAGAAGTGGGCGCTGCTGTGAAGGCCAGCATTTATTCCCCAACATGCTTTTATAGGCTGCTGCTGTCTATGTGATGAAAGTATATGTGCTGTTGTTCAAAGAGCTTCAGGATTTAGACCCAGCAACAAATGAAGGAATAGCAACATATTTCCAGGAAATATTGGAGGAAAAGTGCATCTGCTGGTGTGCCCTCCCTAAATTTGTTACCTTTGTGTTAGAACTCTCAGGCTGAGAGCTGCTGCAAGTGAATTCTTGGCAAACTTGAAGCTTATGTCAAAGGATGATACAATTTTTCTTACATTATGGCCAGTTATAATCGTGCTTTCACTTTCAGGCACTGTCATCATTTGTCTTGATGTGTTATGTGCTTGGAGTATCCAAACACGTGATTAATCTCAAGGCATCCAGACACTTCATCCTGGAATTAGTGGGAAATTTATACTGATTGGAAAAATAATTAAGAATCAAACTTTTAATTTGAAATATTATTCACAGCTCCCATTCTAGAATTATCTAACAAAGTGGCCTTAGAAAGTTGTCAAAGACTCCAGGGATCTGTTATATTTGCATTTACATTTTTTTAACCTTGCAGAGAATCCTTCTTGTGGAGATTTTGAGGAGCAGAACTCCCAAGAAAGGTTCAAAGGTTCAAAGCTTTATTTGTTATCAAAGCATGTATCCATACACAACTCTGAAATTTGTCTTTGCCAGATAACCACGAAACAATGAAAGAATGTGAAAGTCATTCAGAGTGGAACATTAATCTCCCCCCCCCCACACACACAGAAAAGAATCATCAACCCCCAAAAACCCCTGCCTTTGCACAAAAAGGAACAGGAACATTGACCCCGCCCCCCAAACACCCTGCACAAATAAAACCTAGCAACATAACAGAACATCAACCCCCAAACTTCCTCCCCTCATGGAACAAAACAGAGAAGGAACAGGTGATAAAAAACACAGAATATGAAAACCATTAAGTCTGAAATCCATAAACACAACAGTCCAATCCATAAATGGAGGACCACGATACCATCCTCCGACACTCATCAAAAGAGAGCGACACTACATGAAGCAGAGAGGCCTACCCACCTGCCACAGTGAGCCACACAGCAATAGGCCGCACACAGACTCTTTCTCTGGCAGAGATCAAAAGGAAGGCAGTCAATGCTGAACTCTTGCTCGCCTTCTATAATTACCCCGCTATCTCAATCTTCCTCGACACATTAGTCAGCGATTAATGGAGTTAAATATTGTTGAAATGGAGTTGAATTTGGCTCATGTCCCATCTTGAAGTTTCTTCGCATCGAGGTGGACCGAGTGTGTGCTCACTTGCTGAAATCCTCTCGGAAACAGCAATGTACTGGATCACTCCATCAGTCTCCAAACTGTAAATCGTAGGCTCTAACATTCCTAGAAACACATTTAAGATGAAAAACAGATGGAAAAGAAATAAAAAAGATTTTTGTGAGCTATCTGGAAGAATACCTGTAGAAGAGCTATTCTTGCAGGAGCTATTTGTATGATGTGGAAATATTAGAGTTGTTTAGTCTTATATTCGTTTTCTCTCAGCATTTATTCCTGGCAGGTGATGAAACATCTTTCAGGACTCTGATGAAATTATTTGCTTCAGTAAACAAAGGAGTTTCTATATTCTCCCTGTGGATGCATGGGCTTCCTCCAAGTGCTCCAGTTTCCTCCCACAGTCCAAAGATGTAGCAGTTTGCAGGTTAATTGGTCATTGTAAATTGTCCCGTGATTAAGCTACTGTTATGTCAGTGTTTGTCGGATGGCATGGCTCAAAGGGCCTATTCTGCACTGTATCTGACTAAATAACTAATACATAAATAGATAAACGTATATATAAATAGGTAGATAGATAAATAAATACATTTTAAAACACTTGGGAAACAAACCTCGTTATGTCCAATAACATGTTGCTGACTTTGTCAGCTATAGGCTTTACTTGACCTGTAATGGTGACCAGTCTGGGTTTGTAGCTTTCTGTTCACTGTGTTGTCATGGAACAGTCCAAATTTATTCCTGTTCTAAGAAAGAGGCAGCAGTAGAATTTATCTCCCCTGCAGCTGTGAACTGCTGTGGAACACAGCCTCATCAAGTTCTTTGCTCACAGATCTAATCACATCAAGGAGACCTTGAAAATTCTCTGGTTCTTTCTGGTCGACTCTGTAACTACTAAGCTGAAAAAAAAGCGAATGTTTCACTCAAAGCTCTGAGTATTGGATTCCAGACGTCCAAACCGTCCAAATTAATCAGATGATTTGGAATTGAGAGAGTGAAGGTGTATTCTAAGGTAGTCCAAAGTGGATCCATATAATACGACATAAATTTCCTGCAAAATTTAGATTTTTAAGATCTTTTTTAGGGTTCTAGATATCAATAAAAATTCAAGAGGAATTCACTACTTGGTGCAGTTAGGAAGGGAATCCAAATTCAGATCCAGTGACAAGTCAGTGATATATTTCCAGATCAGAATGGTGTGTGACTTGGAAGGAAACTTGCAGGAAGTGGTTTTCCTATGAACCTAATGCCCTTTTTTGTCTTGATGGCAGATTTGCAGATTTGGGAGTGCTGTTAGAGAATCCTAGGTAAGTAATTGCACTATATTTTACAGAATTTACACAATGCATCCACGGTATGGCATTGGGAATGAATGTTTTGGGCTGGTGGATGGATGCTAATCAAATGAATTTCTTTTTAAATTTCCTGCATGGATCTGATGATCTGATGCTGTGTATAGGTGGAACTGCAGAAGGTCAGCTGAGTTGAGAACATCAATCTTTCATCATGAAGCTGTTGGAGATGTATCGGTCTCTGCATGTACCCAGCCTTTCTGCTCTTGCCCCCAATGTGCTTTAGTTGAATTTTGGTGGCCTCAGGTAATAGTAATGAAACTGAATTTGAAGGATTGATTGCTAAACTTTAGTTTGTTGGAGATAGTGCTATTTGCCTGGCATCATCAGTTGTACAACAGCTACTTGCCATTTATCATTTTATTCCAGAATGTTGCTTCAGTTTTGTTGCATACAAATAGGACCTGCTTCATTTGCAGAGAGTCACTAAATTACAATGTAATTTTCAGCAATCATACCTAGTTTACAACGGAAAGTCTTATATAGTAAAGTGCTTCAGAATATACTCCACTGAATGGAGAACATGATGAGAATGACAAAAAGGAGCTTAAAAAATCTGGCCTGGATCTAGTTCTCTTACTTATCAGCTACAAGCAGTTTTGTTGATAAAGCACAAGCAGTAAACTGTAGATTGGTTTATTATTGTCACTTGTACTGAGGTACAATGAAAAATTTATCTTGAATACCATTTATATTGATTAATTCATTACAACAATTCATTGAAGTAGTACAAGGTAAAACAATAATATCTGCAGAATAGACTTTACAGAGAAAGTGCACTGCAGGAAGACAATAAGGTGCAAGGTCAGAGTGGAGGAGATTCCAGTGAAGAGACCATCATATCATACCAGAGGACCAGTCTATAGTCTTAAAGCAGCGAGATAGAGCTGGCACGCTGTTCTTGAGCGAAGATGTATGTGTTTTCAGGCTTCTGTATCTTTTATCCAATGGGAGAGAGGAAATGTATGACCAGGCAGGGTCTTTGAATATGTGGGGTGCTTTATCAAGGCAGTGAGAGAGTCTACGGAGAAGAGAATGGTTTCTGTGTTGTGCTAAGCTGTGCGCAAAACTCTCTGCAGTTTCTTGGCGGGACAGGCAGATCAGTTGCCATACCAACCTGTGATACATCTGGATAGGATGTTTTCTATGGTGGATTGATAAAATTTGTTGAGAGTCACAGGCGACATGCCAAATTTCTTTAGTCCCCTGAGGAAGTAGAGGCCCCAGTGAACTTCCTTGGTTTCAGCATCAACATGGCTGGACCAGGACAGGCTGTTGATGATGGTCACTCCTAGGAATTTTAAGCTCTCAACCTTTCTGACGTTAGTACCATTGAGATAAACAGAAGTGTGTACACTGCATTCCTTCTTGAAGTCTCCTTCCTGACATTGAGGGAAAGTTTGTTATTTGTCACAAAGATAAATAATGATATCCAAAATGTTAATATATAATCTGCATTGAGTATAAATAATATGCTTACATCATCATGTGGGAGACAAGAAGGTGTGAGTGGATGAATCACTCAAGAGGAAGGCAGGTACAGTTCTACAGTGAGTCATTGACATTATTCTCAGTCAATGTGAAGAGATATGATAATTATAGTTTTATTGAATGCTTAGTTCAATAGATTAATGGAAGATAACAGGCCTGAATTGGTATGTCATTTAATAGCACTTCAACTCCTATCGGGTAATAGCTTAGGGTCATGTCATTGAAGTATCAATCTCCTGTCTTCCTCCCGCATCATTCAGTTTAGCTGAAAATACTTCAATACTTACTCCCAGATTGCCTCTGTTGTATATTCTGAAGCACAAATTCTATATCCCTCTCTGTAGTATGAAATGCCTTTTGTACTGCTGAATTTTTTCAGGTACTGGGATCCAACTCTGCTTGGTCCATTGAAAAGCAACTAGTTTTCTCTTTCAAGTGCTTCAGAGCTTCAAATACTAAGTTACATTCAATTTCCTAATCCAGTCATATCCCTTTCAAGCTTCCTGAGTATGGCAGATGTAAGCCATGGAACACACAGCTTGTTGAAATGACCCTGTTACACCAAACAGACTTAACAGGCAATCACACCCCAAAAACAGGCAATTGCAGTAGAGCTACTAGGACTTGATATTTCGATCCCTATGGTAAGTAGGCACTCTCGATGTTGGTAGTAGGCTTGGAGTGGTGACAAGGAGGGTAGCTACGTCACTTGGGTCATCAGGTGGGCATCCTCCTTCTTTGACGTTTCATTGATAAGCCCACGACATCTCCAGAGGGCTCAACGGTGCTACCTGGCGTCCCAGATACACCCCCCTCAGTTCCATACGCTCCTGTCTTCATCTTGCAGCCCAGTTGTTGTCTTTCCTTTTAATCCAAATCCAGTTGCTGCTTTCTTCTGCTGCATTTGACAAGGACTTGATTGCTTGTTGGAGGGAGTGACCCCTCACCTCCATCTTCCTCAATAGATATGTACTGGGTGGATTTTTCATAAGGTCATGGGATGAGATGTAAACCAACATTATGGCATTTCTAATGCATAACAATCAGAAGAAACAGACTTGAAAAAGGCCTATACTCTACCATTTTTTTAATCCCCCTGGGCAAACTTTTTGACTTACCAAAGCTGCTGGTGAAGATTCAAAAACCTTTCACAATGTTCAAATCTTCAAACATCAGGAAACCTAGTTATACGACCTTTAAATACAGTTGTCTAGCAGGTTGACAAGACAAAGAGCAACTCTAAACATATCCCTACAAACTTGCAGAATGAAAGAGGACATTTTGTAGTTAAATGTATTTTCCTCACTGCAAACATTTTAATGCCAACGTTTCCCATTTTGACATTTGGTACTTTATCCAGTTGTACATATTGTACAAATTTGACTGGAACTGTGCCAAAGAATGTTGGGAGGTATAAACAAGTGAAACACAATGAGTAATTCTAATAACATACATCATATATTGCCATTAATTTTTGTTTTGTAATAAATAGGTAACATCATGTTTACAACAGGAATTCTGCAGATGCTGGAAATTCAAGCAACACACATCAAAGTTACTGGTGAACACAGCAGGCCAGACAGCATCTCTAGGAAGAGGTACAGTATGGGCACCCGTATGGGTCCAAGCTATGCCTGCCTTTTTGTTGGGTTTGTGGAACAATCTATGTTCCGTGCCTATTCTGGTATCTGTCCCCCACTTTTCCTTCGCTACATCGACGACTGCATTGGCGCTGCTTCCTGCACGCATGCAGAACTCGTTGACTTTATTAACTTTGCCTCCAACTTTCACCCTGCCCTCAAGTTTACCTGGTCCATTTCCGACACCTCCCTCCCTCTTCTAGATCTTTCTGTCTCTGTCTCTGGAGACAGCTTATCCACTGATGTCTACTATAAGCCTACTGACTCTCACAGCTCTCTGGACTATTCCTCTTCTCACCCTGTCTCTTGCAAAAACGCCATCCCTTTCTCGCAATTCCTCCGTCTCCGCCGCATCTGCTCTCAGGATGAGGCTTTTCATTCTAGGACGAGGGAGATGTCTTCCTTTTTTAAAGAAAGGGGCTTCCCTTCCTCCACTATCAACTCTGCTCTTAAACGTTTCTCCCCCATTTCACGTACATCTGCTCTCACTCCATCCTCCTGCCACCCCACTAAGAATAGGGTTCCCCTGGTCCTCACCTACCACCCCACCAGCCTCCGGGTCCAACATATTATTCTCCGTAACTTCCGCCACCTCCAACGGGATCCCACCACTAAGCACATCTTTCCCTCCCCCCCCTCTGCTTTCCGCAGGGATCGCTCCCTACGTGACTCCCTTGTCCATTCATCCCCCCCATACCTCCCCACTGATCTCCCTCCTGGCACTTATCCTTGTAAGCGGAACAAGTGCTACATATGCCCTTACACTTCCTCCCTTACCACCATTCAGGGCCCCAAACAGTCCTTCCAGGTGAGGTGACACTTCACCTGTGAGTCGGCTGGGGTGATATACTGTGTCCGGTTCTCCCAATGTGGCCTTCTATATATTGGCGAGACCCGACGCAGACTGGGAGACCGCTTTGCTGAACACCTACGCTCTGTCGCCAGAGAAAGCAGGATCTCCCAGTGGCCACACATTTTAATTCCACATCCCATTCCCATTCTGACATGTCTATACACGGCCTCCTCTACTGTAAAGATGAAGCCACACTCAGGTTGGAGGAACAACACCTTATGTTCCGTCTGGGTAGACTCCAACCTGATGGCATGAACATTGACTTCTCTAACTTCCACTAATGCCCCACCTCCCCCTCGTACCCCATCTGTTATTTATTTTTATACACACATTCTTTCTCTCACTCTCCTTTTTCTCCCTCTGTCCCTCTGACTATACCCCTTGCCCATCCTGTGGGTTCCCCCCCCACCCCCCGTCTTTCTCCCCGGACCTCCTGTCCCATGATCCTCTCATATCCCCTTTGCCATTCACCTGTCCAGCTCTTGGCTCCATCCCTCCCCCTCCTGTCTTCTCCTATCATTTTGGATCTCCCCCTCCCGCTCCCACTTTCAAATCTCTTACTAGCTCTTCCTTCAGTTAGTCCTGACGAAGGGTCTCGGCCCGAAACGTCGACTGTACCTCTTCCTAGAGATGCTGCCTGGCCTGCTGCGTTCACCAGCAACTTTGATGTGTGTTGCATGAACATCATGTTTATTTTGTTCTGTGGGTTTTTGTTGAGAAGAGTATCATTCCAAACGATGAGAAAATGTATGCTTAACAGGCCATATATTTCTTGCAGATGACTATGGATGTCTGAAAATGTGGTATGAAGTCAGAAAAGAAAACAGTTAAAGCTCCTAAATCTTATGCCATTCGAATCACTGAGTGATTCAGGATCTAGAATCTAGAATAACCTTCAGACTCTGCAGCCTCTATTGGGGCACTAAAAATGAGAGAGTCCAACTCAGAATGAGCAGTTGGTCTGAGGAAGTTAACAGAGGGACCTTGCTATGCAAATCCAAACATCCCTGAATGCAGAAACATCAATAAGTAACATGATTAAGCAGGCAAGTTGAATAGAGAGCTACATTAATTGAGGCATGGTTACAAGAGCAGAGAGGTTATGCTCCAGCTTTATAAAACATTGGTGAAACCTCAGCTGAAGTACTGCTACACTACAGGAAGTGTGTGTTAGATGGAGCAGGTGCGATGGAGATTTATCAGGATGTTGCCTAGGATGGAGTATTTTAAGCAACACACATCAAAGTTGCTGGTGAATGCAGCAGGCCAGGCAGCATCTCTAGGAAGAAGTACAGTCGACGCTTCGGGCCGAGACCCTTCGTCAGGACTAACTGAAGGAAGAGTTAGTAAGAGATTTGAAAGTGGGAGGGGGAGGGGGAGATCCAAAATGATAGGAGAAGACAGGAGGGGGAGGGATGGAGCCAAGAGCTGGACAGTTGATTGGCAAAAGGGATATGAGAGGATCATGGGACAGGAGGCCCAGGGAGAAAGAAAAGGAGAAGGTGGGGGGAACCCAGAGGATGGGCAAGGGGTATAGTGAGAGGGACAGAGGGAGAAAAAGGAGAGAGAGAAAAAATGTGTGTATATAAATAAATAACGGATGGGGTACAAGGGGCAGGTGGGGCACTAGCGGAAGTTAGAGAAGTCAATGTTCATGCCATCAGGTTGGGGGCTACCCAGACGGAATATAAGGTGTTGTTCCTTCAACCTGAGTGTGGCTTCATTTTGACAGTAGAGGAGGCCGTGGACAGACATATCAGAATGGGAATGGGATGTGGAATTAAAATGTGTGGAGTATTTTAGTTCTGAGGAATGTCTGGAAACTCTATCTCTATATATACTGGGGAGGGGAGTGTTTAGGGGAAGATGATTGAAATAATATTGGATACAGTTAGTGTAGCTTGCAGAAAAGTTTCTCCTAATCAGAGGTGGACAAAATGAGAGGACACAGTTTTAGGGTAGGTGATAAAAGGGTTAGTGGGATCTGAGGGAGATGTCTTTCACCCAGAGAGTGATTAGTACCTGGAATGTACTGCTTGAGAGAATGTCCAAAGCTGAGTGACTGACAACATTTAATGTGTTTAGATGAGCATTAAATAGGAGGGCATGGGTAAAGTGTGACAAGGTGATATTAATACAGGTGGATACCTACTAGTTGGCATTGGTGTAATGAGCAAATGGTTCTGTGATTCCACACATGCCCGCACAACCTCTTGTTCTCCTCCCACTTATGTAATGGTAATAAACTGCAGCCAAAGAATGTACCAAACATCAGTCTTCATGCTTTCTGAATGTGGGATTAAACTGAATTACTGCAGGGAAATCAATATGGGTCACAAGGAGGACATGCAAACTCAGAACAGATAGCACCCAAGGTCAAGATTGAACCTTGGCCTCTGGGATAATGAAGTACATGCTACAATTCTGAAGGGCTTAATATTTAGAGCAATCTTTGACAGGGAGAATACTATTCTGAACTGATTCTATGGCCTACAGACTCACTTTCAAGAACTCTTCACAACTAATTTCTTTGCACAGTTTGTCTTCTTTTGCACAAATGTTGCTTGTCAGTCCTTGTTTAAATATAGTTTTCATAGAATTATATTGTAATTCTTTTTTCCCTGTAAAAGCTTGCAAGGAAATTAATCTCAAGGTAGTATTGTCATGGTTCCGACCGTTAATTTCCCATTTGCTTCTAATTCTCTCTGATGATGACACATCTGGTTTCCATCAAGACCTGCAGCATAAGAACCCCGGCATTACAACCACTAGTCGCCAGATTGTTGGTTTTGCTTGTGTGGTGATTAACGTTTCCTGGCTGCTTAGAACCATGTGTTCTAAGTTTTGCTCCAGTATCAGGGTTTACCTATGAAACCCGGTCTCTCTGTGTCAAGGCTCTGTGTCAAGATCCCTCCTGTCCGCTGCTCAACGTTCACATCCGCATAAGCATCCTAAATCAATCTCTGTGCCTGTGTTCTGCACTTGGGTTCATTTCAATCACTCACTGAAACAGAACAATCTGGCCACGATGGACCCAGCGGACATGAATACCCTGCAGCGAGCCCTCCGCAGCCAAGGCTCCCTACTGGGTCTGCATGATCAGCTTCTCTGGGATGTCATGGAGAACCTTCGTTCCCTATCTGCTAACATAACAAAGATCAGTGACCAGGTGGACTGTGTATCCACTCATTTTACCCCATCCACTCCTGGAATTCTGTCTAACTAGCCCAGACAGCCTGGAGCGGCAACCCCCTACGTGTCAGCAACCCCCCGCCAAGAAAGCTGCATGTACCTGAACCAGAGCACTATGCTGGGGATTTGGTGAAGTGCCGGGCCTTCCTTCTGCAATGTTCCTTGGTATTCAACCAGCAGTCATCCACGTACTCCACCGATAAGTCGGGGTGGAACGATAAGGCACTCCAAGGGGTATCTTGGAATGATCTCAGTAACATGGTGAAAGACGAGTTAGCGGCAAGAGATGACACCGACAGAATGGATTCCTTGATCTCCCTAGCCACCATGTTGGACAATCGTCTTTTAGAACGCCCTAGGGAAAGATCTGGTTGTCCACCACCTTCGGCCACTCCACAGCACTCATTACCGTCTCCCACCAGCACAAGCCTCTCTCCTCCTCATGCTCCTAGAGTAGCTCCTGGCCCAGCTGTTTCCACTGCCCCGGGAGAGGAACCCATGCAACTGGAACGGAATTGTCTTTCTCCCACAGAGCGACTCCGGAGATTGAGCAAGGGGGAGTGTCTCTAATGCCGCCAGTCCGGCCACTTCCGTGCTACCTGTCCTCTTCGGCCAAAAGGGAAGACTCACCAGTAGAATGGGGGACCCTGGTGAGCCAGACAACATTCCCTTCTGTCCCCCGAACCCAGATGCAGATCCCAGCTACTTTACATTACAACCAACAGTCCCTGCCTCTGTCAGCTGTAGTGGACTCCGGCACTGAGGGAAACTTTTTGGATGAAAACATAGCTTCCCGGGCCGGAATTCCTCGGGAGCCGTTGAGTACCCCTGTGGAAGCCCGGGTGCTAAACGGTAGACTCCTGGCCCGAGTCACAAACTGCACACCACACCTGTCTCTTATTCTCTCCAGGAACCATCGGGAACAGGTACGATTTTACTTAATTTCCTCTCCTCAAGCTCCTATAGTGCTTGGGTACCCCTAGTTAAGCCGCCATAATCCTTACATTGACTGATCCACCGGGAAGATAGCCAGCTGGAGTCCGTTCTGTCACTCCACTTGTCTACAATTGGCCATGTCCCCAGTGAAAGTCACCATGACCTTGTCTGCCTCTGAAACCCCTGACTTATCCAAGGTTGCAGCAGAGTATCACAACCTGGGAGAAGTGGTTAGTAATGTGCAATCGACCTTCTTCCCGGAGCTCCTCAACCCAGCCAGAAAGGGAAGCAATGGAGGCTTTCCTAAATGACTCTCGTGCAGCGGGCATTATCCGACCCTCATCCTCTCCTGTAGTCGCAGGTTTCTTCTTTGTGTGGAAGAAAGACCGTTTACTGCGCCCCTGCATTGACTACTGGGGCCTAAATAGCACAACCATAAAGAATAAGTACCCACTGCCCCTTATCAACTCTGCTTTCGATCCACCTCACGGATCCACCATCTTCTCCAAGTTGGACCTACGAAGTGCCTACCATCTGGTCAGGATAAGGGAGGGAGCTGAGTAGAAGACAGATTTTAACACCCTTCTTGGTCACTTTGAATACCTGGTCATGCCATTCGGTCTCACCAATGCCCCGGCTGTCTTCCAAGCCCTGATAAACGATATCCTTAGCGACTTTATTAACCTTTTTGTTTATTTTGACATCTTAATCTTCTCCCGCAGTCTTCAGGAACACACTCACCATGTCCGTCAGCTCCTGCAGAGGCTTTGGGAGAACAAACTATTCGTTAAGGCTGAGAAGTATGAGTTTCATGTCCCCTCGGTCAGTTTCTTAGGGTACATCATCAAGAGCGGGCAAGTGAGGGTAGATCCTGAAAAAATCCGGGCAATGACGGAGTGGCCCAGACCACAACACTCAAGCAACTCCAGCTATTTCTGGGGTTTGCAAACTTCTACCATCACTTCATCAGGGATTACAGCCCAGTGGCAGTGCCTCTTACTTGACTCACCTCTCCTGTGACCCCTTTTCACTGGGACCCCGAAGAAGACTCCGCCTTCTCGGAGCTGAAGAGGCGTTTCACCTCTGCTCCAATCCTGGTCCAACCTGACCCCTCTCGCCAATTCATTGTGGAAGTTGACGCCTCCAACTCTGGGGTGGGAACGGTCCTCTCCCAACGTTCTGGCCCTGACCAAAAACTCCATCCCTGCGCCTTCTTTTCTCACGGGCTGTCTCCCGCCAAACGGAACTACGACATGGGGAACCGGGAGTTATTGGCCATCAAACTTGCTTTGGAGGAGTGGAGGCACTGGCTGGAGGGCGCAGCACATCCATTTATAGTCTGGACAGATCACAAGAACCTCGCATGCATCCAAACTGTCAAACACCTGAATTCCCGCCAAGCCTGTTGGGCATTATTTTTTGGTCATTTCAGATTCACCCTCACCTATCGTCTGGGGTCAAGAATGTGAAGCCCGATGCTCTCTCTCGTCAATATGTCTCCAAAGAGGGCCTTCCCAACCCTGAGATCATCCTTCCACCATCCTGTGTAGTAGCTTCCCTCACCTGGGAGATCAAATCCATAGTCAAAGAGGCCCAACGGACTCAACCTGACCCAGGCAATGGACCAACAATCGCCTCTTCGTGCCCGATTTGGTTCGGTCTCAAGTTCTCCAGTGGGAGCACAGTTCTCATTTCACTTGCCATCCCGGAATCAATCGAACTCTGTCCTTTCTGAAGAGACATTTCTGGTGGCCCTCCATGGACGCTGACACCTGTTCCTTCATCTCTGCCTATTCAGTTCGTGCCCGCAGGAAAGCCTCCCACCAACCACCTGTTGGGTTGCTTCATCCCCTCCCTGTCCCTAGCCACTCTTGGTCTCGCATTGCTCTGGATTTCATTACTGGACTACCCCCTTCACATGGGAACACTGCCGTACTCACCGTGGTGGACAGCTTCTCCAAAGCTGTGCACTTCATAGCCCTTCCCAAGCTCCCTACAGCCCGAGAAACAGCCGACCTCCTTGTACATCACGTCTTCCGCCTTCACGGAATTCCCTCTGACATTATTTCTGACCCGGTCCCCCAATTCCTCTCACAAGTCTGGAGATCCTTTTGTCAAGCCCTTGGAACCTCAGTAAACCTGTCTTCCAGCTTCCATCCACAAACTAATGGTCAAACAGGACAAGTGAGTCAGGATTTGGAAGCAGCACTGTGCTGCATAACCGCCAACAACCCATCATCCTGGAGCACCCATCTCGTTTGGGTCGAGTATGCCCACAACTCCCTGGTCAGCACCGGCACCGGAATTTCTCCCTTCAAATGCTCCCTCGGTTACCAGCCCCCTCTGTTTCATGCCCATGAAGACGACATTGCTGTGCCTTCAGTTCAGGCCCATCTCTGCCAGCGCTGCAAGATCTTGAAGGGTGCATGCTCGGCCCTGCTCCACTCAGCCGACCGCAACTGGTGGATTGCCGATCACCATCGGATTCCTGCACCAAATGATTGGCTTGGGCAGAAGGTTTGGCTCTCGTTAAAAGACATCCCCCTCAAGAATGAACCCAAGAAAGTCGCCCCTCGCTACCTGGGACCATTTGAGATTGAGAGCGTCATCAACCCCTCAGTAGTCAGACTCAAACTGCCCGGATCCATGCACATTCATGCCACATTCCATGTCTCCCAATTGAAACCGGTATCTGTCAGCCCTTTGTGCCCTCCTGCCAAATCCCCTCCACCCGCCCAGATCATTGACGACCACCCAACGTAAATGGTTCAGTGAATACTGGATGTGTGCTGCCGAGGCAGAGGCCTCCAGTACCTGGTCGATTGGGAGGAATACGGCCCGGAGAAACACTCCTGGATTCCCTGCTCCTTCATCCTGGACCATTCCCTCGTCTGTGATTTCCATCAAGACAATCCAGACAAGCCTGGTGGTTTTCCTAGAGGCTCCCGTTGTCGGCAGGGGGCGGGGGGGAGTGGTGGGGTACTGTCACGGTCCCGATCGTTAATTCCCCATCTTGCTCCCCATTTCCTTTGATTGTGCCACAGCTCCAAATGTTAATTTCCCATTTTCTTCTAAATCTCTCTGATGACGGCACACCTGGTTTCCATCAAGGCCTGCAGCATAAGAACCCCGAAGTTACAACCACTAGTCGCCAGATCATTGGTTTTGCCTGTGTGGTGATTAACGTTTCCTGGCCGCTTAGAACCGTGTGTTCTAAGTTTTGCTCCAGTTTCAGAGTTTACCTATGAAACCCTGTCTTCCTGTGTCAAAGTCCCTCCTGTTAGCTGTCCAACATTCACGTCCACGTAAGCATCCTAACTTAATCTCCGTGCCTGTTAGCTCCACTTGGGTTCGCCTCATTCACCCACTGCAGCAAGTATACAATAACATATACTTTGATAATAAATTTGCTTTGTACTTTGAAGAATGAGCCAGTGAATGACCTAATTAAAGAGAGAGAAAGAAATATCTAAGGTAAGTTTCCAACAGGAGAAACTATTTTCTGAGCGTATCTCATGAATTGTTTTAAACTTTTAACTGAGAAGTTTTATGGAAGAGCCTTCCACTAATTGCAGGTGGTGGTCACCAATATTTGCCACATGTTACAAACACTGATGCAACCAATGGATCAGAGCATCTTTACGTATTGAAGTAAAGGTCCACTGGCCCTGATTTTCTTTATCACCATAACAGACTGATGACAGCTACTGATATGTGTAACACCTGGCAGCCCTCTAACCCATCAGGGAGGCCACCAAGGTTCTCTTCAGCAGAAAGACTCCTTTTCCCTCCAATCAAAAGCATGGGTAACATTTGCAGGAATTCCCTGACATTCCCCTGCTTAGGGAGCAACAGACTGTCTAAATAGTGCATTGAAGGCTTGCCCAAGGACCCCTGCCACATGCATCAACTAAATTTATGTTCAGTTCATCTGGACCATTCACTGTATCTTTTGGATGGCTAATCGAAGGTACCAACAAGCAGTCATCACACCTCTGTTGTGAGGCAGTTCCTTGTTCCTGTGGCTTTTCTTTTTTGTTCCACTGAATCGGACAATGATCCAGCTAACCCACCAATGATCCAGCTAATAACTTGAGTGGCTTTTCTTGAAACCATGGCTGAAGAATCAGATTCACATTTAGGTTTGTTGTCACTGACATATGTCATGAAATTTGTTCTTGTATGACAGCAGCACTATACAAGACATAAAAAAATTACTATTAATTATAAATAAATATTACAAAAAAAAGAGTGATCATAAGTTTATAGATAATTCAGAAATTTGATAGCAGAGGGGAAGCGCTGCTCTTAAAACATTGAGTGTGGGTCTTCAGACTTCTAATGGAATCTACAACCCTCTGCAGTCTCTTTAGATCTGGAACATTGGCACCTCCATACCAGACTATAATGCAACCAGTCAGAATGCTCTCCATGGTACATCAGTAAAAAATCTGCTGGAGTCTTTGGTGTTATACCAAATCTCCTCAAACTCCTAATGAATAGCCACTAGCATGGTTCCTTCCTGTTGCTATACTGCTAGATGCAAATTCACTAAATACTCCTCCATCAATATCCTGAAGAACAATTCTGCTGCTTGAACAGAATGCTCCCCCACCAGTGCAGTTCTAATTTACAGTTGCTTGTCTCATACTGCGTGATAGAAGACTAGGCAGTTTAATGATTGCCAACACCTGAGGAACAGTAAGATGAAATACTGGAGCAAGAAGAGCAGAAGGGGGAGATATATGGAATGCCACGTCAACAACTCCTTCTGAATAGTCAAAGGTCAGCAAATACCTCAGGTGAAAATTCTTGATATATCCCACGTCCACTACAGGTCACATTTGAGAACGTATGGGAACCCGGAACACCACTCCGCAAATAAATCAGTTTGAAATTTAATACCGTTGAAAGTTTAGGATTTAGACATATCTGGAGGTTAGAAGTAAGTGCCTTATTATGAGGCTAGTGCTGTGTATTATGGTGGATATCTTGAACTGTGAAAAATATTAAACCATCAAAGGGGGAAAGAACATGGATTTAAGTATTTAGAGAAAGGGATGGCAAAACAAATCGGAAACATTTTTATCGTGATCCGGAACTGAAAGAACCCAAAGATTCAAGAGGAATTTTCCGTCAGAAAGGCGATGTTTTTGTTGAATGCACTGATACTTCCACTGACCTACAATGCATTTTCTTTTGCTGTATTATTATACCTTGGTGCTGGATTGAATCATTAGTTCCAATGTTTATTCTGTAATCTTTGATGTAATTCTTGGAGCATAGCTATAAAAGAGCATTAGGATGCCAATTCATCCATCTGTTTAAATGGGCATTGGAAGGTGTATGGATTCTGTGTCAAAAATAACACAAGTAATTTATTTTATGCTGATAATATTTGCTGTTTTGTTGAACATAATGTTAATTAATAATGGTGTTTTTATTCTGAAAATCTGACATTACAAGATAATCTTTCACAAATAATCCCTTATCATTAGGCTGTTTTCTGAGGAAAGTCATTACACTGAAGTGGTATAATTCCAAATACTCTAACCCATTGCTACATTCAATCCAAATGTCATCTGCAACTGCCAGAAAACCAGTTCTGATTTTACTCTTTATTCAGTACCCAACTTACCAGGTAAGCATTTTACAAATTGTATATATTGTACTGTACAAGTGAAGGACCCAAATTCCATTCATTTGTAATATTTGATAGCTTTTAAAGATTTGTATTAGTCACTTAAAATATCAATGGTAGCAGGCAATTTCAAAGATGGAAATTAAATACTACATGTTATGTTATTTGGAGTGTAGATCATTTTCTTTCCAAGGTAATATTAATTAGCACGATATCCACTTTTTGACACTGAAGTTCAATAATTTTTAAATTGAAATATTTGGAGGAGAGCAGTAAGTGATGTTCATCAGTATGTTGAATGCAACTGTATGTTGCATTTCAATTAGTTTTACAGTTTTACCTTTATTTATTTCAGGTAATATCAATAATTTCTGATGACCACTTGCAGTTGTTGGCACATTTTATTCTCAAGCAAAAGAACTGTTCTGAATTAATTATAGAATTGCTTTGACTTTGTAAGCTATGTTTTAAAATGGACAATTATATAATGTAATGTTGCAATGGAACATATCATCTGATCTTTGAACCTGATTTATTTATGTAATTTTTGCAAAACTAACAGCTGTGATGATCATTACTCTACAAAACTAAGAGATTAAATGGAGAAATCCGACGATTTTTACCAGTGATTCAGCATTTCGTCACAGTCTGAATCTGCAAACTTCCACAAGAGAAGTAAGGGAAATCATGACAGTGAAAGCACCAGCTACTCTTCCCATTCCCCAGCGTGTAACCGTGTGAAAGTTTATTTATTTTCATCAAACCAACTGAGTGCACATGTCTGCAAACACAGGCCTGACAGAGATCAATCACAGTAGCAAATACAAAGCTATGTCATACGGTAAGGCCTCAAAGTCCCATGCCTCTTGAAGCCTGGAGAACAAAAATAAACTAGGCATCCAACAACATAAATGCTACTACACAAATACATGTGTGTTTGGTGCCCATCCAGGAACTTCCTAATTTTGAGGAAGGCAGTTATGACACCATCCTTTCAGGTGATGAATTGCCAACTCCTGCCATCTTGGAAGATTTTTTTTTATTCTCAACGTCCTTCTGTCCTTCCAGTATTACCTTGAATTTATTTTTCCTTGTCAGTGACACTCTGCACAGGGAAATAAGAATTACTTTTTCCCTCCTGTTCACTTTCTTACATATTTTATGATTAATTTACATGTTTTGTGTATTGTCTGAAGCTACATTCGTTCCAAGCCAGTTATTCATTGTACCTGTGCTTCACTATTGTGGTGCATATGACTACAAACTTGACTTAACTACTATTCACTCTTTCTGGATCTCTCAAAATCTCTCATCTTATTTCAATCTCCCTTTGTACCAGCTATTTGCACAGATGTGACTGTGATAAAATACATATGAATTATCACTGAAGTATAAGTATAATTTCCATGGTTGACATAAAACTATGGCTCCACAAAAGAGTGCCTCTAGTCCCCCCATTCATTATGTTATGAACTTGCAGCATCACAGCAGATGATCTGACTTCCAGCTCCTTCAGTACCACCAAGCTACAGTGTACAGGCAGAGTCCGAAACATACCAACATACCGACTTCACTTTACCAGCACTTTTCAATAGGACTGTCAGCTTTTCATTAGTATACTCTGATCTAATTATCTCGCAAGTGTGGCCAAAGTCTGGAAACAAATCAAGTTTTATCTCCTAGCAGCTGTACCATTGCACTTTGTTACAAAACAGTAATCACAACAAATTATCATTTTGCCTTTTACCATGCAAGCAGATTCTACAATTTTCACACACACACACACACCCTTCCATATTCTTCTCTTTCCTTCACAGAAGAATGTTTATTGTCATTCAGCCATTCACATGTACACAGCTAAATGAAACATTGTTTCTCTGGAGCCAAGCAGTATGTACAGTATAGTCACACACAGCACATATAGTTACGATCCATTAGCACAAGTCCCTGCATGGTATGGCCTGATGGTTAACAGGTTGACATAAGGTGGGAGGTGCATTTTAATGTAAGACAGTAAAATGTTACTGGCACTGTTGCAATAAAGCAAGCTGGCATATACATATGTGAAACTGCAGCAATAAAAGGTGAAAAGTGACCAGTGCAGGAAGAAAGTGTGTCGTTGAGTTGGGGAGTGGAGGGATTTGTCATCATCAGGGCATTTAGACAGGATATACATTTGTGCTGACTGACAACAGCCTGGGAGAAGAAGCTGTTACCCAGGCAGACATTCTAGTTCTTTTGCTGTGGTACCTTTGCCTGACCATAGGAGCTCAAAGAGATTGTGATAAGTGTGGGAGGGTCTTTGATAACGCTGAGGAACTGTGTATGCAGTGATTCTGATGTATGTCCTGAATGAGGAGGAGAGAGACCCAATAATGTTTCCTGCAAACCTCACTATTCATTGCAGTATCTTGTGATCTGATGCATTGCAATTCCCATGCTAGATGGTGATGTAGCTGGTCAGGACACCCTCAATCATGCTCCAGTAGAATGTGGTGAGTGTGCATTTAACAACTGTGGCAGAAAAAGCCTTGGAAAAAGGAGACACTCCATCACTCAATCTGATATTTACCACCACCATCTCAGACATTAATGCTCCATAGAGTGGAGCTCTGAGTTAGGATTTGAACATTGTCATTTAATCAGGAGGTGAACAATCACTAAGACATCTAGTAGTAGAGTAGTCATTGGAAGTTGTAAACTTAGTTGGTGTGCAAACATTAGCAAAGTCTTTGATGGGTTGTGCTTTCTTGTATTGCCACTGGGATTATCACTAAACTTCCAATGGTGGGGACAGAAGAGTGTTATTGCCAGAGATGGAAGGTGACCATGTACTGACTGTGTCCTATTCAAGACTCATTCTGCAAGGTCCATTGCAAATGTCCTGAAGTTAGTGAGAAAAACACTCCATTGTATTCTCCCATTAAATTTGTCAGCTACTCAATAATCAACAAATGAACAAATAACTTTGTATACTTTTAAATAGTTAAGGTCAATGAGGCAAATGTGAGGCTATAGTATTGACCGGGTGTCCTGTGCATAGCTAACATAACTTGTTACCTACATTGTAACAAGTTAGTTTGTCAGGATTAGGGTCAGAATTGCACAATACAAAAATTGGCACTAAATGTAATTATTCTGCCTATTTCTGATTGTTCACTCAAAGTATTCCATTTGACTAACACTAGAAATGTTCCATGATTCATGATGGAAATTCTGATTAGATTGGCACTTGCAGAAATGAAGTAATAATGTCACTGCAATCCCAATCCTGCACACACACTCACACTGTCACTTGACACACCAAAAAAAATGCTAAGAGGAAGAAGTCACATCAGTGCACCCTCATGCCCTGGACTTGCAAAATACATATTCAAATGAGTTTGCATCACGTACCTTAGTAAAGAAGACAAAAATTTTATTTTATCTCTACTTCCATGCAGCATACCTCAAAATTAAGATATATATTATCACTCACTTAGATGACATGAAAGTCGTTGTTTTACAGCACCAGTACAGTGCAAAGGCACAAAATAACATTACTGCCTAGTATCAAAAAGTAATAAACAGAGCAAAAAGGAGGAATAATGAGTTCATCGGTTCATAGACAGTTCCAAAATCTGATGGCAGACAGAAAGAAGCTGCTTCTAAATTAACTTAAGAGGTATTAGATTCAACTGTAATTTTAGAAATGGTTTCTAAATTCCTTTGTGAGCTGTATGTGATTCTGATTGAGTGAGAACTTATGATCCATCCCCAACTCTCCATGGGTGAGCTGTTTTCATGAGTTCTGCAGACTGGGTGATATTGAACCCTTTGGCTGATGATGAGTTTGTCTTCTGTCTCCTTGCCAGATCCTCCAGTCCTCTCTTCAGAAATGTATCTAGTTAAGTCTGGAATCCATTTATATGATTCACTTCAGCAGTCTGTTCTGATATTATTCCATGAGTAGAATACTGTGCTACTGAAAGTAACTGGATAGGTACAGCACACTCACAGGGGTATTTTCCCAGTTCAACTTAAATAGCCCTAAAATCCACTTAAATAAAACATTAGCACACAATGAAAGGGTTGCTGAATTTGGTACAAGGTTTTATGTCAATGAGTCATGCCTTAATTCCCAATATGTTATGAATTTTCTGGTTTTTTAATGATTTTTCCTGGACTTTATCTACCTCCTGAGATTCTGATTAACTTTCATTATCTTGTTTTGTGTTCTATCAAGGTCTTTTCATTAGGATGTTCCCACTCCCTGTGTTATTACTTTTCACACACCCCATGAGCATTTCAAATCTAATGAGTCACTGGATTTCAAAAAAAAGGAAGATCAACATTTTTTTATTTGGCTTATTTTCAGAATCGGGTTCAGAACAACTTCTGGCTTTAACAAGTTGTAAATCAAGATACAACTTTCCCCTACACCTAGTTCTGGCCTTGCTGTTATAATTGTTAGTGTCAATTTTAACAGCAAGCCCCCTCCCCTTACCATTTTTTGTGCCTTTTCTATTGGCTCTGACAATCTGCAAAAGTGTTTCTCAATTTATTTATTTTTCCTCATTCAAGAATTCTGCAATAACAATTTGAGAATCAGTTTTTATCCAGGGAAACAATGCAAACATCTGTTATGTCAACCACAACATCCAGAATATTTATTTCTATTACAGTAAAGCTATCCTGCTCCCTTTGACATCCATTGCCAGCTGCTGAGAGGCTGTCAGCAAATGTTATGAGCCTCAATACGAAGGGTCGAAGATGAGAAGTCAGGGAAATTATAGAAAATAGTAAAGTTGAGAAATTGCCAAAGGTCTTGCAGTTGTTTTTGCAAAAGCACACAAGGTAGACAAAGAATAGATCACTTGTCATAATTGTGGGTTATATTATTTGTTGGAAATGATAGTACCCAGAATAATATGCATGATTCTCCTCACTAGCTTGCTTCCAAGGCACAGATTAGCATCAACTAAACACACACAGCAACAAAATATCTCCAACCAACATGCACAAAATGCTGGAGGCACTCACCAGGCCATGCAGCATCTAAGAAGAGTACAGTTGACATTTCAGGCCATAACATTTGCTTGTGAAAGTACATCCAAGTTAACTGAAAGTACTAAAGGTCCTCCTGAGGTTACAAAAACCTGGTTTGTGTAGAATCTGTATATTGGGAGACTGGTGGAATTGATTTACCAGTTACTGCAAGGCTGCAGGCATCTTCTACTATCTGGGAACAGAAGATTAGTCTGTGCTATTTTTCTGATTTGCAAACTGAAAAGTTCCTAGAAATGGAACCTGGCCATCATATGAGTTGGAACTGTAGTCTCTGTAAGGGATTTTACTCCACCAATGTACAGTAATCTGTCCAGTTGCTATCCTTAGCTTGTGTTTGCTGGGAAATAACATATATCTTTTGAAATTTAGCTGACATTAGGGGGATAATGATGAATGAAAAAGTCACTTCTGTGCTAGCAACTTAATCAGCCAGGTTTGTAAACATGCTATAAAGATTCTTAAGAAGCATTTCAGGTAACTTTAATAATCGTAGACTGTTTGGTCTATGGAAGGAAACTGATTTATTATTGTTTGTTACTGTCTCAGGTACTGAGATACAATGAAAATTTGCCTGCCATACTGTTCATACAGACCAATTCATTAGAACAGTATATTAAAATAGTGCAAGATAAAACAATACCATAGTGCAGAATGAAGTGTTACTGTTACGGAGAAAGTGCACTGCAGGTAAACAACAGGTGCAAAGTCATAAAGAAGTACATTATGAGGTCAGGAGTCCATCTTATCATACTAGGGGAGTGCTTTGTAGTCTTGTATAGAAGCTGTCGCACATCCTTTCAGGCTGTTGTATCTTCTGGCTAATGGGAGGAAGGAGAAGAGATAATGACTGAAATGGGTGGGTTTTTTGATTATTTTTGCTGATTTTACAAGGCAAAGAGGAATATAGATGGTCCACGGGGGAGAAATCAGTTTCTGTGATGTGTTGAGTTGTGTCCACAGCTTTCTTCTGTTTTTTTACCATCAAGGGTAGAACAATTGCTATCCCAAGCCATGATACATTTGGATATGATGCCTTTCTATGGTGGATTGATAAAAATTGGTGATGTCAAAGGGGACATGCTGAATTTCTTTAGCCTCCTGAGGAAGTAGAGATACTGAAGATCTTCCTTGGCCATGTTATCAATATTGTTCCACCAGGACAGGCTACCAGTGGCATTCACTCCTAGGAACTTGAAACTCTCAACCTTCTCAACCTTAGCACTGTTGATGTAAACAAAAGCATGAGAACCATCCTCCTTCCTGAAGTCAATGACTAACTCTTTTGTTTCACTGGCATTGAGGGAAAAGTTGTTGTCATAACACCATGTTACTTGATATTCTATTTCCTTCTGTATTCTGATTCATCATTATTTGACATACAACCCACTATGGTGGTATCATCTGCACACTTGTAGGAGCAGAAATGGGACGTGTGGCCATGAGTGTACAGGAAGTAAAGTAGGGGCACAGGAGCCAAGGTGAGAGGTGTTGGAGCAACAGCCCTCTCTAAAACCAACATAAAATTCCATTGTAACTACAAATGAAACATCGATTAGCAGAGTAGATATTTGTCCAGGTATATCCCATACACAAAACACAAGACTAATTTAGTGGAGCCAATTACTGGTCCATCAGATTGCTATCAGTAACAAGCAAAGTGAGGAATAGTGTCCTTACCAGCTCTATCTTGTAGCACCTATAACCTGTACACTGGGCTCAATTAGGGTTTTCCTCAGAGTTTTTTGGCTACAATCCCCATTGTAGTTTTAGAAAAACATGTCCAAAAGAAGTATTACACATCAATACAGCATTTAATTAAATGTGATATAAAGAAGCCATGGTAAAATGGAATCCTTTGGAAAATCAAGGGATACAGCTTGATTGGCTGTTATTATTGGAAATTAATCTTCTGAGTCGTGGGGCAGTGTATATTGATGCTTCATCACCATTGTCCCATCATTGATGGGAAAGTCAGAAATGTATAGGTTTATAATCATTGCACAAGTGAATATACAATTTCACACGTAATGAAGCAGCCAATGATAATTACAATATACTTAAACCATTAAAGTGCCACCCAATATTCATTTCCCCAAGACTGACTCTTTGTATCAGCTCTGGAAATGCATTACCATCTCCAAGCTTCCCAGTAACAATATCCTGGAGATCACCATTGACCAAAAGCTTAAATGGACCAACTGCATAAATATTGAGCTTAAAATCTTGCTATTTACAAGTCATCTCAAAATTATTGTGGATCAATGAGTACAAAATGCTGGAGGAAATCAATGGGTCAACCACCATCTGTGGAGGAAAATGAACAGTTGACCTTCATCAGGTCTAAACGAAATCAGGAATTTGTAATTCCTATGGTAATATCAGAGATTACTGGATATTGGCAACTGGGATTTTTTTTCCTATCAGAGCAAAATAGTCTACTGAAGAGTTTCACAGTGGTACAGTGGGAAGTACAATTGTGTAATGACTCCAGTGAACCGGATTCCACCTGTTTGCACATTCCTCTTCAGACTGTGTGGGTTTCTTAAGAGTGCTTGTGCTTCCCCACATACCTCAAAGTTATCTGGTTGTTAGGCTAATTTCTGCTGTAAGTTACTTTTAAGTGTGTTTGTGTCTCAGTGCGTGTGTGCACGCGGGTGTCGGGTGGTTGATGATGGGGGAGGAGGTGTTATTGATGGTAGGGTGTGTTGTAGGAGAATCAATCTCTCCACTTCTGGTACATTGTGACTGTAGAGTATACCAACAACAAAAAGCACTGTAGATGAAGCTACTCTAATAGCATCTCCCAAATCCCAACCACTGACAGCATGAAGGATAAGGACAGCAGGCTAATGGGAATCCATTCCAAGTCACCCACCATTCTGATTTGGAAATCTGTTACTGAATCTTCATTGGCACTGGGTATAAAATATCCCTATGCAATAGAACTGTGGGAGTATCCACAACAGAAGGACTAAAACAGCTCAAGAGAAAAGCTGGACAGTACCTTCACAGGGATACTTAGGGCAAGAAATGCTTTCTTTCCTGGAAGCAACCTGATCAAAAATCAATAACATACAATGGAGTAATTGGGGAAAGTCTGTTATTTCAAATTCTTCCTTTGATTTAGTGCCCACATATGTCACTTTTACCAGTTGGAAGGAATATTTATTTCTATGTAGATGTGGTTTCACCATTAAAGCCCATATACATTTACACCCTGACATAAGTGTTTTGCCATTGGCATGCATCACTGAAATTAGGCAGCACAGGTTAACCCTTCTGAACACAGTTAATGTGACACATGTACTTTTATTTCCTGGCAAAAAAAATAAAAAACTGGCACTTGTCTTTTCGATCGAGTGTCTGAAAATGTGAATACAGTGGATTCTGGTTAATTGGGACACATCAATACCAAAATATTTTAGCCCAAGTAAGGAGTAAAAGTTTCATAGAAATAGTTTAAAATGTATTAAAAAGATAAGCTAATTTTAACTGAGTAACAAATTTTAAGACCATAAGATACTGGAGCAGAATTAGGCCATTTCATCATTTCATCAAGACTGATTCAATTTTCCTCTCAGCCCCAACCCCCTGCTTTCTCCCTGTATCCCTTCATGCCTTGATTAATCAAGAACCTATCAATCACTGTTTTAAATATACATAAAGTTTTGACCTCCACAGTGGCTTGTGGAAAAGAATTCCACAGATTTACGACTCTCTGGCTAAAGAAAATTCTTGTCATCACCACTCTAAAAACACACTCCTTTATTTTGGGGCTGTGTCCTCTGGTTTTGGTCTCTCCTACCAGAGGAAGCACCTTCTCCACATCCATTCTATCAAGGCTTTTCTTCATTTGATAGATTCCAAATTGGCCTCTCCTCATTCTTCTGAATTCTAGTGAATACAGGCCCTGAGCAATCAAATGCTTTTCATATGACAAGCCATTCAATGTTGGAATCATTTTCGTGAACCTCCTTTGAATCCTCTCCAATTTCAGCACATCCTTTCTAAAATAAGGGGCCTAAAACTGCTCACTATACTCCAAGTGATATCTCAACCAGTGCTTTATAAAGTCTCAACATTACATCCTTGCTTTTATATTCTAGTCCTCTTGAAATATATGCCAACATTACATTTGCCTTCCTCACTACAGACTTAATCTGCAAATTAACCTTTACGGAATCCTGCACAAGGACTGCCAAGTCCCTTTGCACCTCAGTTTTTAGTATTTTCTCTCCATTTAGAAAATAGTTAACTCTTTCATTTCTTTTACCAAAGTGCATAACCATGCACTTCCTGACACTGTATTCCATCTGCCCATTCTCCTAAACCGTCTGTCCTTCTGTAGCCTCTCTACTTCCTCAAAACTATCTGCCCTTCCACCTTTCTTCATATCATCTGCAAGCTTTACAACAAAGCCATCAATTCCATCATCCAAATCATTGACATATAACATAAAAAGAATCGATCGCAACACAGACCCCTGTGGAACACCACTGGTCACTGGCAGCCAACCAGAAAGGTTTCCCTTTAATCCCACGCTTTACCTCTTGCCAATCAGCTACTGTTTTATCCATGCTAGAATCTTTCCTGTAAAACCATGGGCTCATAGCTTGTTAAGCAGCCTCATGTGTGGCACCTCGTCAAAGGCCTCCTAAAAATGCAAGTACACAACTCTGTATTAGTTCCTAATATTTATCAACGGAGGAATTCATCCAGTGTACACGGCAGTGTTCTCTAGATTGACAGTAAATAAACAAAATCAGCACAGACACCTTGAGTGAATAATGGTCTGCCTTCATACAATGCTTTCATCGACTGCATCCACCAAATCTTCATTTTCATTGTAACATTCAAAGTGTTTGTTGATACCTTCAAGTCCATCTGAATTGTTGAAACCATTGTGAGCAACACCGTTCTGAATGGTCTTACTGCTTACTTCTTGCCAACTATCAGTGACTAAAATCATTGCTTTTTGAATACAAACACACACAACTGACACTAGTTAAAAACAGTTTGCTTTAAGAATGGTGTAGCGTCTAATGGCTACACAACTGATGCGAGTTAGAAACTGTCCGGCAACTGTCCTCTGAACCAATTAAACTTCATTTTGTCCCAAATAAGCAAAGGCAATCCCAACTATTTTCTTGATGAGTTTCTATTCTTTAGGAGTCATTCCAAATTAGCAGCTGCTCCAATTAACAGATAGACCAATAACTCGTAATTCACCATAATTAAATTCTGACAAGTTCATGATTAACGCTTTAGAAAGCAGAAGACTTTGAGGTTTTAAAATCTACTAATAAAATTAAAAATTCTGTGGGCTGAGAGTTGTTCATTCACTCCAACATACAATATTAAAACTCTTACAAATATCATATATTCCATAAATCTGAATTTAGGATTTGTCCCTCTTAAAAACAATAATATTCAAGTAATTACTAATTGCTATGTGCTGCAAATTTGAAAGCTGATTAAAAAGAGTGTTTGATGCTTATTTCAGAATTTTACATTTCGTTATCATTTTGCTTGACTAAGTTATTTTGATTGATGGGAAAACGGGAGTCATATAGTCATAGAACACTACAGCACAGAAGCAGCCCTTCGACCATATAGTCTGTGACGAACTGTTACTCTGCCTGATCCCACTGATCCACACCTGGACTATAGCCCTCCATGCACTTTTCCAAACTTCTCTTAAGTGCTGAAATCCAATTGCCATCCACCACTTCCTCTGGTACCTCGTTCTACACTCGCACTACCCTCTGAGTGAAGAAGATTCTCCTCAGGTTCCTCTTAAATATTTCACCTTTCATCTTTAACCTAGGATTTGTTAAATTGTGAACCATCCCTGTAGTTTCCAGTGCTGTACTTGAATCAAGTAAATAGTTCTCTGGGCATAATGAAAAGATACATTATTAGATACTGCCTGTACTTAATAAAATGACCACTGACTGTATGGTCTTCTGCTGCTGGATCCCATCCACTTCAATTTTCCATGTGCTGTGCATTCAGAGTTGTTTTTCTGCACACCACCGTTGTAATGCATGGTTACTTGAGTTACTGTTGTCTACCACTCAGCTTGAATCATTCTAGCCGTTCTCCTCTGACCTCTCTCATGAACAAGACGTTTTCGCCCACAGAATAGTTTTTTTGCACTATTCGCTGTAAACTCTAGAGACTGTTGTGCATGGAAATCTCAGGACATCAGTGGTTTCTGAGATACTCAATCCAACCCATTTGGCACCAACAATCATTTCATGGTCAAAGTCACTTAGATCACATTTGTTCCCCATTCTGATGTTTGGTCTGAACAACAACTGACCCCCTTGACCATGTCTGCATGCTATCATGCTGCCACATGATTGGATGATTGGATATTTGCTTGGATGAGCGGGTGTACCTAATAAAGTGACCACTGAATGTATTGTGGAAGTAAATACTTTCGTCATTTTGCCTGCACCAGTGTCTCTGCAATATGAGCTGTTCTGGGCCCGCAAAACAGTTTCAAAGTTGCATTTGAAACTACAGGAATTCCCTGTTCAGATGTAAAATATTCATTGATCATCTTACAGGAGAATTCACTCTTCCCCAAACACAAACTTAAAATGTAATGCTTGTTATCATCAGCAAGGTTCTCTGCAAAAGAAACATCCCTTTCTTGGTGAATAATGCCACAGACAACATTTTCAGGTTGCTAAGTAACAAAGCATGCATTCCCCTGGTTGTTAGTCATCAGTCAGACACAGGTCACTGTAATATGATACCTGCGTATATCACCATTTAAAAATGCAATTAGCATCACATCAATGGACTAAAATTTATACAACTACCAATTTCATTGAAGTTGTTAATTTAAATACATTTCAATTTCCACTCAGTTTTACCAATAGGAGGGATTTAATCCCATCGGCTGTTTACCAGACCACTCCCAGTTCCATGACCAGTGATGAGAATGTGAAATGAATGTTCACAGTCACAGTTCAGTTACTAAATGACACAAGTCTTCAACCGAATAGTAACCCCATTTGACAGCGCTCTTTCTGAAAAGACTGGTATGAAATGACAAAGAATAGAACTTTCAATTGATCCAGTAGGCTGTGCTTGAGTCCTCGTTGGCATAGTATTGTTGAATATTACCAGCCTGTCCTGTCTAGGCTTTTACTGTAATTTACCAGACTGTTAAAGATCGTTAGGTTATGATCACCCTGCTCCGTGAACTTTTGACAGAAACTATGTAAAGGGGGCGGGGGCTATAGGTAAAGTTTTGTCTTACAGTGGGCGTTCACTGCTGTAACATATATCCCAGAACTATATGATAACTACTTTTATGTCACATAGTATATGCAATTTGTCTACATTTATACTAACCGAGATCTAATTTTTATTGTCATTTCAAATACCTAAAAATAGATTTGTTTCCCATCTTACTTCGATTCTCTGCGTGATAGCTGTTTTCTCCCCTTTCTCTTGGGCATCGGGTATTGGTCTTTTATTTTTATTTATTTGTTTTTATGTTCTTTAATTATGTTCTTTCCAGTTTCTTGTTTTGCAACCTGTAAGCAAACAAATCTCAAGGTTGTATTATTTCTACATTCTTTGATAATAAATGTACTTTCAATCTTTGAATCGGGATCATCTATTAATTTCTTCTCATGAGAGTGTCCCTAAAAATCTTCATCCTTTCTTTGCTTTTGAACATAGAAAATCATAGATATTAGATATGTACAAAAGAGGAGGGCCTTCTTTTCCTTTTTAAAACAGCTCATCCATAGTTCCTTCCAGTTCTAATGCCTGAACAATGCTAATTTTTTTTGCCCTTCCTTCTTCTATACACTTCTTGCCGTTTGCTTGAAATTTTATGATACATTAATGATTCTGATAATGCCAGACCTTCTTATAAGAAAATAAAGAAGGTCTGAGCAGATTTCACATGCCACAGATTAGGACGTAAAAATGATGATGGGTGTTTTTTTAAATCAGTGGTTAGTGCTCCATTGACATTTGTCATCATCGTTGGATTTGGATTTCCAAATTTTCTACAGACATTAGGGGTGGGATTGTAAGGAAAGAGTTAAATTTGATTCCTCCTTGGTATATGCTGAAATCTATAACACAAAATCGGAGTTTGTAAGACAAGATGTTTCTAGTCTGGAGGGAACCAGTCCACAGCAATGTTTTGAGAACTTAGAGTACCAGTCTACAACTCTGAGAGTAGATAATGATGAAAAACATGTTTGTCTAGAAAGTGTAAGATGATTCAGCAGGTGCACACACCTCTTTGTTCTGTACTATTGGAAAGTATTAAGGAAGTTGTCTTAAAGGGTATAAAAAGAGCAATTTGTTTGTGTGAGTAGGCATCTTTTCTTAAGCTGCTCACAACTGAGGCTGAGAACTAGAAATAGTGACAAAGACATAGAGGGAGAGGGGAGAGAGGAAGAATGCCAAAGGTGTTGGACACATGTGGTTCCCTCTCGGTGGTTTAGTGATTTGTTGATAAGTATTATTGTGTCTGTTTTAACACCTCATTACCTTCATTAGGCAACTTCTTATAAACTTGAACATATGTACTAGGCCTCCTTTATTTGCTGATACCTCTTGCTGCTGAATCAGAAAAGAACAACGATCAGATCTTAAAATATTTCCATTACGGGGATGGGTAGTGAAGGGGAATGGTAATGAAGTGTTCGGAAAATTCTGGCAAAAGGGCAGGCATGCAATTTTCTGTCAACATCTTTTTCAGGGTCTTTAAATTAGCTGAACCATTAATTTATTATTATATTATGGCTGTGCTTCCTGATCAATTGAGATGAGTAGGCACAATAGAGCAGACTGCAAGTCTGACACTTGGTGGTGGAACTAATTGATACCTGACTGGCAAACACTTGTCTTCAATTTATGAGCTTCTCACGAAAATTCTGGATGAAAGTGCTTTTGGGGGCAGTAGGCAGCATCTGTCGCAAAAGTGGTGTGTCTGCAGGAAGTCAAGTAAGATAATGACTTAGTATATCAGGAATGTTAAGCACAGGAGTACAGTGGTGCAACAGACCAGATCTTCTGATCTGTGTGGAGTTTGCACTTTCTCTCTGTAACCATGTGGCATTCCCCAGAATGTCGGGTTTCCTGCAAAATACTAGAAAGGTTAACTGGCTGCTGTTAATTGCCCTGGTGTAGATGAGTAGCAGGAAAATTGGGAGTGGGGTGTTAATGGGCAACAGGGAATAGATAACAGTGGAAAAGATAATGGGAGAATGGAATTAATGAAATTGCTCAAAGCCAATATTCAGTTAATGATTTAAATAACTTTTCTTATGTGATGAGAATATGAGCAATGTGAGAAAAATAATTACTTTCACCCAGAAAAGTACATTACTCTGTACCCTTCAGCCTGCCTCACAATCTACTTCAGCATATCAGTCCAACAGAACTTTCCAGGCATCAGGGGTGGAAAATAAGCTTTCACCTTGCAGAACGCCCATAGCCCAACATCAAAATACATTTTTAACAATCCAGTTTTCTAGACCTTAAAGTGTATCACTGCTTGGTCACTCACAAAGCAATATTCATGTTTGAAGGAAAGTACTGAGTTTGCTGACTATGAATTTCTAAACTCAGATGAAGATCTTAAGCCCTCTCCGATATAGACAGCAAAGGGTACTCTCACTGAAAGGTGGTTATATTGTGGCTACCTACTCTTCAAAGACTAGTTCACTTCGCTGCTTATCCTCCATGATCACCTCACTATAGGAAGGATGTGGAAGCATTGGAAAGGGTACAGAGGAGATTTACCAGGATGCTGCCTGGTTTAGAAAGTATGCATTATGATCAGAGATTAAGGGAGCTAGGGCTGTACTCTTTGGAGAGAAGGAGGATGAGAGGAGACATGAAGAGGTGTACAAGATAATAAGAGGAATAGATAGAGTGGATAGCCAGCGCCTCTTCCCCAGGGCACCACTGCTCAATACAAGAGGGCATGGCTTTAAGGTAAGGGGTGGGAAGTTCAAGGGGGATATTAGAGGAAGGTTTTTTACTCAGAGAGTGGTTGGTGCGTGGAATGCACTGCCTGAGTCAGTGGTGGAGGCAGATACACTAGTGAAGTTTAAGAGACTACTAGACAGGTATATGGAGGAATTTAAGGTGGGGGCCTATATGGGAGGCAGGGTTTGAGGGTTGGCACAACATTGTGGGCCGAAGGGCCTGTACTGTGCTGTAATGTTCTATGTTCTATGAGTTAACTGCCAGTACCCACTATTTGAGCACTGGAAACCCTTCTCTATCAAGGAGGAGGTACTCCTAGCTAACCAAGTTGTTTATACACAGTTCATTTATTTTTAATGATACACGTTTAAACATAGATAAAATTCTTAAAACACATTTAAAACTCATGGAAGATTTCTATCTGATAAAAGATTTCCAATTACAAATGACATCTAAAATGCAAAGAATTTCCAAAACACAGGTACAATTCCAATATGCTGAAAAGATAACCCAACGAGTTGCAGACAAACAAGTTGTCCATAAAAATCAAAGGTGGAGAAATGGATTCTAGTTCACCATATCTTTCTGCCATTCTCCTCACCTTCCCTGAACCATTTGTAACATTCCTGACTGCTGTCTTATATTTATACTTTTTTTTATTGCCACTTGGTGACTTCACATGGTTATGATATTTTTTTCAGATACTTTTTCACACAGATGGTCTAAATGATTCAGGAGACAGAGATCCCTAAGGCTCACAATTAATGCTGTGAATGCTATTCGCTGAGTAGACAAATCTTCCAACTATTGATAGATCAGCTATTTGATGTGTTAAATGATAGTATCAATCAGGTCTGCAAATTTCCTTGAACTAAATAACTTGGCTACTGATGGCTGGTTTGATACAGACCAATGCTCCAGGTGTTCTAGTATGATGTGGGGACGGTGTCCTTGGTTGACACTGATGCTGTTCCAGAGTAGCGGGATGGCATTCTTAACATGGTCCATAATGAGTCTTTCCGGGGACTTGGTGGCTATAGGGTTAAGTGCAACCAATCTGTAATCTTTGAGGCATGTTAACGCTGACTGCTTTGGGATTGGTATAATAGTGAATGTTTTGAAACATGCAGTGACCACAGCAAGGGACAGCGAGAAGTTATAGATTTCAGTAAAATCTTCTCCAGTTGGTCATCACAGTCCCCAAGGACCAACCCAGGTACACCAACTGTGTTAATACTGTGAAGAGTATGGTTCGCCTAATTGTGCTCAGTGTCAGCGCTGTGTCGTCCTCAGATGTCAAGGTCTTCATCACTGGTTCTCTGTCAGACCAAACAAAGGAGTTGTTAAACTCCTCAGTTAGAGTGCCGTCACTGTTTGCAGGGTAGGTGATCTTTCCTTTATAGTCAGTGATGGACTTGATGCCTTCCTACACCCACCAGGGTTTTTTGGCATTACAGAAGTGTGTCTCTATCTGTTGTTCGTATCTGTACTTGTCAGTTTTAATCCTCTTTTAAGGTTTGACTTGGCTTCTCTGTATGCTGCATCATCACTGGATCTGTTGTCACTTGTATCTCCTGCAGATTCATTCCTTACTGCTGCTCATCCTGTAGTGCTCGATTTACCCCAGTGAATTTATAGCTTTCTAGTGGTGGCCACTGCTTATATTATTCAGGGCACTAATTGTTTTGAGGTACAGTTAAGGTGGCATCATTTGAGTATTAGCAACAGTCCAGTAATAATGTCCTGATATGAGAGTAACCCAGAGAGGTGGGAACACAGTTGGAAGAAGACAACACTGCACCTGGCGTGGTATCTTGAACATGGATATCTTTCTGTGGTGGTCTATCAGATGCACATCATTAGTGTTGAAGATGTGGAAGATGTTGTCATCTAGATGAAGGGTCTCAGCCCGAAACATCAACAGTCCTGATGAAGGGTCTTGGCCTGAAAAGTCGACTGTTCTATATATGCTGCTTGACCTGCTGAGTTTCTCCAGTACTTTGTATGTATTACTCTGGAATCCAGCATCTGCAGAATCTCTTGTGTTTATTATTGTTGCTGACACTGTTGTTGAATTTGAACACATTTGAGTGAGCTTAGGTTTCCCACACACTCATTTGACCACTTCTTGGACCTGGGAAGCCAGTGACAGCAGCAAGCTGAGAGGCCGTGGTTTCTGAGTCACCATCCCTGATGGTGCATCATCCACACGTACTAATGCACTTAGTTTCCATGCTGATTGATCAATTAGCATTTGGTTTTCCCACTACGGAGGCTTCCATCTCCTGAGCAATTTCCAAAGCTCTACATTTATATGTATTAAATATACAGGTCCCTCCGTCTGGGATTAAAATTCATATGAATCCAGTCTCAGGCCTCGTATGTCCAGAACATTTTACATTAATTCCATGATTCCCTGAACTCCAGCATCCATTTGAGCTGGATCAAGCTATTTACCCCAGACTGTAGGAAACCACAGTCTCCATTCTCATTGACTGACATGCTGTGCTATTTTGCCTCCTGGGTAAATCACTACTTCTCAGGGCCATTTGGTTTCTTAACATGTTCTTCTCTCTGTGTCTATTCTTCACATCATTTCTACCTGAACAGCTGTTTCTGCTGGACAAATACTGTTCAAATCAGTTGTTGTTTTCAGTCTCCTTTACCAGGCTTTCCACTGATAGCAACAGTCTGGAACATCTGCTTCATTTTTCATCCTCTCAGATATTCTGAGATGTATCCAGTTCTCTCAAGCTGTGCAGCTTTCTGCTTGAGGAATGTAATCCTCCTACATTTCAGTATTCACTCCACATGGGATGCGAATCTTGGCTATTCCAAATCTTGAAAGCTAGTGATACTGTGCTCGATTCTTAGCTGGCTATATCCATTTTAAAATAGTGCTCAGTAGAAATTCTTTCAAAATTATGGTTTATATTGAATTAATTTGATGTATTTAATCCAGTCATTTTTTTTTTTAGTTTAATAAGATTTCTAATTCTCTGTTCTGAAGTTATTCATTAGAAAAACAACTGAATTATCAGCACAATTTAAAAAAAAACTTTTCATCCACCCACTTTGCTTTGGGCTGTTTTATGTTCATGAGTGTGAAAGACAATCCATTAATAGAACATTCAGAAGTTTATTATGAAAGATGATTTATATGTAACAATCAGAGTCAAACTTTATTCTGATTAACAAATCCAGCCATTAGAAAGAAGAAACAGCATTAAACAGAAAATGAAATTTGTCTTTTAGATACAATTGTGACATTTGTTACACTTAAGAAAATTCTATGATTTTATTATACTTTCTGTTAATTTGATTTAGGCAACCATCAGATTATAAGCAAGAGATATATAAAATTATTTATTGCATAAATTAAATAATCTTTATTATGGAAGTGATCATTTAAAATATTCCCAAGGGCATGTACAACATATTAGAATCATAAACAGGGCAAACATGACTCCAAATAAACTTGGCATAACTTGGTCAACTGTTCTGGATGTAGTGCTCATGTTGTGTAGACCACTGTTAGATAGTTATTTTAGCTGTGACCCAGAATGGCCCGCTTGCAGACTGAAGTATTTACATTCGTAACTGCCATGCTTGACAGCGTATTGATTTCAGGCCATATGTCTTGGGATATCCAGACTTATTACATGCCACATCAAATAATACTTACATTCCTATTCTGACAACCACATCATTGGTGCTTTTATAATACTGATGTGTGCAATCTTCTCAAAATTAGTTCACAAATTTGAGACCAGTGAATTCTCAGCTTTCTTTTACATAATGTGTCACAGAGCATCATTAATCATTCACAAATAAAACAAATCTCAACATAAGGTTAGCATTTGTTATTAGTTAGCTGTACACTCTGGAGTTTAGAAAAATAAAATATGATATTTTTCCTTTGGAAACATAAAGGATCCTGAGTGGGCTTGACAGGGCAGATGGTGTTGTAGAAATCTAAAACCAGAGGGTATAACTTCAGGATTAGATATCATCCATTTAATATTGAGATGTGAAGGAATTTCTCTTCTCAAATGGCTGTGAATCTTTGAAATTCTCTACTACAAGAGATGTGAATGCTGAATGATTAAGTATTTTCAAGGCTAAAAAAAAACAGATCTTTAGACATTACAGTAATGAAGAGTTATGGGAACAAAGCAACAAAGTAGAGTTGAAGCCAAAATCAATTCAAACTTGAATGTTAAATTAGACCCAAGAGGTTATATGGCCTACTTCTCCCTGAATTATCATATTCTGTATATTATTAATACTCTATATTCTTATACACTATAATGCTAATTCTTATATACTATTCACTGAGTCAAGCTTTCTTTGGCACCTTTGGTGTTAACATTTCAGATTTATTGTGTGAAGTTATACTTCTGTAGTAATGCAGAATAGATGATGATAACGTAGAAATATAACACTACATCACAGTACCGGCCTGCCAGTCTATGATTTTCTGCCAACCTACTCCACATTCAATCTAACCCTTCCCCCGACACAGCATATAGCCACCCATTTTTCTTAAATCTATGCGCCGTTCTAAGATTTTCTTAAATGTCCTCATTGTATCTGCATCTATCACTGCACGGGACAGTGCATTTCAGGCTCTGTGCTAAAAATCCACCTCTGACATTTCCTCCACTCACCTCAAATGGATATCCTTTTGTATTGGCCTTTGCCACCCTGAGAAAGAAAATGCTGGCTGTGAACTTGAAACACCTCTATCAAATCACCTTTCATCCTGCTTTGCTTCACTCAACCGTTCTTCTAATTCAGGAAGCATCCTGGTAAATCTCCTCTACACCCTCTCTAGCTCTTCCACATCCTTCCTAGAATGGGGCAACTGGAAATGAACGCAACACTCTTAGCATATTCTAACTAGAGTCTGGCCTCACTGCTCTTAAACTCAATGCCCCTACTAATGAAAGCCAGCACATCATATAACTTTTTAACAATACCATCAATTTACACAGCAACTTTGAGGGACCTATGGACTTGGAACTCAAGCTCCCTCTTTTCCCCCATACTGTGAAGAGTCCTGCCGTTAACCTTCTACTCTGCCTTCAAGTTCCAACTCCAAAGCGAATCACTTCAATTTTTTCTGCACTGAACTCCATGCACCACTTCTCAGCCTAAAACTGCTTCCTGTCCATTTCCTCTTATACCCTGTGAAAGACAACCTTCTGCACTATCCACAACACCTCCAACCTTTGTGTCACCTGTAAATTTTCTAACCTACTCTTCCATATCCTCTTTCAAGTCATTTATAAAATTTACAAAGAGCAGATCACTGTGAAACACCAGTAGTCACAAACCTTCAGGCAGAATATGGTCTATCTGCTAGCACCTTCTTCCTACTGTGGGCAAGCCAATTCAGAATCTGCATAGCCAAGTCTCTCTTGATCCTGTACCTCCTGGCTTTCTGGATGAGTTTATCAAGGGGAAACTTGTCAAATACCTTGCTAAAATCCATATACACCACATCCACCAATCTAGCTTCATCAGTTTGTTTTGTCACCTCCTTAAAAATCTGAATCAGACTTTTGAGGCATGACTTTCCCCTTACAAAGTCAATCTGACTATCCCTAATAAGACTATGCTTCTCCAAATGCTCAAAACTCCTGTCCCTAAGAATTCTGTTCTTTAGACTCACTTGTTCATAATTCCCAGTGTTATCCCTGTTACCCTTCCTGAACAAAGTAACAACAATTGGCAGATTCCACTCTATGACCAGGGATCATCACCAACATACCCACAATCTTTTCCCTCACTTATCGTAACATGTCCCATCTGGCCCCAGCAACCTACCAATCCTAATTTTTTTGAGAAGGTCCAACACTGCTTCTTTCTTAATCTTGGCAGCACATTAGTCTCACATTCATCAAGGTCCCTCTGGACACTAAAGCAAAGTATTCATTAAGAACTGTTCTTACCTCCTCCACCTCTAGACTCTTTTCCTTCTTTATCTTTGAGTGGCCCAATGCTCACTTTAGTCATCCTCCTGTTCCTCATGTATTTGTAGAACACCTTGAGGTTTTCCATAATCCTACTCACCAAGACATTCTCACGTCCCCTTTAGTCAGTTCTTATCTCCTACCCGGCTACATTATAACTCTTAAGAGCCTTGTCTAATTACAACTTCCTAAACATTAACTGTGCTTTCTTTTTCATCTTGACTAAATATCCCACCTCTCTTTTCATCTATGGTCACTTCACCCCACCATCCTTCTCTTGTTGCGGAGGGACAAACAAGTGGTCCCTAAACAACTTCCACATTTCTTCTTTGCATTTCACTGAGAATATCTATTCCCAATTTGCACTTCAAGAATGTCATGGTCCGGTCCATGAAATCTGCATTCTGGTTCACGGTCTGGTTCATGTTCCTTATTCTAGGTTTTCCGGTTCTCCCCAGTTTCTGTTGAGGCAGCTGATTCTCGTTTGAGCTGGCTTCATAAATAGCTTCAGGATTCAGCCTCTGGCTGCTGGATTGTTCCTGTCCACACCCCTTGTCTGAATCCCTTCCCTTCCACTGCCTTCTGTTGCCTCGCCTTCCCTTGTCTGAAGCATTGCCTCATCTGAAGCCCTGCCTCGTTTTGCCTCGGCTGAAGCCTTGCCTCATCTTGCCTCGCCTGTAACCCTTGCCTGCACCACTGTCCAGTTCAATTGCCGGAGCAAGATAAGGAACTGTCTATTGTTGTTTTTAACTGTCTCTGTGTCCACGCCTTCACTAGGTAGGTCTGGCTGTTTGCCGCTACCTCGTGTTGGGAACCGTCTGTGTCCATGCCTTCGCTAGGTAGGTCCGGCCGTCTGACGCTGCCTTGTGTTGGGAACCGTCTCGTTGCATTCTGCATTCTGTGTAATGAGTCCCGGCCCTACGTCCTGTTTCCAAGGAGGGGTCCCGGCTCCGTATTCTATGTTCCTGTCTCTCCCTTGACCAAGGCTCTGCGTTCCTGTCTCTTCCTCAACCAAGTCAAGGCTTCGGGGTCTCATCCAGTCCTAGCCACGATCCAAGTGCCTTGTCCTGTTCAAGCCATGGCTTTGTGTTCTCGTCTTGTCCATGTGTCTCGCTCAGCCCAGGGGTACCTTACCCAGCCCGGTGCTGGGGTTCCCTTGTCCTGTCCAGGAGTATCACATCCAGTCCTTTTGCCTCTCCTCGTCCTGTAGCCACGTCTTGTCCTCGTCTAATTCTAGAGTCCGAGCCCGAGTCAAGACCCTGGTTCTGGGTCCTTGCCCAGTGTCTGGCTCAGAGTCCATACCCAAGCCTCGTCATGCCCTCACCTCGAGGAACCCAAGCCTCATCATGCCCTTGCCTCGAGGAACCCAAGCCACAAAGAATCCAAGTCACAAAGAACTCAAGCCTTGAGGAACCCAAACCATATCCATTCCTGTAGCCACGTCATGTCCTCATCTAGTTTTGGGGTCTGAGCCCAAGTCAAGACCTAGGTTCTGGGTCCTTGTCCAGTCTCTGGCTTGGAGTTCCCAGTTCCTAGTCCTGGTCCCGCTTGCCTAGCCAATGTCCTAGCCCAAGTCTGTGTTCACGTCCCAGCTGCCAGTCTGCATCCTGTCACATCCCTAACTCTAGTCTCCAGTCAAGTCCTGTTCCTAGTACTTCAGTATCAGTGTCTTGCATTTGGGTCCACCTCCCAGCACCCCCTTTATGACAAAAAATCCTGCTTAGTACCATTAAAATGAACTCTGCCCCAAATTATATACTTTCCAGTATCTTCTGCTCTTATCCTTGGCCAGAGCAAGGAGCTATGCTCTCTATCTCAGAAATGCAGAGAGTTCTAACATCTGACCAATTACATTGCTTAGTGCTAGATCTGGTATCACCTCTCTTCTAGTTGCCCTATCTACCTATTGTGTCAGGAATCCTTCCTGGACGCACTTAACATATTCTGCACATTCCAAACCTTTTGCAATAAGGAGGTGCTGATTAGTATTAGGAAAAGTGAAATCACCCATATTAACAATCCTGTTACTTTTGCACCTTTCCAAGTTCTCAAGTTCAGTTTCAAGTTTAAGTTGAATTGACATTCAACCATACATGAATACCCATGAATATAGCTAAACAAGACAGCATTATGAATTGGCACCGTTACCAAGGTGCAAAACACAAGACCAACAGTCATACACAGCATAAGGCAGATATCGCACATATAAGACAGGAAGCAGATATAGGATAGCAGTAAAATACAACTATACAAAACAAAATATATCCCAAGTCCATGAGTTCATGAATGTTGTAGAAGTCTGCAGTCAAACACTATCAAAGGCATGATGACAAAACTGTAGCTGACAAGAGAAGTCTAGGTAAACATAAAAGCCAGAGAGGGCATGGAATAGAATAAAGATTAGGGGGAAGTTAGAGGATTGGGAAGCTTTTAAAAACCAACAGAAGGCAACTAAAAAGTCATTAAGAAGGAAAAGATGGAATACCAAAGTAAGCTAGACAATAATATTAAAGAGATATGAAAAGTTTCTTCAGATACATAAAGTGTAAAAGTGAGCCAAGAGTAAATATTGGACTGCTGGAAAATGATGCTGGAGAGTTAGTAATGGGGGACAAGGAAATGGCAGATAAACTGAATAAGTATTTTACATTCGTCTTCACTGTGGAAGATATCTGCAGTTTGCCAGAAGTTTGAAAACGTCAGGAGACAGAAGTGTGTGAAGTTGTCATTACTAGGGAGGTGGTTCATGGGAAACTGAATGGTCTGAAGGTAGATAAGTCACCTAGACCAAATGATCTGCATCTCAAGGTTCTGAAAGAGGTGGCCATAGAGATTGTGGAGACATCAGTAATGAATTTTCAAGAATGAATTGATCCTCTCATGGTACCAGAGGAATGGAAAATTGTAAATGTCACTCCACTCTTGAAGAAAGGAGAGTACCAGAAGAAAGGAAATTTTACCCCAGTTTGTCTTACCTCAGAGGATGGGAAGATGTTGGAGTCAATATTTAAGGATGTGGCTTTAGGGGACTTGGAGGCACATGATAAAATAGGCTGTAGTCAACATGGTTTCCTTAAGGGAAAAACTTGCTTGAAAAATCTGTTAAAATTCTTTGAAGAAATAACAAACAGGATAGACAAAGGAGAATTGATGGATATTGTGTACTTTGATTATCAGAAGGCCTTTGACAAGGTGCCAAACATGAGGATGCGTAACAACTTAAGAGCCCATGATACTACAGGAAAGATACTAGCATAGATAAAACATTGGATGATTAACAGGAATCAAAGAGTGGGAATAAAAAGAGCTTTTTCTGGTTGGCTGCCGGTGACTAGTGGTGTTCCACTGAGGTCTGTGTTGGGACCAGTTCTTTTTACGTTATGTGTTGCTGGCCACACAATGTGAAGATAGGTGGAGTGGCAGGTAGTTTTGAGGAAGCAGGAAAGCTACAGAAGGACTTAGACAGATTAGAAGAATACACAAAAAAGTAGTAGATGAAATACATGGTCATGCACTTTGGTAGAAGAACTAAAAGGTTAGACTTCTTTCTAAATGGAGAGAAAATACAAAAATATGAGGTGCCAAGGGACTTGGAAGTCTTCACATAGGATTCCCTCAAGGTTAATTTTCAGGTTGAATTGGTAGTGAAAAAGGCAAAAATGATGTTAGCTTTAATTTCAAGAAATCTAGAATATAAAAAGTGAGAAGGTAATGTTGATGCTTTATAAAACACTGGTGAGGCTTCACTTAGAGTATTGTGAACAGTTTTAGGTCCCTTTTCTAAGAAATGATTTGCTGACATTGGAGGGAGCTCAAAGGATGTTCAGGACAATTATTCCCGAATTGAAAGGCTTTTCATATGAAGAGTGTTTGATGATTCTGATCCTGTACACACCGGAATTCTGAAGAATTACAGGTGACCTTGTTGAAACCTATTGAATATTGAAGGGTCTTGATAGAGTGAATGTGGAGAGAATGTTTCCTGTAGTGGCGGAGTCCAAGACCGGAGAACACAGCCTCAGAATAGAGAGGCATCCTTTCAGAATAGAGATGAGGAAGAATTTATTTTGCTAGAGAGTCGTGAATACGTGAAATTCATTGCCACAGGCAGCTGTGGCGGTCAAGTCTTTGGGTATATTTAAGGCAGAGATTGATAGGTTCTTGATTAATCGGGACATGAAAGGAATCGTAGAGAAGGCAGAGGTTTGGGGCTGAGAGAGAAAATTTATCAGCCATGATGAAATAGTGGAGCAGACTTGATGGGCCAAATAGCCTAATTTTGCTCCTATATCTTATGGTTTTATGGTCTTGTCTTCTGCTGAGTGAACACTAAGGCAAAGCACCGACTTCAGTATGGACACTGTGCCTCACTGCCTCAGGCACACTGGAGAAGCACCCGACTCCACACCTCCCTAGGTGAGACTATGGCTTGAGCCTTGAGACTACAAGAAGCTTGTCGAATACTTCCAAAAGAGTGATTGCTCCCTTCCTGTTTCAGAAAAAAATTGGAAACTTACTTTACACCACACCTGATTTTGAAGGTAATGTGAAAGGAAATTCAATTGTAAAAAGACGTGCTGATCTGCTATGGCCTGCTGTACGCATTACTCATGGAATATTGGTTTCTGTGAGTAAGTAGGTAATCTTATTTTCATTTTAAAAATTTATCATTTTAATTCAGTTACAGAGTTTAATTATTTAACTTTGCAGTTCAGATTGCAACGATATTAACTAGTAAATGAGTGCTCTTTGTTCTCTCATGTAAGTGAGAAAGCAGCAGAAACTGAATTCTAATTAAATGTCAAGTGACTGAAGAGTAACGGTAAATGGGAAAGTACTGTATATCAGCTGTATTAGACCATGTGTGAAGCAATAGTATGCACAGGACAAAAAACAGTTCTACAGATTGAATAAGGGGTCAATTACAAAGGTTATCATCTCTGACCAACATAGAAAGAGTGTGTTTTATTTCATTGACATTTCTCCAGTGCTGGCATAATTGTTTATTAACAATATTAATCAGCGATGGTAACATCCAGAATTTGGTTTTGATCCTTTAATAGCTAACTTTATTGTCATGTGCACAAGTAGATGTATGCACAGGAGCAATAACAAATTTACTTGCAGCAGCATTTATGCCACTGCCTGTAAGGAGCTTGTATGTTCTCCCCGTGATGGCATGGATTTTCCCCGGGTACTCCAGCTTCCTCCCACAGTCCAAATATGTACTGGTTGGTAGGTTAATTGGTCATCTTAAATTGTCCCATGACTAGGCTAGGATTAAACTGGGGAATTACTGGGTGGCAAGTCTCAAAGGGATGGAAGGGCCTATTCTGCACTGTATCCCAATAAATATATCAACAACTCAGACACATAGCATCATATAAGTAGCATTCACAGGGAAAATGTAAAATAAACAAACCATTCACATTTTTACAAATGAGAACACAGTTATAACAAAGAAGCTAAGTTCATTTCAGTGCAAGGTCATCAAAGTGGTCATTATGTTGCTAAACAGTAGTGATCAGGGTTTTGCCATTTGGTTCAATAACCAAATTGCTGAGGGGAAGTAGCTGTTCTTGAACCTGGTGGTGTGGGACTTTGGGCTTCTGTACCCTGCTTGATGGTAATTCCAAAAGGTGGCATGACACAGATTGTGGAGATCTTTCAGAACAGTGTTGCCTTCCTGAGGCAGCACCTTCTGTAGAGATCACTAATGGTAGGAGGGACATGCCCATAAATTTACTTATCTTTAATTGAGATACAGTACGGAATAGGCTCTCCTGGCCCTTCGAGCTGTGCCACCCAGCAACCCCCGATTTAACCCTAGCCTAATCATGGGACAAATTACAATACCCAATTAACCTACCAGCTGGTACGTCTTTGGACTGTGAGAAGAAACTGGAGCACCCAAAGGAAACCCAGATGTTCCACGGGGAGGATGTACAGACTCCTTACAGATGACATCGGTATTGAACGCTCAACGCTGATATCTCAAGCTGTAATAGTGTGGCCCTAACCGCTACACCATCTTGACGCCCCAGATAGGCACATTATCCTATCCATGTCATTGCTTTTCATCTCCAAGGCAATAAGGTTGCTCAGAACCAGGGTTAAGGATAGACCATTGGGGAAACTTTTTGGAGATTATATAACAAGTGCTGTTGATATGGCTTTAAATTAGATAGATGTGAGGGGAAGTGGGGTGCAGACCCTGGTGGTGATTTAGGAAGATAAAGGGTCAGTGGTAAGGAACAATACATACAAACACTTTCAGCTAGTATTGGAGCAGGGGAAACTATTATCGTTAAGCCAACTGTGCTGGTCCAAAGAGTGCTATATGAGGTCATTCTTACCCTTGGTCATGAGACTCAATAATGAGTCAACATATAGCCCGGGGAGTGATAACCCTCCCCTGCTAGCCTGTTTGTGGTAACATTTTTTATTCTTTCTACTTCTCTTCTAATATTTATATCTATGCATTTGTGATGCTACTGTGATGCTGTAATTTCCTTTGGGATCAATAAAGTATCTATCTATCTATCTTTCTTTCTATCTAAAAGAACAAACTGAAGGATCTTTATCTGAATTCAGGTAGCATTTGTAATAAGATCAGTGAACTCATGGCTGAAATACAGTAGGTATCTGCAATATACAGGATGTAATAGTTATTGCAGAGACATGGTTACAAGTTTGGGATAAATATTCCATTATAGTTAGCTAGTAGAAGAAATAAGTAAAATTAATGAGTTAAAGAATGGGATAAAAGCACTAGAGAGGAAGATTGTTTACTCAAAAAAAGTTGTATCAGTTTGGGTGAGGCTAAGAAAGAGCAAGAGATAGAAAATCTTAATGGGCCTGCTATTGGTATTGGCAATTCATTATATATCATAAATAAAGAAATCAGGATCCATGTACAAATAATGGAATAATCATTGTGTTCTTTTCATCCATGTATAGACAAAGAGTAGTGTGAGGGAATATATTCATAAAACATGTAAGAGCTGTATTTTTAGATTATGTTGAGTAACAAACAAGAGAATAAACTATTTTAGATCCTTTGTGATGAGAGAGGGTTCATTGATGGACAAGTAATGAGGAGGTCTTTGGTTTATGAGTTGGCTCAGGAAAGTGTCACAGCTCTCGTTACATGTACGTGCAGTTCAACTCTTTGAGTGATTATGCAGAAAGTTTGAAGTTAATAACTCATCTCCTTCTACCTTAGGCCACAAACTTATCAATCACCCGTGCTGTGGACCACTTTCTGGAGGTCCAAGACACCGATTTCTACAAAGAAGGGATCCGTATGCTCCACAACTGTTGGACTAAGTGTATAAATGTAGGTGGGGACTACGTTGAAAAATAAATGTGCTAGGGTTTTCTAAAATTGATTCCTTCTACCTTAGGCCACAAACTTATCAATCACCCCTCGTATAATGCCTTTCATAATTCTATCTTAATGATTTTAATAACTCTCCATGATTTTTCCTAAGAGTAAACTTCGCAATGAATTTCATAGGGAGAAAGGGTTTGGGTACTAGATAAATCTGGGCATTTGGAAGGGCCTGCTATCCCCTTGTTTTTAAATATATATAGTATGTTAGGATTGCAGAGAAAGCCTGCATCTCTTTATCCTGCTGCTTCAGTTTTTTGCTGTGCTCCTGTGTGCGCCTTCCCAAAGACCGGTCCATAACCATTTATTACTAGTCCAATTCACATATCTGTGCCACAGCTTACATGCTAATTCAGTTCAGGGCTCCGGCTCTCAAATACCACTTGACAACTAAACCATAACTGCTGCAGGAAGTTATATGGAGCTTTTAAAATGAGTTGGAAGGGAGTGAGCACCAAAGTCATAGATCCTCACCTCAGCAAATCAGGTTAACAAGGCGGAAAGATACTGGGATAGTTTGTACAGGATGAATGACCGGAAATGAATTTGCACTAAGATGAGATGGCTCCAGGAAGAAAATTGAATTCCTAAGAACCTGGGACAATGCATGAAGAAATTCTATGATCTCACTTGAACAGTTCATGTTAGATAAGTATATTACGCACCTTCTATCTGCACCAAAATCACAATGACAGTCATTTCATGTCAATGTACTGTTATCTGGCAGGGTCTTAAGATTCCCAAGGGAGTTAAAATCGGCCTTCAGATAATGACTGTGATGAAATATGTAACATCTGCAGTTCTAACCTTCCTTAATGTTCTGTCCCTGTCTGGATATATCTTTGCTAAACACCCCTCTAACTAGAATCCTGTCTCCTCCATAACTATGTTATTTTACCATTATCATTGCAGAACTTCATGCAGTTTCTTCCGCTCACTTTACCATCTCCTGAGAAGGAATACTCTAGCAAGAGAGGGTTGCCTTCCCTCAGGACTGCACTGTCTACATTCCCTGAACTGATATTCCAACAACATGCTCACAGTTTGCAGCCAAACAGGCCAGCATCTCATACTCGGGTCAACTGAGCCCACATCTGACTGCAGCCAACTTGCGCAGTCATCCGTTGGTTCACTTACTGAAAGGCAAAAGACTTTCAACAGCCTGGCCACAGCCACAGTGGCTGAATCCCATTTACAAAAGAGGGTTAGTAAACCAACTTGGAATGCTGTCACAAATCTGAAGTATTATATTCTCCGATGAGTTTTGAGTTCATCATTTATTTATTATTATGGATTCAAGGTTGTCATCTTTATTGAAATGTGGTTCAGGGATAATGAGTAACTTCAAAGGTTGAAGCATTATATAGTACAATGGTCATTATGTGTGGTATGCCCTGTGTGTGGGGGTGCAGGGTGTGTGTATCACATCTTACTCCCAGATTAAATTGATTAATAATTTGAAGAAATGGACCAATCTCATTTTTGGCATTTCTATATTTAGCAATGTTATTGAAAGTATCTAAAAGTAATAATATTAGTGGAGTATAGTGCTTGAGAAATATCAGACAATATTATCCAACTCGAGACCCTCTCTCGAGTTGATTCAATAAGCATTGTGGTCATTAGGAACACACCCTGAATACTAAGTGAGGTAGCAATATATATGTCAATCACAAATTATATTGAATCCTGGCGCTTGGTACATACTGGTTTGGACTCCATTACTATGTTTTTTTAGAGGGATTCTCTAAATGATTAATATCATGCAAAGCTTGATGGGTGTTGCATGTTTTGAGCATAGCCATAGTTGGAGAGAAAAATCTATGTTCAGCTTAATAAGTCAGAATTCTGCTGATTCCAGATTGTGTCAAATGTCATTCCCAGATATGAAGTCTATTTCCTAATGTGTTGTATTAGATTTCATAAAACATTGAATGAGTGTGTGGAAGAACAATATGACAATTTTTGATCTTGTAGCATGTGGGATCTGTATGTCTTTTAGTGAGTAAATCTGTTAATGCCTGTAGAATGTTTGTTGATATTCACTGGATCCTTTCTTAGTCTCAAGCACCATTAAAATGTGAATGTCTGTCAAGTGGTTTGATAGTTGGCTTAATGGATTAACATAGAAACATAGAAACATAGAAAATAGGTGCAGGAGTAGGCCATTCGGCCCTTTGAGCCTGCACCACCATTTATTATGATCATGGCTGATCATCCAACTCAGAACCCCGCCCCAGCCTTCCCTCCATACCCCCTGACCCCCGTAGCCACAAGGGCCATATCTAACTCCCTCTTAAATATAGCCAATGAACTGGCCTCAACTGTTTCCTGTGGCAGAGAATTCCACAGATTCACCACTATCCGTGTGAAGAAGTTTTTCCTAATCTCAGTCCTAAAAGGCTTCCCCTCTATCCTCAAACTGTGACCCCTCGTTCTGGACTTCCCCAACATCGGGAACAATCTTATCAGTTGTATAGCATGTAAACCTTAATGTACTTGTGTAAATCCAAAGGAATGTTGTGTACAAAACATTGGTGGTCTAATGGATGATGAGATCACGATCAGTGGCTAGGATCCAAGGGTAGTTTCACAAGCGAATCGGAATGAGGAGTTCCCCCAACAACAGCAATAATCGTGACTCCTGAAACCTCCGTACCTCACTTTTGTATGCAGTATTCTGTGTGGTTTATTTGTGCTTTATATTTTATGATAATAAATTAAGCTTAAGTTATTTTGTTGTGCTCATATGCATATTACACATCATGTGGATATTCAAATAATTGGGTCTGATCAACCCAGCCAGTTACACCTGACTTGGAGATCTTAATAATTTTTGGTGAAGGAAATTTTAAAAACAGTCTCTTCAGTATGATTGCACAGCACAGCCATGACACACTGGTGGCACGTCTCCATCAAGTGGGAACTTCACATTTGGACTGTAATGGGCTGAGGTGTCATCAGCCTTCTCAATGTCTCATAATGTGTTGACAGCTGTTCTTCAAGATTTATTGATCCTTTTAGAACTCACAAGTTCAACCCTCTGTATACTATAGCAGCAGAAATATGATAGGTTCACATGGGGTGTTAAAGAATCCCATGTGCACAAGTTGTCACTCCTTGAATCTTTTAGAAACTAGCAATCATTATAAATCTGTGAACATAGTCAACCTTGATGGTGTTTGCTCAAAAATAAAAGGATGAGGTTCCTTTTGAATTTCTTTTGTCGAGAACTTGATGACACATGCAGGCCAATCTGATAGAAATCAGGAGACTGGAATAAAAGACAGAATGAAATTCTGCTGCTCAATTTAAGAAGATCATGGAAATCTTCAAGATTCACAGATGGACTGCTATGATTTAGTAGTTGATAAGAACGCTATTGCAGACCCACGGAGAATGCCATCATGGAGACTTACTCCACAGGCAACACTCTGAGTGTCTGGGAGTGATACTCAGAGTGTTTAGAACAGGAGTTCCCAACTTTTCTTATTCCACAGACCAATACCATTAAGCAGCGGGTCCGTGACACCAGGTTGGGAAACCTTGGTTTAGAAGGTGTTTCATCTTTTTTGTTCTTGGCATCTGAATAAGTCTAGGTGTTTAGTTTCATAAATCTTCTTGGGTGGAAGGTCTATTCATGGAGCCATATGCTTTTCAAAAGTCTGTTTCCTTACCGATTGTGAAGAACTCAGATTCATTACTAACAGGGAGTTGTATCAATTAGGTTATAAAACCAGCCATCAAATAGCTGAGGCATCTGAAGCATTTAATTTGATTCTGAGATAGCTTTGCTGAGCATGGAAACTGGATGTACAGTCATTGTTGATGTCTACCACATTTGTTTTATGTTCTCCAGAGCAGACATTGTAGTCCCTTGCCTACCTCATCTCAAGACAATGTAGTTAACATGGATTCTCCTTACCCTAGTTATTTCCATCTTGTACAAAGTAGGTGGATTTGGGTCTATGGTAACTTCAGGACTAAGATACATGACCTAGCAGCATATTCAGAAGGAACTTCACTTGTTTGCCGTCTTTTAAGGTGTACCTTCTCTGTCTGTGGAAGAGAAGTATTCAGAAATTGGCAGACAGTGAAGTATACTAGCCTCTTCAAGGTGTAGTACAGGGTGTCCATAGATTAGTAAAAGAATCAGAATACTGTATCAGTAAAGAGCAAAAAGGAACCCTGTACTATCACTGGCTGGGCATTAATACTCAGATGATTTAGAAAGACCTTAGTAAGGATGAACAGACAAAAGAATATGCCTTAAAAATCTTCTGAAATATGTTGGATTCACATTAGATGTATAAATTAAAACAGAAGCCCAGTCTATCACTCTCTAAACTTGTGTAAAATAATTATTCTTCTTGAGATCTCTTGCTTGCTTAGATGGATAGTCTTTGTTCGAGTAACGGGTGATGAGGAAATTTTTATCCTTAAGGTGAAAGCATCTGTGATGTCTGTTTGTGATGCAGAATAGACATGCCATGACAATCTGGAATATTACCACCCAGAATGATTGAGAGACTAGGAAGTTCAGGCTAACCTTGATATTCACCTCTCTGGAGGGAGCATTCATGTACAGGTATGTATCTGGAGTTTTGTTGGCATGAAATAACTGACATCTGTCACAAAAAGCTTTGAAAACTTTAACCATTGTCTTTATTACTCCTTAAAATGCTGGAAGTAGAAGGCTGTCCTGTATGCCAGAATATCAGCATTTGTCACTTTGACTTTACCCTATCAGAGACATATCAGGATTTGATGTGAATATTAATCTACCTTGCAATCTTTTTGTTGAACTAACGGAAGAAAATCAAAGAAAAGCTAAATTTCCTTGTATTTATTTATTTTTTTTTTGGCATACAGAGGGAATAGGCCTTTCTAGCCATTGAACTGCACCGCCCATCAACCCTAAACAACCCTAGTTTAACTCTAACCTAATCACGGGACAATTTACAATGACCAATTAACCTACCCAATACATCTTTGGAATGTGGGAGGAAGTACCGAGACTCCTTACAGAAGACATCGGGAGTGAACTCCAAACTCCGATGCATTGAGCTGTAATAATGTTGAGCTAATCACTACACTGCAGTAGTGCCCAATAAAACAGGAAAAATGGTGTCTGCTGAGTTACTAACAAAAACGTAAATGACGGCAAATGTGCTTTGAAATCTCAAAGCAAACTTGCCCTTCCTCCTCACAGAATTGTTCAACACTCCAGATTCTGGTGAGCAGTTAAATTCTGCGACAAGAATGGTACTGTGATCACCAAGGTTACTGAAACTCTCCACCTATATGCATCCATCTGATTTTAATCTGCCATGGGAAATATTAACAAAATCAGTCAATCTGCAGTTCACTGATATATCAAGACCGAGGCATTTCTCACCGCACAAATGATTACTTCATTTTCCCCATGGTGAGTGATCATAGAAGAAGAGGACTGCTCAATTATTTTTCCATTGGTAGATTCTCTGAAATTCGCATTATCACTGCTGGTGTGACATTGGTCCTCGGATCTCTGCAGCAATTGTACACACTTCCTGAAGTGCAAGAACCTCCAATCTATCAATGTTTATTGGGCTGTGATCACACAACCAAGATCAGGTGAATGAATGCAACTGTCAGGACGCAAATATCCACTACATGTTGTGTGAAAAAAGAAAGGAACATGCACAGACAATGGAAGAGCTGAGTACAGATCCTTCTGAGCTTATGGACACGCAACTCTCATATAGCTTGCACATGCTTTGTGAACCAGCGCAATCGATTCGCCAGCTGCTAGAGTGCTGCAGCCATCTTCTGCCGTCTGGGAACTTAGTTCACAGCTGCACTTCCAATTTGCAAACTCAAAACTCAAGTTCAAAGTTGAAAGATAATTTATTATCAAACTACATATATGTCACCGTATACAACCCTGAGATTCATTTTCTTCTCGATATACCAGTTAATCCAAGAAACACAATAGAATTAATGAAAGATCACACCCAACAGGACGGACAAACCAATCAATGTGCAGAAGACAACAAACTGTGCAGATACAAAAAGAAAGGGAAAAAAAGGAATAAACAAACAAATCAAATAAATAAATATCATGAACATAGGATGAAGTATCCTTGAAAATGAGTCCATGGAGGTTGTGGGAAGAGTTCAGTAATGGGACAAGTGAAGTTATCCCCTTTGGTTCAAAAGCCTGTTGGTTGAGGTGTAATAACTCACAATCAGAATCAGAATTAGGTGTAATTGCACTGGCATATGGTGTGAAATTTGTCATCTGTGCAGCAGCAAATACACAATGAACGATAATAGAAAAATAGTGTGGATTATAGTAAGTAAATATATTAAATAAGTAGTGCAAAAATAGAAATAAAATAGTAGTGAGGTTCAATGTCCATTTAGAAATCAGATGGCAAAGAGGAAGAAGCTATTTCCGAATTGGTAAGCGTGTGCCTTCATGCTTTTGTACCTCCTTTGTGTTGGCAGCAGCGAGAAGACAACATGGCCTGGATAGTGGGGGTCCTTGATGATTTATGCTGCTTTCCTGCGACAGTGCTCTGTGTAGATATGCTTAATGGTGGGGAGGGCTTTACCCATGATAGATTCAGCTGTATCTGCTACGTAGGATTTTTCATTCAAGAGCACTGGTGTTTCCATACTAGAGTGTGATGCAACTAGTCAATATACTCTCCGTCATACATTTATAGAAGTTTGTCAAAGTTTTAGATGTCATGCTGAATTTTCGCAAACTTCTAAGGAAGCAGAGGTGCTGCCGTGCTTTCTTCATAATGGCATTTACGTGCTGGAATTGGAGCTGTGCCTAGCCTTACAGTCATAAGTATGATTGCCTGAGTTATGCATAGCTCATGGGAGCAGAACCCTGCTCTAGTTTAAGGAAGGCCTCTACTGTTCTCATTTCATGGATCCTTACTGAGAGAGATGTAAATGGCAGCAGTGCAAATCAGCTGTAAATGCTGCTCCTGGGATCATCATCAAACATGCAAAATATCACCTTTAGGCAGAACTTCAAGAGCCATTGTAAGATAACATAGTGTATCATTATCTACAGGATAGGATTACATGATATTTTATTACGTCCTGGATTTGCTGTACGCTGCAGAGCTGTACTTAATTAATTATTGATCTATGCATCAAATCTTTCATAATGTTGATATCAGCCAGGCAATCGCTTGGAAACTGTATCCTCTGTGGCAGCTTTCTGAAGGCTTGGATGAACCGTACCCACTCAGCCCGAGATTACTGTGACTGTGGATTTGCCCAGCAGGTAGTTGTAAAAATGTACTCTACGTTTCATAGTCGTCTTGTTAAATAGTTACATATAACAATACCCAGACAATACAGAAGTACAGAACACATGGGTAGACTCCTGCAAAGGCAACACCCAGTTTTGTAAGATGTTTGGCAGAGCTTTTAATAACTAGCCAAAACTTGGCCCTTTAGCATTACCCTCCTCTCAGATGCAATGCCCATCATATTACCAGTGCACTGTTGGAGAATAGCTTCATATGAATCTGTGCCTTTATAGGTAACACACAGTCCAAGCAGGTTTTGATGGAGGGTTTTGTCCTAAAACATCAATGATTCCTTTCCTCCACAGAAGCCGCTTGACTCACTGAGTCTTTCCAGCAGATTGTTTAGTGCAGGGATAGAGAAATGCATCCAGCTAATGTAGTTGAAAAACGCAACTATACACCTTTTAATGGCTCCATCATTAAAAGTACTCTTTGGACTGATACAGGAACTGATACAATCTGATCAAGTTGCTCATTGCCAGTCACTCTTTTGCAATAGCAGCTGTTTTTTTTCCCTTTGTTGAGGAAAATCATCTTTGACAGTACCTCAGAATGACCAAGTGTTAACCAATTAAGTGGAACACATCCTTTCAGTCCTGAATGCATAATCTCATTTTGTTTTCTCTTGAATTGCCCTTTAAGTACTGAGTCAATACTGTTGTGCCAAATTCAGAATTAAAATGATAATGATCTTGTTCCAGTAAATGGCACTAACAGATGCTCTGAGCAAACTTTTGCTTTCTCATATAACATCAGACCATCACACATCACCATCCTCCTCCGTAACAACAACTCCACTTCTTTCTTGCTCCCAGCATTGGATCTAGCTTGCCTCTGAGTTAACTTTGAGTTTGTAGATTAGTTAGACAAATACATCTGTGGTGGAAAAAAGAAATACACTGGGAAAAGTAAAATTATTTAGGGAACAATGGATCCTATTGGATAGAAACCCTCGATAAGCAGTTAGTTTTGCAGGCACGTTCATCCAGCCCATACAATTTTCCAAGAATTTCAGAAGGCAATTATATAGGTACACAAAGAGGCTTTTAAATGGAGTATAATTAAGCCTTATAATATTAATGACAAATTAATTAGATGGATTGAAAATTGACATGGCAATTATGAACCAAAAAGTGATGATAAATGAATAAGTGTCAAGGAAGTGAGCAAAAAAATTATTAGAGTTCCTCCACTCTCAAGTGGATGTGGCTATTTTATAATATTATTGTTGCCACATATATTAAAAAATCATGCACCAGGGGATAGTTATTGTTTAAGAGATTTAGACAAAATAATTGGACAGCTGTAAAAAATGGAAGATGGAGTGCAATGTAAAGTAGATACCCGCAAGATTAATTAAGTGAATTACATAAAGAAGATTCGGTGTTAATTCAAATGAGCTGTCTTTGACACTTTTATCATGGGTTGAGTACTTAATCTATAAAAGGACAAAGATGACAAGATTGATGGAGAGAATGGTGGGATTGATTTCAGGACATTAAGGTGTACGGAGTAGCTCCTTTGCAAGTGATCTCCCAATCGTCAGCTGTGTTGTTACAGCATATTTTCCAGGCCATCCACTAATCTTCAAAATTTACAGCAAGAGCAGCAAAAAAACATTGCTTAACTAAAGTTCTGTACAAGAAGACTACGACAGATGTTATCTTTGTCTTTAAAAATGTCATTTTAGAGTTGAAGCATCCAGCTGCAAAACTTGAGGCCTCAATGAAGCTGAAATTTAAGAAAACAAACCTCTGTAGAGTAATACATATGTGGCATGCAGTGGTCCAATCAGTTAATATTTTGTTAATTAATTCATCTTAGAAAGGGGTGCTGAAGATTTGATTAGAAATGGGATATGTTAAAAGAATAAATGCAGACATAAATGATTACTAATGTGCTGAAGAGTCTATGAACATGGCATTTGAGAGATCCAGATAGTTGCAATTGAGCAAAGCTGAGTGTAACACTAAATTAATATTTTAGTACCTTGTTCCATTCTGTTATACGGTATATCTTGAGGGAAATCTGAAATATTTTTCTCTTATAAGTTTAACCAGCGTTGTTCTTCCCTCTTGAAAGATTATATAAATTTGTTTGGAATTTTGTACGGTCTCAGGGGATACCAGTGAAAATAAGTTAAAAGACATTTGCCAAGAAATTTAGTTGTTTAATGTAACTTTTATATACTTTGTTATTGAATTGAAAGTAAATCTTATGAATTTGTTGGGAACTTTATAGATTATATTGAGAGTATTGAAACTAATGTGCTCATGATATGTCCATTCATGAAGGATACTGGGCACACAGCAGAGATGTCAATCAATACGCCACACCCCAGTGGCCTCAATGACTACAGACCAGTGGCATTGACCTCCCACATCATGAAGACCCTGGAGAGACTTGTTCTGGAACTGCTCCGGCCAATGATCAGGCCACACTTAGATCCCCTCCAGTTCACCTACCAGCCCCGACTAGGAGTTGAGGATGCCATCATTTACCTGCTGAACCGTGTCTACGTTCACCTGGACAAGCCAGTGAGCACTGTGAGGGTCATGTTTTTTGACTTCTCCAATGCGTTCAACACCATCCGCCCTGCTCTGCTGGGGGAGAAGCTGACAGCGATGCAGGTGGATGCTTCCCTGGTATCATGGATTCTGGATTACCTGACTGGCAGACCACAGTACGTGCGCTTGCAACACTGTGTGTCAGACAGAGTGATCAGCAGCACTGGGGCTCCACAGGGGACTGTCTTGTCTCCCTTTCTTTTCACTATTTACACCTCGGACTTCAACTACTGCACAGAGTCTTGTCACCTTCAGAAGTTTTCGGATGACTCTGCCATAGTTGGATGCATCAGCAAGGGAGACGAGGCTGAGTACAGGGCTACGGTAGGAAACTTTGTCACATGATGTGAGCAGAATTATCTGCAGCTTAATGTGAAGAAGACTAAGGAGCTGGTGGTAGACCTGAGGAGAGCTAATGTACCGGTGACCCCTGTCTCCATCCAGGGGGTCAGTATGGACATGGTGGAGGATTACAAATACCTGGGGCTATGAATTGACAATAAACTGGACTGGTCAAAGAACACAGAGGCTGTCTACAAGAAGGATCAGAGCCGTCTCTATTTCCTGAGGAAACTGAGGTCCTTTAGCAACTGCTGGACGATGCTGAGGGTGTTCTATGAGTCTGTGGTGGCCAGTGCTATCATGTTTGCTGTTGTGTGCTGGGGCAGCAGGCTGAGGGTAGCAGACACCAACAGAATCAACAAACTCATTCGTAAGGCCAGTGATGTTGTGGGGATGGAACTGGACTCTCTCATGGTGGTGTCTGAAAAGAGGATGCTGTCTAAATTGCATGCCATCTTGGTCAATGTCTCCCATCCACTACATAATGTACTGGGTGGGCACAGGAGTACATTCAGCCAGAGACTCATTCCACCAAGATGCAGCACTGAGCATCATAGGAAGTCATTCCTGCCTGTGGCCATCAAACTTTACAACTCCTCCCTTGGAGGGTCAGATACCCTGAGCCAATAGGCTGGTCCTGGACTTATTTCATAATTTACTGGCAAAATTTACATATTACTATCTAACTATTTATAGTTCTATTACTGCACACAGACCATACACCTCCCATTCATGTATCTGCCAATTTATTCTTAAATGTTAAAAAAGAACCCACATTTACCACCTCGTCTGGCAGCTCATTCCATACTCCTACCACTCTCTGTGTGAAGAAGCCCCCCCTAATGTTCCCTTTAAACTTTTCCCCCCTCACCCTAAACCCATGTCCTCTGTTTTTTTCCTCCCCTTGCCTCAGTGGAAAAAGCCTGCTTGCATTCACTCTATCTATACCCATCATAATTTTATATACCTCTATCAAATCTCCCCTCATTCATCTACACTCCAGGGAATAAAGTCCCAACCTATTCAACCTTTCTCTGTAACTGAGTTTCTCAAGTCCCGGCAACATCCTTGTAAACCTTCTCTGCACTCTTTCAACCTTATTTATATCCTTCCTGTAATTTGGTGACCAAAACTGAACACAATACTCCAGATTCGGCCTCACCAATGCCTTATACAACCTCATCATAACATTCCAGCTCTTATACTTAATACTTTGATTAATAAAGGCCAATGTACCAAAAGCTCTCTTTACGACCCTACCTACCTGTGACGCCACTTTTAGGGAATTTTGTATCTGTATTCCCAGATCCCTCTGTTCCACTGCACTCCTCAGTGCCTTACCATTAACCCTGTATGTTCTACGTTGGTTTGTCCTTCCAACGTGCAATACCTCACACTTGTCAGTATTAAACTCCATCTGCCATTTTTCAGCCCATTTTTCCAGCTGGTCCAAGTCCCTCTGCAGGCTCTGAAAACCTTCCTCACTGTCTACTACACCTCCAATCTTTGTATCATCAGCAAACTTGCTGATCCAATTTACCACATTATCATCCAGATCATTGATATAGATGACAAATAACAATGGACCCAGCACTGATCCCTGTGGCACACTACTAGTCACAGGCCTCCACTCAGAGAAGCAATTCTCTACCACCACTCTCTGGCTTCTTCCATCGAGCCAATGTCTAATCCAATTTACCACCTCTCCATGTATACCTATCGACTGAATTTTCCTAACTAACCTCCCATGCGGGACCTTGTCAAAGGCCTTACTGAAGTTCATGTAGACAATATCCACTGCCTTCCCTTCATCCACTTTCCTGGTAAGCTCCTCGAAAAACTCCAATAGATTGGTCAAACATGACCTACCACGCACAAAGCCATGTTGACTATTCCTAATAAGTCCCAGTCTATCCAAATGCTTGTAGATTCTGTCTCTTAGTACTCCCTCCAATAACTTACCTACTACCGACGTTAAACTTACTGGCCTATAATTTCCCGGATTACTTTTCGATCCTTTTTTAAACAACGGAACAACATGAGCCACTCTCCAATCCTCCGGCACCTCACCTGTAGACAGCGACATTTTAAATATTTCAGCCAGGGCCCCTGCAATTTCAACACTAGTCTCCTTCAAGGTCCGAGGGAACACCCTGTCAGGTCCCGGGGATTTATCCACTTTAATTTTCCTCAAGACAGCAAGGACCTCCTCCTTTTCAATCTGTACAGTTTCCATGATCTCACTACTTGTTTCCCTTAATTCCATAGACTTCATGCCAGTTTCCTTAGTAAATACAGACGCAAAAAACCTATTTAAGATCTCCCCCATTTCCTTTGGTTCCGCACATAGCCGACCTTCAAGAGGACCAATTTTATCCCTTACAATCCTTTTGCTCTTAATATACCTGTAAAAGCTCTTTGGATTATCCTTCACTTTGACTGCCAAGGCAACCTCATGTCTTCTTTTAGCCCTCCTGATTTCTTTCTTAAGTATTTTCTTGCACTTCTTATACCCCTCAAGCACCTTATTTACTCCCTGCTTCCTATACACGTCATACAACTCCCTCTTCTTCTTTATCAGAGTTACAATATCCCTTGAGAACCAAGGTTCCTTATTCCTATTCACCTTGCCTTTAATCCTGACAGGAACATACAAATTCTGCACTCTCAAAATTTCTGCTTTGAAGGCTTCCCACCTACCGATCACATCCATGCCGGAGAACAACCTGTCCCAATCCACGCTTTTTAGATCCTTTCTCATTTCTTCAAATTTGGCCTTCTTCCAGTTAAGAACCTCAACCCTAGGACCAGATCTATCCTTGTCCATGATCAAGTTGAAACTAATAATGTTATGATCACTGGAACCAAAGTGCTCCCCTACACAGACTTCTGTCACTTGTCCTAACTCATTTCCTAACAGGAGATCCAATATTGCATCCCCTTTAGTTGGTCTCTCTATATATTGATTTAGAAAGCTTTCCTGAACACATTTTACAAACTCTAAACCATCTAGACCCCTAACAGTATGGGAGACCCAATCAATATATGGAAAATTAAAATCCCCTACCACCACAACTTTATGTTTCCTGCAGTTGCCTGCTATCTCTCTGCAGATTTGCACTTCCAATTCTCTTTGACTATTGGGTGGTCTATAATACAATCCCACTAATGTGGCCATACCTTTCCTGTTTCTCAGCTCCACCCACAAGATCTCAGTAGACAAGCCCTCTAGTCTGTCCTGCCTGAGCACTGCTGTAATATTTTCCCTAACAAGCAATGCTACTCCTCCACCTTTCCTTCCTCTGCCTCTATCACATCTGAAACATCGGAACACTGGAATATTAAGCAGCCAGTCCTGCCCCTCCTGTAGTCAAGTTTCACTAATTGCTACAACGTCATAATTTCACGTGTCAATCCACGCCCTCAACTCGTCCGCCTTCCCCGCAATACTCCTAGCATTGAAATATATACACCTCAGAAGATTTTTACCACCACTCACAACCTTTCTATTAGCGGATTTGCATGAACTTTTAACATCCTTTATTTTCACCCCAGCCACACTGTCAGCTCTGGTACTGTGGTTCCTATCCCCTTGCAAATCTAGTTTAAAGCCCCCCCAATAGCATTAACAAACCTCCCTGAAAGAATATTGGTCCCCCTGTAGTTCAAGTGTAACCCGTCTCTCTTGTACTATTTATTATTTATGGTGCAACTGTAACGAAAACCAATTTCCCCCGGGATCAATAAAGTATGGCTATGAATATGACTATGACTAATGTTTGATATCATTGCTCTGACATTACAATATACAGTGTGGCCATAAACAGAAAAGCAAACATTAGCAGAGGGAAGCAACCCTTCTTAAGTATACCTTAAATAAATGGTCTGAAAGCAGTTGCAAATCTGTTCCAGGAAATATTGACATAATTAGATGGGCTGCAACAAGGAACCAAATTTCTTAACATAGTTCATTTGAGGGCTTTTTCTTGAAGGAAGGTTCTGAATCATCCAGTCCTCTTTCTGGATACTCGCTTGCACCAGTACAATTTTTAGAATAGTATCAGAGAAAAAGGATGTTCAAAGTTCAACATAAATTTATTATCAAAGTATACATAGGTCACCATAAGCTACCCAGATTCATTTCTGTTGGCATTCATAGTAAATGCAAAGAAACACAATAGCATCAGTGAAAAACTGTGCATACAAAAGACAACAAATTGTGCAAATACAAAAAAAATAAGAAGAACGTCAGCCATAGAAGTAATTCACACACGTCAGCTTTGTGGCATTGTATGCAAGTATCAAAATTACGAGCCATTAATATGCTTGTCTGAGCAAAGACACAAAATGCCATACCTGTGCCTATAATGACCCAGTGACGAGATTCAGCTCCCTCAACAACACCAGACTAAACTGGCTCAAGTCTCTCACACAGTGCTATTTTAGCACATGTTTCTAAATGATAGTGAATTTCAAAGTCATTGATAAGTTTCATACTTTCTTATAATCTTGTTTATTGGTAAAATGAAACAGAAATATATAATGAGTTGCAGCAATGGAAAGGAAAATGCACTGGAAGAGCATCTGAGCTGTTCCTGAGTCAACTTGACTCAGAGATAACACTTACCAGTGCATCCTCCAAGTACCCAGTCCAGGATTCAAATATATAATCCAAGCTGTTACTTGAATATAAAATGCAATATTGAGTGCTTAGTCAGAAATGCTTTTTAAGTGAGAAAATAAAAATGACTGCATTTCACTTTATAATGTTCTAGTGCTGTCTAATCACAAATATTAATGAGTAATTGTGAAGACACGTTAAATCTGTTGAGTTTTACGGAGACCTATAAACTATTTGTGGTATGAAAGGCATGACAGTACAAAAATGTTTGACCAGATATCTCGAAGTGTGGTTCTTTACAGAAGGATCCATTAACGAACACATCGACGTATATCCAGTATGTGAATCCTAATGGAGAAAACAGAAACAATGACATCAACAATCAATGAATCGCCAGTAATCTCGGGATCTGGACAGTGAAGCAAACACTTCCAGTGGATCTTCCTCAATGCTAGCCAATCAGAATCTACTACTATACTATACACCAGTGGTCCCCAATTAATTAGCTTGTTTATTTTGGCTTTTTTTCTTAAAGATGTGCTGGGTGCATCCCGACTACTGCTGCACCACTGTATTCTTCACGGCAATGTATCAGTCCACAGCTTGGAGGTTGGGGACCACAGCTATACACAATGTTTTGAACCAGTCAACCAGATCACATCTAATCAATGTCCGTTTGGACCCCTGAGGAGTATATAAGTTGACATTCCGAGGAAACAACACCCTCAACTGTGCACTGATGATGCCTTCTTGAATGGAGTCGCAACCTCTGCAAACATTTTGCCAACTACCAGTACAAGAAGTCTTATACACAACCTGATTTAAAATAAGTATCTGACAATTATGTCCTAGATTTTTCTGCAAAGCATGCCTAGATGTGGAACTAATTGAATATTTGATAATGCCTTTGGCTATTGAAAAATGTTTAACTTAAATCTAGATTGATCAATTGACTAGCATTTATGTGATATTTTATTTGGAATGGAGTGAAAGCTAAGTTCTGGTATATGTGGCGTTATTTTTCTGTTCAAAGTCTTTAATCCTTTATCAGGAAATCAAATCAATTCCCCTGTAGTGAGAAACTTGGCAGGCTGCCAATTGACTGAAACTGAGAGCAGGGAATTTCCAATCATAGCACAGTAAGTTTCAATTTTCTGGACAATGAACTAAGGATTCTGAGTTTCACGAAATGTGAGTCTATATATGATGTCCTTTTCCCTAGGACTGGGCATACAAAAAGAAATGCATCGATTGAGATTGTGATTTATTTTAATTTTGTAATCAAAAATCTTGCCCAAAGATGATTAAAATGGCAAAAGAACGATTCTCATGCATTGACAGAGATTTTAAGAAATTCAAATGTTTACGTCCGATTTATGAAATTGATCATGGGCTAAAATTTCGAAGTAAAACTAAATTAATTGCAGCAAAAGAATGATCTTTTCTACACCTACAAGAAGTGGCTGATTGAAGGGTTTAAGAACGTTTGGGAAAGTATACTCAGAGTGTGATTATGTTAAAGAAAGCTTGATTGATTAAATAACTCATATAAGCACCAAAGCTCCTCTGTGTAACAAACCAAATGCCAGTCCCGGTCCTGTGTATCAAATCAATTGCTAGTCCCAGTCCTGGGTATCCAATCAAATGCTAGTCCCAAAACCCAAGCCAGTGGCTCAAAAGCTCAATACTCGAGTTGAAGAAGAGCTAAAAATTTGAACAGGTTAGAGTGTTGGTGAAAGAAGCACAGAGATGTAGCGATATCCCAGGCCAATAAGTTCCTCTGGTTCCGCAGAGATTAGAAATTTACACTTGATTGAACTGTTATGTTCTCTGTCCACGTTTTAATTGTCAAATGAGAAGGAGAAAAAGTTTCCATCAAACTAGACCACTCCATGATTATGTCCAGATTAATGTAACTGCTTCTTGACTGTTATCAACAGGTTGTACTTGTATATCAATCTAAAGTTTGGGACAAAATCATAACCTGGAATTTTTGAAACAACAATGAATAATATTCTGCAAGGGGACCAGCACTGTTTTTGCAAATAGGATGGGTTTCCAATTGCAACTATCTTGGAGAAAGTAAAACTTCAGACATTTCACTAAGTGCTTAGAATATAAGGGAGATATTCCTTTCTACAAGGTGGTATATGTATTTATATCTAGTGAAAGAAAATAGGTGATAGCTAGTTAAAAGCAAAAGTTGAGGCTTTCATGAGAAACAAAATCTGAAAATATTAGTATACTGTATTTGATCATTCCAAAGTATGAGCTCATTCTATTCATACTAATTCACCAGAAGTTAACTAAAATTAACCAGCAACTAACCACCAAATGGTGGGGTCAAGACTAGCAAATACATGATTAGTGCAGCAAAAACCTGAGCAGAAAGTCATTTGATGCTTTACAGCATTAAAGCAAAATCAATGCTAGCTGTGATGCTTTTAACTATGGAGCCAGGGTGTGACACTAAGTAAAACTAAATTCATAATATTTGGACACCATGTACCAAACTCATATAGTAAATTTAGAATAAACGATGTTCAAATTGATAAGGTATCAGAAACAAAATTTTTAGGAGTGGTCATAGATAAGTTAAGGTGGAAATCACATATAATTTACGTCAAAGCAAAAATGTCAAAATCTATTACAATACTGTACAAAGTGCAAGATTTCTTAAATCAGGAATCTTTGTATACATGTTCACTTATAGTCCCATACATGACTTACTGTGTAGAGGTATGGGGAAATACATAAAAAACAAATACAAACTCGATTTTTCTACTCCAAAAGCAAGTCATACGAATTGTAAATAAGACAAGTTATTATGAGCCAACCGATCCACTATTTATTCAACGAAACACTTTAAGATTCAGAGATCTCATAGATTTTTAAATAATGCTAATTATGTATAAAGTAAAAAATGGACAGCTACCACAAAGCATCCAAAGATTGTTTAAAATGAGAGAAAGTCAACATGATTTGAGAGGGACATGTATATTTTAAAAACAAAGGATAAGAACAAATGTAAAAAATCATTGTATTTCAGTCAGAGGGGTGAATCTATGGAACAGTTTAGTGAGAACTTAAAAACATGCACCACACTTGACAAGTTTAAAAATTATTTAAAAATAACTTAATGAACAAATATAAAATACATGATTTAAAATGAATGGGAGTAATGTAAATAAATGATCATTGGAATTGGATTTTGTGTTAAAAGATTATGAAATTTTTTGTTTTGATGTGATGATTGACGCCAAATAGGTTGTTGTATAAGTAAGAGGGGTAGGCGTAATAAGCTGCAGCTTCAGCCTACACCCTTTCAGTTTCCTTTAAAGAATATCTATTTTTATTTTGTTGTAATTTTGTCTTATGAAGTCATCGTTATGAAATTATTGTTGAAAATGATGCTTTTTGTTATGTTTGTACTGACCGAAATAAACTTCATTCATCAAAAAAAAAGTAGGACCCCAGGGCTAGTAATCTCTGCATTACTTCCAGTGCCTTGTGCTAGTGAGGGTAAGAACAGGAGGATATGGCAAAGGAATGTGTAACTAAAAAAGTATTAAGGTGGCCAGTGATCCAGATTTTTAGAGCACTGGCATCTCTTCTGGGGTGGAGATCACCGATACAATAGGGACAATATATGCCTGAGCTGGAGGGGGACCAGTATCCTGGTAGGTAGATTTGCTACCAGGGTGCGTTTGAACAAGATTGCAGGCACTGGGATCTCAAGCATCAAGGAAGCAAATGAAAGGCTGGAACGTAATGCGGAAGTTAGTGACAGCAAGTTGAATAGACATGACAGGCAGGAGAATGGATTGGGGAATGTGTATTGGATTAAGCAGCGTGTATTTCAATACAAGGGTTCTGACAGGAAATCTGAACGAATTCAGGGCTTGGATAGCTACATGGGATTGGGATATTACAGTCATTATGGAAACCTGGCTAAAGGAGGGACAGGACTAGCAGCTTAATGTTCCAGGAAACAGGTACATTAGGAATCTTGGAGAGGGAGTGGAGATGCATTTTTGATTAAGAGGAATATCGCAGCAGTAGTCTGAAATGAAGGACCATCCACTTGATCTTTATGGGTAGACTTGAGAAAAAAGGGTATGATCACATTGTTGACATTGTACTATAGCCTCCTAAATAGTCAATACGAATTAGAGGAAAAAATGCGCAGGGTGATTGTGCTGTGTTGTAAGAGTAATATGTTTATCATTGTAGTGTATCTTTAACATTCCTAACATAGTCTGGGACTGTCATACTCTTAAGGGCTTAGATAGATAGAATTTGTTAAGTACGTTTGGCAAAGTTTCCTTGGGCAATATATTGAGGAGCCTACAAGTTTTCTAAAACTAGAAAGAATGCAGAAAATATGAACAAAGATGCTGCCAGAACTTCAGGGACTGAATTATTGGGAGAAGCTGGATAGCCTAGGAGAATTTATTCCTCAGAGCGAACTAAGAGGTGATCTTCTGGAAGTGTGTAAAATCATAATGGGCACAGAGAGAGCGAATGCGCTCAGTCTTTTTCCCAGAGTTAGAGAATCAAGAACCAACAAGAGCAACAAAGTGTTTTTATCGTCAAAGAATATATAAATTATACAGTCTTGAGATTTGTTTGCTTACAGGCAGTTGCAAAGCAAGGAACCTATAAGAACCCAATTAAAAATAATAAGACCAACCCTGCAGTGCCCATACAGAAAGAGAAAAACAACACGAAACAAATCATATAAACAATAGAAGCAAGCAACAACAATAGCATTCTGAACCAAATGTTGTTCCTTAGATCCAAATCCCTGGAGCAGGCTGGAGTCGGCCCAAAGCCTCAGCTTTCCGTTCATCATATTAGCGGAGCAAACTGCCACAAAGTTTGCAAACATGAAGCACAGCAGGCCGGGGCAGTCTCACTGCCTTAGTGTTGCGGAGAGAGAAGCCCCCAGACTATCTGGGCTAGCATTTAAATTGTCCCAGCCTTGCTGCCGGCAAATTGCTCTGGGCCTAGATTTTGCTGCCAAATGAGCCGTTCTTAACCTGTCCCAATCAACAGTGTCCAGTGCGACCCAGCCTCGACCATCTCTTGACATCCAGCTTTTCCAGTTTATCTGAGCCAGCATTTAGACTGCCCACACAATGGATTGTACCTCACATGAGGACCTTGGCCTCACCACGGCAAATTGCTCTGGGCCTTGAACACGCCACCCAGTGATTCAGTTCGGTCGTGGATTTCACTGCGGAAGAAGCCATTCTTGACCATTCCAATACAGTCCGATGTTTATCCAGTCCACCCTGGTACTGGGATTATCTGGATGGGCAGCAAAACTCCTCTGTTCCATTTTCTTCCCTCTGAATCATTTACTCCAACCAACGTGGCTCCAACTTGAAGTGCATTGATTTTGCAGTGCACCAGCAGGGCAGGTCCCATGAATTAGCTTTGCTATCGCTCGCTTCTTCATTGTTTGTGGTGATAGTTTCCCACAATTTACTTCAAAAAAATGGTTTTAATAATGGCTTTTATTGAATTCCTTTGCTTTCAAACTACCAGTAAGCTGTCACACATCTTTGGTAGCACCATCTTAAACCAGAAGGCATAGATTTAAAGTGAGAGTGGCAAGATTTAAGAGGAACTTGAGGGGAAACATTTTTTTACAAAAAGGGTGGTACCTATATGGAATCAGCTGCCAGAAAATGCAGTTGAGTTTGATACAAAAGCAGCTATTAAAAGGGATGGCAGCTTAAAAAGCACATTGTATGTATACATCATGCATAGGGCCCTTATGAGTTGTTGTCATGCTTCTCTGTGTGTTATGTACTGAATGTAATGTGAGGAATCATTATTGGTAGATGACTTACAAGTTAAAAACAGCAGCACGTTTTATTCCTCACCTCTCCGTCTCTCATGTGTGTTATTCCCAGTCGCTAGCAATGAGTTGGCAAGTCCTCCCATGATATTTATTGTTCTGTACCCTTTGGCAAGAAAAGACTGTGTGGAATGCTAGCGGTGTACCACTGTGTGATATGGGTGAGCGAAAAGAAAACACCACATGCAACGAGAAAACGACCACAGGAGGCATGGTGAGTGAAGAATCCGAAGGGACAGAATGAGAATGGGACTGTTAAATTAAACAAATAAGAGAGGGTGAGAGAGACGGATAAGACTAGTCAACTTCTGAACATGAATATGTTTGTAATGGCAACAATGTTTGGAAAAACGGGGCTATATATTGAAATGACAGAGCAATGGAGTTCATACAGTGAAAAACTTGAATGTTTTGCATTGGCAAATTAAATTTCAAATGATATTAATGTTTCAACTTTTCTGACTGTGATGGGTGCAGAAGTATTTAATTTGTTACTCAGTCTAGGACAAGCTACTAAGCCTGGCAATAAGGCCTCATGAAGAGATAGTTGAAGTCTTAAAGGACCACTATTCACTTAAACCTTTGATTATTACTTAGATGATTAGATTCTATAAAAGGAAATAAGAGGAAAGTAAGTCTATTTCACAGCTTGTAACAGTGCTGAAGCAATTGTCAGAATACTGTGACTCTGGGCAGTCATTGAATGACATGTTATGTGATAAACATGTATTCAGTGAAATTGTTACAAATTTTAAAAATCACTTGAGCCCTAAACCACTGGTAATAGCTGAAAGATTTAGATTTTACAAAACGGACTAATCAAAATATGAAAGCATTTCTGAATACATTGCAGAACTGCGCAAACTTTCCCTGTACTGTGACTTTAGAGATGAACTTTCTGATGCATTAAAGGATAGGCTTGTATGTGGCATGCATAGTCAAGGCACTCTTGAAACATTAACTACGGAGGGGATTGCAGAATAAACAGTTCAGCCATTTGCCAAGTGAAGCAGCAAGGAGCTTCAAGATTGGACAGGAAGTCCTAGCATGTGATTACCGAGAAGACAAGTAGACACTCAGTAGGACAGCTACAAGAAATAGACCACTGATATACACAGTGAATGTTGGAGATCAGACGTGGAGATGTCATGTAGACCAGTTACGGGATACTCTACTGAAGAACACACCTGAGTCAACTGCATCCAACAAGACAGACACATTACAGTCACCAGACTTACCTCTCAGTGATGATGTCACTGACAGCAATGTGAATCCGAAAACTGAGAACGTTGTCTTAGACAGGACACTTACCAAACCTTATGCCACTCCATAGGTCTAGAGGTATGACGAGAATGTTATCGTTGACATGACACCTGCCAAACCTGATGTCACTCCTCAGGTCCAGAGGCGCTATCCTGAAAGAAACAGAGCACCGCCCAAAAGACAGAATCTTTAGAACTGTGGCATTAGTTATTGATAGTTGTTGCGAAAGCACGTTTATTTAGAATATGAGTTTATGAAAAGGAAATTGAATGTTTTATACGTACACACTTTTCTGTTGCATAAATTTAAATGGGGAGGAAGTATAATGTACAGATCTACTTTGTTTAGAGCAATAACCCCCCCCCGTACTACATAGTGATTTGTTGTCTATACATGCGTATTGTTTTCTCTCTTTAGCTCCATGTGAATACACCAGATAAAGCCACTTCCCATGTACATGTCTTTATTTGTCAATATGTAGTTGTGCACAGACGCACTTCTCAAGTTCATAAAATTTCTACTTATTTTAAGAACAAGACATCTATTGGCAATCAGTGTTACAATTGTGGCAAAAATATGTATTTAGTATGTTACATGACCAGCAACAATGAATATTAATCGAGACAGGTTATATAAAAACAACCAAACATTCATTAAACACGGATAAACAATAAAAAAAAACAAACGAAAACCTTAACTGGAAGTTAAACGCTATGCAGCCGTTCAACAAATCGTCACTCGGCCCTGGTTCTTAAAGCATTAAATGCGAAAACAGTTCTTAAAGCGGTAAAGTCGAATATAGTTCTTAAAATGGTAAATTCGAAAGTCCAGCAGAGTTATACATTCAATTGGGAGAGACCTCTCTGGAGAAGGATTTCTTCATAGACGTGACTTTCCTGCTGGTTCTGTCTGAAGGATTCGCGATGCAGTAAATAAACAGTTTAAAACAACTGACCTTAATTTCTTTCAGAGAGAAAACCTTGCATGAGCTCTTTGTTCTTTTGGCAAGAGTTATCTTTGATGCAGGTCACTACTCCTTCAAGGAAGACTCAATAAGGTCAATCCTTTGTTAAACTGACAAACGATGCCAACTCCTCTCAATCCTTCGGGTCCTGTACTTCCATAAAGTCTTCACTCTCCCTTCTACTGCTAGAATAAGGCACATCAACACATCTAGCAAAAATTTCGGTCCAGCAATATATTTTACCTTGCAACAGAACGTAACAACCGTTTAAAAAATGAAACTGCGTCATAGAAACAAATACGCAACAGAAACGGAGAGACAGTATGTTCTAGCTGCAAATCTAAAAAGTTAAAACTAACTGCGTCATCTGGGGTCTTCCCTTATATATCCGTGGTGCACATGTCATCACGTGACCTCACATCGGCGGGAAAATTACATCAGGTGACCTCCAAAAGACCATTACATCATTCTCACAAAAAAAAGTCACAGATCTCCTTGAGGCATGTAACAGGTAAAAGAATGCTGGTATAAGGATTTAGATTGCCAAAGCTGTGGCAAAAAGGGACATATTGAATGTACATAAAAAGTAAAAAGACACAGTCAACCAAAAACACTGTAATAAAGAAAAATGACTTCTGGCAGAAACAAAAAGAAACGTGAACAAGATGGAACATACTGAGTGATTGTCACTGTGGTTGCATGTATTATCGGGCTATTGGATGACACCTGTGTTTGAATGGGGCCACAGTGAGGTTGCAGGAAGACATGGATGCTTCAGTATCACTTGTGTCAGAGACAATTCACAAGGAGAAATTGTAGCAGAAAGGGCAAGATTGACTTTAAAGACTTACACTGCTAACGTTGTTCCAGTGAGAGGATCAGTACATATTACTGTGGAGATTAACAAACAGAGAAAGAAACTTACGTTGTTCATTGTTAAAGGTAGTTATTCAGGGCTTCTGGGCTGCTTGTGCTTGAAGCAGTTCAAACTCAACTGGCATAAAGTGCACTTGATTGGTTGGAGCACTGGTCTACAAGAAGTATTAAAGAAACAGGCAGAAGTATTCAACAGAAAACTGGGCAGTATTAAAGGAATCAATGCTAAGATGCCTGTTAAGCCCAACACTACATCCAAATGCCTGAATTCAAGGCCTGTTCCAAAAACCCTCAAACCAAAGGTAGAGACTAAATTGTAAAGACCGGTCCAGAGTAAGGTATTGGAACCAGTGTGTGTCTAAGTAAATGGGCAATTCCAGTGATTCCTGTACAAAGGAGGGATGGGTCTTTAACGGTCTGGAAGAAGTGGTGAATCTGTGGAATTCATTGTCACAGGTGACTGTGGGGGCCAACTCTTTATGTATATTTAATCAGAGATTGATAGATTATTGATTGATCAGGCCATGAAGGGAAATGAAGAGATTGGGGCTGGGAGGAAAATTGGATCAGGCATGATGAAATTGCAGGGCAGACTTGGTGGGTCACAAACAGTGTTTCTGCTCCTATATCTTATGGTCTTATGGTTACAGCTCCAGAACCATCCTTGAAAGAGATCTTTTACATCAAGTTTGCCCACAGCTCTAATTTCTGTGGCACAAGTCCAGGAGCACACATGTATCGAGCTTGTTCTATCTAAAGTTGTGGACATGGTCAGAATCAGAATCAGATTTATTATCACCGGCATGTGACGTGAAATTTGTTAACTTAGCAGCAGCAGTTCAATGCAATACATAATATAGAAGAGAAAAAAAAATAAGTAAATCAATTACAGTATATGTATACTGAATAGATTAAAAAATGTGCAAAAATCAGAAATACTGTATGTTAAAAAAAGTGAGGTAGTGTCCAAGGATTCAATGTCCATTTAGGAATCGGATGGCGGAGGGGAAGAAGCTGTTCCTGAATCACTGAGTGTGTGCCTTCAGGCTTCTGTACCTCCTACCCGATGGTAACAGTGAGAAAAGGGCATGCTCTGGGTGCTGGAGGTCCTTAATAATGGATGCTGCCTTTCTGAGACACCACTCCTTGAAGATGTCCTGGATACTTTGTAGGCTAGTGCTCAAGATGGAGCTGACTAGATTTACAACCCTCTGCAGCTTCTTTTGGTTCTGTGCAGTAGCAACCGCTCTCCCCCCCCCCCCTCCCCATACTACATGATGATGCAGCCTGTCAAAATGCATACAAATGGACAGGAGAGCCAACTATAGGATTGAAACCTTACCAGGTTCGATGGAAGGAGTTTACAGTCCAAGCAGGATGCTTACAAGGGGTCTTTTGTGTTGTCATTCCTCTACTATTAAGAAAGCAAGTGCTACATGCAGGACACTGTGGGGTAGTTCATATGAAATAAACCACATGCAGCTACTTCTGGTGGCCAGGACTGGATGTAACCATTGAAGAGAAAGGCAAAGTGAGCTCACGTTGTCAGCAAGTGAGAAATATTCCTCAGCTTGATTCTTCACATCCATGGGAATGGCCAGAAGGACCATGGCAGAGGATTCACATAGATTTTGCAGGACCTATAGACGGTCATATATTCGTGGCCATAGTGAATGCACAGAGCAAATGGCTGAGGCTGCCATTATGAAAAGCACTACATCTGAAAAATTCTTTGAGGAGCTATATTCCATGTTTAGCCATTTTGGGCTTCCTCAACAGTTTGTAAGTGGTGATAATGGCTCAGAACTCCTGTCTGAAGAGTTCAAGGCATTTATGGAAGCAAACAGTATTCAGTACATGAAGTCAACATCATATCATCGGGCAATTAATGTCCTTACTGATCAATTCATACAAACAATGAAACAAGCCCTCAGGACAACAGTGGGAAGTAGATCCCTTAACCAGCATCTTAGCACTTTCATGCTGACATACCACAACATACCTCATGCCACCACCAAAATGGCCCCAACCTCTACAAATATGAAAGGACAGCTTCTCATCTGGCTGGACCTGCTTAAGCCCCCAAACACAAACCAGATTGTGTTACATGAACAGAAAACCCAAGCACAGAGATGTGCCAAAGCGAAGTACAAAAGTTCATATTGGAGAGAGAGTACTTGCCCGGAACTACATCTCTGGAGCAAAGTGGATACCTGTGACGATGGTGGCACAAACTGGTCCTGTGTCACTCACAGTGGAAACTAGTAACCACAGCATTTGGTGAAGGCATGTTGATCAGCTCTTGTCCATTTCTGTAGCTACAGAAAAACACAAACTGACCAATCCAGATCCAGTTGTAGAAGTGGGACAGGAATCTGAGACAATGACTGCAGGACCTCGGTTAAGATCAAATGACAAAGCCATTGCCCTCCCATTACCTGTGCTCTCTGAGGTGCCCGCTACTGACAATGCAGTGCCCAAACCAAGATGAATACATACACCACCAAGAGATAAAATGACTTTGGCATCATCCCCAGGTCACCAGTGTCACCAGTGCACTCACAGGAACAGGGAGCCTCCCAAAAGATTGCATCTCTGGTCCAGTGATTAACAACAAATGGGGCAGAATAGTTCCCAAGGTTATGTCTGGGAATAGAGGCAGTCTACTCTCTTTCCCTAGTTTTGATTTGCTGTTGGTTGAATTTGATGATTACTCCATTGAATTTTAATAGTTCAGATGTTGGTTTGTGTTTGGGAAGGGGGAGAAACCTTTAATATAAAGGTAGAGAGGGATATGTTATGTATTCACGTACATTTTGACCCTAACAGGTTGCTATCAAGCTTCTCTGTGTGTTACGTACTGAACGTAAAGTGAGAAGGCGTTCTGGGTAGATGACTTACAAGTAAAATAAACAGCAGCACATTTGTTCCTCACCTCTCCATCTCTCGAGTGTGATATTCACAGCCACCCAGCTTCCCAGTACCACAAACATAACAGACATGTACATGGATTGGAACAGTTTAGGTTACAGGCCAAACACTGTCAAATTATCCCTGCAAGTGAAGAAGTTCAGCTTGGATGCTGAACTGCCTATTTCTATGCTATATGGCTCTATGACTCTGTCACTTAAGTAGAAGGACAGTTTTAAACATGAAACCATGTAGACACAACCCATCAGCCTAGGTTTTGTAACGTGGGGACGAAGTTACAAAAGTAGATTTTAGAAAACTTTCATAGAGAACACATGAAAAAGTGAATAGCAAAGCAGAAGCTATTTCTCTCATTGAGAAAAATACCAAAGATATGTAGTCAGTAGATATATTGAATATCTAAACTACAGAAACTCTCCCAAAGTACCACATCATTCCAAGTGGTCCATATTGCAAAAAAAGTGAACAACTTTTTTGTATTAATTGACAATCATTTCAGATGCCTAGAAATAAAGCCTGTGAAGTTCTGTATCATTACAAAATACACAATAAAAGAGATAAGACTGAGAAAGAAGTTGAGCCTCATCCACAGAGTTTTCAGAGAAGAGGGAGCAAAGTCAGTTAAAACAGAAATAAAAACCTTATGGGCCGAAACTGCTAGGAGAGGAGATTCAGATGACCTGACATTATTTTTGTACTGAGACCTCCTGGGAGATTCAAGGTGAGGAGATGAAACATCAGAGAAATATTATATATATTGGTCTAGTAATTATCTGGTGAAACAGGAAATAAATTCTTTAAACTTCATATTGATTGCTTAATCCTAGTGAATAATTCCCTGGACAACAGCAAAGAGGATTACCAGATTCAAGATGCTTCTGAAGTGAATCCAATTAGTTTTCCACAGGAGTCAACATACGAGTTTTCTAAAAAGGGTCAAGGTGAAGTAACATCATTAATTTTGGAGATGGATGACATTCCATTAATATCTACAATGATGAGCATCATTGTGAAGATCACAGGGGCTGAAGGATCTGATGATACTTAAGTTGATTGGATTTGTAACCATGTTCAATTATCTTTAAAAATATGCAGATGATAACCACCATTAATGCTGCCCTCACCCAATCTCCTCCGTTTCCCAGATGTCCATGCTTACCTCATCTTCCTGTCACTTTAACAGGGATAGAATTCCTCTTGTCCTCACCTGCCACCCCATGACACTTTGCATCCAACACATCATTCTTCATAACTTCCCTTCACCTTAAATGAGATCCTATCATCATACATCCTATCATTTTTACCTCTAACCTCCCCCCCACCACTCTCCACTTTCTTCAGGGATTGCTCCTTCTGTGGTTCCCTTGTCCATTCATCCCTCCCCACTAATCTAATCCTGACAATTATCCCTGCAAGTGAAGCAGTACTACACCTATCCATTCACGTCCTTCCTTACCTCCATTCAGTGCCCCAAACAATCTTTTGAAGTGAGACAACACTTCACCTGCGAATGTGTTGGGGTTGTCTACTCGATCCAGTGCTCCCGATGTAGCCTCCTCTATATTGGTGAGACCCAATGTACGTTTGTAGATTCAGAGACCTCTTTGCCAAGCAGCTTCGCTCTATCTGCCAACCCTTTTAATTGCAATGCCCTTTACTATTCTGACATCTCTACTGCTGTGATGAGGCCACTCTCAGGTCAGAGGAGAAACACCTGCATTCCATCTGCATAGCCTCCAACCTAATGGCATGAACATTCATTTTTCTAACTTGTGGTAATTTTTCCCCTGCCCCTTCCCTCCTCTTCCATTCCCCACTCTGGTTCCCCTCTCCCCTCTTCTCTTCTCTTCTCCTCACCTGCCTATCACTACCCCCTAGTGCCCCTCTTCCTTCCCATGGTCTATTCTCCTCTATCAGATTCCATCTTCACCATCTCTTTACCTTTTCCACCTATCACCTCCCTGTTTCTGATTTCACCCTCACTCCCATCCACCTGGTTTCACCTAACACCTTCTAGCTTGTATACCTTCCCCATACCAACATTTTTATGCTAACTTCTTCTCCGTTCCTTTCCAGTCCTCATAAAGAGTCTCTGCCTGAATAGTTGACTGTTTATTCATTTCCATAGATGCTGCCTGAGCTGCTGGGTTCCTCCAGCACTTCGTATGTGTTACTCTGGGGGAATCTCTCGTGTGTAGATGATATCTAATATTGGCAGTAAACAGTAGTTGCTAAAGTTGTCAACTATTAAGGCTATGTCATGTGTGAACTGGTCTTTGCCTTGCAACAATATTTGGTAGAAAATTCCAAAGAAGGAATCACTTGAAAACATCAACATATTTTGACTGTCAACATGTTTTATGAGCATGTCTCCAAACTGTGCAATAGAATATATTGGAGATTGAGAACATATGAAATACACATATTTTACAATCCCCCTTCAAAATTTGTAACCAACAAAATGAATCTAGAAATTACATGGTACTGTGCATACATACATGCATCAAAACAGAGGTAGAACATCTTAAGTGGAGGATCACTTACATATTCTGCAGCAGTAGCATGGTGAAAAGGGAATATCATACTCAATAATGGGCATTTGTCCTTTCTGCAGACCCTTCTGCAAAGCTCTTCTATCCAGAACATGGTCAATGCCAGGTCACCTGTGATCAGGATGATGGGTCATTATACAGCTGATTAACAGCCATAACAGTGAGCGTTCCTCTTTCCCTTACCTGCCACCCCATCAGCCTCCGCATCCAACACATTATCCTCAGAAACTTCCTCCATCTCCAACGGGGTCCTTCCAGTACTCATACCTTTACCTCCCCTTCTCCACTTTCCATGCGGATTGAACCCTCTGTGATTCACTGGTCCATCCATCCCTTCCCACTAATATCCTTTCTGGCACTTATCCCTGCAAGTGGCCTAAGCACCACACCTGCCCACAAGCCACCTGTCTCACCTCCATTCAGCGCCTGAAACAGTCCTTCCAGATGAGGCAAAATTTCACCTGTGAATCTGTTGGGGTCGTCCTTTGTGTCTGATGCTCCCAATGAGGCCTCCTCTACATTGGTGAGATCAGTTATAAATTCGGGGTCCGCTTCGTTGAGCACCTCCGCTCCATTTGTCACAAGTGGAAGTTCCTGGTGGCAAAACATTCTAATTGTTATTCCTATTCTCCCTCTGACATGTCAGTCCATGGCCTCCTCTTGTGCCAGGGTGAAAAAGCAACCCCATATATTCTGTCTGAGAAGCCTCCGATCTGATTTTGGGAATCATTTATGTTTAAGAAATGCTTCAACGTGGCACTAGACAAAGTTGTCCATTGAGCCCTTTGCTTTAGCCATTGCTTTTCGAGAATCTAATGATATCACCAGTATTTTAAGGAGAGACACTATTCATAAAGTCTCGTTTTATGCTGATGATTTGCTGCTATTTATTTCTAATGTTGAGACCTCATTACCCCATGTGCTTTCTTTACTCTCCTGTTTTAGCCCGTTTTCAGGTTATAAATTAAACCTACATAAAAGTGAACTTTTCCCTTTGAACAATTTGATACCAATAAATTTTAACTTTCCTTTTAAAATTGCAAAAAACCAATTTACCTATTTAGGTGCAACAATCACTAATAATTGTAAGTGTCTATTTAAAGAAAATTTTCTTACTTTATTGAATCATGTAAAAAGAATACTATCAAAATGGTCGCCTCTTTCGTTATCGTTAATTGGTCGAATTAACTCTATCAAAATGAATATATTACCTAAATTTATATATCATTTTCAGGCATTGCCGGTTTTTATTCCTAAATCCTTCTTTGATTCTCTTGACTCTATTATATCTTCCTATATATGGAAGAATAAGTGTTCCAGATTAAATAAAATTCATGTTCAGAAAGATAAAAAGAATGGAGGATTAGCCTTACCAAAACTTAGAATTTAATATTGGGCAGTTAATATAAGAAATCTTACATTTTGTTTATATTATATAAATCATGAAGATTGCTCGATGTGGGTTTTTTTTCAGAAGCTAATTCTGTTAATAAATTCTCTATTATTTCTCTTCTTGGATCCTCACTTCCTTTGTCTTTGAGTAAGTTAACTGATAATCTGGTAGTTAAACACACTATGAGGATTTGGATACAATTCCGAAAATATTTTGGTTTATTATGATTTTCTCTTTTGAGTCCCATTTTTTCTAATTATTTTTTAACCCCTCTATGATTGATGTGGCTTTTAAAGAATGGGATAGATTAGGAATTAAATGCTTTCAGGACTTGTTTTGTAGAGGGAAGTCTCTTTTTGTTTAAACAATTGTCAACTAGATATCATTTATCCAAAATGCATTTTTTTCGATATCTACAAATAAGAGATTTTTTACGGTCTCAAATCAATACATTTCCTAAAAGTCCTGATAAGAATCTACTAGATGTAATCTTTAATCTGAAACCTTTTCATAATGGATCTATATATAATATTTATAATATGCTGTTGGGAATGAGAAGTGTTCCTTTGGATAAAATTAAGAATCTTTGGGAACAAGATTTACAGACTTTAGTTTCTGAGGAAGCTTGGAATCAAATTTTTAAATTAGTCAACACTTCATCGTTATGTGCCCGTCACTCTCTCCTTCAATTTAAAGTAGTCCATAGGGCCCATATGACTAAGGATAAGTTGTCTCGTTTTTATTTAGGTATATATCTGTATTGTGATAAATGTAATAATGGAGAAGCTTCACTCATTCATGTTTTGGACATGTCCGAGTCTTGGAAAATATTGGAAAGAAATATTTCAAATCTTTTCAACACTTTTTAAAGTAAATTTCAAGCCTAATCCTTTGACCGCTTTATTTGGTATTGTGGGAGGAAAGGATATTATTTTGGAGCCATCTGATTTGCACATTTTGGCTTTTATGTCTCTTATGGCCAGAAGGACGCTCTTGCTTAAATGGAAGGATGTGGCCCCTCCTATTCATGCCCAATGGGTATGTGATGTGATGTCATGTTTAAATTTAGAGAAGATTTGATGTTCAATCTTTGAATCTAATCAAGACTTCCAAACATTGGGAAGACCTTTTCTGAATTATTTTCAAAACCTATGATTTGCTGTTAAAGCACAGATGATTAACAATCTTTTTTCTTCTTTTTCTACTAATCAGCTTCGGTCTTTGTGGTGGGTTAGATTTTTTTATATAATAAAATTATTATTTTTCAATGTTACGAACTAATGGACTTGTACGAATATAGGGTAAGGAGTCTTTATATGCGATTTAGTTTAATGTATTGACATATATATTTTTTTCCTGTACTCTGTATTCTTACATATATAAATTAATAACAATATTAGAAAAAGAAAAGAAATGCTTAATGCACTGCGTTTGAGAAGTGCTTTGTGAAAGCATCTTCATCTTGGTAGGGAGAGGGGACCCATCACTCAAATAGTTGGTATTAGTAGCTAAGCTTGCTGTGGTGATTAAACAGGGAATTAATCATTGAAGATTGAGTAGTTACAGTATAATCTCCCTTTAATAAGGGTACTTGTGGCTATTTCTATCCAACAGTGCTTAAAATATTTGTTTGAGTTTAGAGCTTCACGGTCGACAAACTCAATGCCGTCACAATACAAAGTGACTGATGAAGACCATTGCCAAAATATAGTATATTAAAGTATATACTGGATGTGAAGGTGGTATGATTGTCCGTGGCTTGGCGCTTAATGTACAGCCAGGAGCAGTGATAAGTTCCTTAATAAGATGTCAAAAATGTGAAACTTGTCAGGGTGCACCCTGCGGCTTTCCTAAGGAATCTGAAAGAAGTGATCTGAGGATTCCTAGAATACTCTGCAGTCATTTACAGCCTAGGTTTGAAAGAGGAATTGAAATAGACAGTAGGGTCTCAATTTCTATTCGAAATGCCATGACAGTGACTGCTTTTTTTTAAAATTCTCAACTCAAAAAGTGTTCATATCCAGCTCCAGGCAAATTATCAGCTTCACAAAAATGGCTGAATGGATGAAAGGATTCCAAATGTCCAATATTATTAAAGACAAACAATCTGCTAGAGGAACTCTTGAATCAAACAACATCAGTGGGTGGAAAGGTATTTTTGACATTTTGAGGTTATTGTTCCAGATTCTAGTGTCTGTAGTCTATTGTGTCAACACTATTAAAGATATTTGACCACAGTACAGAGAAGTAAATGTTTTATTTTACAGACAGAAATCTGTTTGAGTAAAATCAGATGATTTGGCTAATCCTGTAAAAGAACAAAGCAGTGATTTACTGGGATTGCTTGCAGTAATTCCTGTTTGATTCTTCCAAGCTCCTACCAATGCAGAGTCCATCAGATAGTGCAAAACTGATTGGATATTTACATTTAGGTTTCTAATTATCTTGATTGTAGAATTCACTTTCTCAGCATCAGTGGAAGATCTGCCATTTTATCTTCACGTGTTCAGCATGCATAGCTTTAGTATGAAATCCAAATCCAATATAGAACATAGAAATCTACAGCACATTACAGGCCCTTCAGCCCACAATGTTGTGCCGACCATGTAACCTATTCTAGAAACTACCTAGAATACCCTACTGTAGAACCCTCTATTTCTCTAAGCTTCATGTACCTATGAGTCATGTACTAAGAGTCTCTTAAAGGAATGCACCCACTATTCCCTGTGTGAAAAACTTACTCCTGACATCCCCTCTTTATCTACTTCCAAGCACCTTAAAACTATGCCCCCTCGTGTTAGCCATTTCGGCCCTGGGAAAAAGCCTCTGACTATGCCTCTCATAATCTTATATACCTCTATCAGATCACCTCTCATCCTCTGTCATTCCAAGGAGAAGTATAATTCCATTGAAATCCATGTTTCAGGATAGACTTTTGAAAAAGGAATCGCAACAGGAAAGTCAGTATGTAGAGAAATGGATCCTTCTGGTAACTTTGGTTGTGCCACCCAAAGTTTGTCAGCAGGGTATCAGTAACACAGGGGAGTGAAATCAGGGTCATCCAGATTTGTTGTTATTCTGATACAAATTCTATTATCCTTACATATTATTGATTGAATTTCCCATAAGAATTGGAACTTTTAAAAATGTATTTCATTTTGCAAAGGTACTTCTGAAATTGCTATATTTGATGTCATTTTTATTTTAGTGATTTTGGAGTGTCTTTTATCACTGCCAAGGCCTTTCCACTTTGTTCTATTGCCCAAGCTAACCTTATTGATATCTGAACTCCATTCAAAACTTTTCACCAATTTCCTATTTCTTTTAATGACATCCCAATTTAAAGTGACAGTAAAAGCATTTTAAAATGGGATTTTCTAGATCCCAGAAAAGGCATGGTAGATGATGATAGTAAGTCTATTTCTCACCACTGTGAGTTTTGCTATGTAGAATATGACGGATTGATAATGCTGGTCACTGACTACTTTGGAAGGGGTTGGTGGAAACCTTCAGGTCCTAGGAGTGAGCATCATCAGTAGCCTGTCCTGCTCCAGCTATGTAGACCCCATGGCTGAGAAAGCCCACCAATGCCTCTGCTTCCTCAGAAATCTAAAGAAATTTGGCATGTTCCCATTAACCCTTTCTAAGTTTTATTGATGCACCATAGAAAGCCTTTTGAGATGCATAATTGCTTGGGATGGCAACTACTCTATATGTAACCATAAGGAACTGCAGAGTTGTGGACACAGCTCAGCACATCACAGAAACTAACCTCCCCCTCTATGTACTCGGTCTATACTTACCGCTGCGTTAGTAAAGCAGCCAGCATAATCAAAGATCCTACCAACCCCAAGCATTGTTTCTTCTCCTCTCTCCTATTGGGCAGAAGATACAAAGTTCTGAAAACATGTACCCGAACCACTCCACTGTTATATAGTTCCCTAGTATGATAAGATGGACTCTTGACCTCACAATCTACCTCGTTATGATCTTGCACCTTACTCTTTACCTGCACTACACATGCTCTTTTCCTGTTACACTTTACTCTGTATCATTATTATTTTACATTGATCTACTTTAATGCACGTTATAATGATCTGATCCACATGAACATTAATTAAGACATACCTTTCACTGTATCTTGGTACATGTGACAATAATAAACCAACTCCAATTCCAATACTGATTATAGGTCATAGCCACATGAGTAGCAGTCCTATGCAATAAAGACCCATTCCCAGTATAGGTAGTGGCTAATCGTGTATTCTTGGATCATTGACTAGTATGCTAGAAGTGATTTATCCTTTCGTCTACATAACTAGAGGAAAATTTCTGGTCATTATCTGCTGCTTTTTGATGGATCCCTGTAACGGCCTGCAGCATTTTGCTACATTACAGCAATAGCTACAATTCAGATGGTCTTAATAGTGTGAATTGCCCTGTTTCAAAACTGCTGCATTATCATTGAAAATGTTCTTTTCTCTGAAATGAGGGATGATATTGGTTGCTTTTATAAATTGAATGAATTTTAAGAAATTGACAATATAAGAAATCTAAAACAAGGACTTCATGCACTTCGGGCCGATCCAACTTCAGAGTTCACAAAAGCCAAAATGAGGCTGTCAACCGGTCAAACCTCAGGATGCTGTCAGATACTCAACCCGTTTCTCTGACTTGATCCATCCAAAACTTCCTCCATGCCTCAGCTCTGCAATTGCTCCCCTTGAGAATGTTTTCTGAGCACTTATTCTTGCTACTTGCCGTCATAAGGTTCATCAGCATATGTTATGCCTAGCTAACAATTATAGCACCTCCTGACTATGTTCCTCAGGAATTCCCTCTCTCACTCTCTCTTCCATTCTCTCCAAATGAAATCCTTCCCCATAATCAACCTTAACATGTCCTCCTACCCTAGAGAAAAGGCAGCATATTGATCAGTAAAGTATAAAAGATGGCCCACAATCAAAAATTTATTTTGCTGCATTTACAACACTCTTCATAGTCCAGAAAGAGCACAATACATTTTTCCATACAGTAAGATATTAATGAACCCTATTCCAAAGACCAGGCAACACATTAAGGCCCACTGCCCATATTCCAGACTTCCAGTTCCCATACTTCAAACATGACTCCTAACAGAAAAGATGTATCTTATCTATTTGGTTAGAAACTAGCCTCCCCCTCTATGTGCTCAGTCTATACTTCCAGCTGCGTCAGTAAAGCAGCCAGCATAATCAAAGATCCTACTTGCAAAGCACCAAGGTGCAGAGAGGACTGAGTGTCCTGCTGTGTGACTTGTAGGGGCAGCAGGCAATCAGGAAAGTTAATAGGAATACTGTGGTTTATTTCAAGGGGAAATTAATACAAAAGTAGGGAGGTTATCCTTCAGTTACAAGGGCATTGATGAGACCACATCTGGAATACTGGTTTCCTTCTTTCAAGAAGGATGTCAATGTGTTGGAAATAGCTCAGAGAAGGTTTACTAGACTAGTTAATAAATGGGTAGGTTGTGTTATCAGGAAAGATTTGACAAGATAGGTTAACACTTGCTGGAGTTTGAGAGGTGTCTTGACTGAAACATTATGCTTCTGATGAGTATTAATAAAATAGAGACAGTATGTAGATAGTGTTTCTACTTCTGGGTGAAGCTACTTGGCTCAAATAAGCAACAATTCAAAAATAAATGGTTGCCTATTTAAGAAAATAAATATGCAATGACAATCAGATCAGCTATGATTTTACTAAATGGTAAAACAGACCAGTGAGGCTGAGAGCCCGAGTGCTAGTAATTCACCCTTCCTCACCGGAGCAACCCTGTCGAGTTACCTCGCCGAAGCGAGCCTGCAAAGTTTCTTCATCAAGGTGGGTCCGTCAGTTAACCCGCCTGAGAGAATCAAGAGCCGCTGTCTACTGTTCCCGGACCAAGTCGAGAGCTCGGCACTACCTGGAGGTTCCAAGTACCACGTCCACGTCCTGGCCCTAGCGGCGTCCAAGTACCATGTCAAGTCCTGGCCCTGGCGGCTTCCCAGTTCTGAGTCTAGTCCTGGCCCTGGCGGTCTGTGATTCCTGTCCTACCCCCTTGTCTGAATCCCTTCTCTACCCCTCTCACCAATAGCCCTCGTCTGCAGCCCCCGCCTGCACTTCGGTCTAGTTCTATCGCCGGAGCTAGATAGGTACTGTCTGGTGTTCATTCGTGTTGGTCATGTCTTGTCCTCACCTCCGTGGGGTAAGTCTGGCCATCTTGCCGTTGCCCCCGGGGAGTCATGTCTTGTCTTGTCCTGTCCTTGCCTCCGTGGGGTAAGTCAGGCCATCTTGCTGTTGCCCTGCGGGGAGTCATGTCTTGTCTTGTCTTGACCTCGCCTCAGTGGGGTAGTTCGGGCCAGCTTGCCGTTGCCCCACAGGGAGTCATGTCTTGTCTTGTCTTGTCCTCGCCTCCGTGGGGTAAGTCAGGCCGTCTTGCCGTTGCCTCGCGGAGGGTCATGAGTCCCGGCACTATGTCCTGTACCCAAGGAGGGGTCCCAGCTCTCTGTTCTGTGTGTGAGTCCCGACCCTATGTCCTATACCCAAGGAGGGGTCACGGCTCTCTGTTCTGTGTATGTGTCCATGGTTGCATGTACCTGCTCTCCCGAGACCGAGGCTCTGTGTTCCCATGTTCCTCCTCTCCCTAGCCCATGTCATGTCCATGCCTGGTTCTAGGGCCCGAGCCCGAGGCAAGACCCAGGTACTGGGTCCTTGCCCAGTCTCTGGCTCGGAATCCATACCCTAGCCTCTTCATGTCTCCTCTAGTTCTGGGAGCCAATTCCGAGTCCAAGCCCAGGCCCTTGGTCCCAGTCTAGTCGTAGTCCTGAGTCCTTATCCTGTTTGCTACTCCTGCTCCTGCCTAGCTCTCCTGATATCAAGCAATAAACTAAATTTAATTAACCTCACAAACTGTGTCTTGCATTTGGGTCCACCCTTGCTCCCCAATGCCTCCGCCATTGTGACGAAGTGACTCATGATCACAGAACAGTGTGTAAGTGAAACCTTTCCATAGGTTTCTAGCCTGATAATAATGCTTTAAATAGAAAGGATTATAACTGCTGCTATTATGAACTTGGAAAAAGTTCAATTTTTACTGTAAACCATGAATACATTCACAATGGTCTTTCAAAACATTCGCTTTCATGCAATCTTCAATATATCTTGTTGGAAGGTAGTCTTTGAAATAAAGAACATAAATATTTTTGCAGTTGTTTCAAAAATATAAATAAAGTATAATAAATTAAATTAAAACAGTGAAAATGGTTTTAAGTATTCAATTCTAGGTTTCAATGTTGGTGAATATCAGCAAGATAAGAGAGGATTATAGTGATATTGTATTGACATCCTCATTTGCTTCTGCATGCAAAGAACTTCAGGACATTTCAATGGTAAATACTGATGGTTCTCTTTGGAATGTCAATATTTACATGTAAAATCAGGGCAGCAAAAACTTCAAATCATAAAGTTTTAGACTTGTACAGCACAGAAATGGACCATTTCAACTGATCTCATTCTTGCCAACCATGGTGTTTATCTACTCTAATCCTATTTGCCAATCTTAGGCTCACAACCCTCTACTCATTTCCTATTTAAATGTCTTCAAACATTGTAATAGCATTTACCCCCAGTACCTTCTCTGGCAGTTCATTGCAAGTATTCACCAAGTTCCTCTCACCTTGTTTCTGTGCCTCTAGTTTTTGAGTCCCCTGCCCTGGGAAGAAAGATGAAGACTGTCTTTCCTTTCTATAACCCTTGCAAATTGGCAAACCTCAAAGGTTATACAACCAGTGTTGCACTCTATTCCAGGCATCATGCTGACAAATTTCTTCTGCATTCTTCTATTGTTACCACATCCTTACTGTTCTTCTAACTATAAACTAAGTATCAGTTAATGTGAGAGGAAAATGGATATGATTATAGTAACATGTAGGTTGCCATGAAAGCAAACTTCAGCTGCAAATCAACGAAAAAACAAATGTAAAAAAATCTTATCAAGGTCCTTCAGATGCAACCACGTAAGCCAGTTCATTTATGTTGTGTGAGCAAAGAAATATTAAGAAATAGAAAATGATTTAGTACTATACTGGGAGATGTGCATATGGTAGCCGCTTAGGAATGGCTGGCAAGTGGCAGAATACGTAAATGTAGAAACTAGGTAAGTGTGAAGAGAAGACAGTGTGGATTTAATGTCAGATTTTAACTTTAAATTAGGATAAGTAGACATACTCATAACTGACAGGTAGTACATTTCTTGAATGTTTTTAGGGTAGGTTTCTACAACAATATCTTGCAGAATCAGCAAGGGGCAGGCCATTTTAGTTTTAATCATGAGTAATGACCCAGATTTAGTTAACAACCCAGCAATGCGTGAATATTTATCTAAAAGCAATCATTGTAAGATTGAGTTCAGTGTCTTGTTTGGGAGAGGGAAATGAAGAATGACTACAAAGATCTTAGATTTAATTAGATGTCTTCAGTTAAATGGGAAAATTTCTAAATGGATAAGTCAGCAAAACTCAGTGGGAGGTTTTTAAAAGAAAGAATTTAACATGACACTTTATCAGTGGAAAGTACTTAATTTGTCCATAAATACAAGATATGGATGACAAAAGACATAATGGAGAGCATAAAAGTCAAAAAAAAATGTGAAAATAAAAAAGACAGGTTGTTAGAAATTAATAAAAAATAAGCTGATAGATTAAGAGTTGTATAAAGGGGAATAGAAAAGGAATCTGTAAGGTTTTCTTCACCAGTAAGAAAATGAATGTGGTCAAGAGCAATATCGCTCTGGAAATTCATAATGATGACAAAGTGAAGGAAAATAATACAATTGTATTGCATAAGGAATAATTAATAATAAAAACAACAAGTGTTAACTAGGCTTAATAGTTCGAAGCACATCTGTAATGAGGGAAACTAAAGTAATGTTTTGTGCTTTCTAGAAACAATTTTAAAATGCACAGGAAGAGCAGAAGAGTGAGAGGGACAAAGAACAGGCCTGTAATAGATTGGAAAGGAGGTCAGATTAAATAAAATACAAGGGTGATTGTAGATAGTCTTGTATATTGTTTTACCTCAATTTTTGCTGTAGGAAGAATAGAGTAGTGTGCTAAAAATCCTGAGCAATGACTCTTGGACGGCACATACTAAAAGTGAAGTGAAAGTAAAATAACCGCAATGAAGAAAAAATGGGAATAGGAGACATCAGATCTCTGTGTCTTGATGGCTTTCAGCTAAGTTTAAAAGAAGTGGATGACAGCATTGTAAATACCCCAGATATAAATCTCAAGTCCTCTCAATTCTGAAATATTAGAATTTATGAAATTCCTTTTGATTTAAATATTTCACATATTATTCCATTATATAATAAAGAAAATTTAGGAAGTCAGGAGGTCTATTTATTTATTTTCTATTTATTAATTCACCAGACATCTATCATGGGGAACTTGCTGGACATTTGTGAAAATATTGAACATTTGCAGCTTATCAGGGAGCATCATAGGGGATCTGCGAATTGAAATCATGACTGAAGAGCTTAAACGAATTATCTGAAGGGGTAACAAGTACAGGAAAGCAGAATACTTTTTTTTATTTCATAGATGGGGTGTGGGTAATGCAGGCAAGAACCTACTGCCCCTCCCTTGATGAGAAAGAAGTGTTGAGAAAATTCCTTCAACCATTTGAAAGTTCTCCCATGGTTCTATTTGGTTTGGAAGTTCAGAATTTTTCACAAATGCTGTTGAAGGCATGGCAATATATTCTGCTGTGGAAATTTGAGAGGGTTGAAGGTTCTGGCTTTCCATGTTTACATACATTGTGGAATGAGATCAAGTAAATCCAGAGCTATAGATCTTAAAAGAGCAACCTCGATGGGCCAAATGGCCTAATTCTGCTCCTATATCTTATGGTCTAAGGGAAAGAAGACACACAGTGAAGGGCATTAGAGAGGTCATGTAAATTTGTTTTGTCATTTTTATTTTGACACTCTTTTTCTGCAATTAAACATCTAAAACAGATAAAGGAATTTGAGAACCGAAAAGTATTTGTTGTCCTGCGTGTGTATTTTTCTCTAGGCTACAAAATACATATCACACCTGCAATGTAGTGAGAAGTTTCAGAGTGTACAACACAGATACAAAACACTATAACTGGATAAAATTTGATATTAAATCATAGAAAGGAATTATGACTAAACACGGTCAAAATCTCAAAGGGGTTTTAAGTAATGGAGATTTTGAGGGAGGGAATTCTAGAGTTTCTAGGCAGATTGAACCATTAGGAGTGTGGCCAAGGCTGGAATAGTGAGAACATCAACTTAACAAACTTGTTGGGATGGAAAAGATTGCAGGGATAGGGTGCACACATAGAGGGCTGCACAGATGAAAGAGAAGATATCAACTCTTCCCTGGCATAGAAAAAAGGAAACAAAACTCGCAGACCCCAAAAATGCCCCCATCCCCTTAGCAAAAAAAAATAGCAACAATAGCAATCCCAACCCCGTTAATCGCAGAAAAATAACGGTGACAATAACTGTCCCCAACACCCATACACTTGGAGAAAAAAAACAGTGACAGTAACAGTCCCCAACTTCACTCACTGGAAAAGAAACAGCTCTAATTCCAATTTGAGAGGACTCAAACATGGAATTAGAGAGAGTACGGTTTTTGGAAAACAACACTTCAGTCTTCGGATAAGAAAAAGAATGATAATTGTCAACGATTTTTAGTTAAAATGTTTTGTTTCTGAATGAGAGTTTTGAAGATGAGAGATTTGAAAGCAAGGAGGAAATGATCTAAGATATGGGTACTGTTAACATTACCAATTTCCATTGACCTAGCAAGTGTCATTGGGTGGTCAGCTGATAAGGTAGAATAGTGCTTAATTAAGATTGCAGAGTCGCAGAGGCAACAGTGATCTCCCGATGCAAGAGATTTATTCATATCTACACAAAGAAACAGCTTGCAGGCTTTTCCACAGAATTAAGAGTGGTTATGACTTTTATAGAGAATTTATACATACACATTGGTGGACAACTGATACATATTTGATATAATTACTGCCTCAAGGTTATTTATTCGTCTGGCTGATTGCTCCTTGCTGCTTTGTATATATATTTTCATTTACCCATCTTCTGCATGGCCTCAAAGTCACACTTCACATATGCTCTTCTATTACCACATTCTCTTCATGATTATTTGCTTCAGTACCCTGTTAATTTCTTCAGCCTCTTGTTCAGATGAATTAACTTTTTACTCCCCACAGCATAAAAAAAATCAAAGGACATAATCTCATGAAAGACAAGATCTATGAGAGACAAGACAAGAGAAAAAGGAGACAACAAGGTACAATTATGGATGTTTAGTCCAATTAGTGAAAAGCACAGGCAAGTGTGTTTCAATCTGCATGACAAAGGAAAGTCCACATCTTTTTCCATTGAACCAAATCTTGGTGAACTATCATGAAAGAAGACCAAGAAAAGTGAATGACTTTAAAAGGATTAAAAACAACACATAATGTCAGAAAGTATATATCAACCAAGTCAATATAAATAAATGTCATGAGTAAAGAAAGGTTAGAAGCTGGATACTTTCAGTCATGAGGGTTTTAAGAAGAAGACTTTTCCTCATGGATCTATACTGAAAGAGATTAGTTTGGCAGTGGAAAGGCAATGTGGATAGATTAAGAAACATACAAATGATCAGAAATATTCTGATCAGTTGTTATGGTAAGTCATTACCATAACAGTTGTTATGACGAGTTATTTCCATAAAAGTTGTTATGGTAAGACATGTTGAGGGAATGGCCATGAAATAATCAGAAAGTTTATATGCAGGGGGAGATTTATGGAGGAAAGCTGAACAGTGACTTGAGGAGTGAGTATGTTTAGTTGACTGGAATCTCAGAATTGTAATTTGCGATCAAGCCATTATTTGTAGGCTTTGCCTTTTTGGAGTTGCTTTCCAAAATGTCAATATTCTTTGAATAGAATATTCTTTAAAAATGTACTTTGATTTCACTCTAAATATCCTATGCCCAACTGTAAGATTTGATCTTTTCTTCAGAATTCCCTGACCAGAGGGAAAAGAGTTTCTCCATAGATATACCTAAAATCTTTAATAATTTAAAATTTGTTGATTAAATAGCTGTTTAACATTGTTTAACATTAAAGGCTTTCAAACCACATTTATGTAAACTATCCTTATATTGTTCTGTGCTGTGTGCATTGTGAAGTTCCTATACTGTATATACTGTATCTATTTTAAATTATCTTTGAAGTAGATTCACTTGAGAGAAATCCTACCATTGTATTAGCTTTTTGATTTATTCATGTATTTGCATAGTTCTTAGTGATTTCTGAACATGCACATCTTGTTTCTCCATAGAATCTCAACTCCAACATTAAATAATATTCTAATTTAGTTATTTTCAGTTCCAGAGTGATACTACTGACTCTTCCCACATTGAACTCTGCCTTCAGAGTTTTATCAGCTTGCACAGTCTCTTTATATTCATGGAGAACTTCTTGTTGCCATTCAGACAACTTTTTTTTTGTGTGTGCCATACTCTGCCAGAGCCTTGGCGACCACTTTTTCAAGTGGTTGGCTTGGAGGAAAGATTCTGTGAGTGGTCCCCCACGTCCTTCTCACAGCGCAGTTTTTTTTTTACGAGGCTGAGTTGCAAGCTCGACACTCAACCCAGCACGGATGGAAAGCGTGCCCGGGAGCAGCCCGACTGGATTTGAACTGGGAACCTTCACTCCGGAGTCCAGCGCTGATGTCACTGCGCCACCAGCTGGCTTCAGACAACTTACTGTGCTTCCTAACTCAGCATCAACAAAACTTGAATATGTCCTGACGAAGGGTCTCGGCCTGAAACGTCGACTGCACCTCTTCCTACAGATGCTGCTTGGCCTGCTGCGTTCACCAGCAACTTTGATGTATGTTGCTTGAATTTCCAGCATCTGCAGAATTCCTGTTGTTTATATGTAACTTTTATTCCTTTTTATTTCTTGATGTCTTCATCCAAGTTACCAGAATATATAATAAAAGCAAGAAGCAACATGGATGCCTGGGGAATATCCCTTTTAAGAACAAACAGCAGGAGCAAACATTTTACTTCTATTAATTGACACAAATCTGGTGGCCTTATAAGCAATTTCTTTACAATTTTTCTATTTTTCCCTTAATAATCTTCTGTATGGTAACATCCAAAACACCACTTTATCCCCAGTTTAGTGACTTTCTCAAAAAATTGTTTGCCTAAGTAAACTATTGGCTAACTCCAATAACAAATGGAGCTCTCACTGAGAAATGCCAAATTCTAACAGGTTCTGCTAAAGTAAATGCTGAATTAATGCCTATAACAATGGATCACAATTTCAAAATAAGGGATCAATCATTCAGGACAGACATGGAAGATGCTTTTGCAGCCAAAGAGTGTTGAACTTGAAATTCACTACTTGAGGGCAGTGGATATTCAGCGGCTGGGCATTTTCAAGCTAGATATTAATAGCTCTTTAGATATTATGGGAAACAAAGCAATAGGATTAATACAGATAGATGGTGCTGAGACAAAAGATCAGCTGATCTTGTTGAATGGTGGAGCAAGCATGAGAGGCTGAATGGTCTCATTCTGCTTTTATTTCCTACTTTTTTTTCAGCAGATGCTGATAACTTCCACCCAACTGAAGCTAAACCAACAAATCAAAAATCTTTCAGTTTCTCCCTTCCATTTTTAAGGGTGTGAAATTTCATGTTGTTGATTTATAGGTATGTTTCCTGAATGTTATGAGTATGAAAAGTGATGAGATATGTTGTCAGCAGTGGTATTTAGCACCATATACTTATCAATAACTTGCCAAAGATAGACTATTAGGTCACACTGGACATTATCACAACTGTCCAAACATAGTCCAAAGAGCTGATGAGCAGAGAGTGACCCTCCCTGAGGCAGAGGAGGAGAAAATTGCAATGTCAAACCATTTGGTAAAATTGAAGTCAATGAACGTCAAATGGGAAGTATTCCAAAACATGGTTCAAAGGAAAATGGCTGTGGTTGTAGAAGTCACTCAACCAAGCCCAAGTGCATCATTGCTGCTTGGACTGGTGGCCTAGCTTCAAGCATCATCAGTTGCTTTATCAATTACATTGTTACCATAATTAACTCAGAAGTAAAGGTTTGATACAATATGCTACTCTTCAGTAAAGAGTAGCTACATACAGAAAGACAGACCATTGTTAGGCATCAACTGATAAGTGGCAAATATAAATGTTGTCACACAAGCAAACTACTGGACACACTTTTGGAGATGATTCTTAAAGGTTCAAAGGTCCATTTATTATCAATGTATACAACTCTGAATTTCTTCTTCTCCAGATAGCCATGAAACCAAGAAAGAAAGGCCGCATGACCATTAATCCCCAAATCCCCCTCCACTGCATACAGTAAAAAAGTGAGAAACATCGAGCGAAAAACACAGAATACAAAAAAACCATAAGGTTGGGAAAAAAGTCAACAGTCCAAGTCTACATCCGAAATGCAGAAAACCTGGGAAACATTCTTTCTCTTCGTATCAGAGCGATCTGACTAGCGCTTTGAAAAGGCAATCGCCCCTTTCCATGAAGAGCAATCTCACCAGAGACCTTAGTGACAGGATTTATGAGCATTTGGAGAAGCATAGTATGATTAGGAATAGTTAACATGGCTTTGTCCAGGACAGGTCATGATTCAAGAGCCTGATTGACTTCTTTAAGGAAGTGACAAAACAAATTGATGAAACAAATTGGTGTACATGGATTTCATTAAAGCATTCGACAAGGTTTCCCATGATAGCCTCTTTTAGGAAGTCAAGAAGTCAAGTGGCATGGGACACAGGGAAAATTGGCAGAGAGCGATAATAAATGGAGCGTGTTCTGCCTGCAGGTCTGTAACGAGTGGTGCTGTACAGGGATCGATTCTGGGAATTTTACTAAATGATTTAGATGAGTAAGTGGAAGGGTAGGTTAGTAAAACCATAAGACATAGGAGCGGAATTAGCCCATTTGGCCAATCTCAGCCCAAACCTCCTGTCTTATCCCTGTATCCTCTTGTACCTTGACCAATCGCGAATCTATCAACCTCTGCCTTAAATATACATGCAGACTTGACCTCCACAGTTGGAGTTTCAGATAGTGATGAAGAAAGAAAACAGGCTAGCATTTTTCACTGTAATAAATAAACAATATTAGTAATCTTCAAGTACATTTATTGCATGGGCACAGAGGAAAGAAATAGCAAAATGAATATAATTCAGCCTGTTCTTGATATCTGATAAGCATTAAAGCACATCTTTTGTCTCTAGGGCCAGTTGCGTGGATTAACTGTAGAGAACACAGCAAGACAGCAGTTTTCCAGAAAGAGGATCACTAAGTTACATGATCAAATGGAACCAAATCTTCAGGTGAAATCTATAGTTAGTTAATCTCTGTAAACATGCTCCTAAAATGTCCATATTCTAAATTTGTAAGGATAAGGGTTAATCCAAGTTTGGACAGGGGTGGATATTATTCGGTGTGGTTCTGCAGCCTGAACCTCAACTCTGTCTCTGCTGAAGCATACACTGTGGCTTGAGTACTTGGACATCTATCCATGGCAATAGACATCGAGACATCAAAGATTCTTTGAAATCCCTTCTGTGCAGAGTATCATTAACTGGATATATATGGTAATTCAGGGAAAACACCCCTGAATTGCCATCCCAGGTATAAAGCCAAGTATCCACCATTGTAGTATCAACAATGTGAAATGATTATGTTCAAGATATATTCCACAGAAGTAGCAAAGTTAAAGATCTTCACAGGGATTCAGAATCAGAATCAGGTTTCATATCACCAGCATATATTGTGAAATTTGCTAACTTTGCAGCAGCAGTACAATGCAATACATGGTAAATATAAGAAGAAAAGCATTATAGTAAATATATATATATATATATAATAGTTAATTAAGAATAGTAGTGCAAAAACAGAAACAATAAAAAAGTGAGGTAGTATTCACGGGTTCAATGTCCATTTAGAAATCAGATGACAGATAGGAAGAAGCTGTTCCTGAATCACTGAGTGTGAGCCTTCAGGCTTCTGTACCTCCTTTCTAATGGTAACAATGAGAAGAGGGTATGTCCTAGGTGATGGGGACCCTTAATAATGGACATCACCTTCAACTTTTACTGTGCTTTCCAACAGGGTAAAGAAGACTTCTTGCAAAAACTGGAGTGTTTAATTAGTAAGAGTTTATCAGATATTAAGACAGTAATATTGTTGCTGGATCAGTGATAGTATGGTGGATGCTCCATTGTCAATAAGGGAGGCATTAACAAGTGGTATAGCAGTGAATTCCAATCACCAAAGAATGGGGAAAAGAAGAGCGATTTGAAATATAGCTATTGAAGAGGCGGTGTTGCTGCAGGCAGACAGCAGAATCAAGAATTAATTGACACATTCTTCAGGTGAGCTGGAAGCTTCATTGTTACTTGTGAAATATCTTGAGGTAAGTGATGGCTGCGTCTTTTGCTTTTGCTGTGCTATTATTTCCCTTCAGCTAACTGGAAAGCTGCAGTATTTTACAGAAACTGAGGGTCAACAAGCATTTTCTAGCAAGTGGAAGCAGTTATGGTAGTAAGAGTGCTACAGTTTATATTAGTATACTTCATTGTACAATGATAGCCATTCTGCTGAATGTAGGTTTACTGTATTTGTAACATATCTTAGTACTTAATTAGATAGTGCATATATCATGACTTGACACTTCATGCTCTGAACATGTCTATTTCTCATTCTTGTTTCCATGCTCCCTTGCATCCACATGTTGTTCTGTCCCAGATGATGACATCACTGTACTTGACAAGTGTGAAACTACATTAAAACTGACCTTACCATTTCAATACATGGCATCCCTCCTTTCCAGAGAAATGAACTTCAATGTTTTAGAACACATTCAATTCAGATTTCAGCGTTTCAATTCAACACGTATTCTCTGATTTGCATGATTATAACCAACACATTTTCTATTTCAACCTAATGATAATTCTGGAACTGAAAGCATCATTTTCAACTTACAACAGTTTTCATTATTTCAAAACACTCAACTTGAAGCTCTATTTCAATAAATAATTGTTAAACTTCAGAGGTTATTTTCTAACCCTTTGAAGTCTTTCTACTGGTTTCTCTTTGCTTTCAAAGTCTGGCAATGGCTTTTACTCACTGTGCACCTGAGCTTGTCCGTAACTGTCCATCATACTGTCCTCTTGTCCCTGTACTTCCTTGTCAAATCCTTGAATTTCCTCCTGTTTGTCAGAAGTCTCTCTTGTGTTGAACTTATTTTACGTGTGGTGTTTTTTGTATACTGCACTCCAGTTGGAGATTCAACTACCACTTGATTTCCTGTTTTCCTCACCACCCGGTGTGGTGTTGCGTTGAAAGATGTGGTGAATTTGTTCACTTTTTTTCTTGCTGGATAAGCACAGTGTCCCCAACTTTTACAGTAGACTCTTGCGCCCTTCTGTGATTGTCTGCATACAGCTTGCACCGTCCTTTTTGTTCTGGGTCCTGATCTGGTACTTCCAGTTCTGCTGTGTGTACCCCCTTGATGTCTGTGAACTTACCCCTCATTTTGCAGTTGTAGAGAAGTTCGGCAGGGCTTTTCCCTGTACTGGCATGTTCCACACATGTGTGCATAGTCACATACTTTCTCGGTTCACATTTCCAATAGGATCCCACCACCGAGCACATCTTTCCCTCCCCCACCAAGTTCTGCTTTCCACAGGGATTGCTCACTACACAAATCCTTTGTCCATTCGTCCCTCCCCACTGATCTCTTTCCTGGCATTTATCCTTGCAAGCAGAACAAGTGCTACACCTGCTGCTACACTGTCTCCCTCAATACCAGTCAGGGGCCCCAAACAGTCCTTCCAGATGAGGTGACACTTCACCTGTTGAGGGCTATTTATTGTATCCGGTGCTCCCAGCGTGACCTCCTATATATCGGTGAGACGCTTCATTGAGCACCTACACTCAGTCTGCCAGAAGAAGCAGTATCTTCCAGTGGCCACCCATTTTTAATTTCACGTCCCATTCCCATTCTGATATGTCTATCCACGGCCTCCTCTACTGTAAAGATGAAGCCACACTCAGGATGGAGGAACAACACCTTATACTCTGTCTGGGTAGCCTCCAACCTGATGGCAACATTGATTTCTGGAACTTCCGGTAATGGTCCCCCCGCCCCCTCCTTCACCATTCCCCATGAAGCGCCTTCAATAACTCCAAAAGACTGAAGTTGGGTAAAATACTAAAAGGCTTTTATTCGTTGTACAATACAACCTCCACGGTGAGTGTCTGCCCCTGGACTGAGGGGGGGGGCAGCAAGGCGAAATCACCTTTATACAGGATCTGTGGGAGGAGCCACAGGGGCAGTCAGCAGAGGGGCGTGTCCAGTTAACCCAGCTACAACATAAATATGGTTTACCACATTCACCCCTCCTTTTTTTAAAAGAGTCCCGCGGGGTGAAGTGACTGACAATATTTACAAGAAGTATATTTACAGGTTAAGTCTATCAGGCGGTCGAGTCCGTCGCTGTGATCTACGTAGCACCGGCGGTGATTGCATCAGCGACGGCGGTTGTGCTGGCTTCGGCCTGACTTGAGGTGCCAGCAAGTTAGGCGCTGTTAATCCCTCGTGCGTGTGCATCGCGCCCGGTATGGGAGTGTCGTGTGGTGTCTGTATAGGGTTTGGGGTGCATGGTGTCTTGTAGGTACATATATCGGTGGGTATGGGGTCAATAGTCACCACGGAGTATTCAGGGTAGGGGCCCGGTGCTCCTGCGGGCGCCAGGTCACGGATGGAGACTGTGTCCTCCCGCCCATCAGGTAAAACCACGTAGGCATACTGGGGGTTCGCATGAAGTAAGTGAACCTTCTCGACCATCGGGGAGTATTTATTGCTCCTCGCATGGTTCTGGAGCAGCACTGGCCCCAGGGACGTCAGCCAAGTTGGTAGGGTGGTCCCAGTGGTCGACTGTCTGGGAAAAGAAAAGAGCCGCTCATGAGGGGTGGTATTGGTGGCTGTGCAAAACGGGGAGCGGATGGAGTGGAGTGCCTCGGGAAGGACCTCCTGCCAGCGGGAGACCGGCAGTCCCTTTGACCTGAGGGCTAAGAGTGTGGCTTTCCACACTGTGCCATTCTCCTTCTCTACTTGTCCATTCCCCCGGGGATTATAGCTCGTGGTCCTACTAGTTGCAATACCCCTAGCCAGTAGGTATTGGCACAGCTCATCACTCATAAACGAGGACCCTCTGTCACTGTGGATATAGCATGGGTATCCGAACAGAGTGAAGAGCTTGCGCAGGGCTTTTATAATTGACGTGGTAGTGGTGTCGGGGCAGGGGATGGCGAAGGGGAATCGCGAGTACTCGTCGATAACGTTAAGAAAGTACACATTGCAGTCGGTAGAGGGAAGGGGGCCCTTAAAGTCAGCACTCAGTCGCTCAAAGGGGCGGGTGGCCTTGATGAGTGGTGCTTTTTCGGGTCGGTAGAAGTGCGGTTTGCACTCTGCGCAGACTTGGCAGTCCCTGGTCATCGTCCTGATCTCCTCAAGGGAGTAAGGCAGGTTCTGGGCTTTCACGAAGTGGAAAAGCCGGGTAACCCTCGGGTGGCAAAGATCTACATGTAGGGCATATAGCCGATTGATCTGTGCGCTGGCGCACGTTCCCCGGGATAGGGCATCGGCGGGCTCGTTGAGCTTCCCAGGCCTGTACATGATGTCGTAGTTGAAGGTGGAGAGTTCAATTCTCCACCTCAGAATTTTATCATTTTTGATTTTACCCCGCTGTTGGTTATTAAACATGAATGCGACTGAGTGCTGGTCAGTTAGCAGGGTGAACCTTTTGTCAGCGAGATAGTGCCTCCAGTGCCTAATAGCTTCCATTATGGCCTGGGCCTTTTTCTCCACCGCGGAGCGCTGAATTTCAGGGCCCTGAAGGGTACGGGAGAAGAACAATAGACAAGACAATAGGTGCAGGAGTAGGCCATTCGGCCCTTCGAGCCAGCACCACCATTCACTGTGATCATGGCTGATCATCCACTATCAGTATCCAGTTCCTGCCTTATCCCCATAACCTTTGATTCCACTATCTTTAAGAACTCTATCCACCTCTTTCTTGAAAGCATCCAGAGACTTTGCCTCCACAGCCTTCTGGGGCAGAGCATTCCATATATCCACCACTCTCTGGGTGAAAAAGTTTTTCCTCAACTCCGTTCTAAATGGCCTATCCTTAATTCTTAAACTGTGGCCGCTGGTTCTGGACTCACCCATCACGGGAACATGCTTCCTGCCTGCAGCGTGTCCAATCCTTTAATAATCTTAAATGTTTCAATAAGATCTCCTCTCAGCCTTCTAAATTCCAGAGTATACAAGCCCAGTGGCTCCAATCTTTTGACATATGACAGTCCCGCCATCCCGGGAATTAACCTTGTGAACCTACGCTGCACTCCCTCAATAGCAAGAATGTCCTTCCTCAAATTTGGAGACCAAAACTGCACACAGTACTCCAGGTGTGGTCTCACCAGGGCCCTGTACAGCTGCAGAAGGACCTCTTTGCTCTTATACTCAATTCCCCTTGTTATGAAGGCCAGCATGCCATTAGCTTTTTTCACTGCCTGCTGTACTTGCATGCTTGCTTTCAGTAACTGATGTACAAGAACACCTAGATCTCGTTGTGCTTCCACTTTTCCTAACTTGACTCCATTTAGATAATAATCTGCCTCCCGTTCTTACCACCAAAGTGGATAACCTCACATTTATCCACATTAAACTGCATCTGCCATACATCTGCCCACTCACCCAGCCTGTCCAAGTCACCCTGCATTCTCATAACATCCTCCTCATATTTCACACTGCCTCCCAGCTTTGTGTCATCGGCAAATTTGCTAATGTTACTTTTAATTCCCTCATCTAAATCATTAATATATATTGTAAACAACTGTGGTCCCATTAATGGCTACTCTTTGTTTTCTGTCAGCCAGTCAATTTTCAATCCATGTCAGTACTCTGCCCCCAATACCATGTCCCCTAATTTTGCCCACTAATCTCCTATGTGGGACTTTATCAAAGGCTTTCTGAAAGTCCAGGTACACTATCTCCACTGGCTCTCCCTTGTCCATTTTCATAGTTACATCCTCAAAAAATTCCAGAAGATTAGTCAAGCACTATTTCCCCTTCGTAAATCCTTGCTGACTCGGACCAATCCTGTTACTACTATCCAGATGTGTCGTAATTACATCTTTTATAATTGACTCCAGCATCTTTCCCACCACTGACGTCAGGCTAACCGGTCTATAATTCCTTGTTTTCCCTCTTCCTCCCTTCTTGAATAGAAGGACAACATTAGCCACCCTCCAATCCACAGGAACTGATCCTGAATCTATAGAACATTGGAAAATGATTACCAATGCGTCCACGATTTCTAAAGCCACCTCCTTAAGTACCCTGGGATGCAGACCATCAGGTCCTGGGGACTTATCAGCCAACAGCCTATCCAACACCAATTCCTGCCTAATATAAATTTCCTTCAATTCATCCATTACCCTTGGCCTTTTGGCCACTATTACATCTGCGAGATTGTTTGTGTCTTCCCTAGTGAAGACAGATCCAAAGTACCTGTTCAACTTGTCTGCCATTTCCTTGTTCCCCATAATAAATTCACCCGTTTCTGTCTTCAAGGGCCCAGTTTTGGTCTTAACGATTTTTTTTCCTTTTCACATACCTAAAGAAGCTTTTACTATCCTCCTTTATATTCTTGGCTAGTTTACCTTCGTACCTCATTTTTTCTCCGCGTATTGCCTTTTTAGTTACCTTCTGTTGCTCTTTAAAAGTTTCCCAATCCTCTGGCTTCCCAGTCGTCTTTACTATGTTATACTTCTTCTCTTTTATTTTTATGCTGTCCATTACTTCCCTTGTCAGCCACGGCCTCCCCTTACTCCCCTTAGGATCTTTCTTCCTCTTTGGAACAAACTGATCCTGCACCTTCTGCATTATTCCCAGAAACACTTGCCATTGCTGTTCCACTGTCATCCCTGCTAGGGTATTGTTCCATTGAACTTTGGCCAGCTCCTCCCTCATAGCACCATAGTTCCCTTTGTTCAACTGTAATACTGACACTTACGAGTTTCCCTTCTCCCTCTCAAACTGTAGATTAAAACTTATCATATTATGGTCACTACCTCCTAATGGCTCCTTTACCTCGAGGTCCCTGATCAAATCCGGTTCATTGCACAACACTAAATCCAGAATTGCGTTCTCTCTGGTAGGCTCCAGTACAAGCTGTTCTAAGAATCCATCTCAGAGGCACTCCACAAACTCCCTTTCTTGGGGTTGAGCACCAACCTGATTCCTCCAGTCTACCTGCATGTTGAAATCCCCCATAACAACTGTAGCATTACCTTTATGACATGCCAATTTTAACTCTTGATTCAACTTACACCCTACATCCAGACTACTGTTTGGGGGCCTGTAGATAACTCCCATTAGGGTCTTTCTACCCTTAGAATTTCTCAGTTCTATTCATACTGACTCTACATCTCCTGATTCTATGTCCCCCCTCGCAAGGGACAGAATATCATTCCTCACCAACAGAGCCACCCCACCCCCTCTGCCCATCAGTCTGTCCTTTCAATAGGACTTACACCTTTGAATATTTATTTCCCAGGCCCTGTCCACTTGAAGCCATGTCTCTGTTATTCCCACAACATCATACTTACCAATTTCCAACTGTGTCTCAAGCTCATCCACTTTATTTCTTATACTCCATGCATTCATATACAATACTTTCAATTCATTACTCCCCTCACCTCCCATACCAATTCCTATTTCACTCGGCCATACTGTACGATCCCTTCTCGAGCTTTCTGCTCTGTTGATTCTGCTGTCTTTCTTAACTATTCTTATTCTCACTTTCCCTTTATCTCCATCCTTATGTTTCCAGTTCGTCCCCCCCCCCCCACTACTTAGTTTAAACACACCGGTGTTGCAGAAGCAAACCTACCTGCCAGAATGCTGGTGCCCCGCTTATTAAGGTGCAACCCGTCCCTTTTGTACAATTCATCCTTACCCCGAAACATACCCCAGTGGTCCAAGAATGTAAATCCTTGCTTCCTGCACCATTTCCTCAGCCACACATTCAGATCCATTATCTCCCTGTTCCTGCCCTCTTCAGCACGAGGAACCGGAAGCAAACCGGAGATAACCACCCTGGAAGTCCTGCTTTTCAGCATTCTTCCGAGTTCTCTGAAGTCACGCTGTAGAATGTCTTTCCTCTTCTTCCCCACGTCATTTGTCCCGACATGCACCACCACTTCCGGATGTTCACCTTCACTCTTGAGGATTCTCTGCAATTGGTCCATGACGTCCTGGATCCCGGCACCAGGGAGGCAACATACCATCCTTAAATCCCGCCTGTTGCCGCAGAAACCTCTTTCTGTACCTCTCACTGGAACACCACTAGTCTTCCCGCCTGGTTGAGGGTAGCAGCCAGTGCAAAGTCGGAGGCGTCACTCTCTACTTGGAAGGGACTGGCCTCATCCACCACACGCATTGCGCTTTGGCAATGTCCCCTTTTATGCGGCTGAAGGCTGCGCGGGCCTTGGCTGAGAGGGGGAATGTGGTGGACTTGACCAGGGGCGGGCCTTGTCTGCATAGTTAGAGACCCATTGGGCGTAATATGAAAAGAAGCCCAGGCACCTTTTGAGGGTTCTGAGGGTGTTGGGAAGAGGGAGTTCCAACAGGGGGTGCATACGGTCGGGGTCAGGTCCAATGACTCCATTCTCCACGACACACCCAAGTATAGCAAGCCGGGTGGTCCCGAATACACACTTGTCCTTGTTATAGGTGAGATTGAAAGCTTTGGCGACTTGGAGAAATTTTTGGAGGTTGTTGTCATGATCCTGCTGGTTGTGACCGCAGATGGTGATATTATCCAGATATGGGAACGTGGCCTTCAGTTGGCACTGGTCTACCATCCGGTACATTGCCCTCTGGAAGACAGATACACCATTCCTTACACCAAAGGGGACGCGCAGGAATTGATAAAGCCTTCCGTCCGCCTCGAAGGCGGTGTAAGGGTGGTCCTTCCGGCGGATGGGGAGCTGGTGGTAAGCGGATTTTAGGTCAATGGTTGAGTACACCTTATACCGTGCTATCTAATTAACCATATCCGCAAGATAGAGGGTACGCGTCGAGCTGCGTGAACCTATTGATGGTCTGGCTATATAGTCCACGAACATCCTATTTTTCTCCCCGTTCCGAACAACGACCACCTGTGCCCTCCAAGGACTTGTGTTTGCCTCAATGACCCCCTCCCTGAGCAGCCGCTGCACCTCCGACTTACTGAAGGCTCTGTCCCCTGCGCTGTACCTCCTGCTTTTAGTTGCCACAGGTTTAGTGTCGGGGATCAGATTGGCGAACAGCGGTGGGGGAGGGATCTTGAGGGTGGAGAGGCAGCAAGTGGCATTGGTGGTGCGGCAGTTGGCATGATGTTGGGTGGGATGTGCGGGTCGGTGTGTGTGGTCAGTAGCGGGGTATGTGATGTATCCTTACAAAACTGGGGATTTACGACAGTAATTGTTGCGAGGGGCCCATCATACTTCATTGCCACGCTTTTCAGGTGGCTCTGGAAGTCGAGCCCCAATAGCACAGGGGCACACAGTTGAGGTATGACCAGTAACATAAAGTCCCGATATTCTGTGCCCTGCACCACTAGTGTCGCTACACAACCCCCCCCCCCCCGGATGTCTGTTGTATGCGACCCGGAGGCCATGGTGACCCTCTGACTTACCGGTCGTATCACGACTCCATAATGCTGCACCGTGGCCGGGTGGATAAAACTCTCCGTGCTGCCCGTGTCAAACAGGCAGCTTGTCCTGCGCCCCTCCACCAGGATGTCCATCATTGACCTTGCCAGCTGGTGGGCGCTTTGGTCGAGGGTCACGGAAGCCAGGGTGGGGTCGCTGTCTTGGTCCGGCGCGGTGGGGTGGCCCGTGAGCACCCGTTGGTCATAGGCGGTGGGAGGGGGCGCTGACCAAGATGGCCGCCCCCATGTCTCGCACGTGGTGGCGGTGTGCAGGGAAGATGGCGACCCCCACGTCTCTCACATGGTGGTGGCAGTGTGCAGGGAAGATGGCGGCCCCCATGTCTCGCAGGTGGTGGCGGCGTGCAGGGAAGATGGCAACCCCCACGTCTCTCACGCAGCGCTGCTCGATCCCGCTCGCAGTTTGGACTTACAGACCTTGGCGAAGTGGCCCTTCTTTCCGCAGCTGGAGCAGGTAGCTTGTCGGGCCGCGCAGCGTTTCCGGGGGTGCTTCTCCAGTCCGCAGAAGTAGCACTTCACGGACTCGCGACTGGCGGCAGCCGAGGTCGATTCGCTGGCAGGTTGCGGGGTCTGCGGCACCCACGAGGCCATCGGGGGATCGCGTGCCTGGAGAGCCTCGGAGTTATGCAGAACGGCCTCCAACGTATCAGCCAGCTCCATCGCCGAACTTAGGGTAAGATCGGCTTTTTCCAGCAGCCGCTGGCGCACGTACACTGACCTGGTCTCCGTGACGAAGGCGTCTCTCACTAGGAGTTCTGCATGCTGTGCTGCCGTCAGCTCCTGGCAATTGCAGGCCCGCACGAGTGTCTGTAGGGCTTGGATGAACTCAGCATTTGATTCCCTGGGCTGTTGTTGCCGTGTCGCTAAGCGATGCCGAGCATGGACACTGTTTATCGGCAGCAGGTATTGTCCTTTGAGGGCGCTCATCGTGCCGTCGTAGTTCGGCTGGTCTCTGATCAGCGAATAAACCCGTGGACTGACCTGGAGAGTAGAACTCTGCGCTTCGCTATGGGGTCGGTCGCTTTAATCTCCTTTAGGTACGCTTCGAAGCAAGCCAGCCAGAATTCAAAAGCGTTTCCAGTTTCGGGCATTTGTGGATTGAGATCTAACTTGTCGGGTCTCATGTTGTTCCATGCTTTAAAATTTACAGCGAATAAAATTGAAGCACCTTCAATAACCCCAAAAGACTGAAATTGGGTAAAATACAGAAAGGATTTTATTCGCTGTACAATACGACCTCCATGGTGAGTGTCTGCCCCCGGACTGAGGGGGAGGGGCAAGGCAAACACCTTTATACAGGAGCATTCAGCAGAGGGATGTGTCCAGTTAACCCAGTTACAACATATATATGGTTTACCACACCCCAACCCTTTTTCCCTCTTTCACTTTATCTCCTTGCCTGCCCATCGCCTCCCTGTAGTGCTCCTCCTCGCCTTTACTTTCTTCAATGGCCTTCTGTTCTCTGCTGTCGGATTCCCCCTTCTCCAGTTCTGTATCTCTTTCATCAATCAACTTCCCAGCTCTTTACTTTACCCCTCCCCTCCTGGTTTACCTATCAACTGTTGTTTCTCTCTCCCTTCCCTCCACCTTTTAAATCTACTCATCTTTTCTCCCCTCCAGTCCTGCCGAAGGGACGCGGCCCAAAACGTCAACTGGACTTTTTTTCCATAGATGCTGCCTGGCCTGTTGAGTTCTTCCAGCATTTTGTTGTTGTATTGCTTGAACAATCGTAACCCTTTTCATCAGTGATGGATTTCGGCGCTCCACTTCACCATTTGCCTGAGCTACTTTGGCGTTGTTCTCAGGTGTTTGATTCCATTACTCACAATATTCCTTGAACTGTTCAGAACAGAATTGAGGTCCATTATCTGACTTGATAGATACCAGCACTCCATGTCTACTGAAAATGTTCTCCAAACTGTCAATAACTCTCTCTCCACTTGTTGACAGACAAAATTTCATATTCATAAAATCGGCTGTAATAATCAATTACTACTAGAATGGAATGGCTCGTTGGTATTGAAATCAACAGCTACCTCCTGCCAAGGACAATCGGTAACAGTGGCAGTTTCAGTGGTTCAGGAGGGTCGGGTCTATATACAGTATGACAGCCGTGGCAAGTTTTGCAGTATTTCTCAGTTGCTTTATCCATACCAGGCCACCAAACCTTGGTTCTGAGATAAGGTTTTGTTCCGACTATTGCCAAGTGTCTTTCATGAGCCAGAACGAGTGCCCATGTGTGCAGGACTTTTGGTAGCACAATCTGTGTCTCTCTGAGGATAAGATGACCCACTACACTCAGCTCATTTGCAATGGGTGCATATGCCTTACAGTTCTCAAAGTGTCTATTCATGATGGCTTTACACACGTTGTGCAGCTCTGGACCTGCGGTTGATGCTCTCCCTACCTCTCGTGTTGTCGGGGCTTTAGGCATAAGACTCACAGCTATAAACCTGACATATTCTTCTGAATCATGCTTGTGTCCCTCTTTTTCAGTGGTCTTCCCAGTAGCCTTAACAGTAGGTCTACAAGGTTCTGTTTTCCAGGCATGCCTATGACTCTGCTGTCATATATTCGTAATCTCAAGACCCTCCACTCTGTATGTGTGCACGGTTTAGATCTTGGACTGTAAATCATCTCCAAAGATTTGTGATCTGTGATCAGGTCAAATTTTCTCCCATACAAATAAGGATGAAGTCATTCACAGGCCCATACAAGTGCTAATGCTTCTCTCTCTGTTGTGAGTATTTTCGTTCGTACTGCTCACACAGTAGACAGCAGTACCATTTCTTCATTTTGTTTTTGTATGAGTACAGCCCCCAGTCCAATTGGACTGGCATCTGCAATTTCTTTAGTTGGTGCATCCTTATCACAATAGGCCAATATACCTGCTCTTGCTAGCTCCTCTTTTATGATATTGAATGCTTGTCTTTGTTCTTCTCCAAACTTGAACTGGGTGTCCTTCCTCTCAGTGGTTCTGACAAAGTTGCAAACTGTGGTATGAATCTGCTGCTGTATCCAACAAGACCTAGGAAACTCCTCACTTCCTCATGAACTCTTTCCTCAGTTGGTCTGATGCCTTTCTGTGAGAAAAGAATTCCCATGAAAGCTAACAACAGGAATTCTGCAGATGCTGGAAATTCAAGCAACACACATCAAAGTAGCTGGTGAACGCAGCAGGCCATGACGAAGGGTCTCAGCCTGAAACGTCGACTGCACCTCTTCCTACAGATGCTGCCTGGTCTGCTGCGTTCACCAGCAACTTTGATGTGTGTTCCAATGAAAGCTAGTCTGTCTACATTGAACTAAAATTTCTCCAGGTTCAGCATCAGTCTACACTCTACGGGTGTCTTTAAGACAGCATGCAGTCTCATCATGCAGTTTTTGGTTAGGTGCACGTGCAATTACATCATCTGAGATGCTCTCAACTCCTTCAATTCCAGCTAATTGTAGCATTTTCTTTCATTTGTATCAGTAGACTTACTTTTTCCATCTGTCTTTTTGCCATGTGTTGTGTCCTTATGGTGTGAAACACAGTGCACACTCTCTGGCTGGCTCCCTTGGAGTGACATGGCTGACAACTGTTCCTGTACCTGATCACATTGTGCCAGTATTTCCAATGTGCAGGCAAGTGTTAGATCTTACATATACTTCAGTAGGTTTTTCTGCAATATAGACTGAGTTACATTTTCCAACTATGACATCCCTGATTTGTTTGTCTGTGTCAATTAGAAAATTAAAGTCTTTTGCTGCCTGCTGAAGACAAGCAGAACCATCTCACCTTGTTTTTGGAAGCTGATGAAAATGCTGCTGGGCCAACGTAGTGTTGATCTGGGGAACAGTTGCATCATCTGTTGTGTTATCGTCCACTATCGGTCCTTTACCATCAACATAAAATTCAAGTAAGTTGAGCCACCGTGTCCATCTAGGACCAAGTGTTGCTGGCTCCATAAAATATTGGAAGAGTTGGATCCTGGATTTCTCCATTCTCATCAACTAACATTAAACTTACTCTCAAACCTCATATCCCTTGTCATCATTGTTGGGTATTTGCAAGCTATCTGAGTAATTAATTAGTGCATGAATCATGTCTCGACGGTTCATGCTCTGAATGTGTCTTTACTTCTTATTCTCGCTTCCATGCTCCCTTACATCACATGTTGTTCTGTCCCAGACTGATGACATCATCCCCGTGCTTGACCAGTGTCAAACTACATTAACTAGCCTTACCATTTCAATACATGACAGTAGGCATCTTCACGTAGATAATCTATACCTATTATAAAGGCATTGTTTCATCTATGAATCTCGATTAAAAAGCAAATAGAAATTCAAATGTGTACAGAGGACTACCAATTGCTCAATAAGCTATGCATTTAACAGGAGGTTTTCTGAGATAGCCTGATTTAGTATATGCTTGGAAGAATTATTACTCTAAAAATATTTTCATATACTCTTTAGTCTAAGGATCTAAAACAAAGTAGCTGGTGCCTCTTTTGTTTCAGTTTGAGGATTGCCATTAATTTGCACCAGTCCAGGAACTGCCTGTTTTGTTTCTGTTTGTGAAGGGTTTGAGAATATGGAATTTTTATTAAGACTTAGGGCCACTTATAAATCTGACCAATGGGAACACAAGTGATAAGTCGATTACTATTGAGGTAAATATTGATAATTTCATCATCATGTCTCCTGTTTTCTTTCAACTTTTCAATAAAACCATATCTCTGGTTCAAAGCATTTGTTACTTATAGTAAATAAGCCTCATGAATCTTCTGTTTAAGATATTCACTCTATTCACTGTCAGCTTATCTAATATTGCATCCTATCCCCCTTCCTCCAACATTCTTTGAGTCAGATAAAGTCAAAGCAAAGTGTATTATCAGAGTACATACATATAACACTGAGATTCTTTTTTTTTCTCCAGGCATACTTAGCGAAGTTGTAGGACAGTAACTGTAAACAGGAAGAAATTGTGCAAATGAAGATATAAATAAATAGCAACAAATAATGAGCATGAAATAACAAGATAAAAGAGTCCTTAAATGTGTGTAGTTATCCTCCCCTTCTGAGCTAGTGACACCCAGGAATTTAAAGGTACTGACCCACTACACCTCTGATCCTCCAACCTCTCATGACTCATGGACCTCTGGTTTTCCTCTGCTAAAGTCTACAATCAATTCCTTGGTCTTATTGACACTGAGTGAGAAGATTTGCAATTACTCCACTCAGCCAAATTTTCAATCTCCCTCCTGTATGCTGATTCATCACCACCTTTGATACAGCCCACAACAGTGGTGTCATCAGCAAACTCATATATGGTGCTAGAGCTGTACTTAGCCACACAGTCATAGGTGTAAAGCGAGTAGAGCAGGGGTCTAAATATTCATCCCTGAAGTGCTCCTGCAGGAGATTGTGGATAGATGTTTTTGCCCATTCGGACTGACTGGAGTCGGCAAGTGAGAAAATCTAAGATCCAATTGCCCAGGGAGTGGGGTGGTGAGGGGTATTGAGGCCAGGTCTTGGAGTTTATTGATTAGTTTTGAGGGGATAATAGTGTTAAATGCTGAGCTGTGATCATTAACGAACACCTTGATGCATGCATCTTTATTGTCCATGGTCCAGATGTTCCAGGGTCGGGTGAAGTAAGCAACAGGTCTATAGCAGATGCTTCAGCGGGCAAATTGGAGCAGATCCAAGTCGCCACTCAGATGGGCGCTGATGTGCTTCATATGTAAGTGCCACTGTGCGACAGTCATTTAGACAGGTTACTTCGCTCTCCTTGGGCACCGGTACAATTAAAGCCTGCTTGAAGCAGGTGGGTATTACACACAGCCAGAGTGAGAGGTTGAAGTTATTCATGAATACACCAGCCAGTTGGTCAGCACAGGTTTCAGTACTCTGTCTGGCCCTTGGATTCATTCTCTTGAAGGCAGTTCACATATAATCTTCTGATATTAAGACCAAAGGATCATCAGGAGACATGGGGGAGTGTGATGGTTTGTCATTGTTCTGGTGATCACAGCGAGCATCAAAGGCACTGAGCCCATCGAGAAGCGAAGCTCTGCTGACCCCTGTGTCGCAAGATTTAACATAGTAGGAGGTTATGGCGTTCAAACCCTGCCACAACTGTCAAGCATTCCTCGTTGATCCAGTCTAGTCTGGAAGCCCCACTTCTCCCATGAGATGGCTTTCCAGAGATCATTCCATACCTCTTGTAGCATTCATGATCTCCAGGCTTAGATGCCTCTGATCCGGCCCTCAGTAGGTTCCGGATTCCATTGTTCATCCAGTGCTTCTGATTGGGGAAAATCCTAAAGGATTTCATAGGGACACACTCATCCACAGTTATAACAACCCTGGTGTAGTCTTTCAAGTCCTCAGCTGTGCTCTTGACCACGGCACAATCCACTGACTCAAGGCAATCCTGTAACCGCTCCTACGACCTCCTGTTAGTTGTCTTGATCTCTGGAGCCTTGCTGTTTTGGCTCTGTCTGTATGCAGATAGTAGGAGTACAACCAAATGATCCAACTTGTCAAAATGCGGTTCTCAGGCAAAAACAATGGGCATTCCTTATCATGGTGTAGCACTAGTCTAGTGTGTTAGTTCACTCATTCACCTGGTTACATACTGGTGATAATTGGACGGTGTTTTTTTTTTCCAAAGTGGCCTGTAGTTTAAAATATGTCGGGGTGGGCTGTTTCTTGTTTACAGCTAACATAGTGCAGTTTTGTGAGTGCTTGCTGATTCCAGCCGTTGGTGATACATGGCCTGCAGTCAACATCACTGACACCTCCCTAGGCAAAGAGGCTCATCTACATTTAATCATCAGTTGTTCTAAGTCAGGGGAACAAGAAGTTGAGGTAACCCCAGCATCTGTGCACCAATGAGATTTAACTAAACAGCACACACTGCTACCCTTTTTCTTACCAGAGTTCGCTGTTAGATAAAGTATCCTTCTCCAAAATTTCTGGTAGACATTTTCAAGGCCAGGTCTCAATGGTTTTCTCTAATTGCCTTAAACTCCCACCTTCAATCTTTGTTATCTTTATGATAAAGGTAAGCCCACAGTACAGTTAGATAATGAGTTCTGCAATGTTGGCCAATAGACAATGGTGTAGGTTGTGGATTGTCAAGGCTGAAGGGTGGAATTTGAGAATGATCTTCCTAGGTCGCAGAGAAATGGGTTTGAGGTTCAGCACATTAGATGAGCACAAAGCTTAGTATTGCCCTATGTATATTTAAGTTTTTCTAGAAAAGGAAGTAGGATTGATGTGGTAGATATAGAAATGAAACACAGGACTAATACGTGACAATATGAGTTCAGCAAAGAGAGAAAGGCCCTGCTTATGGGGGAGAAAAACATAAATTTATATAACATAAATTCAGCTACTGGGAGAAGATATGCAAAGCAAAATTGGTAGCATATAGAAGAAATGCTAAAGAGAAAACATAAGGATTAACAGAAAAGAAACAAAATCAGAACAGAAGATGACGGAAAGCTTGTGATGCATGGGATATTAGAACTATATATTTGTGTGGACTGAGTGGATGTGACAGTTCCAGAATGTTGTAACGCATTCTGTCATCCAGCTGAGAAAACTGATGAGAAATAAATCCATGCCATTTATGCTTGAAGCAATAATAGTGTTGAAATCAATTCGACAAGTGAGCCAAAGAATGGCAGATAGAATTTAACTCGGACAACTGTGAAGTTTTGCACTTTGATAAGCTAAACCAGTGCAGGTCTTTTACAGTAAATGATAGAGCCATGGAGAGTGTTGTGGAACAGGGAGACCCAGGGGTACAGGTATACAGTGCTCTGAAAACAGAGACACACTTAGACAGGCTAGTGAAGAAGACATTTAACATGCTTGTCATCTTCAGTCTTCAGACACACATAGACAGGCTGGTGAAGAAGATATTTGGCATGTTTGTCATCATCAGTCAAGGCATTGAGTACAAGGAGTTGGGATGTCAGGGTGCAATTGCACATGTTGCTGGTGAGAGCACACTAGTAGTACTGTGTGCAATTATGGTTGAACTGCTTCGGAAGGATTCCATTAAATTGGAAAGGGTGCAGAAACGATTGACAGGAATGTATCTGGAACTGGATAACTTGAGTTATAAGGTGAGGTGAGATAGACTGGAACTTTTTTCTCTCTGGTGAGTAGAATGTTGAAGTGTGCCTTATCTAGGTGCATAAGAGGCATATCTAGTGATGAGAGGCATAGCTAAAGTGAATGCTCATTTTCCCAGGATGGGGGAGTCTAAAGGTTTGGGGGGCGGTACTGGTTTAAGGTAAGATGGGAAAGATTTATCCCAGAATGTGGTGAATATATGGAGCAAGTTGCCAGAGAACACTGTAGAAATGGTACAATTCCAATATTTAAACCTTTGCCCACAGTCACACCTCAACACTGTGTTAAAGTTTCCTAATAACAGACATCCCACCCTGCAAAAATTCATTTCAGGAAGATAGCACCATCAATTTACAGGAGATTCCTGGAACTTCCTGGAGAGGTGGGATGTCTTCAATAGAGTAGCTCCTTAACAGCTAGCCAGCTAATTTAAATAACGTTAGCTATGCTAATGAACAAATGACACCGGTTAAACTCACCTCAGCATGTCTTTTACGGTCTTAACCCACCATGGGCAATAGAAAAGTCGCTGTTGCAAACAGTGCAGGGAGCAACACTGTCATTATTTTTGACCCCTATTAGGCAGGGTTACACTTTAGTGTAGTCTGGGGTGACGTACGTTTTATATTTTCTTTTTTTTGGAACACTCTGCCACTGACTTTTTTGGATCCCTCTCCCCTTCTCGAAAAAATCAATTTCCGGGACATTGTATAAAATTTGCAGGCATCAGGGAGCCACTATTAATATGCGGGAGACTCCCGGAACCTCCGGGAGAGGTGGGTTGTAGGTATTAGACATAATTTGAAATTCTGAACAAATATTGCACTTTGAGGCATTTTGCTTAAACCTGGACATCATCCTTGACCAGAGACAAGTTCAGATTCTGCAAATACAAAAGCCTCCATGTCAGTATAACTAATCTGTGTTAGATCTGCATGCAACATGGATGGTACTGTAAATAGTCGTTCTTTGAATATCAGATTACCTTCTAAAGATAATTCATCACAAAAATCTAAGCGTAGGTGGAGATGTACAGGCTTTTCTAACCGATGTTGAATAACAAGAAGCATTCTTTTCTGAATTGGAGCATCTGCAGCTGTGTGATATACAGTAGCTGTTCATAATGTGTATTTCCAACTGATAGCATTTCACATGATTGCTTAATCTAAACACATACTAATTTCTGGCAGATTTTGTATGCCATACTCTGTATATCTCTCAATACCATTCTCCATTTTTCATTTTGCGTTTTCAAAGAAGTCTTAGCAGCTCTCTTAGATGGAATGTTTGATGATTTAAAACAATTGTTTCCAACATTCCATTTCAGTTTCAACATTCACTAATTTTTATCTACAAGTAGTTCATTACTGTCACAGGATTTTCTTGAAGTTTTTTATTTTCATCTGATTTTCTGTAAATAACCCCGAATAATGAGTGGTCGATATTATTCTTGCTCCAACTCTAAACTGAGATTCTAAAATGTCATTTTCCTTAAAATTGTAGGATAGAAATTGGTGGATAAATAACTACTTCTTTAAGTCTTTTGGTGCTATTTTTCAGTTTCTTTCTTTCAACATTTTTTCTTTGCTCACTGAATCACTTTTCTGTACTTGATTGATGAGTGAAAGGCTTACTCAGACATTGAGCAAGTCCCAACAAACATTGAATCCCTGCCACCTCTGTTGATGTTGGCATCTCCCAAATTCCTTTATCTTTGGCTGGATCTACAAAAAATAAAAACCCTTGGCAACATTTCCCAAAAGAACAATTTCTTATCTCTGAAGTTTCACTTAATTTTTATTTAATACAATTCCATGCTAGCGTTAGAAGAAATATCTAAATATTTACCATGGCCCACATTTCTTTTTCCAGATTTTCTCCAAAACATCAGCAATGACTATTATCCCCTGAAGCTTCCAGCTCCTTAGGTATTTACTCATGAAAAACATCTAATTTAGAACTAATCCTGAATGCATATTCTTCAAGCAGTGCTTCACAAAATGTGCATGGAATGTAGTTAAATAACATCTAAGCTTATGAACCAAAGTCCATTTTGAACATCTACATACATAAAAAAATACCATACAGACATGTAACTATATTTTCTAACATTGTTATTGAATGTATATTCTTGAAACCTTTAAAAATCTTTTAATAACTTCAGGATCTAGGCAAAGAGATTCATTCGTCTTAGATATCACTACAGTTAAATTTATCCATTCAGTAACTATTATTACTAGAACACTAATACATTGTCTATCCAAACTATCTAATATTCATTTCAGTCTAACCCTTGAAGCCACTTGCAACTGACAGGATAAACGTTGCATCTGATTTACACTTTCATCAAGCATGATGTGATAATCTTTATAAATTGACCAATTCAGCATCAAGCACCTGTAGTATTTCTGAAATAATTAGTTAGATACAGTGTTTGATTATAATAGCCATGCATATATCAATAACTACAGCAGATGGTGTTCCATTAATTACAGTATTACACTGAACGTAGAATGGTGCAGCACATTACATGTTGCACTGGCCCATTAATCCACTCCAGGATCAATCTAGCCTTTCCCTCTCACATTGTCCACTATTTTTGTTTCATCTATGTCCTTCTCTAAGAGTCTCAAATGCCCAGCTGTTACTGCCACACTCGGCAATGAGCTCCATGTGCTTCCCACAAACAGATCTTCCTCTGATATCCCCCCCTATACTTCCCTCCAATCACTTTAAAATTATGCCCTCCTATATTTGCAATTCCTGCCCTAGGAAAAAGAAACACTCACAACACATTGGAGGAACTCAGCAGGTCGGGCAGCATCCGTGGAAATGATCAGTCAACATTTCGGGCCGGAACCCTTCGTCAGGACTGAAACATTGACTGATCGTTTCCATGGATGCTGTCCGACTTCCTGAGTTCCTCCAGCGTGTTGTGAGTGTTGCCTGGACCCCAGCATCTGCTGAGTATTTTGTGTCTAGGAAAACGTGCTGACTATCCACTCTATCTGTGCCTCTTATCATTTCATACACTTTTATCTTTTTCCACTACTTTTTATTGATTCCTTTATAGAAGAATAGAGCTCAAGAGAATACATATTATAAAAAAGAAAAAATATAATAATACCAGATACAGTATGTTGAATCACATTAATGAACTCCTTACTCTATATTCATATGGATTAGATTATATTATATTAGAATATAAACAATTTTGTTTAGAAAAAGGATCTACACCCACTACCAAAGTCGAAGCTATTTGGGGAAAAAAAGAAAAATTTATCAGATAATAAAATATACTATTAACCAACTTCTGTAATTTAACAAGTCAAAGATTATGAAAATAATTTAAAAATGGTTCCCACAAATTTTGAAAATCTTGGTTAGATTCAGAAGTTGAACAACAAATCTTTTCTAAATTTAGGCATGCCATAACATCCCGTAACCACCGAGCATGATTGGGCGGAACAGCATCCTACCATTTTAACAAAAGCGCCCTTCTATCCATAAGAGAGATAAAAGCCAGAATGTGCAGATCAGATGTCTTCAAAATGATATCTTTCCTTCCAACAATACCAAATAGGGCAGTCAAAGGATTAGGCTTAAAATTTACTTTAAAGAGTACAGAAAAAGTTTGGAATACTTCCTTCCAATATTTTCCAAGGCTTGGACATGTCCAAAACATATGAATAAGTGAAGCTTCTCCATTGTTACACCTAGCTCAGTAGGGAGATATATCCCTATAAAAACAAGATAACTTATCCTTGATCATATAAGCCCTATGAACCACTTTAATTTATAGGAGGGAATGACGAGCACATAGCAATGAAGTATTTACCAATTTAAAAATCTCATTCCAAGTTTCTTCAGAAATTGAGGTCTGTAAATCTTGATCCCAAAGATTTTTAATCTTGTCTAAAGAATCATTTCTCATTCCCAACAGCATATCATAAATATTGAATATTGAACCTTTATAGAATGGTTTCATATTAAGAATTTCATTTAATATGTTTTTATCAGGTCTATTAGGAAATGTATACAACTGAGATCGCAGAAAATCTCTAATTTGTAAGTACCGAAAAAAATGGGTTTTTGGTAAACTATATTTAGTTGACAGCTGTTCAAACGAAGAAAGATACGTTTTTATCAAGTTTCTTTTCACCTCTTTCACTCCAAAGAGTAAAATCTAGGCTTTTTCAACTTTTCCTCATGAGACATGTCTTCTAATACAGGCAGCATCCTGGTAAGTCTCCTCTGTACCATAAGACCATAAGATATAGGAACAGAACTAGGCTATTTGGCCCATCGAGTCTGCTCCACAATTTCATCATGGCTGATCCAATTTTTCTCTTAGCCCCAATCTCCTGCCTTCTCCCTATATCCCTTCATGCCCTGACAAATAAAGAATCTAAAGTTTCAACATCCTTCGCATGATGTGGTGACCAGAACTAAATAAAAAACTCCAAGTGTCATCTAGCCAGGGTTTTATAGTGCTGCACCATTACCTTGCAGCTCTTGATCTAAATCCCCTATCTAAAGAAGGACAGCATATCATACAGCTTCTTAACCATCCAATCGACTTGCATAGCAACTTTGGAGGATCAATGGATGTGAAACTCAAGACCTCTCTGTACCTCAACTCTAGCAAGAATCATGCCATTAACCTGGTATTTTGCTTCAATTTCAAACTTCCTGAGTACTTAGATAGGGCGAGAATTCAAAATGCAGAGATGCAAAGGGACTTGGGAGTCCTTGTGCAGGATACCCTAAAGGTTAATCTGCAGGTTGAGTCGGTGGCGAAGAAAGAGAATGCAATGTTGGCATTCATTTCTAGAGGTATAGAATATAGGATCAGGGATGTGATGTTGAGGCTCTATAAGGCACTCATGAGACCTCACTTGCAGTATTGTGTGCAGTTTGAGCTCCTTATTTTAGAAAGGAGAAGATTCATGAGAATGATTCCAGGAATGAAAGGGTTACCATATGAGGAACGTCTGGCAGCACTTGGAATTCAGGAGAATGAGGGGGGATCTCATGGAAACATTCCGAATGTTAAAAGGCCTGAACAGATTAGACATGACAGATCTGACAAGTAGGTCATGACCATCATGACTTACCATTTATTTCCCATGGTAGGGGAGTCTAGGACAATAAGGCATGGCTCCAGGATTGAAGGACGTCTATTTAGAACAGAGATGCGGAGAAATTACTTTAATCACAGGGTAATAAATTTGTGAAATTTGTTGCCACATGTGGCTGTGGAGTTCATGAGGCATGACCTGCCCCTCAGAAAGCTATGCTGACTATCCCAAATCAGACTATGCTTCTCCAAATGCACATAAATCCTATCTCTAAGAATCCTCTCCAGTAGTTTGCCCACCAATGATATAAGTCTCACTGGTCTATAATTCCCAGGATTATCTCTGTTAGTTTTCTTGAACAAAAGAATAACATTTGCTATCCTGCCATCTTCTGGTAATTTGCCTGTGGCCAGTGATGAAGCAAAGATCATCGCCATTGGTGCTGTAATCTCTTTCCATGCTTATTAATCTGTGCTATATATTGCCCAGTACTGTGTTCTTATCTATCCTAATGTTTTTCAAAATTCCAGCACATCCTCTTCCTTAATATTGATATGTTTCAGTGCATTTTCTTATTCTACATTAACTTCACATTCATCAATGCCCTTTTAACTGGTGAATACTGAAGCAAAGTATTCAATAAGAACCTCCCCTACCTCCTCTGACTCCAGGCACATTTCCTTTTTTATCCCTGATAGGCTCTACCCTCAATTTAGTCATCTTCCTGTTGAGGAATACTCCTCGCAAAGTCCTTCTCATATCCCTTTCTAGCTTTCGTGTGTCCCTTCTTAAGTTCCTTTCTGGCTACTTTATAACTCTCTCGAGCCCTGGCTGATCTTTGCTTTTCAAAACTTAAATATACTTCCTTCTTCCTCTTGACTATGTGTTCCACTTTTCTTGTCAACCATTTTTCTCTTCATCCCACCATCCTTCTTCTGCCTCAATGGAATAAAATTATCCAGAATCCAATGGAAATGATCCGTAAGCAATCTCCATATTTCCACTTTATATTTCCCTGAGAGCATCTGTTCCCTTTTATGCTCCCAGCTCCCTTCCTAATATCATCGGAAATGAGCCTCCTCCAGTTGCATTCTTTTCTATATCGTCTGCTCTTTTCCTTGTCTGTAGTTATGCTGTAGGTCAGGGAGCTGTAGTCACTATCTCTGAAATGCTTATCCACCAAGAGGTCTATCACCTGAGCAGTTTCATTGCCTAGTCCTAGATCCAGTATGGCCTGTCCACTGGTCAGCCCGTCAGCATGCTGTGTAAGGAATCCTTCCTGCATACTCCTAACAAATTCTTCTCCATGTAACTGTTCTGCACTAAGGAGGTGCTGATAAGTATTGAGGACTTTGAGGTCACTTATGATAGCAACCCTTCCAAAGTCTGCCTACCAATCTGCTCCTCAGTGTCCCTATCACTAAAGGGGGCCTACGGAATACTCCATTTAGAGTGATTGCTCCCTTCCTGTTTCTGCCTTCCACCCGCACTAGCTCAATAGACAATCCCTCCAAGATATTATTCCTTTCTGCAGCTGTGATACTATCCCTGATAGTAATGCCAGTCCCCAATCTCTTTTATCACCCTTTCCTGTCCCTTTTAAAACATTTAAACCCCAGCACATTTGGCAGCCATTCCTTGTGCCAGCCTTGACTCTGTTTAGCCACACTGATCTGTGCTCTCAGTTATCACCTAAGATTTCTTGCAATAAAATAGACACATTTCAACCCAACCAACACACTGCAATGATGCCTTTTCTGCAGCCTAATTTTACTCAGTCTTTCTACATGCTCCATCTATCTTTACATCAACCACCCCATCACTCTGGTTCCAATGCCTCTGCTAAACTAGTTTAGATGCTTCCCAACAACTCTGACAAACACCCCACAAGGATATTACCCACCCCCACCTGAGTTCAGGTGTAACCCTTCCCTTTTGTAAACGTCCTACCTTCTGCAGAAGAGATCTCAATGATCTGCAAATCTGAAGCCCGCCCCACAGGACCCTTGTCCTGACGTAGGGTCTCGGCCTGAACGTCGACTGTACCTCTTCCTAGAGATGCTGCCTGGCCTGCTGCATTCATCAGCAACTTTGATGTGTGTTGCTTGAATTTCCAGCATCTGCAGAATTCCTGTTGTCCACATTAATCTGTATATCATACAAATCTTACCCTCGTTCGCAGCAAACTAGAGATTGCTGTCCTTGAGGTCCTGCTTTTTAGTTTCCATGCTAGCTCCTTATGTTTGCATTTCAAGACCTCATTCTTTTCCGAGACAAGTTCTTGGCACCAATATGTATATGTTCAAGATACTTGATAATGTTTATGCTTACACTTGTCTTTCTGCCCAGCAGAGGTTTTACAATGCACAACATTACATTTGCAATTGCCACAATAAATGAACAATTGTTCTTGCACACTCACAGGACTAGGCTCCATTATGAGTATTACCACAGATATAAGTAATACCACTTTTGTGTTTAAAACCTTTGGTTTATTTTGCCTTGTAAAAAGTGTAGCAAAATTTCAACATATTGGAGTTCTGGGAGTATTTGAAACCACAGGCAGATTCCTGAAGCAAACTCATTCTTCATCATACAAACTATTGTTATCAACCTGAAGGAAAACAAGCACTATAGCTTTGGTTTCATCATTAATTATTCTAGCTTTCTTCTTGTGTGCAAAAGATTACATTTCATTCCATGTGTTTGTGATTTGATTGCTATTTCTACAATTGGAACAGAATTTTCCAAGAGACAGACAATTTTCTTTTGTGGAACTTGCGTCTTCTCCCACAGTTCCAACACTCGTGTCCTTGCGACATCTTTGGCCTCAGTTTTTTAAGCTTTGTTCTGTCCAAGATTTTATTGAGTGTATGTCCTGCAGTCACATTCTATCCTGTTGCCTCTCTAATTACTTTAAGTTGAATGATCAACTAGCAATTATTTTCCTTTTGTCTAATGTCAGGCTAAGGTTGTGAAACAATCTTCCTCACATCCTCCAGTGTAATTCCAGGCATAAGTTGGTTTTTGAGTGTTTCTTTCCACATAATGGCATGAAACTGCCACTCTTCACAACACCATTCTGCCTTGACCATTCAATTCACCCATTTTTTTGCTACTTCTGTTAGACTTATTTCCCTCAAAATGAATAGTTATTCTCAATTGGCAGTTTTGGGAAAATTTCTTTATACTGTATATCTCACTACTCAACCCAGAAAGCCAAGTGGAATAAACTTCACAAATTTCTACTCTTCTCCTGAGAAAATATGTTTCTATTTGAACTTGTTCAATCGTCCATTCTAGCTTCATTGCTACTGAAATATTTTGGCCGAGTTAACTTAACTATCCTTCTTACTTATGCAATATTTCCACCATATGTTTCAAGATAGAGTTTGATTAATCTTTAAGTAACTCATTCAGTTCCAAGAAATTTATTAAAACAAAATGAGTGTTGTTTTGAACAATCACCCTCACTCTCCCATGCATCAATTCTTCCATTAGATTCAAATCAGATCAGATTAAGATTCAGCTTCATTTGATCATATAAACATTGAAACATACAGTGAAATGCATCATTAGCACTAACATCCAACACACTCATGGATGTGCTGGGAACAGCCTGCAAAAGTTGCCACACACTCTGGCATCAACATAGCATGGCCACAATATTCAGCAAAACAACTCAACCAGCAACAAGAATATCAACAACAGAATAAAACGAGACAACAACGGCAAAATAACCCTATTTTGCACCATCCTACCCACTTTCTCACACACAAAGACGGGCCTGCAATCCAGGACAGGCCACTTCCAGATCTGCAGACACTGGGGCCCCAATTGCCAGTCCCTGGTCTGGACTTGCAGGTTTGACCTTCAAGCGTCTGTCTCCGAATTCACCAACATTGGTCTTCAATCTTCGGGCTATCTACCCCCTGATCAGCCAAGTTCTGGATTTGGTTTTGCCCTTCAGATGTAGCCCACCTCTGGGTATTGACTCCAGGATTCACAAGTAGCCTTCAGGTCTCAATCCCAGGACTCGCCGATCATCGGTTTGACCTTTGGGTCTCATCTCCAGGACTCACCAATAACGGGTTTGGCCTTCAGGACTCATACAATCTCCGGCCCCAGATCACAGGTCTTCTCAGTGCTTGATGTCTTGACCTCTGAATACTGACTTTCAACAGTGGAGCGCTTCAGGATTTAACTTTCAGACTCACATGTTCCTCCAACACTGGAAACCTGAGAGGGTCACTGGCCTGTGAGCCTCCCACCTGTATGGATCCCTGAATCCAGACTCACCAAGCTGGGGATCACTGGCTCCTCAGTGTCTGCCGGGACCTCTGGGATCACTGATCTTTGAGCATGGAGCTCTCCGACTCGGACTCCAAGCACTACCTCCTGTCCCTGACTCTTTATTCTTCCTCATTCCCACCCCTAAACCCAAACTTTGTGCTGTCCCCAAAACCATCCGAACAAAGTTAAAAAAGGCAACTAAATCTGAGTCACAACATTGACTGATAATGTAGTTTGGTACCTTCTTGATCAATTACCACCATTTCGTAGTCTGTAACAAAGAATAATTGCCTTTCTATGATTAAAGTAATACCTAGCAAAAGCTAAGGATATGAGGACATTACAGATGCATACTTAACTGCTTCAGAGTAACAGAGCTGAGAACTCTCCGGGTAAATATAAATAAACAAAAATCTACACATGACCAAACTGACCACTGCATCAGTCTTTACTCAGTGAGGTCATCAATCTCTTCACAGATATTGACTCACAGAACAAATGTACAAGAAAAGCCAATGTAAAGCACAAGCAAGACCGCAAAGATTACTCTTGGGGCTTTGGAGATATGATTAAATTCAAAATACAAACCACAAAAAGAAATGAAGCAGATGCAGTGTTTCACCTGTTGTTACAAGAGAAGCAAGAGATGAGAGATTAGGCTATGAAGATATACTACCAAAGGAATGTAATTCCAACTGAAGAAGATCAGAGTAAAGGCTAACAAAGATGAAGAGTTACAAATGCTTTTCAGTTACTGATACAGTGGTGATCTAAAAAGGTCACAGAGTAGCTACAGCAAGAAAGAAGTTTATTTGGTGTATAGAGAGAACATTGACTCTACTCCAGAGCAATCCATCCAGTACTTGCAGATATCATTTTAACTAAATGGGTCTTTTCTGCCTGGCAAAATGGAACAAGTGCAATGGCACAGGGATTAGTTCTTGGCCCTCAAACATCTTGCAATTTATATAAGTGAAGGCTCTGAATGTATAGCAGCTGAACATTGATTGACACAAAGACAGGGAGGAAATTAAGTTGTCAGGAGGACATAAGGGGGCTACAATTTGACATGGAAATGCTACGTGAGTTGTCAAATGGAATATAATGTCAGAAAATGTGCAATTATCATTTTAATAGGGAAAATTTAAAGAAAAAAAGATTTGTATCAAATAAATAATGAGAGATGGTCAAGCTCTAAATGTGGGGGTCTGGATGACCTCATTAGTCAGTGAGAGCTGAATATTGCTTATTGTTAAGGTAATTAAATGCTAAAGTAGACAGGTTATCTTTCAAAGATATTTTGCACTGGTGAAATCATAATGTCAGGACAGTACTGACGTCCTTGATTAAGAAATAATGCTTTAGAAGCAGTTCAGTGAAGGTTTAACAAACCAATACATAGAGTGGCTAAGTCCATAAGACATAGGAGCAGAATTAGGCTAATTTGGCCCATTGAGTCTGCTCTGCCATTTCATTATGGCTGATTTATTATCTCTCTAAACCCCATTCTCTTGCCTTCTCTCCATAACATTTCATACCCTGACTAATCAAGAACCCATCAAATTCCAGTTTAAATATACCTAATGACTTGGCCTCCACAGTCAGCTGTGGCAATGAATTCCACAGATTCACTACCATCCAGCTAAAGAATTTCTTCCTCACCTCTGTTCTAAATAGATGTCCCTCTATTCTGAGGCTGTACCCTCAGGTTCTAGACTCAACCACTATAGGAAACATTCTCTCCACATCCACTATATCTGGGACTTTCATTTTTGATAGGTTTCAATAAAATCTCCACCTCCCCCCACCCCATTCTTCTAAAGTCCAGAGCCATCAAATGCTCCTCACATGTTAGCCCTTTAATTCCTGCGATCATTCTTGTGAAACTCCTCTGGACCCTCTCCAGTGCGAGCACATTTTGCTTAGATAGAGGGCCCAAAATGCTCACAATAATCCAAGTGCCCATCTGACCAATGACAAAAAACCTCAGCATTAACTCCTTGCTTTTATGTTCTCGTCTTCTCAAAATGAATGCCTACAGTGCATTTGCCTTCCTAACCAGCAACTCAACCTGCAAGTTAAACTTTAAAGAATCTTGCAGAAGATCTCACAAGTTCTCTTGTGGGCATGTCTTTGGAGGAAATCTTCAAGAGACTTAGCTTAAATCTTCCAGAGTTTAGTAGAATGAGGGGGGATGTGACAGGGTAGATGTAGAGACCACGTTTGCTTTGATAGGAATATATGAAAGCAAAGGGGTCACTCTTTATGAATAAAGATCATCTACAGTTTTCAAGACATTTTTTCCTCTCAAGGATTGGAAGTCTTTGATTCATTTTTCCTGAAAGTATGAAGGAAATAACATTTAATAATATTTTTAAGCAGAGATAGACAACTTCTTGAAAAACTTATTGTGAAAGATTATTGCAGTGTGGAGTTGAGTTTTTAATCAGATCAATCATGATTTTAGTGAATCTTGAAGTAGGCTAGATGGACCAAATACCTACTCTTGCTCCTAATTCATATATACTTTTTCGCTCTATTCTAAGCACTATAATTAAGCTATCTCCATGACCAGCACGAGTAGAGAATTCCAGACTCTCACAGCTCTCCACATAGATTTGTCATTTGAGACACTTTCTCTTTGCCTTTATTTTCTGTCACTTTGTTCTCAACTATATTAGGAACAATTTCCTTCTGTCTACTATCACTATTCCCTCCATGATTTTCAGTATCTTTATAAGAACTCCTTCCAAGCCCCTTCTGTTTCAAGAAAAACAACCGTAGATTAACTAGTCTATTCACATATCTCACAACCGCCCCCCCCCCCACCCTTCTGGAATATCTTTCATAAATCTTTTCTCAAGTTCTCTCTAAAATTCTAACATTGTTCTTAAAGGATTATATTCAGAAATGAACATTATTTTGGTTAAACCGGTGTTTTACAATGGTTCAGTGTGGTGTTATCTCTCTTGTTTTTAATAGGCATCCATTAGTCTCATGAGACCACGGATTTGTGCCTTGGAAAGTTTCTAGGGTGCAGGCCTGGGCAAGGTTGTATGGAAGACCAGCAGTTGTCCATGCTGCAAGTCTCCCCTCTCCATGGCATCAATGTTGTCCAAGGGAAGGGCATTAGGGACAAACAGCTTGGCACCAGTGTCATTGCAGAGCAATGTGTGGTTAAGTGCGTTGCTCAAGGACACACGCTGCCTCAGCCAAGGCTCAAACTAGCGACCTTCAAATCACTAGATGAATGCCTTAACCACTTGGCCACAACAGAGGCTTTTATTTGTGCCTCTGTTTATAAATATAAGAATCAAAGTGTGTTTGTTTTTAAAGTGTTTTTCAACTTGAGTGGATATTTTCAAAAAGCAGTGAGCCTCTACCTGAAGCACTCTCTCTGTTCTTGTACCTCTGTTAGAATTGTCCTCTACAGTTTATATTGTCTGTTCTATTTCATACCAAAGTGCAACGTTCTAATTTTTGAGTCATATCCCTTCTCTCAGCTATTCCACCCATTCCTTCATTTTATGCCTCTTGAAAGTCTCATACTATCCTCCTCACCATTCACTACTCCAAGTTTTGCATCATCTGCACCTAAATCAAAGTCATTAATGGATATTAAGACAAGTAATGCTGTCCAAGCTGTGGGGAAACACCATTTTACACATGCCTTCAACTGAATGAGACAACCTTACACTACTACTTCCTACTTCCCATTGCTCTGTTAACATTTCTCACATTTCCCACAGTCTCCTTAATTCTACCGCCTTTCATAGTGACGACAGGCTTATAATGTGACACTTTATCAAATACCCTATGATTCAGATTATGACCTATCAGTTTTCTCAGGGTCTCCTCCTGCCGCTGCATCAAAATACTCTTTCAAATCAGTTAGACATTTTAGACATGCTGGCCTTTTAAAATCTGTCTGCACTTAGCACATATGACTGAAAATTCTGTTTCTGTTTCTGTTTCTGAAACATGCTTCGTCAAAGAGGTTAAATTGACAGGCCTGACTGGCCAGTGGATTTTATTTATATACTTATTTGTTTAGAGATACAACATAGTAACAGGCCCTTCTGGCTCAGCAGCCTATACTGCCTGAATACAACCATGTCACCAATTAACCTGCTATCCCATTCATCTTTGGGATGTTGGGGAAAACCGGAGCACCCAGAAGAAACCCATATAGTCACAGGAAGAACATACAAACTCTCTACAGGCAGCCACAGGAACTGAATGCAGATTGCTGGCATTGTAAAACATTGCTCCAATCACCACACTATCACGCTAGCCCCATCTCTATGCATTTTAATGGTCAAGGATGTAACAATTGCAGTTCTCCAAAAATTTCCAATACAATGACACAATTGCAGACAGCAATGGATGTTACTATGAATAAGAGATGATAATTGTCACGTACCCCGTGACGGGTTAAAGAACCAGCAGAAATAGAAAACATCATGGAGTCTGGTATTGCTATTAACTAATATTGTTTATTAGTAATTACGCAATATAATTCAGATAAATCAAACAGGTTAGCAATGATTATATATGTAAGTGCGGAAATATAAAAACAAGCTTCTTCAAGCCGAGCGGTAAATGGATACAGTCTTACGGTGATGATTAAAGTTCAGTTCAGTTTGTGGTATTGAGCTGAGCAGTGATGGAGAGAGAGAGAGAGAGAGGTGTTTAGTTCTTCAGGTGAGCTGATGCCGTCAATTTTCCCGTTGTCCTCCGAAACTTCCAAGTTAGCCGACCCTGACCAACTTAAGAGCACCGTATTCAAGTGATAGTCTACCAACCCAGGCAAAGGTTAGACACACTAGTAGACTCCACAGGGTCGCTCTTTCACGCACTAATAATCACAGATCGATCCCTCAGAGCCGATCCTCAGTCCCACACTCGCGGTAACATCACCACACCTTAGTGCGTCTGCATGTCCTGCGAAACAAGCAATTACGCTGGTTTAAATACTGTTGTGCTGAACACCAGCTGTCCATCAAGTAGCTCCTCCCTTTTCTGTCTGTAGAAACTCAAAAGCTGCCAGTGTCCTTGCAGAAATTCCAAACAAACTGTGAGCAGTCTTCGTCCCTCTCTGTCTTTGGCGGACCCAAATGCAAGACACAGACAGTGAAGTACTAGGAACAGGACAGGACTAGAGACTAGAGTTAGAGACGTGACTGGATGCAGACTAGGTGCTGGGACAAGAACACAGACTAGGGCTAGGCAAATGGGACAGGACTAAGAACTGGGAACTAGGAGCCTGGGCTTGGACTCTGAGCCAGAGACTGGACAAGGACCCAGAACCTGGTCTTGACTCGGGCTCAGACCCCAGAACTAGGCGAGGACATGACGTGGCTACAGGACTAGACATGGCCTGGGTTTCCTCGAGGCCAGGGCACGACGAGGCCTGGGTATGGATTCCGAGCCAGAGACTGGGCAAGGACCCAGAACCTGGGTCTTGACGTGGGCTCAGACTCCATAACTAGACTAAGACATGACGCGGCAACAGGACTGGATGAGGCTTAGATTCTTCGAGGCTTTTCTGGGCAGGATGATGTACTCCTGGGCTGGGAGAGGCACAGGAACAGGATGAGACCCCAAAGCCTTGATTGGTCTTGGCAGAGACAGGAACACAGAGACTTGGTCTTGGCAGAGACAGGAACACAGGGATATGGAACACAGAGCCAGGAACCCTCCTTGGGAATAGGACTTGGGGCCGGGGCTCTACACAGAGTTTGGATCCCTCCTAGGGAGTAGGGCGTAGGGCCGAGACTCGTACACAGAGCACAGAGAGACAGTTCCCAACACAAGGTAGTGGCAAATGGCCAGACCTACCTAGCGAAGGCATGAACACAGAGACAGTTCAAAACAATGATAGACAGTTCCTTATCTTGCTCCGGCAGTTGAACTTGACAGCGGTGGAGGCGAGGCGAGGTTTGGCTTCAGGCAGGGCTCCAGCAGGAAGGTAAAGTGAAGGGAAGGGAACAGTGCAGCAACTGAAGCTGAACCCAGGAGCTGTTTATGTAGCCAGCCCAGGATCAGAATCATGTGCCTCAATTAAGGCACACAACAGGATAAAGGAAAACCAGAAAACCTGGAATACAGATCGATGGACCGGACCCGTGAACCAGAATGTGGACTTCACGGACTGGACAAACCATCTATATATATATATATATACCTCCACACACACACACAGTTCATAAGGGATAATTCAGGATCCCGTCACATAATACATTGGAAGATAGCTCCTATTTGGCTGGTTATAGAATTTCTATAACCAAGAAGGTGAAAAGTAGACTGTTCCAGAAATAACACAAAGATCAAATGAAATTCACGTTGAGAGCTCTACATTCAGCTCTACATTGTTTTAATTTCACAAAAGTATAGCGAGAACAATGTTCATTAGAACCTGTAAACCAGAAACACAGAACTCCTCCACATTGAAAGAAGATAATAGATAACGGCAAAATATATCCATTGCAGATATATTTTGTAGAGAAGATACAGCTGTTAGCTTGGAACATCCAGAATTTTGAACTAAGAGCAATAAATGTATATTGCAGATCAGAATGAAGTGTAAATTAAAATGAAATTGAAAAAAAGTGGTGTTTGCATAAACTTATTTCTGTCTTCTAAGTAGCAAAGATTATGAGTTTGAAAGGTGTTGTTAACAATAGCCTTACTAACTTGCTGTAATTCAGCTTGTAAAAGGTAGTGTACACAGTACATGTATGACAGATGCAGTAAATGTATTGTGGGGGTAGTTGTCCATGATCTTCTGGTCGGAATATGGGGCTGCTGGGGCCAAGTTCTTCCACATTGATGCAGAATATTCTATTACATTCATGAAACAAGGGGAAAAAAGCCTTCAGGAATCAGAACATGAGTTAGCTACTTCAGAAAACCCAGTGTCTAACGGTTAATATTTGCCTGGGTTATCCATTTAAGCTGTGGCTCAGTGGTGACACTCAGAATGCTGATAGTAACGCCATTAGATATCAAGCATAAACAGGTTGCTTTTTGCGGTGGTCATTTCCTTGAACATGAGGGTTCCAAATGAATGCTTACTTATCAATGCAGGTTAATTACTGTCCTGGTCTTACACGGACAGTAAAGGTCTAAGCTATTGTGAGAGTAAATAATTATTGTACAATCACCAGAGCACATCTCTACTTTTGAAATGATTGAAATCATTGCTGGAGCACACATTAAGCAAATTATGCCAGGTATGATGGTGCTGGATATAACTGCAGCTGTCAGAAAACTTATTCCCCTGTTTCTGGATTCCTGCTGACTTCAGCTTAAGTAGCTGTCCTTGATGCCACCCGTATTCATATGTTTTCCCAAGTTGAGAGCATACATCACCATTTTATTTTTAACAACTCTGTTCTTCCACAATTGCACTTAAATCCAAAATCATGTGGTCCTGGTAGGACCCAGTGAACCTTTGTAAACAAGCTATTAGTGACTTAGCTTTGCTTGATAAAGGTATTAATGAGTCAATCTTCCATTAGTATGAAAATGGCTTAGAGAGGATTGATGGTGCTGCTGTTGTTCTGATTGAGATTTTTCCCACATTTCATGGATAGTTAACCCTGTTCAATACTCCAATTTATCATGTAAATTACAATGTTGTATCTGTACTAGAACAGCTGAGTTTGAGGTGAAAACAGTTTTGCAGTGCATATCTTCTATAAGGGAATCAGCATATTGTCAGATTTAAATTATTGTATCTTTTGTGTATTCAGCTCTTTCTTGGATTCACATGGGAACGAACTGAATTGGTTGAAGCATCCATGTTGGCAGAGACTTCAGGAGAACACCAAGATGAATCATCCACTTTTGTTGAAAATAATTGTGAATGCTTAAGCCTTATCTATTTTCCTCTTATGAGTTGCTTGACTATTATTGGTGATCTTTATGGGGCCCCTTTCATCTACTTTTAGCTGATTTATTGTCCACTGTCACGAGCAATAGCAATTGGCAAGACAGCAGAGCTTTGAACTGATCTATTGATTATGGGATAGTTTATCACTGTCTGAAGGACGTTGCTTCCATGTCAGGGGTTTGCCATATCATGAGGTTATTGATTGTGATGGAATACAATTTTGTGGATGCTAGATTTGATCTGAATCTTCCTTCTAAGCCACGATGGTAATACTACTTCCTTAGTTTGAAGAAGGACTTCCTTCTACAGCGAGTCAGTATATGGTTACTCCCACAACTACCTTTATGGCCAGATGCATCTGTGACAGGAGATTGGTGATGATGAGACTTCTTTTCATCGTTGTTGTAAGCCCAGTTTGGCAACAGCCCTTCACTTCACACAGGACACATTTTGTGTGACTTTAAAATGATGCTTAACTATTGATATTAATTATGTATGTGATCATCTTTAATATATTTGGTTTTAAAGTTCATGTAGCTAGGAATCAATTTTGAAGTTATGCAAGAGCTCTCCTTCCTGATTTTGTTAATGAACTATAACACCGCTGTTGAAAAGTCTTTTCTCTATAGGAGCTAAATACTATGAAGAGTTTGGCAGAAAGAAATGATCCTCTGATATGCTTGGTCAGTCTGTGCACCAGTACTTTCGATTTTGGCAATTCACTGGATATTACTGAAGAGGACTATGCAGAACAATTAGCTTATTGTGTTCAAATCCAATGACCAAGTCAATACTGAATTAATTCTTATATTGCTTTCTAGATCAGTTTGATACAGTTGTGTGGCTTGCCTATTTCAGAGATTAATTAAAAGCTCACTAAAACATATGGACCAGACTATGAAAAGATGGAAAATTTTGGTTCATTTAAACAAATAACTATTTAATGGATTCTTGGATATGAAACCATAGAAACCATAGAAAAAACTACAGCACAAAAACAGGCCTTTTAGCCCTTCTCGGCTGTGCTGAACCATTTTCTGCCTAGTCCCACTGACCGGCACACGGACCATATCCCTCCATACACCTCCCATCCATGTATCTGCCCAATTTATTCTTAAATGTTAAAAAAGAACCCGCATTTACCACCTCGTCTGGCAGCTCATTCCACAGTCCCACCACTCTCTGTGTGAAGAAGCCCCCCCCCCATGTTCTCTTTAAACTTTTCCCCCTTCACCCTTAACCCATGTCCTCTGTTTTTTTTCTCCCCTCGCCTCAGTGGAAAAAGCCTGCTTGCATTCACTCTATCTATACCCATCATAATTTTATATACCTCTATCAAATCTCCCCTCATTCTTCTACGCTCTAGGGAATAAAGTCCTAACCTATTCAACCTTTCTCTGTAACTGAGTTTCTCAAGTCCCGGCAACATCCTTGTAAACCTTCTCTGTACCCTTCCAACCTTATTACATAGAAACATAGAAACATAGAAAATAGGTGCAGGAGTAGGCCATTCGGCCCTTCGAGCCTGCACCGCCATTTATTATGATCATGGCTGATCATCCAACTCAGAACCCCGCCCCAGCCTTCCCTACATACCCCCTGACCCCTGTAGCCACAAGGGCCATATCTAACTCCCTCTTAAACATAGCCAATGAACTGGCCTCAACAGTTTGCTGTGGCAGAGAATTCCACAGATTCACCACTCTCTGTGTGAAGAAGTTTTTCCTAATCTCGGTCCTAAAAGGCTTCCCCTCTATCCTCAAACTGTGACCCCTCGTTCTGGACTTCCCCAACATCGGGAACAATCTTCCTGCATCTAGCCTGTCCAATCCCTTTAGGATCTTATACGTTTCAATCAGATCCCCCCTCAATCTTCTAAATTCCAACGAGTACAAGCCCAGTTCATCCAGTCTTTCTTCATATGAAAGTCCTGCCATCCCAGGAATCAATCTAGTGAACCTTCTTTGTACTCCCTCTATGGCAAAGATGTCTTTCCTCAGATTAGGGGACCAAAACTGCACACAATACTCCAGGTGTGGTCTCACCAAGGCCTTGTACAACTGCAGTAGTACCTCCCTGCTCCTGTACTCGAATCCTCTCGCTATAAATGCCAGCATACCATTCGCCTTTTTCACCGCCTGCTGTACTTGCATGCCCACTTTCAATGACTGGTGTATAATGACACCCAGGTCTCGTTGCACCTCCCCTTTTCCTAATCGGCCATCATTCAGATAATAATCTGTTTTCCTATTTTTGCCACCAAAGTGGATAACTTCACATTTATCCACATTAAATTGCATCTGCCATGAGTTTGCCCACTCACCCAACCTATCCAAGTCACCCTGCATCCTCTTAGCATCCTCCTCACTGCTAACACTGCCGCCAAGCTTCGTGTCATCCGCAAACTTGGAGATGCTGCATTTAATTCCCTCATCCACGTCATTAATATATATTGTAAACAACTGGGGTCCCAGCACTGAGCCTTGCGGTACCCCACTAGTCACCGCCTGCCATTCTGAAAAGGTCCCGTTTATTCCCACTCTTTGCTTCCTGTCTGCTAACCAATTCTCCACCCACACCAATACCTTACCCCCAATACCGTGTGCTTTAAGTTTGCACACTAATCTCCTGTGTGGGACCTTGTCAAAAGCCTTTTGAAAATCCAAATATACCACATCCACTGGTTCTCCCCTATCCACTCTACTAGTTACATCCTCAAACAATTCTATGATATTCGTCAGACATGATTTTCCTTTCACAAATCCATGCTGACTTTGTCCGATCATTTCTCCGCTTTCCAAATGTGCTGTTATCACATCCTTGATAACTGACTCCAGCAGTTTCCCCACCACCGACGTTAGGCTAACCGGTCTATAATTCCCCGGTTTCTCTCTCCCTCCTTTTTTAAAAATTGGGGTTACATTAGCCACCCTCCAATCCTCAGGCACTAGTCCAGAATCTAACGAGTTTTGAAAAATTATCACTAATGCATCCACTATTTCTTGGGCTACTTCCTTAAGCACTCTAGGATGCAGACCATCTGGCCCTGGGGATTTATCTGCCTTCAATCCCTTCAATTTACCTAACACCACTTCCCTACTAACATGTATTTCACTCAGTTCCTCCATCTCACTGGACCCTCTGTCCCTTACTATTTCTGGAAGATTATTTATGTCCTCCTTAGTGAAGACAGAACCAAAGTAATTATTCAATTGGTCTGCCATGTCCTTGCTCCCCATAATCAATTCACCAGTTTCTGTCTGCAGGGGACCTACATTTGTCTTTACCAGTCTTTTCCTTTTTACATATCTATAAAAGCTTTTACAGTCCGTTTTTATGTTCTCTGCCAGTTTTCTCTCATAATCTTTTTTCCCCTTCCTAATTAAGCCCTTTGTCCTCCTCTGCTGAACTCTGAATTCCTCCCAGTCCTCAGGTGAGCCACTTTCTCTGGCTAATTTGTATGCTTCTTCTTTGGAATTGATACTATCCCTAATTTCTCTTGTCAGCCACGGGTGCACTACCTTCCTTGATTTATTCTTTTGCCAAACTGGGATGAACAATTGTTGTAGTTCATCCATGCAACCTATAAATGCTTGCCATTGCATATCCACCGTCAATCCTTTAATATCCTTCCTGTAATTTGGTGACCAAAACTGAACACAATACTCCAGATTCGGCCTCACCAATGCCTTATACAACCTCACCATAACATTCCAGCTCTTATACTCAATACTTTGATTAATAAAGGCTAATGTACCAAAAGCTCTCTTTACAAACCTATCTACCTGTGACGCCACTTTTAGGGAATTTTTTGTCTATTCCCAGATCCCTCTGTTCTACTGTACTCCTCAGTATCTTACCATTTACCCTGTATGTTCTACCTTGGTTTGTCCTTCCAAAGTGCAATACCTCACACTTGTCTGTATTAAACTCCATCCGCCATTTTTCAGCTCATTTTTCCAGCTGGTCCAAATCCCTCTGCAAGCTTTGAAAACCTTCCTCACTGTCCACTGCACCTCCAATCTTTGTATCATCAGCAAATTTGCTGACCCAGTTTACCATTATATATGATTGCAAATATAACATTTTTATTTAAAACTGTACTTAATTCAATTCAAAAACTACATTAGTAGGATTTGAATTCAGAGCTCCAAATTACTGATCCACTAATGTAGCTATGGTACTTTCACAGCTAGCTGAAGAATTTGTTTAATGTTCTAGATTATTGGTATTGGCTACATGCATGTTAAAACCATGCCAAATATTGATTATTACCTCATCAATATGTATGTACATCTATGTCTTTGTTACTTATGTATTGAGGTACAACTCAGAGTGGGCCCCTCCAGTTCTTTCAGTCGTGCCACCCAGCAATCCCCTGATTTTACCCTAGCCTAATTACAGGGCAATTTTCAAAGATCAATTAATCTATCAACCAGTACATCTTTGGGCTGTGCGAGGAAATTGGAGCAGCCGGAAGAAACCCATGCAGTCACAGGGAGAACATACAAATCCTTACAGGCAGCAGTAGGAATTGAACCCAGGTCACTGGTTCTGTGAAGTGTTGTAGTAACCACTATGCTTTTATTATCTGACTGTTTAAACTCCTATCATATTAATGTAAACGGTTATATTCATGCCCACAGAAAATAATGCAGCCAAATTTTATGACTCTCCCTCCTCTTTAGAATGAAGGTCAGTTAGTGTATTTTCTGCAGGTCCATCAATGTTATTTACTTTTGATGTTTATTTCTCAGTTCCAATTGTGCTTTGCAAACACCATAAAGTTTCATCTTACAACACTTAATATTATTCATAGATAACTATTTGAAATAAGGTATTTGAAAGAAAACACTGAGCTGTAAAAACCACTAGCAAATCTTTCTATCTAATTGAAGTATCTCTTTTGCATCAGTGCAGAGAGGGTTCAGGTGCACATAAAATCCAAACCAGCAGTAAACAACTCAAGAGACAAGTACCAATTTGATTTCACAATACAATAATTTCAAATAGGGTTGAACCTCTCCAGAAGTTACTCTGGATTGAGTCAAGTGTGAAGATAAAATTTTAAAAGTAATACTGTTGTGGAATTTGTAAATATACGTTTACAGTTATTGGAACAATATTGCTTTAATTCTAATGGTCCTCAAAACAGCACAGTCATCAATATAACTCTGAGATAAAGGACTCCCAAGGCTTTGTGGTGTGTATGCTGAGAAAGTATTTTTAGTGTCTTTATTTGTTTGTTCCACTGTTGCTAGGGTAAATAATGATTTGGGTTCTTTCAACTACATCAATGGCTTTACTAGGTAGCTGGCTGTTAGTAGAGGACAGAAAAAATTTTTTTTCAGTTCATCTCATAAGAAGCAAGTGTTAAGATGGCAGAATTAGAATTGGAATCAAATTTATTATCACAGAAATGCTGTATCTTATGGAATTTGTTTTGTGGCAACAGTACAGAGCAATACATTAAAAATTACTGTGGGTTACAATAAGAAATGTATAATAAACAAGTAATGGAAAAACAGAACAAAATAATGAATTAGTTTTCATGAATTCATGGACCATTCAGAAATCCGATAGCAGAGGGGAAGAAGCTGTTCCTAAAATGTTAAGTATATGTCTTCAAGCTCCTGTACCCCCTCCCTGATTATGGTAATGAAAAGAGGCACGTCCCTGATGGTGAGGGTCCTTCATGATGGATGCTGCCTTCCTGAGGTTGTCCTCAATGGTGAGGAGGCTGCTACCTATGACAGAGCTGGTAGAGTCTACAACCCTTGACAGCTTTTTTTGATACTGTGCATTGGAGCCGCCACACGAGAAGGTGATGCAACCAGTCAGAATGCTCTCCATGGTACATCTAGAGAAATTTGCTCGAGTCTTTTGTAACATGCTAAATCTCCACAAACTCCTAATAAACTATAGCTGCTGGTGTGCCTTTTTCCTTGGTTGTATCAATATGTTAATTGCTTAATATAGTTGTCATTCATCCCACACTGCAAAACTTCATTTTGCTTACTTTGATTAAATAATAACAATGTGAAATGCCTAGTTTTTGAAGTGCAGGATGCTGACAATACAGCTCCTTCAAGGAGTACAAGTGGAACTAATGAGCACAGGTTTCACACCCCCGTATGTCTTCAAGAAATTAGATTTTTACATCAGACAGCATCTAAATATCTTGCTGAGTTTGTCAAATTAATTTGAATTGACTTTTTTCACAAAACTATTGGTTATTTTAAGTTTGGAAAGTTGAGTAATAAATAGATGAGCTAATCTATTAAGAAAACTAATGAAGCTGTGAAGAGGAGATTTTTAGGACTTTTTATAATTTTCATACATTGACCATGTATGCACAATCAATCCCAGTGAAAACAGTGGCAAACCCTTCTTAATGGTCTCACACTCTGTTCTAATGCAACAAACTCCATCAGTCAGCTGATGACAATATCTTCTTATCCATGAACCTCTCCAATTAAAAAAAAATTATAATACTATACTTGCTCATTCTGCTTGTTCCAAATCCCCACCACTCACTGTTGGGAGCAAATTGCTTGCTCCTCACCTTAAAATAGTTTTGGACTCCCCTACCCATGGAAAAAGATAGTGACTGTCTTTCTTTTACAAGATTCTATGAGATCATCTCTCAATCTGCTTCACTCCAGGGAAAACGCTCCCAGCCTGACCAACCTGTCCTTGTAACTGAAGGCTTCCAGTACAGGAAGCATCCTTGTTAATCTTTTCTGCAACTTTTCTCACTGAATCACATCATTTTTCCTCTAGTGTGGGAACCAAAACTGCACACACTACTCCAAGTATGGTTAAATTCATGTCGTGTACAACTGTAACATAGCATCTCAACTCTTGTACTCAATGCCATGGCTGATGAAGGAAAGCATGCTGTATACAGTACCTTGGCTGTTTAAAGCATTGTGTAAAAAGAAGTTATCATCATTGCTATTCCCATAATGGTTGTTGTGATGCGTCTAGTGTGGTAGTGTAGGGAGTACCGCTTGTCGATCTCACTTTCAGCTTCCGCCACTGGCTCGCAGTCTTGCAAAAAGGAGAGCTGAATGGGTGAGTCTCTCCCTGCCAGTACACAGCCTCTTCATCAGCAAGCCTCATGCAGTGCCTCCACACTGGCAACACATGGAAACCAAACTCCTTTCAGACTTGGGCTGAACTACAGAGTATGGGGAGCAGGTCTGGCCCCTACAGACATAGCACACAAGCCGCCAGTGTGTAGACATGTCCTGGTGCTCGTGAACCAGATCCCCAGCTATGGGTAAATAGCCCCACTGCCTTGTGGGCAGCCTTGGGAGAGACGAATGCTACAAGAGTAAACATAGACAGCAAATCCAGAGTGAAGCCCCTAAGATCTTGTGTCTGATGTAGTCAAACAACTACAATAATGATGCAGACCTTACTTGCTCATTCTGCAATGCTCCTGTCTACCCCCACTATATCTATCCTTCTGTAGGACAGTTGTGGAGGACATAGTGGAGTGTATGAGGCTTAACATATGAGTAATGTATAAGGAGTGTTTGGTGGCTCTGGGCCTGTACTCACTGGACTGTAGAAGAATGAGGCTAACCTCATTGAAGCCTACTGATCATTGAAAAATATTCGACATAGAGTGGACATGGAGAGGATGTTTGATAAGGACCAGAGGGCACAGCGTCATAATAGAAGGACATCTTTTTAGAACAAGGATGAGGGGGAATTTCTTTACCCATAGCATTCTGGTCCTGTGGAATATCTTACCACAGCTGACTGAGGATGAAACCTTTATAATAACTGTGGCGGAGATGTCACTGTCTATTTTTACTGATTATGATCAGTTAGTCAAAAAGTCAAGGATTGATGGAGGTGTTGACTCTCAGGATCCAGAGTTTGGTCTACGTTAGGTTAATAGATTCTTGATTATTAAGGGCATTAAAGATTAAGGGGAGAAAGCAGAAGAATACTATTGGGAAGGGAAAATAATTCAGCCATGATTGAATGGTGGGGCAGTTAGCTGAAGAACCTAATTATGCTTCTACTTCTTTTGGTCTTATGGACATATCATCTTGGACTTCAGCAGCATGGCCTTGTGGATCAGCTTCCGTAAATATTACAAATATTGAGGGATTGATGCTTTGCTGATTATAAAAGCTGTAATTCATTTCTTAAAATTTAATTTCACTTAAATATAGATAAAATCATAATTGAAAGCTGAAAGAAGTTTTGGAAAACATAAAAAAAAATTGCTTTCTCATTTTCATCGCAATCCTTAATCCTACAATTTCTATTAAAAGCCTCATAATCTTGGACTGAAGCCAGATTTAATTGGTCTTTTTATTCCTGGCAGTTACTTTTCCTCAGTATTGATTGTATAGAATCACAACTCTGTTACTGTAGCAGACCCCATGGATTTAACCAGTGTGGAACTACACAACTTTCCAAACGTGATTGCCAGATAATAGGAAGTTCATGACTTGCTGCATTTCAATGGCGAAATGCTAGTGACTTTAATTGAGAGTTTTGACAATAGTCCCTGACATAAAATTGACCAGAAATGTTGGACTGTATGTTTTATCCCCGATGATTTTTATGTAAAGCATTGATGAGATTATACTGCCATTGAAAAATTAGGGAAAGAGTTAATTCTAAACTAATTGGGCATGGTCAATGCCGAATGCCCAATGGTATCGGCACAGGCCTGATTGTTGCCTAGTGTCTTTGTTGGCATGAGCTGCCTTGCTTTCTTAGCTGTGCCAATAGACATCAGACTCCTTTGCAGAAGCAATGTACTTTTGAATTTGATTCCTTGCAGCGTATCCAGAGGAAGCTTTTTCTTTTCACTTCCTGTCTTGATCCTTTTCTCATCCAGTTGCTCCCATGGTTAGGCTGAACTCCCAACAGGTCACAACTAGCAATGACAAAAAGAGACCTAGCCCTGCCTTCACTTCTCACGCTCGATTACAGGACTTGGGAAACATTCATGGTCTCGAATATCTTATAGCTAGCTCTCATTGTAGGCATTGACTTGATTGTGGAGACAAGGATGAAAGGGATAGTCACACTTTCCAAGACCTTAGCATATCATCTGATGTGGTGGAATGAATTTGGAAGATATAAGAGTCTATTTTCAATATGAATGTCAGGCAACTTTCCACATGCATAATGTTCACCACCATGAATATCTGCCTGTGCAAGGCAATGACACCTCAGTATAAATGTTAAAGGAGTGACCTCCTTTGTAATTCCTGTGCAGATCAAGTTTCCAATGTTAACATTAGCATAGATTTGTACTCAACCAGCTTTGGCATTGAGGAAGCCAATAAATCAGTATAGAGGCAAATCAACACTATCTGCCGCTCTTGTACAATGCAGGTGAAAATTATTTTCTTGATCCGAAGTCACCTTCTTAACCTGAGCTAAGAGGGTGCCAGAGAGAAGCTTCATCAAGTTTATCTGCAAGATTGCTTAAATTCCTCTCTTTAATGTATTTTCTTTCCTTTTCAATGTAGCTGGGGTTCTGCCAGAGTCCGTGATCTACAGCTGCACTTAGATTGTGGTTTTTCACATCAGTGGGGTTCCTGCTCCCAGAGCTTGCTGACCATAAGACAGACAGACTTTCAGACAGAGGGAGAGGGAGAGTTTGCTGCCAATTCTCAAGTCAGAGAAGCTTGAAATAAAGCGAAGCTGCAGAATGTAACATCAAATCAGCGAGCTCCCCTCTCATTGTGGATGGTGTGACACCTCTCTCTTCCTTATTCGTGAGAGGTAGAGAGAGAAAGAGAGAGAGAGAGAGAGAGAGAAAGAAAGAGAGAGAGAGAGAGAGAGAGAGAGAGAGAGAGAGAGAGAGAGAGAGAGAGAGAGAGAGCCTGTGGCACATCGAATTGCTGCGTTATAGACTAGTTTTTGATCAACCTAGTCTCTTTGGCGGGGGGTGGTGGTCTTTGCTATTGTTTGCTTGGTGAGTGGTTGGGGTGGGGGCGGCTGATGCTTCCTATTGGAACAAGTGGGGGGAGGGAGAGGAGGATGAGGGTTGATAATTGTGTGGGGGGAAGGGGGCTTTGGATCTTTCTGTTTCGTGGATGTCTGTAAAGATTAATAATTTCAGGTTGTATACTGTATACATTTTCACATATTAAATTGAACCATTTGAGCAGTGGGGGGTAAGCTGAATACAAACATCTGAGGATTACATGTCTAACAAAAATTGCAGGCATGGCAGATGGAAAATAGTATCATGGTTTTGTTGTAATACCATGCAGATGGTCGATGTTGAATATGAGTGATGCAAAAATATTGTGATTTTGTTTATAGAATGAATATTTTTAAGATATTCAGTCAGAAGGATTGTGAAAAGATACTGTATGTGTGATAAATGATCATAACAACTTTGCATTTAAAATTGCCGCTGGGCTGTTAACACAAACAATGTGGCAGCATTAGAAAATGATAGTGAAGTTGAAACTATAGCAACGGTATTTGAAATGATATCAATGAGCAAAGGAAACAGTAGATAAAAAACAAACAACTAGAAATCAAAAGAACAGCACAGTTATGAAAACCAAGAGAACTAAAGTGTAGCAAATGCTATCTGCACCATGTCACATTAATCTAACGTGAACTTTTCATTTTGGCCAACGACTAAATTTTGTTCAATATTTTCTTGCCATTTTTAATCCTTTTGTTGGAAAAAATGTTGAGACAGAAACTATAAAAAAAAACTGTTACTATGGTAAATCGTTAAACTTCACCCCTGCTACATTCCCAAATGCAGTATTTTAAGTTTGCTGATGACACCACTGTTGTTGGCTGTATCAAAGGTGGTGATGAGTTAGCATATAGGAGGAAGATTGAAAATCTGGTTAAGTGGTGCCACAACAACAATCTCTCACTGAATATTAACAAAAACTAAAGACAAACTTCTATAGGTGTACAGTGGAGTGTATCATAACTGGTCACTGCCTAATGTGGAAAGACCAATGCCCAGGAATGGAAAAGGCTGCAGAAAGTGGTAAATCCAGACTAGACCATCACAGGCAAAGCCATCCCCACCACTGAGCATTCTGTATTTACATGGAGTGCTGCCATAGGAAAGCAGCACACATCTTTGTTGATCCCCACCATCCAGGCCATGCTATCTTCTCACTATCTCACTACTACCATCGAGCAGAACTCTTAAATCCCACACCAGCAGGTTCAGAAACAGTTATTACCCTACAACCATCACGCTCCTGAACCGGTATGAATGACTTCACTCATAACAACTTTGAATTCATTCTACGGCCTACAGACTCATTTTCAAGGACTCTATAACTCAAGTTCACAACGTTTAGTTATTTTTTAATTTACACTATTTGTTTTCTTTTACATGTTAGTTGTTTGTTGGTCTTTGTTAATGTATAGCTTTTTCATAATTTCTATTTGTTTCTTTATTTTTTCTGTAAATGCCTGGAAGAATGTGGATCTCAGTGTCATATATGGTAACATAGTTTGATAATACATTTATTTTGAAATACTTTGAACTTTGAACCAGCAGTATTGCTAAAATTCTGAAGGCTTTTTTTTCTTTTTTGAGAAATTCTGGGAGCGCGAAGAAGAGTTTAAAAGATGGAAGTTAGGTGGGAGCAGTTCCAAGTAACCTTGTTTTTGAATTTTAATGAAAAGCTGGTGCAAGAAATTGTACTGATTTGCTAAGGGCTTTAAGCACATTTTTCTTGCTTTAAAAATTTAAGTCCTTATTGTTACCAGGTTTCCCCCGCCATCCGAAGGTAGAGTTTTCCTGTGAAACGGTTCGTAAGCCGGAATGTCGTAAAGCGAAGAAGCAATTACCATTTATTTATATGGGAAAAATTTGTGAGCGTTCGCAGACCTAAAAATAACTTACCAAATCATGCCAAATAATACATAAAACCTAAAATAACAGTAACATATAGTAAAAGCAGGAATGATATGATAAATACACAGCCTATATAAAGTAGAAATACTTCTCTACAATCATTGCCGCATTGTTCTCTGTAGCAAAAATCTCACGCAAGCGCTCTGGGCAAAAACACTGTCTCCAGTAACCTTTAAACTATGAAGCTGCCAAATCATACCAAATAACGCATAAAAATACACAGCCTATAAAAAGTAGAAATAATATATGTACAGTGTAGTATCGCTTACCGGAATCGGGAAGACAGTGCCGAGCACACTGATGATGTTAGGCTGAGTCGTCGGAGATTGGGGTGGTACAGTGGACCCCACCCTCCAGGCCGCCGACCGATATTGATCTGTGAAGAATGCAGCGGTACAGCGGTGGCCGGGATGCACCCAGCACATCTTTATGAAAAAAGTCGTAATAAACAAGCTAATTAATTAGGTGCCGCCCGGCATGTAAATATCAGCCCAGATCAGAGGCGATTGCCGATTGCGTCATCTCTGATCTGGGCTGACGTTTATGTGCCGGACGGCACCTATTAGCTTGGTCATTTCAGCATTTTTTTCTTAAAGATGTATTGGGTGTGTCCCGGGCCACGGCTGCATTCTCCACGGCAATGTATTGGTCCGCAGCCCGGGGGTTGGGGTGGTGGGACACTGGGCTGTCATCTCATCGTCGTATGTTTCCATCAGGATAGGTAGGTCATCTTCTTCTATGTCTGCCTGCCTCGATGTTGAAGGTCGGGGTTTGTCATCTGCTGTGGCTGATGTGGAAGGCTTGAAAAAGACGGAATGCTTGACTGTTTAGCCTCGTGCATTTTTCTATCATACAGTTCTTTGTAAGCACTCAAACCATCTTGCAAATATGCCCTAAACCGACATACCCTTTCAAAATTAAAGATGTACTTTATCATTGCAGTGAAAATCTCACGCAGTTGCTTTACGTTCAGTTCCTGGACGACTTCACTTTTGGTCCGTTCGCTACTGCATTCGGTTTCGATTGTTATCATTTCCTCTTCCAACTGCATCAGCTCTTCATCTCTCAGTTCTTGGTCATGGAATGCCAAAACCTCTTCAACATCATCTTTAGGAAGAGGTACATCGACTGTACCTCTTCCTAGAGATGCTGCCTGGCCTGCTGCGTTCACCAGCAACTTTGATGTGTGTTGCTGGAATTACCAGAACTCCTCGTGTTGCAGATTTCCTCGTGTCAACATCATCTTCGTCAACTTCCACAAGCCAAACTCACTTTGTCCTTGCTTCGTTCACCACGATCGAAACACTTAATTATGTCTAGTGTTACGCTAAGTGTAACACCCTTACGAGCTCTTTTAGGCTTTTCCAATACCTTAGAACTCATCTTGCTAATGGCTGCTCACAGGCACGTGTTTAAGCAATGCCGGCTAGAATGCAGATCCGAATCCGGGGGAGGAGCGGCTGCTGGGGGTGCGCACTGCCTTTTATCATGCGCTGCCTTTTTTCGTAACAGTGAAAACACCTTCTGTTAGCGAAAACAGGTAACTAATGTCAGTCTTTCGTAACAGTGAGTTTTCGTAAAGCGGATGTTCGAAAAGCCGGGGACACCTGTATTTATCATATCAAACATAGAGTAGTGCAGCACAGTGCAGTCCCTTCAGCCCATGATATTGTGTTGATATTTTAACCTATTGTAAGGTCAATCTAACCCTTCTCTGCCACACAGCCCTCCCTTTTTCTATCATCCATGTGCCTAAGAGTGTGTTAAAAGTACCGAATGCATCTGCCTCTACTACCACACCTAGCAGGCCATTCAACGCAGCCACCACTCTCTGTGTGAACAAAAAATCTCTACAACTCTTCTATAATTTCTTGCATCCCCTTAAAATTCGGAGGGTGGAGCTTAGTCAAGATGGTGCTAAGTGGCGACTCCTTTGTTTGCATCTTCGGAAAGAGCTGCGTTTCCATCTTTAATATCTCTATTTTTCCCTTTCAGTGTTCTTTTGGAGACCCTGACCTGGAGTTACATGCTAACTTTGGTTCTTTGTGGGAATCGGACCTGCTCATGGGGTTTCATGACTGGTCGGTTCAGACATCCTACCCTGCAAAAACTAATTTCAGGGAGGAGGACCACCACGTCCACCCCCCACAACCCCATATCCCGCCCCCCCCTCCCCCAGTCAACCTCCAAGGGTGTACGTGTACAGGACATTTGATTATGAAAGAACACAACAACTTATTTGATCACATATTGAAACTATTTACACACACATATATATTCCTTGTTGAGTATTTTGTTGGCAATCTCAATGCTAATAGCTAAGTGCTAATGCAAATAGCTTTTCTATTTCTTTTGCAAACTTTCCTTGTACTGTGATGTGGCTTGCTTGGCAGATTTGAGCATTTTTCTGGATGTCTCAACCTCATAGCAGTCTGTGTCAATGAATTTGTTAATTTTGCAAGACATCAGATTCACAAGTGATTTGGGAGGCAGCTGACTTCTGCATTCTGACTTAACATGACGCACCATGCTGAAAGCCCTTTCTACATCACAATTAGAATTTGGCAACACCAAAAGCAGCTCCATCAACTGGCAGAGCTCTTTGAATCTCAACTGTCCTGTGCTTATATTATATTATATTTATTATATAATCATGGACTCATTTTTTATTCTATTACAACTTTAAGCAAGTCTATAGGGAGTTTGGCCTCATCACGTAAGACATCAATAGAGTAGCTCCTTAGCAGCTAGTCAGCTAGTTTAAATAACATTAGCTATGCTAATAAACGAATGACACCTGTTAAACTCAGCTCAACATGTCTTTCACAATCATTTAACCCACCATGGGCAAACAGTGCAGTGAGCAACACTGTCATTATTTTTGACCCCTATCAGACAGGGGTACACTTTAGTGTGGTCTGGGGTGAAGTACATTTTGTATTTTCTTTTTTTGGAACACTCTGCCATGGCGCTGCAGGACACTAAACTGAACTGATGGACAATGAAAGAGAGAGAGAGGTCGATTGTGAAGCCCACCCACAGAGAAAACTACTTAGCACAAAGAGAGACCAATCAGGATGCTCTCTCTCTCACTCTCTCGCTATGTCTGTCACTCACTCTCTCTCTGCCTCTCTCTCTCTCTCTATCTCCCTCTCACTTGCTCACTCTCAAAGAATCAATTTCCAGGATATTGTACATAACTTGCGGGCGTCAGGGAGCCGCTATCAATATGCAGGAGACTCCTGGAACTTCTGGGAGAGGTGGGGCGTCTGCCATTTTTCTGACATGCCAAGTGTACTGTCTCAGAGATACGTTTCATTGAGATGTTTATTTTATATGTTTTGTCATAAATTCATGATTATTTTATCACCTTAAAATATTTTATGTAAGGTTTTATTTAATGTAGAGTGTAACAGGTCAAATGACCAGAGATTAATGGATCACATGACCAGAGTTTAATGGGTCACATGACCAGCATTTAATAAAAGCATGACTGTGGTATTATGGGTCAGAACCAACATGGAAGCAGAGAAAGACATATGACCCTAAAATAACCTCATTCTGCACGTGGTCCAAGAGGCGCACATGGTAATTTTTAAAAAAATTTGTTTTATATAATGTTGTTGATGTGCCTTTACATGGACAGTGTGATACATTTTCAGTGAGGTTATTTGATTTCAGCACACTTCTGTTGTTGGGCCTGTTTATTGTTGGACACTAGCTAGAGAGACTTTAAAAGACTAAGAGATGTATGTACTTTTTATGTCCTTTATTTCCTGGTAGTTTTCACCATGTCTACTGAAGAAAGAGAGAGAGAGAGAAATAAAAATAAATCTTCAAGGACATCTGCATGTTGCGTGGCCATTATTTCACTGGACCGGTGCAGTTACAGTGAAAATGCAAGTACAGCGATAGCCTCCTCCGTCTCCATTTTGGCCTGCTTTGCAGTAAAAAGAGCAGAGTGTGCTGTACAGTTTGCTGCAAAGCAGGCCAAAATGGAGATGGGGGAGGCTATCGCTGTATAAAGGCAAGAACTTAAAAGACTGGAAAATCAGAGAGATCTTCAAGTAATAGCTGCAAAGCTTAAGGCTTACTCTGAAGTTAACTCAGGTGAGGCCTTGGAGGAAAGTAGAACAGCAAGCAGTGAGTCAGCTAGTTGTTCTCCAATATCTTATAAAGAAATTAAAGGGGGGAAAACATGTAAGAACTATAACAATGAACAAACAAACGGTACTAACAATGAAGCATCGTTAGTACAAGCCCTACATTACACAATGGTTCTCACCAGACTCCCTCCACCTGAGCCCTCAGTCTTCTCAGGGGACCCACTTAGGTTCTTAGAGTGGAGCACAAGTTTTAAGGCATTGATAGAACGGCGATGTACAAATCCAGCTGACAGGTTGTTCTACCTACAAAAATACATCAGTGGTGAGGGACGATCTGTATTGGAAGGAAGCTTCTACAGAAAGGATGATGAAGCCTACGACCAGGCATGGGAGGCTTTGAATGGCCACCCCTTTGTAATCCAGTGCGCATTTAGAGAAAAACTGAATAACTGGCCAAAGATTGGCTCAAGGGAGTCAGTTAAACTGAGACAATTCAGTGATTTTCTGACAGCCTGTCGCAATGCCATACCATATATCAAAGGGCGTCAGGTGTTAAATGACTGCGAAGAGAATCAAAAGATACTCCAAAAACTCCCTGATTGAGTGACCTCTCGCTGGAATCGTCATGTCACAAAGCAGTTGAGACAAACGGAGGAATTCCCTGATTTCAAGGAGTCTGCTGATTTTGTAGCACAAGAAGCAGAAATCACATGCAATCCTATAACATCTTTTCATGCCTTGAAGCCCACTGAAGAAAAGTCATCTGAGACGTGATGCACACAAAAGCTAACGCGTTCATCACAATTGTGAAAGTGTCGGATAAATCAAGTACAATGATGGAAACTTACAGTACCGTGAAGAACAGCTTAAAGGATTCAAACAGATCAGAGAAGGTAAACACTTCATTTTCCTCTTCAAACTCGGTCATGTGCATGTGCTGTCGAGAAATCCACTCCATCCACAAATGCCAGGAGCTCGCCAAGAAGCCCATGGAGGACAAGAGAAGGTTCATATTGGACAATAACCTGTGCTTTGGCTGTCTTAGGAGAGGACACTATTCAAAGGACTGTAAGAGCAAAGCTACTGTGGCATATGTAAGAAACATCATCCAACACCACTTCATGAAGACTGTCCTTCTGCTGCAGCAGACACATCTTCTCATGTTATGCAAGAGGAAGAAAACACATCTTCCCTTTCTTGCTGTGTGGAGAGAGGTGATGGTGGGAACACATCCATGATAGTGCCTGTATGGATTTCTTCAATCACCACCCCTAAAACAGAGACCTTCGTGTATGCCCTACTGGATACACAGAGCAGCAATACTTTTGTAGACCAAGAGGTATGTGAGAAAATGAGGGTAGGATTAGAGCCAGTCAAGTTAAAGCTTATCATTATGATGGGAAAAGATTCCATTGTTCAGAGTGGAAAATTAGATTATGAGGACACGCAGTCCTCTTTTATTGTCATTTAATAATGCATGCATTAAGAAATGATACAATGTTTCTCCAGAATGATATCACAGAAACACATGACAAACCGACTGAAAAACTGACAAAAACCACATAATTATAACATATAGTTACAACAGTGCAAAGCAACACCGTAATTTGATAAAGAACAGACCATGGGCAAGGTAAAATGTCTCAAAGTCCCTCGAAAGTCCCATCATCTCACGCAGGTGGTGAACCTCCAGTGCCGCAAACTTGCTGATGCAGCATCCTGGAAGCATCCGATCACAGTCCGACTCCGAGTCCGTCCGAAAATTCCGAGCCTCTGACCTGCTCTCCGACACCAAGCATTGAGCACCATCTCTGCCGAGCGCTTCGACCCTGGCCCCGGCAACAGGCAATAGGCAAAGCCGAGGATTTAGGAGATTCTCGATCGCACAGTAGCAGCGGCAGCGAAGCGGGCATTTCAGAAGTTTCTCCAGTTAGTGGGCTTAGAGTTAGAGGGTTTTCCATGCAAAGTTTTATCAACTTGCCACCTGCCTATACCAGAGATTTCATCCCACTCGAACATTCCCACATTCCTACCCCTGAAACGGCCAAGAGGTGGAAACATCTGAATAGAATAGCACAGGAAATACCAGAGCTGATGGATTGTGAGGTTGGACTCCTACGACTGCGCGAGAGTGTTGGCACCACGGCATGTCATCACAAGAGGTGACGATGAGCCGTATGCCATCAGGACTGACCTGGGCTGGAGCATCGTCGGCAGCTCACCACGGGTCGCAAAGTCAACAGAAGTGACAGGTCCGTGCTGTCGTGTATCTGTCAAGGAGTTTCCACCATTGGCACCAGCCACTGTCATTAGAGCCCTTGAATAAGCCTTCAGAGATACAAACCCTGGGGAATAGAGCATATCACAAGTTGACCACAAGTCCCAGGTCAATGAGCCACAGTCTTCGGAATTGCAAGCCCTGGAGAACACGCTTACAGTCGAGAAAGGAGAGGTTTACAACCTGGGGCAAGTAAGACACTTACTGCCTGAGAAGCTTCAACAGTTAGAGTTTTGTCTCAGAGTGGAGACTCATGAAAAAAGTGAAATAATTACACAGCTTGAGCAGGAAACAAAAGCTTGCCAGCAAGAGACCATAAACTTGAATGAAAAAGGCAAAATTTTAGAGGATGACAAATCGCTCCTCCAGGAAGCACTTGAAGATGTCCAGGAAATGTCAGACAAAGTCAAAAATGAGAGAGAGTACCTGGACGCAGAATTACTAAAAATTATCGAAAAGATTGATCAATTAACTGAAGCACTAAAGACACTTTGTATGCAGAATAATTCACTTGTCAATGAATTAGATGGCTTCAGAGAAGAGAAATGTCATTTGATCAAAGAAAGAGAAGCCCAGGAAGTAAAATTGGTAAAAGAGTTTGAGGAGTGGCTCCAGTCTGCTTAGAGGGGTAAGACCACATCCAAGGGTGAAACTAAGGAATTGCAAGAATTGTTAAAAGAGAAGCAACAGGAAATAATTCAGTTGCAGAAGAACAGTATAAATGATCCCAAAGGCCTAGAGCCACTTAACCCAAACCATTTACTTACCATGAAATCCTCTGTCCCTCTGCCTCCACCAGGAAAATTTATGGCAGAAGATCTGTATGCCAGGAAAAGGAGGTGGCGCAGAGTGCAATATCTGACAGAGCAATTCTGGAGTAGATAGAAGAAGGAATATCTAGCAAAAAGCACCTTCAAACAGCGCTGGTACTCTTCAAGACGAAATGTGAAGATTGGAGATATAGTCATTGTAAAAGAGGAAGGGATTGCTCGTAGTGAATGGAGACTTGGAAGAGTGCTTGATGTTTATGAAGATGAAGTTGGACTGGTGCGAAGAGCCACAATACAATTAGGAAATAAAAGGCTAGGAAAAGAGGGTCAACGACTCATTAATCCATCCATTCTTGAATGTCCTATTCATAAATTAGTTATCCCGGAAGAAAACAACTAAAATGTGTTTCAATGGAACTGATTTCTAAACACCTACCTGTATGGAGAGTTTAAAGTATCAGTCTTGATCTTAGAGTTTGTTACAAATACCAATTATTTGGTTCTGGAAGTTACTAGATTTATTCAAATATTTGTATAAAGGTTATCATAAATCATAGTAATTTGGCGGGAGTGTAATTGTCTCAGAGACATGTTTCATTGAGATGTTTATTTTATACGTTTTTGTCATAAATTCATGATTATTTTATCACCTTAAAATATTTTATGTAAGGTTTTATTTAATGTAGAGTGTAACAGGTCACATGACCAGAGTTTAATAAAAGCATGACTGTGGTATTATGGGTTAGAACCAACATGGAAGCAGAGAAAGACACATGGCCCTAAAATAACCTCATTCAGCATGTGGTCCAAGAGGCGCACAAGGTAATTGTTTTTCTTAATTTGTTTTATATAATGTTGTTGATGTGTCTTTATATGAACAGTGTGATACATTTTAGTTATTTATTTGATTTCAGCACACTTCTGTTGTGCTGACATGTTAGGCCTGTTTATCAGTGGACACTAGCTTGAGAGATGTTAGAAGACTGAGAGATGTATTTTTCAAACTTTTTATGTCCTTTATTTTCTTGTAGTTATCACAGTGTCTACTGAAGAAAGAGAGAGAGAAATAAAAATAAATCTTCAATGACATCTGTATGTTACATGGCCATTATTTCATTGGACCGGTGCAGTTACACCTAGGGTGCGGTCTAAGAGTTTGGCTGGCCTTTGGAGGCTTAGGATCTCGGCCCTCTCGAGATGGGCAGATCGAAGGTCGGTGTCGTGGGAGCCAGAAAATCTTTGGCTGTGTGCCCAGAGACCTGAGATCTTTCGGCACAGAGCTCGGAAAAAGCGATGCAACGGACTTTTAACATTGTAAACCAGCAAGTTTGTTATACCTTCCCGCTCGCTGTGAAAACGGAGACATCTCTTTCTCCCTCAGGGAGAGAGAGAAAACCTGTGGTGTGTCGAATACTGGGTGAATGTGTAGTCTTTGGAGTACTGCAAGACTGTGTCTTTGTGTTGCTTTTGCTGCACACTTGAGTGCTCAGTGGCAGGTGCCGATGCGTTTCTTTTGCTGTGGGGGAGGGAGCGGAGCTGGTGGGGATGATGGGGTTCTAACATTTAACTGTCATTCATTCTTTGGGGCACTGCTCTGTTTTCATGGATGATTGTGAAGAAAAAACATTTCAGGATGTATATTGTATACATTTCTCTGACGTTAAATGTACCTTTGAAACCTTTGAAATTACGCTCCTCATATCAGCCTTTTCTGCCCTAGGAAAAAGTGTCTTGCTATCCACTCGATCTATGCCTCTTATCAACCTATGTAACTCTGTTAAGCTGCCTCTCAATGTCTTTCCCTCCAAAGAGAAAAGCCACAGTTCACTCAAACTATCCTCAGAAGAAAAGCTCTCGAATGCTGCAAAATCTCCTCTGCACCCTCTCCAAAGCGTAAACGTCCTTCCTATAATGAGGCGACCAGAATTAAACACAATATTCCAAGTGTAGTCTATAGAGCTGCAACATTTCAGCTTATTTAGAGATACACCATTGAACAAGCTGCACCAACCAGCAACCCACTATTTAACCATAGCCTAATCGCGGGACAATCTATGATGACCAATTAACCTACCAATCATTATATCTTTGAAATGTGGAAGGAAACGAGAGAACTCAGAGGAAACCCATGCATTTAGACGGAGGATGTAGAAACTCCTTACCGATGGCTCAGGAACTGAACTCCCATGTCCTGAGCTGTGATAAAATTGTGCTACTGTTACACTACCGTGGTACCCAAGCATCTTAACAACACCATCACATTGTGCAAATACGTTAAATTGTTCTTAATCTGCTGTGGGTTAACTTACAAACTCTTCATTACTCAGTTAGCACCAGCCTTAGCTGGATGTGTTTGAAAAGAAAGAGGTTTTTTTTTGAAGTATAAGATTTCAGTGAATTGAATATAACACCCAATATTACTAAACTTCAGTTTTCACAGTTTGATTAGATGTTCACACCAGTTTCATGTCTACATCACTGCTTTATGCTTGTTTGACATATATGGAACTTCGAATGACATTATTGGAATAGTGAACCTGTAACCTCCTGTTCACAAATCATAATCAGATTAAATAATTGATGTTAGGGTATCCTCCATCTGTAACATTTTTGACCCTGATGGTGGTTTCAAAAGATATACTATACAATCCTGAACGTATGCATGCAAATTGTTTCAATCTGTTTAGGACAGGTATAGGTTTTAAAGTAAATGAGGAATTTTAAACATCATTTACTGTCCCTGCTTTTGGGAAGAATGCACCCAAGTTGATGTTCATTGTTCAGTAAATGTACTTCTGTCAATTTTATTTTTCTATCTGAAGAAAATCTGATAGAAAATCAGATCAAAATCTTAAGATTTTTCTATCTTCAGATTTGATCTTTAAATTGAAAAGGAATGAGTAAATTAACATCTCAAGTCAAGTTCAGTTTATTGTCATTCAATTGTACATATGTATACCTAAATGAAACAAAATTCTTCCAGAGCAAGGCATACAGCACAGTATGTATAACTCACACACATAACATATAAAGTAATATTACCACAAATAAATTAACAAATAATAAGGTGTGTATCTGTTACAAATTTAAAAAGTAAACAGTATAATCCTACTGGCACTTCATAAGTGATGAGACTTGGGTGGTGGTAGGGATTTCAGTAAGCTTTACAGCCTGGGAGAAGAAGCTGTTTCTCATCCTACAGTTCTTGTACATCCTGCCTGCTGGTAAGGGTCTAAATGATGGGTGGATGGGAGGGAGGGATCATTGACAATGCTAAGTGCCCCACACCCCCAGCGTTCTAGATAAATATCTCTAATGGGTGGAAGGGAGATCCTAAAGATCCTTTCAGCTTTCCTCACAATTCTCTGTAGAGCTTGCGGTCAGATTCCTTGCAATTCTCAGACCAGACAGTTATGCAGCTGGTTAGGGCACTCTTAATGGTGCTTCTGGAAACATTGGTTAAAATGAGAGATGGGAGGGAGCCTCACTCACTTCAATTTCCTCAGGAAGTAGAGATGCTGCTGTGCTTTCTTGACCAAAGAGCTGGTGTTGAGGGACCAGATTATCCATTGTGTGTACTCCAAGAACCTATGTGCTCCTAACTCTTTCCATGGAAGAGCCATATATGTGCAGTAAGGAGTGGTCAGCCTGCACCTTCTGAAAGTACACTATCATCTCTTTGTTCTTTTTCACACTGAGATTCAAGCTGCTGTGCTTGAACCATTCTACTAGCTGCTGTACCTCCCTTCTGTAAGCTGCTTTGTCATCGTCGATGAGGCCAAGCACTGTTGTATCATCATCGAACTTGATGATTCGGCTTGAACTAGGCCTAGCAATGTAGTTATGTGTCAGCATCGTGAACAGCAGCAGGCTGAGCATGCATCCCTAGGAAGCACCTGTGCTCACAGTGATGGAGCTAGAGCTGCTTCTGCCAACACAGACTCACCGTGGCCTTTCTGTCAAGAAGACGGCATCGAGTTACAGAAAGAGATGTTGTGCCCCAGTGAGGACAGTTTAACCATCAGATTCTAAGGGATGATTATAAAAAGCTGAAGTCAATAACCAGCATCCTGGCATACGAGGCACCATTTTTCCAGGTGGGACAGGACGGAGTGGAGTGCAGAGACCATGGTATCATTGGTGGACCGGCTTGAGCGATAAGCGTACTGGAAAGGGTCCAATGTAGTAGGAAGATGGGATTTAATATGATCCATAACCAGCCACTCAGCACTTCATTGTTGTTGAGTTCAGTGTCACTGGATGGTAGTTGTTGAGGCAGGTTACTGTCACCCTCGTGGGCACCGGGATGATGGTAGCCACCTAGAAGCCTGAGGGAACAGAGGACTGTTCCGCAGAGATGCTGAAAATGTCTGTTAGAACCTTGATTAACTCAGCTGCACAGTTGCTTCAGCACCTGACCAGGTATGTTATCAGGCCCCACAGCTTTCCTTCACATGCAGCGAGACAGAGCATTTGCTCCTCAATGGGGTAGGGGATGGGGGGGGGGGGTGAAGGAATGCCTTCCTCGCCAGTACATCATTCTGTACATCAAACTGAACATAAAAGACATTCAGCCCATCAGAAAGAGAAACGTCACTGCCATTGACACCCAAGATGGACTTGTTCTATACTAAATGTCCTGCCACATGCGCCTCATGTTCTGGTGTCGCACCTCAGCTTCTGGTTTGCCCTCACATGCTGTAGATGTGTTTAGTAATAGTGACATCCTCAATTCACTTCTCTCTGTAGGTGATGGCTGCAAGTAGCTGCCTTCCTGAAGATGTTCCATTCCGTGTTTTCAACGGGTGCTCCTTCTGGCCTGGTCTTTATCTCCCTTTGAACCGGTTTAATTCAAATAATCATTAGCAACAAAAAGTAGACTTTCACTTTTTAGTTTCAATTTTCACTGTCCTAAATTAAATTTTAGGTGGAACAATATGTTCCTTTCTTAAATTTATTCTTTTGTCCGGGTGCTGAATCAGGGAGTGAACAGGTAGAGTCGATATTCAGACAGACAGAGTACAGATACGAATGCTGGAAAGGCTCAGGAAAACTCACTAGCACAATCTGGCAACAAACAGGTGAAAACACAGGACTGAAATACACGGAGCAATAAACAGAGAGGCAGATGATAGGTGGAGCACAATAAGACACAGGTGGCAGAAATACAGGTAATAATGAGAAGCAGATGAGAGACAGAGTACTCTGTAATACAGGGGCTGGAGTACATGGCAATACAAAACCACAGGCTGACAGCTAGGTGGAAACACAAAAAAGAGACCGAGTTCAACTGGAGGTACTGATATCTTTGCAGTTTCTATTTTCTATTATAGGTTTTAATTGGAGTTTTAATTGAATCACATCTAAGTTTGCGTGGGTACCAAAACTGTTCATTTGTTTCCTGGAGAAACTTTGATAAAGACAATAGACCTACACAGTACCATTAACACCTGTTTTAAAAGGTTAAAATCATCACTTCAATGTTTCAACAAGGCACATTGTGCAAGGCAATACCACCTCCAGCTGTATGCTATTGTACTCCACTGACGGTACCATAGAGCATGTATTTAGAGCAGCATCATAGATAAACCAGCTTGTTTAACTGGAGTGTTTGGCACTTTTCCAGTGATTCCTGTTCAAGTGATGATTGTGAAGTTTTTCCTGAGATTGAAGGCATTATATTCTTTGCTCTATATAAGGTAGGTTATGATGCAATTTCCAAACAAATAGCAGAAATTAAAAATAAGCATTCTGGAATATATAATACTTAAAAGTACTTGAAATACTTTTTGTATTTGGTATTTGAGAACAGCTTCTTTCCAACTGTGATAAGACTGCTGAATGGATCCTGACCTGGATCTGGGCCATACCCTCCAAATATCCAGACCTGCCTCTGGTTTTTTTTGCACTACCTTACTTACCATTTTTCTATGTTCTATTTATGATTTATAATTTAAATTTTTAATATTTACTATTGATTTGTAATCCAGGGAGCGGGAAGCGCAGAATCAAATATCGCTGTGATGATTGTACATTCTAGTATCAATTGTTTGGTGACAATAAAGTATAAATACCTTCTATGGATCTGAATCTGTGAAATAGGAACCAAAAGAAAATGAGCATTTGAAATCTATAAAGATGAGTAAACAATTGACGTTTCCGACCGGGACCCTTCACTATGTTGCTAGAGATTTCCAGCCACTGCGGAATCTCTTACATTTGAAATCATTGTTTCGTCTTTAGGCACCTGAAGTGATGTCCCCTCATATTAGCCATGTTCAACAGGAAAATGAAAAGAAATACAAAAGGTGCATCAAGGAGTGAATAAAGCAATGAATTTGGATATAGCACAATCATTCCTAACTCTACTAACCTTGCAAAGTCCCTACCACATATA